>NC_044288.2:20959743-21584743 GCF_004027225.2 Strigops habroptila
TCATACACAGATGGGTGGAAGGAAATTAATTTTCTGCTTGGGCACTGAATCGTCCTAGGAGAAGACCTTCATCTCACACTTCAGCTCGCTGGACCATGCAGGCCTGTTGAATTTCCTCATGTGACACTGCAGGAGGCTGCTTGGGCCCTTCACAATCAAATAAGACTCAGAGATACATAAAAGATGAGAAATGAGAATCCCTGCTCCCTCGCGGGGTGGAAAAGGCCCTGTTGACAAGAACACAGCCAGAATCTGACCCCCATGGTTTTCAGAGCTGGTCAGTTATTTGGTGGTGCCCAGTGCCTCCAAAGCTCAGTACATTCCTCAGCATGGGAGTGTCCAGGACCTCATGCTGGTCAAGTGTTTTAGGGTGCTATGAGGCATGTACCTGCGATCACCAACAGTTTGTGGAATGTAAACTATCTTATTCACGTAGAAATGCATGAGGCTGCACTATTGCTTGGTGCCGTCTCCTGGGAGCCAAGACAGGATCTTCCTCTCTTGCACATCACATCCTTGCATTGGCTCAGCAGTTGGACAATCAGGATCCTCCCTGCTCCCCCCAACATGGGAACCTCTGCAGCCAGACAAGGCTTGTTCAGCCTGGAGAAGACAAGGCTCCTTAAGGGAAGACCTTAGAGCAGCTCCAGTGCCTAAAGGGGTACAAGAAACCTGGAGAGGGGCTTTGGACAAGGGCCTGTAGGGACAGGCCAAGGGGAATGGCTTCAACCTGCCAGAGGGGAGATTGAGATGAGCTCTGAGGCAGAAGCTCTTCCCTGTGAGGGTGCTGAGGCGCTGGCACAGGGTGCCCAGAGAAGCTGTGGCTGCCCCATCCCTGGCAGTGTTCAAGGCCAGGTTGGACCCAGGGGCTTGGAGCAACCTGCTCTAGTGGAAGGTGCCCCTGCCCATGGCAGGGGGTTGGAACTGGATGAGCTTTAAGGTCCCTTCCAACCCAAACCATCCTATGAGAGGGGCCATAGCCTCCACATGTGCAATCAGGGGCTTTTCCCACCAGGAGTGCCTGGGTCCGGGTGCAGACCCCACACTGCAGTGGGTGGTGGGCAGTTGGGGGGTGTGATGGCTGTGGTTGGGTGCTGGTGCCACAGCAGCGTGTCAGGGGCTGCGGGGTGTGCAGTTCCCATGTGCAGGATATGATGTGCTGGATCACCGCTCCCAGCACCGGTGGGGGCTGGCGACAGGCCCGCCAGCACCCCTGGATCAGATGGGAGCTGAAGGGCTGCCTGGCTCTCCGTGACTCAGCAATAATGCTTTGGGTAGTTAACATTTCATTATCATTTTTAAAGGCTAAGTGGCTTTTACCACCTGAGAAGTATATTAATGGCCCCAGTAAAACACTCCCCTGAGTGCCCTAATGCTTCTGTTATATCGATTCATTTCCCCCCTCCCCCATTTCCTTCTTTCTTTTTTAAAACATTTTTTCTCTCTCCCTGCATGTATTCCCCCATTATGAAAAATACACACTCATTTACACTGTGCAGACAGGGGGAATAATGCCGTTCTCCAACTAATAACACTGCTGAATCCTCCCCTCCTCACTTGCTTATTACTCTCCACAGCAGAGAGACAAGAGGCAGATGGTGACAAATTCCTTCCCTGCCCCCGCAGATGATCAGCTTATGGCCTGAAGCACAAGGGGCTTTGTTGGGGTTTGGGGGTAGTTTCCTTCAGCCTCTGGAAACCTCTTTTCCCTTAAGTTGCTTCTTGTCTCCCCAGTGCAGAGCCTGTTTCCCCAGATGGGGACCTTGTGTGAAGGTACCATAGCATCCAATTCGAACCCTACACCAGAGATCAAAGAATCACAAACTGGTTTGGGTTGGAAAGGACCTTAAGATCATCCAGTTCCAAGCCCCTGCCATGGCTAGGGACACCTTCCACTAGAGCAGGTTGCTCCAAGCCCCTGTGTCCAACCTGGCCTTGAGCACTGCCAGGGATAGAGCATTCACATTCACAGACAAAGGAGGTAGTAGTGGTTCGATGTTGCATTTCAGGACTAAGCTGAAAGAAATAACTGAATTGAGAGTTTTGGTCATCAGGTCTCAGCAGAGAGACACAAAGAACATCTTTGTGCTGCCCATGCAAAAAGAGGGAATAGCTTTGCTTGGGTGGCACATGTGGTAAGGTTGGGTTCACCGGCTGCAGGCTGGTTGCACACAATGGGAAGCAGCTCATGATAGCCACAAAAATACAGCCTCCCTAAGTCTAGGTCAAACGTGCTCTTTCCAAACCGACTTCTCCAAAGACCCTGTCCCTCGTGCATGGATGTTTATTGCTAAAAAGGAGAGCTTTTGCCTTGAATACAGCCTGATCAATCCTGTCTTAAACTACACAGCATGCAGGCATCTTGTGAGTGGGGGCCTCAGCCCAACCCTGTGACCTGCCCATTACAGGTTGGACGTGGCTTGGAGCAACCTGCTCTAGTGGAAGGTGTCCCTGCCCCTGGCAGGGGGTTGGAACTGGATGAGATTTAAGGTTCTTTCCAATCCAAACCACGCTGGGATTCTATGAACTCTGGGTTGTCAGCTCAAGGAAACGCCCTGACACTCACTGTGCTGATGCACATCTCTCCACCCCTGATTTTGACCAGGAATTACAGGAAGAAGTTGTGGCACCCTTTGGTCAAAACTGTGTTGAATTTGGCTCTAGTGGCACCGAAGCCTACTGTGTAACAGAACACATCAGTCATGTAGCTCACTATTTCCAGTTACAAGGCACGACTTTTCACAGACAGGGGATGGACCTTGGGAGACTTTAAACCCTTTAATTCTGACTGGGGCAGCAGTCACCTGGACAGATTCCAGCATGTGTTGCTGCAGCATGCTCATCTGGAGAATGAGAGCTTCAGACTTTCATTCTTCTTGAAAGTTTCTTGCTATTTTTCTATTCTTGAAGTTTTTCCTAAAGATTGGCAGTTCAGCTACATCCATTTAAAGTCAGTTGTTTGGCTGTCTAACATTATACAGCACCAAGAGCCAGTGGTTCTAGCCACAGATGCTCCATTCCCAGAATCCTCAGGTTTTCCCTATCCCTAAATCTGGGGAAACTACTGCTCCCAGCGTTTATTCCCCAGTAGGCAATGCCTCTATTCTCTGTTGCCTTTCTAAATGACCTTTCCCTATCTCGTGATCATCCCCTATCTAAACTAGGTGGGTCAGGCAACTTCTTTCCATTGTCTCTAACATTTATTGATATAAAATGTGTTTCCTATCTCTGGCGAAATGCACCTTCCCTTTTCTCATCCAGTTTTTTACTATTTCAGGTGAGCTGCACAAATTAACTTTAGCAGTTTCTTGCCCCAGTGCTTTTCTCCTTTAGGAGCTCAAAGACAGCTTCGTGCACTGTCCAGCCCTCTGGAAAGGGAGGCTCCAGGCATCCTTCAGAGCCGCTGAACCTTGCTCCAGCCCAGAGGGACCCGGCCCTCCCCTCCTCTCTTCCAGACCTTGACATCCTTTGCATGTATATCCTGACCCCTCCGCATGCCAGGCAGGGGTGTGCTCCCCTGTGGCTGTCCAGCAGCTCTGGAGGGAGGAGCAGGGACGGTTTGTGGGGCAAGAGGCACAGCAGCAGCAGGAAGAAAGGGAGGAGGGATTTACCGCGCCGGCCAGGATCAAGTTGTGACTGTAGGAGCTGACTCATCCTATCCCACCGAGCTGCCTCCGGAGCAGCACCTACAGAAACCATCAGCCCTCAGACCCAGCCACCCCCTTTGGTTCATCCCCTTAGGAAGCCAACCCTGCACACACCAGCAGTGGCACAAGCTATAGAGGAGGACATCTGTTCAGCCATTGTAGGGGGCATAGCAGGGGCCTTTCATTCCAAAAAGCTGAATGTCCAATGGTCCATCATGCCCTTCATTTCAGTGCCTACAAGTGATTCCCTCTCTCCCTCCTGCCGTCTCCCCACTGCCTCCCCAAAGCATCAAACCCTCTCTTCCCCCTGTGTGCCCCCTTTCCCACCCAGCTCCTGCTTCTTTTGTCACCTCCAGCTCAATGAGATGCTGCTGGAGTGGAGGGGACACGGCTGCTAGGTGGATCTGCAGAACACGGTGCGATGAGGAAGCTGGCTGAAACGGATGCCCAAGTCTGCAGACTGTCACATTCAGAGCTGCTCTCCTGGAAGTGAGAAAATTTGGTCCCGATAGTAACACTTGGATCGCTGCTCTGCACAGATGTAACTCCTTTCTCCAGCTTCTGTTTTAATACGTGCATTGCTGCCTATTCCTGGAGATGCGGTTCAGTGCACGCTGCCGGGTGGAGGGAGCAGCCCATGAGACCCAGGCAGCTTCACTCTGCAGCCAAGGGGCTTCACATTGTTCCCAAAAAAAAGTTGGCCAAATTCAGAGACATTCTGCTCCAGGGGGCATATCCCACTCCAAAATCCCACCCAGCCCTCAGCTTACAACCATTGCATTTCATGGTAGTGAGAGATTTGGGAGTTGAGAATTAGAGACACCGTGCCCTCTTTTTCTTTGGCTTCTACCAGTCCGTGCTACCAGGGGCAGGGGTGCTGGGGTGCGGTGGTTGAAGCATTGTTCTTCAACAGCATGTTGCTGCAGCCATGAGGTGTCCTGGCAGCCTGAGGAGTCTCTGTTGGGGCGGGATGGGACCCGGATCGTGCTGCAGCTGCAGCACTGAGCTGCCTGGCTTTGGGGCTTTCCGATTCACAGCCCTAATGCAACATTAATGGGCTTTGCTGGTGCTGAATATTTATAAACCAGGAGCAAGTTCCTACCCATCTACTGAGGAACCAGGGGAGAGCACAGACACCCAGCCTCTGCCTCACCCTCCCTACAAACAGGGAGGTGGGACCTGCCCTGTCTGCCCACCCGGGAAGGGGAAGAAGGGGAAGAAGATGCAGACAAGGAGGACCCACATCTGAGCTGTCCACAAGGGCTCTCCCTCTCCTTTCAGTCCTACATCTCTGCCTGGATCTATGGCAAACGGCAGCAGTTCACAGCAACCTGCCTCCCTCCCTGCTCCCATCTTGCCACCCAACACCCCTGTGCTGCTGTACCCTTTCCCAATGCCTCCTTATCCCAACCTGAGTCTCTCCCTTCTCTGCTCCCTTCATCATCCTCTCTCCTTCCCATCCTCTGGACCAGACATCTCCCTTCCCCAAACCCTGCTCTCCTTGCCTCAGTTTCCATTATTTTCAGGGATCCTTGCTTTCTTTCTGCACATCCTGGAGATGTCATTGGGACCTGGTGGCTGCATGGCCCCTTCCCTCCTCCTGCCACATCCCCAGAGCATCCCACAGGACCAGCCAAGCCACCAGCAAACCACCGGTGCACAAGGGTGGCACATCATGCATGGGGACTGCCCACAACAGTGGTGAGGAGACACAGTGCAGATCCTCCCCCCAGCCCTACAGGCTCTGTTCCACACTGATGCCCACAGTGGCCTGCACTGACTGCTCCAGACAAACCTTTTCCAGCAGGAAAAGCACAGGGAAAAAATGTTTCCCTTTTTCACCCAATTTCGAAGGGATGTTCTGGCTTTTGCTTGGATCTTGAAATCTTTTGTGTGGAGACAGAATGAAAAATCACCTTGCTATGGCTATGTGGCCATCCAGGGGGATATGCCAGCCCCTGGGGGACATCACTTTTGGGATACAGGCACTTTTTGTCCCACTCAGCCTCCTTGGACCAGTGTTTGCAGAGGAGGGCGGGTGGAAATCCCTCCTCTGGGGTGGAGGCAAAGCCCAGGCAGGGTCTGACCCACCTGGGGCGATGCTGCAGTGAGAAGCAGGGCTGGGCTCTGCAGCTGAGGGGTCTCAGGGGGGTCCTGGCCCATCCCCACCGCCCAGGGTGTACCCAGTGGCCCAGGCCACCTCTCGCCATCCTGTTTGAGCCGTCAGCTGCAGCAATAAAAGCACCTCCCCATCCCCAGCCCTACATTAAAAGAGCCGGACCTAAAATTAATTTAGCCCTGCTCTTTGTTGTGGACAATACAGAGGGGATATTGTGTGTGGTGAGAGAAAGGCTTTTTGTTTGCGCGAGGAGACAGCGGCGGTCTGTTCTTGCGGACATCTGAAAACAAGGCTGAGAAGAGCGGCCCTTTAAGTTGGGCTGAAGCGAAAACACACAGCCCCATCTCACAATTAAACACAGTATCAAACCGAGAAAGGATCAATTGAGCCTAAAACAGAAAGCTCCCCATGTGACAGATTCCAGAAAGTACGTGATACACCATGCCCAGGGCTAGTACATGCCTGCTGTGTTTCCCAGTACATGATTAATTTGACTCAGGGCAGGAGGCTGCAGGCAAGGGATCTGCAGCACACACTGAAAAGTTTTAACACTTTGAAGACTGGAAGCACTGCGGAGGCGAGAGACAAAGGCAGGGCTGCTGGACAGGCAGCCGGGCACTCCTGGTTCCTGCTCACTGACAGCAAAGGGTCTGCTTCCACCTCAATGCCAGCTCCAGGCTCGCATTCCCTCAGCGAGCATCCCTGCATCCATTCCCATTTGGGGGGCTGCTCCCCATGGCCTTGCTCCCAGAGAGGATTTCAGGGCTGGGGGGGCTCAGGGTCCATAGGGCTGCAGCCTCTTCCCTTGGGAGCGGGTGACAGGGATCGCTTGGGGAGGGCATTTGCTTCCCTTGCCCAGCCTTATAGGTGACCTTGGAGATGCGCAGATTGGAAACAATTAATGTATTAGTCCCTTAATTGCTACGGAGGAAGCCAGTGGGCACTTTCCCCGGGAGGCAAGGGGTGGCGCTGCGACACCAGCAGAGCAGCCTGTCCTGGCGGGGGGCAGGCTGGGGACACTGGGGTAGCATCCCCACAGTTGGATGCTCTCACCCCTCCACTGCGTGGCTAGGGGGGATGCAGCCCTTCCAACAGTAGGGCATCATCCTGGCTGAGGGATGCAGGCTGGGGACATGGGGGTGGCATCCCCAGAACTGTCTCCCCTTCATGGGGGACGCAGGTCACCCTCAGGCAGATCTCATGGCCCCGGCCAGGTCCACGCCACCAGCCCTGCACACCTCGCCATGCCAGTGGTCCTCAACACCAGCCCCAGGCTGCCATCCCAAGGGCAACGTGGGGCCTGTAGGGGCCTTGGCAATGGGACCAGGGGTGGCATTGCTGGGCTCAGACAATACAAGTCACTCCTGAAAGCAAATTGAGCCTGGGCTGTGGCTGCACTCTCTGGAATGGCTGGAGATGGGACCCAGCCTCTTTCACAGGCCTGGGAATGATGCTGCATTGAAAGCCCCTGGGGGTGATACTCCCCAGCATCAACCACAGAGATGCTGTAGCCCATCGCAGAAAGCCAGCCCCAAGCCACAGTATGGGACAGGAGGAGCCCCAAGACCACTTGTCCCTGGGGGAACACATCTGGTCCCTGCTGAGCTGAGCCCCAGCCCTGCACTGCTGTTCCCAGAACAGCTTTGTCAACCGGGCAGCTCAAGCTGTCTTGGGAAGGAACCAGACCCACAGGCTACCGGGAAAAGAGCCCCACAGGCGTTTGCACCATCCCCTCTTCATGCGACTCTCCAGGGTCATGCTGAAGCAGTTGAGTTGCCCACATGCGGGATGCGGAGCAGGACAGAGCTGTGAGCAGCAGGGTCAGCCCATCCTTGGGCTCTGCTCCCCCCCTCCCATAAAATGCAGCCGCTCCTGCCTGCCTCACAGAGGGGCTCCGTTCATTATCCGCTGCAAAGTGCTCCGAGATCCTCGGATCAAAGGTGCCGTCACAGCGTCGAGCCTGATTATTATTGATTATCCGTTTCAAGCCAGGTCCCAAACGAAGGCAGCGAGCCCTGAATGCGGAGGAGCCGAGGGAGGGCCCAGCAATCGACTGGCGATTTTTACTGCGGATGACCTGAGCCAGGGAGCAATTTCTGTTCATCCATCAAGGAAGATCCAGGCGTGAGCAAACAGTCAGGTCATGGGCATTCATTTTATTATTAAATCCTAAAGGGGCCACGGCTCGTGCAGCTGGATGTAAGTGATCTTCGTGTTAAAAAGATGAGCTTTGAATTTAATTTTGCAGCCAGGCTGATAGACCTGGGGATGACTCAGCCAGAAGAACCAGCCAGGCCTTCTCTTCAAGGAGGATCAGACACAGCCAGGGAGTCAGGGGCCAGCTCACAGCACAACACAGCCCTCCTGTCCCTCCTGGAGCTCCCACTGTCCCCATTTTGTCTTCCTGTCCTCACATAGTCTGGCTCCCCTTTGCACATGGGTCTGCCTCTCAGCTTGCACTCATATAAAGAGTTGTGCCTGTGCTCAGAGCAGTGCTAAAATGCAGGCAGAGTGAATTGCAACGGTGCTCTGCTGGCGTGAGCGTACCTGGGCAGGAGCGCACACTGCAGCACACGTGGCTTCACCATGCATGGCTGTACCACGCACACTGCACCATGGAACAGGCTGCCCCATCCCTGGCAGTGTTCAAGGCCAGGCTGGACAGGTCTTGGAGCAACCTGCTGTAGTGGAAGGTGTGTGGCAGGCGGTTAGAACTGAATGAGCTTTAAGGTCCCTTCCAACACAAACCAGTCTGGGATTCTATGCATGGCTGTACCACACACACTGCACCACACACAGCATCCTACACCACAGAGACTGTTCAGTGCATGGCTGTACTGCTCACCGTGCACGGCTGTGCTATGCCACTGCACCACTCACTGGTCTGTGCACCCTGGGCCACACATGGCAGTGCCATGAATACTGCACCACTCACAGCTCCACACGTGGTACACCACACACACTTGCACCATGCATTCTGCACCCTGTGCCCAGCACATGCATGACTGCATGCCAGGGAAGTCCCCTCTGTGCCAGGGAAGGGGACAGGGTCTCTGCCCTGGTCCAGCAGCAGTCAGTGAGGTGGTCCTGCTGCTGCTGCTGGGAGGATGCTCATGGCAGTGAGCCATGAGGGAATATCTCTGGAGGGGCTGCAAACACTGCTGTGGGCGCAGGGGGCTGAGTCCCCTCTTCTCACATCCTCAGAAGGCTGCCTGCAAGGAGCAGGGGACAGCACAGTGCAGCCTCGGGGTGTCCTGCACCCCGGGAGCAGAGCGCATCCGCTGCCTGTAATCCCCATCGCCCTTCCTCGTCCTCCCCCTGCCCCCACAAGACTGGCTCCACTTTCCCCAGCAGGAGCCCAAGGAAAAGGAGAAAAAAAAAGGACGAAAGAGAGGGAGGGAAAGAGAAGCTAAAAATCTGTCTTCTTTAATTAATGAGGCAAGCCAGCCTGGAGAGCACGTTTGGGATCGCAGGCCCCCAGCCAGGGGCGAGCCGCAGCCAGGGCCGGTGACATGGAGGAAGAGAGATGGGGGGAGCGGGGAGGGGGCAGACAGGCATGGCTTTTTATACTCTCCTGTTAACTGATCCACGGAGCTTTCCTGGCATCGGTTTCAAAGGTATCCCTTCACTAATCCGCCGGGCTGTTCCAGGATGGCGGTTTTGACCAGCAGGAAGGGGGAAGGGAGGGAGGAGAAACGGTCACAGGCAGACTGCACCTTTTCACAGCCCTCAGGAAAGAAAAGCAGGGGGGGTGGGAAGGAGCAGAGGGTGGTGTGGGGCCGGGCAGGGGGGATGCTGGTGGCCTGGGCTGGGATGCTGCATGCTTGGCACTGCGGACGGCTTGCTGCAGCGCCCGGGGAGGAAACCAAACGGCACCTTCCCAATATAGCTCCTGTGAGCTGAGCGCTGCAGGTATCCCAAACACGTCTTCCCCGGCAGGCTTGGCTTAATATAGGCTGAACCCCTCCCTGCCAGCGCAGGAGATGACATTCCCGGGAGATCCGAGCAGGGCAGGGTGATGGGATCTGCCCTGGGGTGGGTGCTATGGAGTGCCCACCAGAATTCCCACCACAGATCCTCAGTGCAGCAAGGGAAGGCGAGCTGGCAGCCATGCGATGCAGGCAGGAGGAAGGTGCCTCATGGCACCTGTCCCTTGGGAAGGGAGTGTGAGAGCCACTTTGGCCATGGGACGGAGAAAATGCATTGGCTTTCATGGAGGAGGAGCCCCTCAGGACCTGGTTACTGGGGAACCAGAGGCTGCCTACCATTATAAGGGACAGGGCACTTCTTTAGCATCCCAGTATCATTTCCTCAAGCCGTCTTTCAGCCCCATGAGCTGTCTTTCAGCCCCTGGCAGCCCAGGGCAGCATCTGTCTATGATGCTGGGCTGATCCTGGTTCTTCTGCAGCCATCAGACACCAGCATCCATGGCCAGCATCTCCATGGGACAGTGAGGAGATTGTGAGCTCAGCAAGAACCCCTTTGCAGGGCACTGTTGCAGGCAGTGAGGGTGTTTGGTCATCAATGTCATTTTCAAATCACAGCCAGGCCTGGGCACAGGGAGAAGCTGCTGGTGCTGGCTCGGGGAGTAGGTGCAAAGAAGAATTTGCTTATGAGCTTTTTTCCCTTGTGTTTTTTTTCCCAAGGGCTGGCAGTTAGATCCATCTGCGTGACACAAAGGGAGCTGCGCAAAGACACATCTCACACCACAGCTCTGATTTCACTGTCAGGTCAAGGCCACTTTGCTAAACCTCATGTTCTGGCATTGTGTAAGATTTAGGGAAAGGCAGGTGAAACCCTCATCCTCTCTGTGTCTCTCTGAAGTAGCTGTATTAGCTTAAAAAACCCAGATGCATTCTGCTCTTCAGCACATCTGTCTAAACCAGCATCAAACCAGCTACAAAACTCCCCTTCAGTACAGGAAAAATGTCAATCCTTCATTCAGTAATATTTTTACAGCTTCTTGCTTCCCAATAAACTCCCTGAAGTTCCAACAGTGTCAGTTTTGCATCGTTTTTGAAAGGCCCCTTTTTGAGTGAAAGAACAAGCTTTTTTGTGTATAGAAAAAAAACCACCAACCAACCCAACCCCTCCTGCACAGCCTAACAAAAGTGGCACGTGGCCGGTTGGTACCGAGGACTGCTCTGGTGTCCAGAGGACACGTGGGATGGGCTTTTCTGGTCCATCCAGACCCGGTTCAGCACATGGATAGGGCTGCTCCTTGCTGCCGGTGTAGCTGCATGCACAGTCCCATCTCCTGGGCTGCAGTTTGCTTACTGGTCCTCATATCTGATGAGAGGAGGAATGGTATGCCCCACTGCTATCTTTGCCTGGAGGGCCCCAAGGAATGAGGAGAGCCCTTTTTGCTGCTCCTGATGCTCCCAAGCTCTGATATACTGAGAGAGAAACTGATGCACATTCTGCACAGAAGGAAAGGTGGTGGGAAGGCAGCCGGGAAGGGGCTGATCTCCCCATCCAGTTTTACACCAAGCACTGGACACAGGAACACTCAGTCCCACGTCCTCTGGACAGGGAGGTTTGGATGAGTGCTGCCTCTGAATGGGAACACCATAGCTTCCAGGTCTATGCAATACAGAGACCTGACTAATGTTACACCAACCAAGTCACATTCCTCCCTGACCTTTGTCCACAGGCTCATTAAAATAATTGATCCTAGTCATGACAATCACACAAGGACCAGATGCTTGTCACATTGCCTCTTCTCTGGCTCCTTCCTCCCCACCGCTCTGGCCAGATCCAAGTCTTTCTTTGCCAGAGCTTCCCTTGCCCTGCTTCCCCCAGGGCCGTGGTAGAGCAGTGCCCCAGATCAGCAGGCTCAGTTGGCTCAGGGGGCTCAGGGGGCCTGGGGAAGGTGTCTAGCTGCTGCCCACAGGGAGATCGAGCCGGTTGTTTTTCTGGTCTTATCTCCAGAGTGTTAATTATTGCAGCCCCAGGTGGCATTGTCCCTTACTATTACACGGTTGACCTGTATCTAATCCGTCATCATCTGAAACCCTCTGCCCCATCCTGGCATCCCCCTTTGCCCAGCATCCCCCCTGCCTCCGTGTGCCCCTCCTGCATAAACCAAGTTACTTTCAGGACAGAATCAAAGAAAACCTCCTTAATTTTCATCCGGCAAAGCCGGGTGAATCTGGAGACCCCTGGGGCAGCCGAATCCCCACCGGGCAGGAGCTCAGAGCTCACAGTGGGTCCTCACCATCCCGCCCTCCTTACCCCTGCCTGCAAGCGGAGATGCCTCTCTGCTCGCCCTGTCTTTTGGGCTGCTCCCCACTGCGATAGCAGCACAAAAGAGCCCTCCCCGCTGGTGTCCAGGCCAGCAGCATCTCTAGCGCATGACTTGTAACCCGCCGAGCCCGGCGCTGGTCCTTCACACGCCGTGAATGATAACAGGGAGCCGCAGCCCATTGTCTGCCGGCCGTTGCGCCGGTTTGTCAAGTTTGCGGTTGCATTTTAATCCTGACGCCTTTTCAAAGCCCAGCTGCGCATTGTGTGGGCACAGGAATTCTTGACTTGCAAATCCCGCCACCACCACCACCCCCCCCAGCATTAAATTCAACCTTTCTGGGGCTATGGTGATCGTCCGCACATTGAATGGGGGGTGGAGGGGAAGCTTCTTGCCCCCTGCCATGAATAACAAGCAGATGAGAAGCAGCAGAGGACAGCAGAGGGGCTGGAGGAGCCAAGGTGACAGCAGTGGTGGCTGGGAGGCTGGGTACAGTACTCAGCAATGGGATTTGTAAGGAAATGCGTGCCAGCTCCCCTCACCCCTTGCCTGCCACACTGGGTTTGGTGCCTAGAGCCGTTAACAGCCATATGCAGTCTCCAACAAACAGGGTTGAGCATCCCTCAGTGCTGGACCACAGGGACAGTCCTCAGTCTGAGCCACAGAGAGGAAGGTGGAAAGAATGGGATAGCAAAACGCTGCCCGTGCTGCAGTGCCAGCCGATGGCTGGGCTGGGTCGTGCAGGTGGGTTTTAGCCTTTTCTTGCCTGTCTCCATCTGTTCCAGGGCTTGGGAAGCCACCCTGTAAGCTGGAGGGATAGATGCTGCCCACACCCATGTGAAGCAGACCTGGAGTCAGAGCCTGCCCATGCGGGTGGGGGTCCAGCCTCGATGACCCAGGCAGTCCCGTCCAGTCCTCTGGTTTAATGCAAGCCATCCTCCTGCTCCGCACTGAGAACAATAGGCAGCCTGTGTACGAGGAGATGGGCCTGCTGCCCCAGCTCTCCTACGGGCTGGCTGAACTATCCCCAGACCAGTTGGGCAAGTTTTCAATGCAACCAAGTTGTTTTTTTCATTTAAAAAAAAAAAAAAAAAAAGGCAAAAGAGAAAACCCACACATTTGTCAAAGCTGAAATGTTTCATAGAGCTCTATCGTTCGGGCAGGCTTTTGCCAAAAGCCGGGCAGGGTTTTGGTGGCAGCCTGCCCGATTTCCTAACCCTTTGCCTAGCAGACAGCCTCCAAACCCAGGTTCCCAGGACTCCTCCGTGCTGCCAGGGCTCACAGCTCCCTGGCCCCATGCTTGGTGGGAGCAGCAGAGCTGCCTTTCCCTGCTCTGGTGGGAGGACACCGGCTCCAGGCACAGCTTTGCACAGGACCCCACGCCTGTGGGCAGGAATCCCACGCCTCACCCCACGTCTCTTGTCTCTTCCGTGACATGTCTTGTCTGCTGGGGAAGCAGCCCCAGCAACCCTCCAGAGCTGGGGCAGTGCGGGAAGTGTCAACTGACAGCTCTGCTTTGTTTCAGGGGGAAAAAAGAGAAACACAATCCTTCTCATCTTCTCTGGTGGCCTCGCTCAACTTCCCAGTGCCTCGGTTTGCCAGGTTCTGGGATCGTAAAGCCCTGGAAAAGATCCTGGCACTCAGGGGAGGAAGGTAAAAATTAAAATAATCAGAACAACTGGCTCCCAGACACCTCTACCCCCTCCTGGGCCAGCACTGTCCTTCCTCCTCCTCTTTGCATGCTACCACATGCATGTCCTCACCTCCCAGGACCCCTCTGTATGCTCTTTCCATCCTCTTTCCTCTCTCCAAGGCCCAGGTATGCTGCAGACATCCCTGCTTCAGCCTGGCTTCCCTCCTCTGCTTGCCTGCCTGCTCTGATATGTGCAAGGTGCTTGTCCCTGGTTCCTTCTTTGTGTCCCTGAGCTTCCTCAGCAGAGCCTGGGAGCCAGGACCACTCACTGGGAGCCTGGAAAATGCAGGAGTATGAATCATGCAGAAGAGGAAAAAGCATTTAGGTTCTCCAGGACACTGGCCAGGAAGCACAACCCTGACCCCAGCCATCCTGTCCCAGCGAGAAGCTGGCCATGGAGGACTGTGTGGCTTGGAATGACGGCTGTCCCCCAAGCATCACTCTCCGCTCAGCAGATTTCCCTGCACCAAACAGAGAGAGAATTATCCCCTATTTGTTTGCCCTGATTTGTTTTGAACAAAACTGTGCTGCTGGCTGTTTATCACTTCATTTTCCTCCAGGAGATGAGGCAAGCGAAGGAGATCAGCCAGAATAAAACACGACCTTTATGGGCTGTGCTGTGGGCTTGGACTTTCCACCTACCGCCTCTGTGTACCAATGGGGCCTGAGATGAGCAGATGCCAGGTGCCATGTTTGGTGCTGGCAGAGGAGCAGCATATGTAGCTCTGAGCTCAGGCCCACGGGATACTCCCCAGCATGTGCTCATGACACCCACCCAGAGAGTTTTTGTGCCACAGCTCAAGTCACTTCCTCACACCCAGCAAATTCCTCCTCCTGGTCCCCGTCTCCCCCCGGTGAATCTCAGCAGAGGAGGGCTGAGTGCCTGTGGGAGAACACTGCACACAAGACACCATTTCTGGGTCGCTGTAAAGACCCAAGTGTGTAGGGACTGCCTCCCTGGTCTTGTTCAGTCCCCAGACAGGGTAATGTGTGCAGCATCCCCTATGAGATATGGTTTTGGTCCTGAGAAGGGCTGGGGAGTGGCTTGGCTTGTGTGGTGTTCAGATAGGAACTGAGCATTCATTGCATTTACCACAGACTCTGACTATGAAAACACCTTCTCTTCTTTTGACCCATTTTGGGACAAAATTCAAAGCCTTTCCCCCAGTAGATGCATCCTGAGATTTGAAGGCATTTACTGAGTAGCAGTGGGCATCAGAGACGTGGCAATGGACTGTGAGGAAGGGTGTCCTGGCGGGGGTGTCTCTAAGGGGGGATGGGAAGAGATCCCTCCCAGCTGCCACCCTTCACTCCACTTCTCAAGGTCAACCTGGAGAGAGGTTCCCAACCACCTAAGCCAAACACTGTCTGTGTGTGGACACAGCCCGCTGAGCTCAAGAGGGTGCTTTGACACCGCCTGCCTTTCTGAGCCGCAGCCCCACTCTGACAGCGATCTGCCCAGTGTCCTGCTGGTGTCTGGGGGACTAAAGAGCATTGAGTCCCAGACCCAAAGGGTAACTGTGTGAATGGGGACAGTGAAGGTGACAGTTCTGAGCTTTCATGAGGACAAAGCATTTGTCATGATATGTCCTATCTCCTGCCTCGGTGTTTGGGTGAAGGTCCTGAGCTTCAAAATCCCCCACCTAAAGCACCAAGAAAGGTGTCGTCCATCCTCACCAGACCCCCAGGCATGGCAAGGTCAAGTGATTTTTGGTCAGAGCTAATGCATACCCCTTCAAGACACAGGAGAGCCTTTGGGCATGTACAGGGAAGCAGGAAGGCATGCAGCCTTGCCTTGGCAACACTGGGAAGGCAACCAGCTTCCTAAAGGCATTTAGGGACACCCTGAGAGGGCAGTGGGGATAAAAGCTATCCCAGAAGACTGCCCCACACTCTCTTCCTCCTCCCTCTGCTGAGTCCCCAGCAGGTAGCAAATAACCCAAGCAGGTTTGTTCGCAGTGACATTTGGAGGATGTCTCCCAGAGATGAGTCAGGCTGTGCTTGCTGCAGGAAAATGGTGATGCAGAGTCTTGTGGGACAGTTTTATCGGCTGTGGAGGAGGCAGACTCACCTGAGCCAGCCTCTCTTGCCTGGTCCTTGGGAGCTGCCTACCACAGATTGAGTCCTGCAAGGGCATCCCAAACACCCTCTGCTTTCTTCCACAGTCATTAAGGTGCTTAGAAACTCCTGCAGCAGCTACAGCTGAGGTGTTCTTTCAGTGGGGTGGCCACCCAGAGATATATCATGTACCTCTGCCTACAGTATTCCCACCCCATCCTTGCCCTGTTGCTAAGGTGCTTAGCCTAGCAATGCGTGCTGCTGACATGAGACCTTAGACACTGCCTATCGCATTTCCAGTGAGCAGCAGAGAGCAATGAAAACAGAGATCCAGTGAGAAGGAGAGGAGCCTAACCTGCTAATTACAGTGGTAAAGCAACAGTCAGCACCTGCTGCTGGCAGTTGGGTACTTCTGCCAGGGGCTATATGGCGAAACAGATTTGGTTGGTGGTGAGAAACAGGGCAGAGAAACAGGATTCATCAGGGCCAGGAGTGGTGGGGAAAAGGTTGAGTCTTACAACAGGGAAATAAGACAAACCGGTGGGGTTAGAAGCTGGGTGAGAGCATCAGCGACGCACCCGTGATCCTGCTGGTCCAGCTCTACCCACTGCAGACAGCCTGGATTTGTGGAGGGGCCAGTTGTCTCCATCACCCTTCCATCGCCTCTGCACTCAGCTCTGTGCAAATCAGTGTTTTCCTCCTCCTGCCACAATGCCAGGGTGATTTGTGTCAGCAGGGGCTCTGGCCAAGGTGATTGCAGCAGCCTATTTTTGGGACTGCCCTTGAGAATTGCAAGCCAGGAAGGTGGAGCCCAACTGTTCCTGTGTCCATGCCCTGGAGAGGCACTAACCCTGCAGCCATGCTGGCTGCAGTCCAGGGCCTTGCTAATTGCATCAGGAACCTTCAATAACACAGCACCCATGTGCAGGAGGGGCTGCCTCCAGGCTTACCTGTTGCTTGGGGGGTACAGAGGAGCTCAGCTGGGGGCCACTTCAGGCTGCAGGAGATGGGAATGTTTCCGTTCAGGTGCTGTGATGCTGGCTCTGAAGGCGCTCTCCAGCTCAGCTTGGTTGCTGGATGCCTGCAGACTCCCTGGGGTATTTATTTGGCTCTGAAAGTCATCAAGGGGCTCGTTGACGCTCCCTCCTTGGAGGCCATTTTTGGGACAGACAGGGATTTAAGGGGCAGGTCTGCACCCAAATGTACATGCATGCTGGACTGACCATGGAGCTTTATTTATCTCATCTTAAAACTCCAGGTAACATCCCACTGAGGTGTTGTTCATCCCCAAAGCTGCCTCACTTCACCTGAACATGGCAGGGATCCATCTGAGCAGCTTGTTCCTGGGCTTCATTTGATCTGTTGACCTGCAACACCACGAAACAAAGGTAGAGACCCGAGTGAAAGCATGCCGAGCACCCTGCGGCTTTGCCTTCCAGACCTGCCCATGCAGTGAACACTAACAGCCCTTTCTGGATGGGTGTCAGCTTGCAGGACCCAGGTTGATGGTGACACGTGGACTTCTACTGTTTCCAATGTTGTGTTACAACTCAGGGTATGAACTTTGCCTTGCATGCGAATGGAGGGACTGCCAGCCGAAAGGTCCATCTTGCCTAGGTCCTGTCTCCAACAGCAGTTGATACCTAGGGAAGGATATAAGAAGAAGATAGAATCATAGACTCAACCAGGTTGAAAAAGACCTTTAAAGTCATTGGGCCCAACCATTACCCCAGGACTGCCAAGCCTACCACTAAACCATATCAGTAAGGGCAAACTTATCTCCTCTCATGGCTGCCCCTCATGATCTCCAGTCACAGCCACCTCTCATCTGCCCTCTTCTAGTGGCCCCACACTATATAGCTGCCGCCCCTGCCTCTCATGGCCATCCCTCGTCTCTCCTCAAGATCTCCCCTTTTGCAACCCCTCATGGCCTATGGCTGCCCCTCTCCCCCTCCGTCCAACCAACGTCCCTGCTTCCTCCATCACCTGCACAGCCCCTCGCTGGCCTTCCTGAGCCGAATGCCATTGGCAGAGTGCATGATTTCAGTGGGTTCCTCGTCCCTGATCGTGTGTCAACGTCCATGCTATGATGCCCTTTCTCAAGGAGTTCCACAGCACCACAACATGTTGCTTGAAAAATTGCTTCCTCCCACCTGCTTCAACTTACTGACTGAGCAAGCCCTGCTCACCTTCCTTGCTGCTCATCTTTGTCTGCATCTCCCAGCTACCCCTCGGGTGTCTCTTCCTGCTCTGGATGTCCATGAGAGGTAGCTGTGGCTCACTTGTATGGGTGAGAGATGCTGTGGCCTGCAGAGTCACCCGAGCAAAGCTGTAGTCTTGTGATACCCTCCACATATTGCTGAATCTATCTTTCTGGCACACCTGCCAAGCTAAGAAACCCTGTTAACCCTCTTCTAATGAAGCACAGCACGGCCAGGTATAGAACACTCCCCTACACACAAAACAAGTGGTTGAAAACCAGGCACAGAGCCTACAGCTCCTTGTCTCCACCCAAGAGGTGCTAAGCTCACCCCACCAGCAGACCAAAATCTGTCCTGTCGTTACAGTGACCGACCCGCCGGTGCTGCAGTTTGTGTGGTGCTGTGAGCATCACCCCGGCTCTCACTGGCTCAGGCGCCTGCAGGAAGCTGGCTGGAGAGAAGTCACATTTCACACACAAAGGGAAGGAGGGGAGGGAGGGGAGCAGCTGAGCCAGTGGAACTGTTTGTGCAGCCATAATCACACCATAAAGCAAGGCAACAGCACCTGGAGAACAGCCCTTGCAGGAGATGGGCACACAGGCCCTGCCGACCAGAACTGCTCAAAGCAAAGCTTGGGCACTCATTCCCCTGAACGGTGTGCTCACACACTGCCTGTCCACGGGGACAATGCTTTGCTCCCTTTTGTCCACAGAAGAATTGCTCCCTCCGGGTTTTAACTCTACATCTGTTTGCCTTCATTAAATATTACTTGTTTTTTTTAAAGAGGAAGGCCAATTGTTTTTGGCAGTTTGGAAAGGTCCCACCCAATGGAAACGGAAGAGAGTGGAGGATGGAGGAAGGCTGGGAGGGAAGGTGTCACAGCCCTGCCTGGAGCATCCGCCGCCCCCTGCGGCATGGCTGTGGTCCATGTGCCTACATTGCCCTCGCTGGGCTTCCTCCAGCTGACCCCTCCATAGGGCCAGAAACACTGTCAGTGATGGGGTACAGCAGAGAGACTGGGCCTGGGGCACCAGCAGGGGCTGGGAGGCCAGGCAAGGGCAGGAGTGTGGGGCCAGACCCCATAATCCACCTGAGCTGTGAACCTCCATGCTGTGTGTGGTCCATGTATATACTGGGGCACACGGGGATGCTCATCTCTGTCACCAGGAGAGAACCTGCCATCCCCGGCAGCCAGAGATGCTCAAGAGCCATTCTGGAAGGCAGAAGCAGGGACTAGGAAGAGCACATGAGCCAGGCTTCCTCCCAGCAGCTGAAGCTGGTGGGAGAGACAAGCCAGACTTTCCCTCTCTTGCAGCCCTGTCCCACACACACACACTTCAGAGGAGAGCTGCAAAGACCTCTGTTCTCAGGGCTGGCCTCCCCCCGCTCAGTACGACTCCTCTCGCTCACTCAGCAGCTCAGCCCTGCATCCAGGTTTACGTATAAATAAAAAGCAAGTGTGAAATCCACCCTGGGGTCTCTCCTGACTCCCACTTGGCTCCCTAATTGGAAAGTCTGCCAGCAGGAGATACTGCAATGAGCTAAAGCAGAAACAAACTCCCTTTATCCCAGGCAGAGGCAGCGCGTGGGGTGAGGTCCCCAGCCCAAACCACACCGGCTGGGAAGGACACGGAGCAGATTAGCACAGACTCAGCCAGGCTCTGGTTCTCCATCGGGGTCTGGGGACTTCACTGCTCTGCTGTACCCAGAGGGAAGGGACAGGCACATATCAGAGAGGATCATGCAGCAGCTCATCCCTTGGGGCAGTGCTTTGCAAGCTCTGACCACTTGATGTCAATAGGGAGGGACATTAGGCCAGAGATGTGATCCCAGCGCAGATCCCAGTGAAGATCCCAGTGCGCTGTGGCTCCAACACCTGAATCTTTACAATAAGACACCCGATTTTGAGGTTCCCCCATTTGCTCTGTGCTCCGGAGAGGGGTTTCCCCAACGCATCCGCAGATCCTATTGAAACACAGCTGACCTACAGGGGTACCCCCTCCTTTTGAACAGCCTAAAGGAGTCACGAGTGAGACTCCCATCTTTATCTCCTTCCCGGAGGGGAAAACTGACCCGCACACCTCGGGTCCTCTACTACTGTCAGCCAAGCCCTGTGCCGCAGATGGTGTTTCTCACAGGGGTGGCAGCACCACCTTTCACGGAGGCAAAGTCCCCACACTTCACCAGGCTACTTTTCACCTCAAACATATACATCAACAGCCAAGAGCCACCTGGCACTGTGAAAGACAGCAAGGAAACCTCCTCCACCAAACCCCCATTGATTTTTTGCTGCCTCCTTTAGTTTTTGGAGGCCCTGGAGGCACAAACATTGCCTCCAGTAGAACTGCTTCAAAGGCAACAATGATCTCAGTACAAGCAGATCAATGTCCCAGCGCTTTATGTTTTCTGAGAAAATAACACAGCTCTTCTGCTCCCGGTGCCAGGGAGGTTTGTTATGCACATTAGGATGCTATGCTTGCCCTGAGAGGAGGGGCTAAGTGCTGTACAGGTTCATATTCTTTTGGTGTAGCATCACTCAGCCTCGATGAGCTCACCAGATGAGGAGATGGGGAAGAAGCCCAGGGAGGGAAGAAGAACAGGGTATTGTTAGATAGCTTGTGAAGCCAAAACCAGAGTCAGAACAGGTTCTCTGAGCTGCTGACCAGCATTCTGGTGTGGAATCAATCTACTCCCATGAAGGGCAGGGGAAAGATGATGCTTTCTCTCTGAAAGTTCATCAGAATTTCTGATGAATGTAGGACTCAGATAACTGGGAAGTTAAACTTCTTCCAACAGAAATTTATTTTTCTGACCATTTCTCTAAAGGGGAAACAATTCTGACATATGACATACAATGGTATTACTCACATTGTCAGCGTCAATTAGAAATATCAACTGACACAGAAAATGGTTTATGCCAAAACACCAGCAAAACCAGTAAGATCACTACTTTGATCATGATGTCTGGAGCAAGAGGCAAGGTGAAGATGCAGTAGACTCACATGCATCCCCTACAGACAGAAACACCGGCCTTTGAAGAGGCCACATACTCATTCCCATGATTTACCCTCTGAGATTGGACAGGAGCTTGCAAAAGCACCATTATAGCTGTATTTTTTTCCTGGTGAGATACTGGCAGCTGAGTATTACAAGACTCTTCCTTCTACTAATCCTACTTCCTGAAGGCATTTAGCAACTAATCTGGATTACCTATTTCTACTGTTCTGTGGCAAAAGAAACCTCATTGTTTCAAGTCCTGTGGGCTCACTGCACGGCAGTGGCCCGTGGGAACATCCCGTTGTCTTCCTAATTTGATTTAGGTTGCTCCTTTGCCAAGACCCCTCAAGTCTCACGTGTATTTAAGTGGGCCATGGCATGGGCTCCAAATACATGCTTTAGCTAGGGACATTATCCTGTTGTAGCAAACCACCCTCAGACCTGGCCTTGCAGCAGGAGGATTACTGCTGTTTAGCAGTGGCTTGTTAACAGATGCCTTAAGGAAATACAGACGGCACAATGCTGACCCACAGCGTGGAGCTGGAAACGCCTTTCTGGTCTGATCTAGACAGGAGTTTTCTACTTCAGAGCATCCCTTTTCAGGTTTTAGCCAGCCCATGTCACTGCGGGTCAGAGCATTCGAACAGAACAAGTCCAGTTGACCTCAACAAACACTGCAGCAAGCCTCTGGCTCCAGTCAGCCAAGAAGCAATCAGCAGGAGTCCCAGAGCTTCGCAAGCCAAATGGGCCCAAGTTTGTGCATATAAAAGCCCGTGGTCTGCCAGTCTTGGAGCTATTTTCCCAGCCCTCCTCCAGATCCTTGACTGTGTCATTTGTGAGGTGGGATGCGCAGAGCTGCCTGCAGCTCTCAATGCGAGGTCACTGTGACACCACCCATCTCTCTAACGCCTTTGTGAAGCTCTTCACATCCTTCTCAACAGTCTCCTCCATGAAACCTCTCAGGTTTATTCACCTTTTCAGTCACTGCTGGGCTCTCGAGCAGAGGTCCTCATTCACTTGTCACAAAATGATCTGATTCCTGGGAGGTTACAGCCAATTCAGAGGCCCTCAGCATAGACAGTGGCTTTACAGAGGCTCAGGATGGGCTCTGCCCCCCTTTCACATGCATTACTATCTGCTTGTTCTCATTTATTCCATAGAGTGCTCTTGGGAAGGAGCAGCCTGACTTTGTGACCAGGGATGACCTGCTGCAGAAGGAAGGATGCTGGTGGCTGCACCTAAAGTCTTCAGCTTGTTCACTGAGCCAGGAAAGACAAAGGCACCAGCTTGTCCCCAGCAGCAGCGTCACAACGGTCATGGTGCCAGGATGCTGCATTGCAGTATGGCAGTTCCTAGGAAAACCAGTTGGGGCGTGTGGTGTTTGCAAGGGTTCAAAGCTGGTTGTCACAAAAGCTTTTCCTGCCTGCTGACCTACTCCTGCCTTCCAGGCAGTCTCCAGCCATCACTATTTCATACGTGGCTCCAGAGATCACAAGCCTCTTGTCTGTCCTGGTGAGCACCACAGGTAGGGTGAGGATGGATTGCTCCTGAGCTTCCAGACACTGCACCAAGTTCCATCCAGCTATTCTGGGCTCTGCCCTGGCTGTTTCTGCTTCTGTGCCTCCTGCAGCAGGGCCAGTGGTGGTTCTCTGATGCAGTACACCATTGACAAGAAGCAGTGAATCTGGGTAGCTGGAGGATAATCATCTCTGCTCCACATGGGTGAATGAAACCTCTGGTGGTGGGGCAGGAGCTTGCTGCAGACCTGGATGTCTCTTCTGCCTCTGGGATCTGTGTCAGAGCAGCTTGGAAATCAGTGAGAAAATGGTCCTCCCTTCTGCACTGCCCCAGAGGGGTTCCCAGGAGCTGGCGAACAGCATGGGGTCAGTCTCCTTCTCTCCAAGCAGGGCAGCTGGCTTCTTGGGGCAGCACTTTGGAGCAGCTGAAGCAGCATCTCCCTCCTGGTCCAACAGGGAAGAGCTGACCTCCTTCAGGGCGGAAACGCCTCACCAAGCTAAAATTAGATCTTCTAAATATCCTGTCCTTGCCCTGTGGCTCCAGAAGCAGTTCCAAGGCCCAAAGCCTTGTGATGGCAGCCAACACACTGTCCCACAGGGAAGGGAAGCCCCACATTCCTCCCTCCCACCGCAGCGCACCCTGCCCTGACTTCCACACCACCCCAGCTCTGCATCACCTGCCTGGTCTGTAGCAAAGGATGCACCACAGCCTGCGAGTAAACCAGGCAAAGCAGCCCAGGACAGTGTCTACCAGCAGGATAATGTCATGTGTTGTGCTTGAGGAGCCTGTCTGCGTGGTGGGGAAGGACCAGCCATGACCACTGCCTCCCCTCTGCTTTATAACACCCAGGACTCAGCCCCAGGTGGATCCCCTCCTTGCTGGATAACTTACACGTAGCTTCCCTGCTCCATATACTCAGCTGTTCCGCTGATACGGTGCCAGTCTCAACACATGGAAACCAGGCCTTCGAAATCTTCCATAAGCTCAAGCAACTTTACATTAGCACATAGTCTATGAGCTCGAAGCCTACAGGCTGAGACCAGCAAGCCTTCCATAGAATATCTAGCAAGGTAATGGTAGCTTTGCATGAAGCAGAATGAAATGCTGGAGTCGTCCATCTTCCCAGCTACATTTTCTTGGCTGAATAGAGCTTTTATTTAACCATAGCGTTAAATTCAGCACCACCTGTTTTCTGCCTGTGTCACCAGGACCTGGAAGGAATGCTTTTCTCACAGCTTTCGATGCTATTTGCGAGGATACGGCTCCTAATTGCAGCTCTGCTATGTTAACATTTCCAGGAATTTTCACCAGGCCATTCAACACAAACCCTTCATTTCTGGGAGGTTCCCTTCTCTTAGGAAACTTTTTGCTATTCTTCTCCCAGTCCTAGTGATTAATCAGAGGGAGATGGGAGATAACAACATTCAATGTCTTCATGAACCTATTTCTGAAACATTTTGCATTCTGGGACTGTTCGCCCCCTTGGACTAATTCCTCCTTACTCCTCCTTGCAAAGCCACAGTCGTCCCTTCAAGACCACTTTCCACCCCACCCCTTTCTCAAACTCCAGCCCTACAGTCCACAAGCAAATCTGAAAACCCATCCCTACTTCCCCTACTCCGCAATCGATGGAGGAGAGCTGGACAAAGACCTGGCCCCAGGTCCGGTTTTGCAAGAGATGCCCCATCCTCTCCTGTCCCTTCCTCATGCTTCTGCTGAGTGGTTGAGTGATGAGGGCTCTCAGCCTGCTCCCAGGTGGTCCCAGCCCACTGTCAGCACGGTGTCAAGGGGTATCACTCAGCATCTCCTGGGCAAGCCATTCTCTGTACACCCTGGACCCAGCCCTGACCATTGCTGGTGGATCTTGCAGCCCTGGGGCAGGTTGTCGCTGCCCAGCAGGATGGGAGGGCAGCAAGCCCCTGCCAGCACTGGTGGGGCTACATGAAATGTTCAGCACCACAGCAGGCAGGTCCAGCTCAGAGATGTCTCCCTGCCCCACAGATGGAGTGCCCTATCACCAGGCCACCAAAAACCTCCCTGAGGTCAGCTGTGGGTTGACCCACTGGCTGGTCTCCATGCACTGGAAGCAGACAGCAAACAGCATCCTGCAGCCCCTGCTCCCAACAGACCTGCTCCACACTCCTCATCCCTGCTCCCTCTTCCTTGTCCCACTGCTGGTGGATGTTTGCAGCTGGCTCATCCCACAGCTGCCCTTCCCAGCCCACCCAGAATCCTTCTTCTCCTGCCTCTATCCGGACACCAGCACCAGCACTGCCTGTGCTGTCCCCAGCGTGCTCCATGGGCCAGCCTTGAGTGTGCTCCACCACCTGCTGCCTTTCACATCTCCCCCGCAAAACCCTTGGCCCAAAGCCCTGTGGGCAAGGCTGATCCTCTGGAGATATCTGCCAGCACAGCCTGCCTGGACACGCAGCCCTCCCCGAGGCAGCTTTCCCGAGGGAGGAGGGGGAAGGAGGCACCAGTCCTGTCTTTCCTCATGTCAGCACCTCCTGCCCTCATCCCTGGGTCGTGCTGCATCTGCATCCCCCATCCCTGGGTCGTGCCGCATCTGCATCCCCCGAGCATCCCCTGAACCACTGGTACCCACCGCACCGACACCTCCATCCCACCCACTGGAGCACCACGGGGGAGGTCGCAATGTTTTGATCACTCTGCCTGGGGACAGTTCCCTTGTTCTTGTTAGAAACCCCTTCCCTGCAAGCTGGGAATGCTAACCCCATCCCTTCACACCATGCAGTGGGAGCAGACAGGGGTACCACGGCAGGAAACCCCATCCCACCAGCACTGCAGAGCAGTGGGGTATGAGGGATGGCAATGGGCTCTCAGTGCCCATGTGAAGAGGACCGAGGAGCTGTTTGGACTCGTCTGCCTCTCCCTGCCTCTGTGGGAGGGTGTGGGTGAGATCCCTCTTGCCAAGAGAGCCCCATGGCTTGTCCTTTTGGGTTGTTTATGGCTTGGACCAGATCAGGTTTCTAAGCTCTTCCCAAGCTGGTAACTTTCGGTTGTTGTTTTTTTCTTGTTAAAAAAGAGCATTGATTTTTCTCCTCTTTCCTCACCCTCCCATCCTCCACCCTGCGATTTGTGGCCTGGCCTGAAGATGGTGAACTAGCAGCAGTGCTCCAGCACACAGCCAGGGCTGAGCTGCCCCTGAGTCCACCCAGGTCACCCCTAAAACCTCCATGGGCCTCGGCATCATCCTGCTGCACCCGGCCAAGCAATGTCCCCATGGTCTCCTGCAGTGCCTGCCTCAGCCTCCCAAGACAGCAGGACCCGAGAAGGGAGGGGGCGATGCTGTGGCCCTTTCTGCCTCCAAAAGGATGTTTTCAGCTCCCTGCTGAGCTGGAGGCTCTCAGCATGAGCCACCATGTGCCTCAGTCCCCCACTGCAGACAGGGCTGGGAGCCCCTTTCCTGGGGTGCTGTGGGGATGAATACAGCAGATAGCATGATGTTCCCAGAGCAGGTAACGTCCCCCTAATTAAGATAAATACTAATTAAGTCTGGGACTTTGAAAGAAGCCCTGGGAGCAGACTCCAACTCCTGTTGAATTTCAATGGGAACGAGACACCTGACTCCAGAAAAACCCAGCCTCTGATATTAAGCTTAAATGGGCCCTTCTCTAACGTTGATATATTGCTGCTCTGTAACTCATGAGTGCCTTCCCGTATATCCGAGCACAACATCAATGTCCTGGAAATGCTAATCAGGAGCTTTAGGAGGACAGCAGCGAACAGGCTCCAAGTCAGATGCCCATGCCCATCCTGTGCTATTAAACATTATGGACAAGCTTTGAGCAGAGCTTACCCATATTGCACAAGAAGCTCCGGCTGAGCCCCGGGTGCTTTGTGCATCCCTGCTACCTACAGACCTGCCTCCTCCTCCTCCTCCTCTTCCTTCTCCTCCCTGCTGTGGTGAGATTATGCTTGCCAGTGCGGGTCCTGCACTGCCTGGGACACCTTCACCAGGGTGAGCAAGGCGAAAGGATGGTGCTCACCTGATAGCTGGTTCACACACAGAGTTGTGAGTGATGGGAGCAGCCTCCCAGAGAGCACCAAAGGAAGGCAGTGGAAAGCAAACCCTTCCCCTTGGGAGCAGACCCCCAGGCAGCCAGCAAGTGATGGGAGGGCTGCAGCCCCCCTTTAAGATGCCCACCCCATGCTCACGCATCACCACCTTGTCGTGCAGAAGGCATGAGCCACCCCTGCAAAGGACCATGCTGCGGGGCCGTGCTGTGTGGCCATGGCAGCAGGAGCCATTTAGGGATGTGAAAGGACATAGCACTGGTGTAGTGATGGAAAAGTGCTTGGAAAAGCACCCAGTGAGGGTGATCCAGGAGCACGGATCATCCATGAGCTGAGCTTGGGCTGCGGAGCCGTTTGGGAACACCAGACCGTGAGACCCCTCCTCAAGCCACCACGTGTCCCTCTGGCTCAGACCCAGCATTGTGACCGACTGGACTCTGCAGGCCCATTGCCAGCCCAGAGGTCTGCAGAACACAACCTCTCTGTCCTCCTGTCCCGCTCGCCAGCGCCTGGTTTCCATTAGCATTTCCCCTGCCCCCTCCTCCAGCCATGTGGGCAAATCCCCTCAGCTGTCTGCCAGTGGGACCAGCCCTGGAGCCCCGCTTCGGTTTCCAAGGACTTTTCCCAAGTCTCCGGTACACTTTAGCAATTAGAGGGTTAAGTTTCCTCCCGGCCTTGCTGCATTAACTGGAAAGGAATGAAGTGTCAGGCATGTTCTCACCACAGCAGGCTGTTGGAAAGCAACTCCCTTCTCCACGCACACACACCTCCCACTGCTGCGACCAAATTATTTTCTATCCTCCAGAGACCCAGTATGCCAGACAAAATCTGCAGCATGACTCTGATTCATTGCAAAAGGATGCAGATGTAATATTCCCTTCTCCTTTTTTTGTGTGTGCCGGGGCTTCTCGCACGCTAATTCACACGGCATCTCCGCGTTTGGAGTTTTACAGCTCTCCTGCTCTCCTTATTATTTTTCCTTCGGAGGGCTCCGACGCCCCTCGCTGACCCTTGCCCCCACGTCCTTTCTCCCGGCACCACCAAAATAAAGACACTAAGCCTCCCATCTCCAGCGTGCAAAGAGGCAGCTCTCCCCAATGTGCTAATTAGCCGAGTGTTTGGAAGTAAATAGGTATGATTGGTGGTAATTTCCTGGCTGAAGGGGTAATTATTTGTTTCAAACAGGCTGCAAAATAACCCCTGTAAGGTGAGATAGGAAACTAAATTCAAAAGAGGTTTCCTATTCCCACTAAGCAGGATTGAAAACTGGTTTGAAATTCCTTTTTTTATTTATAGTACATGGTATCCATGGAAACCTACAGAGGAGGTCATGGTAGCTAGGCCTCCGTTTCACCCTGCTCAGGGGATTACCGTTGCACAGTGGTACGCAGCCGTGTAAGAAAGTAGATTCACAATTCCCCACAAATAGCACCCCCCCCGCCAGCCCCCAGCCTTCCTGGAGGGCTGCAGGAGAGCTTTGGGGAGGCTCATAAATCTGCTCCGAGATGGGAAAGTGATGGGAACTCTGCCTCCAGCGTCCCCCCAAAGCAGGAGGTTCCCCGCGGTACCCTGCGGGATGGAGCCACTCGCAGTGCAGCAGCACTGGGATGCTCTTCCCTTTGCCCAGGCTCAAATCCTCAGCTCCCAAACCCTGCACAAAGGGGAGGAGCACCCCGGACAACTTTCCGCTCGGCTCACCCAAGTGAGGAAAGCGCAAGTGTGCTCCAGCTCCCAAATTGCGAGCAGTGACGTGCAGGCAGGGCATCTTCTGCATTCACCTTTCCCTGTTGTTCTGAGGAAAGCCATTGCTTTAAACGGAGAGGGAGAACTGTGGGGAAAGGGATGCTGCAGAAATGACAGTGATTTTTGGCTGGATCCTGGGGGCGTGGTGCTGGGCACTGTTCCCCTCATTGATTTCAGTGTTGGGGGAAAAACCTGATTCTCGCCTTCAGGAGCTATTTGAGCTCTCCCAGGTATGAACCTTTTTCAGCTGCGGACAGGAGCAACCCCGTATTACAATTTGAGTGCATGTGATTTAGCAGGAGAGAGTGATCATTACTTTTTATGCCGCATGTAAAACCCCAGTTGTGGTCCGTGTGGCGGCGGATGCTCTCCAAGCAGGCAGCGGCAGCAGCGAGCGAGCAGTGCACAAGTAGGTGCGCGCTGCCAGCTCGCTCCCCCGTGCTGGCAAGGCCACGGCGGCTGGATGCTCCCTGGGAAAGCAGAGGTGGAACACGGAGCTGCTCCACCACCGGTTCCCACCCCAGGCAAGCCTCTGCCGCCCAGGTCCCTGCGCCATCCATCCCCTTCCAGCTCTCCCCGCTCTGCCCCAGCAGCGCCGTGATGCCGGTGACCTTCACTAATTCACTTTCCCTCTCCACGCCGCCTTCCCTCCGCTCGCAGAGAGACACGCTTTTTCACACAGCATAAAAATAGCCTGTGCAAGGCGTTGCCAGAGGAAGCTGCCAGGCCAGCAGCGTGCAGGCAGGCGCAGGGACCGACTGCTCCATGCTCACATCACCCCTTGCCCCAGCATGGAGCTCCCAGACCAGCCTCCAACCACCCAGACACCCTTGGCCTCCTTCACATCTATCTTGCTCTGCCGCTGCATCACCGTGTGCTCAGTCTCAGTGCACTGAGATCCAAACAGTGGAGGTCAGCAGCAGGGAGATGCTGCTTTATCAATGTTCTCCCCAGAACTGTGTGTTTTTCCACCTCTGTTTTGGGAAACTGTAGGCTGAGAGCATCAAAATTAAGTGAATTGGGAGGCAGATTTTTGAGGCTTTCTAAACCAAAAAGTGTCCAAAAATATCATTTCCATGTCCTCCATGGAAATGATTCTGGTTTGATTATCTGTCAGTGGAGCTATTGCCATCATGCAAAACTGAACTGTTTGTATGAAACCCATTTTTTGTCGCCAAAAGCCCTGTCCTGATAAAACACCTACAAATGCTCTTCTGTTCTCAGCCCTTTACCTTGATTCCTCCTTTGCCATCCCTCAAGCTGGCATGTGTATGGCACCATACAATGACAGCCACCCCCAGCTACTTGCTTAGGCTTCAAGCCAGTGCCGTGGTGTTTTCTCATATCCCATTATTATCCCTAATGCACCCCCGGACAACCTCCTGTTCACCTCATTTACTAAGCCTGCCCTTTGGCAGGAGGAGAGCACCTCAGGAGCATCTCATCTGCTGGGCAAGGGGGCAATCCACCACATGTGAAGTAAATCTCTGGGCACACCTCGTGGCTGATTTGAGCAGATGAATTACATCCTAGAAGCGTCATTTTCTCTCTAGCAGTGGCTGTAAACACCAGAGACATCAAAAGGTAGACAGGATGGGTCCAGCCCCACTCTATCAAGTGACCAGCCAGTGCCATCACACGTCTCTGTGCTCCTCTGCCCTCGCCATCCCAGGAAGCCTCACCACTGCCCAGCTCAACGCCAAATCTCCATCTCCCCCATAAGCCTTTCCTCACATTAAGTTCATCCCCACAGCCGGTGGTTTTCTAGTGCTAACCACAATTTTGTGCCTACCTTGATGCATGCTTTGCTATCGCAAGTACAGTCAATCAATCTCGCCTCAGCCAATAAGCAGGAGAGAAGTGATGTTTTTCCTACTCCCCCAGCTCTCTTCTCCTGTTCTCCATCAGGCACTCAGCAAGTTCACAAGGGCAGCCAGCTCTCGGTTTCCTTGGTCACGCACAGCAGCTTGCCCTCCTAGAGCAATAAAAACAAATGACACGTTGCTGGTTGTTGTCAGAGACGTTGCTGGGCCCCTACATGGAGAGAAGGTTTGGGGGGAAAGGAAGGATTTGTGGGTTTAGGGTCCTTCTTGAGCAGGTGGAAGAAAAGTGGTCAGTATATGTTTGTGGTCAGTAGACATAATGACTGAAAAGGGCGAGCACAGATTGAGATGCACTGAGGGCTGCAAGGCTGAGAGATAGAGGAGTGCTTGCTTGTAGATGCTGGCGCTGGTGGAACGGCACTGGATCTGATTATCTGGGAGCAAGTGAGACCCAAGAGGTGTCTATGCCAGGTCCTGATGCCTGCCAGACCAGGACAAGTCCCCAGCCTGAAATGCTGTCCGCATCCTCTGCTCCTAACACCAAATTTGGTAGCCCTAATGTGTGGGCACTGAGTCTAGTAAGGTGAGGAACAGATTAATCCTCCCTTGTGGCTGTAGCCAAGATCTGCCCTACTCCCAATTGCAGCATATCTGCATTTCCTCCTAGTTCAGCATCCTCTCCACATAGGCACATGGAGAAGTGCTCGCCCATGCACATGTGCACACACACATAACTGCATGGGAAGGAGCCCTGGGAACCCCGGCAGAGCCGCAGCTTGGGAAATCAGGAGCTGCTGATGCCAGAAACCAGGTCTTCCTTCAGCCCATATGCAGCTCAGGGTGATTGAGACCCTGCCAAGCTGCCTCCTGACCCAGGAGGCCTGCACTACCCATCCTGCAAGCTCTGCATCCATCCCACTTCAGAGGGACCAGGCTGGCTGAGGCCACTGGCCCTGGAACTCCATGAGCAGCACTGTGCCTGGAGGACTTCACCATCTGGTTGCTGATTCAGAAGCCAGCCCCCACTCCGTGACATTCCAAAGGCTGCGGGAGGGGAGGACTCGCGACACCTTTATCTTTAGCTTTGCTTCTCCCTTTTTTTTTTCCCCTATTTTTATTAGCTGGGAGACATCTCATCCTTTTTATAGCTCTGAATTCGAGGGTGATCAGATGAAAGTGTAGCCGGGCTCCTGCACGGGTAGATGAGCAGCCATAAGGTCAAGGCACCTGAAGGAAAAGCTTCCAGCTTTCACAACCCTAAAGATTGTCCCATAAAATTACTCATAAAATTAAAGTGGGTTTTGGGTTTCAAAGTCCTGAGAAACCTGAAATAGTCATCAGTCAATTCTGGTATATGGGAAGCCTCAAACCTCTGCTCACTGAAGCAGAGGTTAACACTGTGCTGTAACATCTGCTGGGGACAGGGGAACACATCCGAGATGGCAGCATCCAAATCAGCTTGGAGGCTATGGCTAAGGCGGTGGGTGAGAAGTTGTTTTCACTATTAAAACATTTAGCTGGCTCCACACTATGGACCTGAACTGCTTTGGTCAAATTCTTCCCAGTAAAATGCAGAGCCACCTTCTCAGACCAGGATTTATGAGGACTGGGTCCGCTCCAGTTTTCTTTCTGTATCAAAATGATGATTTAATTAATTGATGATCTAATTTCAGGCTGGAACTGAAACTAACCCGCCAATTTGAGAATTTGACCTTGGTACAGATTAACAGCATCCATAAGAGCTTCTGCTTTGGTGGTACCTTCTCTGGACTTTGCTCTTGCATTTTAAACGCTCTATCAATGGCACAGTAAATGGCGAGTGAGGGACAGAGATTCAGGCAGCTCCAAGCCTCCCTGGGGGGAGCAGCCCCTGGCTGCAGATGTCACTGTCATACCTTTGGCAGCAAATGCCAGCTTGGAACCAGGCAGGGGAGCTGATCTCGATGAAAAACACCCCAGGCAAAGCAAGGGAAGGCTCTGCATGGCAGCAGCGGCAAGGTCACGTAAACGCTCTGGTCAGCACAAGATGGAGGGAAGAGGCTGTGCCTGGGATGAAGCCCAGCCCCGGCCTGTGGTGTCCTTGCCAGGCAGCATCTCCAGGGATGGTGACTTCCAGCCTGGCCCTTGTGTCCCTCGAAACACCGTGCCTGCTATTGCATGGAGCAGGGGTCGCATCGAGGAGTCTGCTTGCATGTGAGACAGCCCCAGCACACACCTCCTGCACACACACACGCTGTGCATGCTCAGGTACCCGGCTGTAACCTGCATGAATACACACATGAGTTGTCCCTGCACACACACACAGTGTATACTCCAGGGTGCACGTGTATCTGCATATGTCGTGCACATGGACACACAGTTCTCATCCGTCATACTTACATGCATGGACACACGTCCAGGTGTACCTTTACACATATGAACACACACATGCTTGTACATGCCAGCAGATGCCCCCCTCCCATGCACAGGGGCTGCCCCACAGGAGCATGGCCCCACACTCCTCATCTTCACCCTGGGCCAGGGAAGCCCCAAGACGCCAGGCAGTCACTGAGTTGCTTGACTGCTCCTGGCTGAACTGAGACCCATGCCAGAGATTTCCCAGAGCCCCACACACCAAGCATAGGACCCCAACACCCTCCTCATGCCAGCCCATGCTGCACCAGGCAGAACCACCTCCTGCCACCAGCCAGCAGGTCTTTCCATCTCAGAAGACGCTTTGGGGCATCCCTCTCTGCCCAAAACCAAGAAGCAATAAGCAGTGCAGCAGGACCTGCGTGAGTTGGGGCTGCAGGATCCTACTGGGTAGTGGGATAGAGGAGCAGAGATGGCAGGAGGTGGGGGCTCAGAGCTGGCTTGGCTCTGTGCACATGTGGCTGGACCATGTACCAGCGGGCACAGCATCCTGACATACCCCTCACAAAAAGCCACCCCACACTTGTGTTACCCTGTGCAAAACAAAGCTGTGTTCTCTGCTCCTAGAGCTGCCACAGCTTCTTGTGCAGCCTCTGTGCTGCCTGAACCTTCCTGCCTGGTAGGCAGCGCACACAAGACCAGTCCTCATGGCCAGGGGATGCAGGTCCCACAGCTTTGGGCTGGGAGGGTTGGTAGTTACTCTTCATGAGCAGCCCCCGTGGCTGATGGAGTGGGCAGGCTGCGGCTCCAGGCACTGCAGGCAAGGCCAGCAGGGATGGGGCTGGTGTGCACAGCCAGCGGGTAGGATGACAAAACCTTGTTTCATAGAAGCCAAAGTGCAAAGGCACTCTGCGTGCTGCGGGAGCTCAGTCCTGCATGGCCACAGAGCTGCCTGCAGGCTGCCTGCCCTGCTAGCCGCCCGAGCATCTCTCACCGGGGCTCCTGCAGCACGGCACCGAGAAGGTGAAAGCAGCTCAAGCTGCAGAGATCGCCGCTGGGGCGGGGGGATGGCTGCAGGCTAATAATATTCCGTCTCTCATTATGCCGTGTATTAAGCTGAAATTTGCAGATGCTCTAATCACCGCGAGGCATTCTGCACACACAGCCTCCCTCCAGCCCCGCTGCTCTCTGCAAACACCGGAGGAGAAGCCCTACTTAACCATCCTGCCACATGGTGTCCTGGAATCTTTACAGACCATTTCACCTTCACAAATAGCCTTGGAATGTCTGTGCATCGACAGCCCCTGCAGTAGCCAGATAGCACAGCCGCCTCCTCTGCAGCTCCCCGGGCCCCTCTTAAGCTTTTTCCCATCACACCATGCAAATGTGAGGCTCCAGAATTTACACCGGGGCTGGGTAAAGCACCTCACGTCAGATGTGATCTGTGCCCCAGGCTCGCAGGAAACGTGAACTGTATTTTATAGAGGGTGAGGGAAGCTCCTGCCTGAATTGCTTTATTATTTTTTTTTCCCTTGCCTCCCTGTGTCTTCTCTCTCTTGTATTTATTTTTTAAATGATTTTCCTTTCTTTTCCCAGATCTCTGCCCTTTGCCCTCCTGCCATCAAAGGGGGCACGCATTCAAGTGCCGTGGGAATACTCTGTCCTTGGGTATTCTGGGCAATCTCACGAGAGAAAAGCGGCTTTTTCCCTGGAGCTGGAGAGTGGCCACATGAACCGGGCTGTGAGAAGGAGGGGAGTGAAGCCTGAGGTCTGCCTGTGTGTGGGAAGGGAGCAGCAGGGCCAGGCGAGGGAAGGGTTAACCAGAGACTGTCCTTGCTGTTTTTTCCAGGCCCGGCTGCACCAGATCCTTCCATTTCTCTTGGCAGGGATTTAAACCATGGGGCTGAGCTGAGCACGTGAGCCTGGAGAGTCCCTGCGCTCCGACGGTGAGCAGGACCCCGAGCGGGATGCTGCAGCTCATTAGCAAAGCAGCGGCGGGTCCAGGGCCAGCAGGTGACAAGCAGGAGGCAACGACAGTGGAACGGAGACGGTCCCGCTGCGGAGAGGCAGAAATGCAGCTCGATGGGGAGCCCCTTCCCTCGGCAGCAGCAGCGAGTGCTGCTCTCGCCATGCACACGCACCTGCACACTCACTGCGAGTGGTAAAGCAGAGGGGAACCTCGTCCTCTCTTTGCCTACGGTGCTGGCAGTGTTCAAGGCCAGGTTGGACACAGGGACTTGGAGCAACCTGCTCTAGTGGAAGGTGTCCCTGCCCGTGGCAGAGGGCTGGAACTGGATCAGCTTTAAGGTGCTTTCCAACCCAAACCATTCTAGGGTTCATCACTGTGCTTAGTGCTGGTTTGGGCCACCCCCTTCGGTCTCAATTCATATGCATTTGGCAGATTTTCCTTGCCGCGGGCTTGTGGCCTCCCTCCCCCATCATCCCACCCCGCTGAGAGGAAGCAGAGATTTGAGATAACCCTGGGAGCCTCAGGCAGGGCCATTTGCTGCCCATCTCTGGGCTGGCAAAACAGGGTGACCTACAGAGCCCCCTGGCCAGGGGAAAGGGCTGGGAATCATTCCCTGACCGAGCACAATGGCTCCTCATCCTGATGGCTTGTCTGGCTCCCTGCTCACAGTTGCCCAGGCGACTGCTCATGGAAAAGTGCGCATGGCCGGAGAGGCTCCAGCTGCTCGTCCCAGCGGGTCCTCACCCCCTGCTCCCTGCTGGAGGGGATGGCACTGCCCTGCAGCAAACCCTCCGCACCACGCTGTGTCTGCCACCACTTACACACACCCAGGGCTTGTCCTAGGCAGGTGCCCAGAATCCAGATCTGCTGCTTCCAAAGAAAATCAGGTTCAGTGGTGAACCCCCCTCCCATGGTTTCATCAGTGTTATTGTGTGCTGCTGCCTCCACTGCCACTGATGCTGGACGCTGCTCAAGTGCTGCCCACGCCAGCGCAGTGCAATGACAGCAGTGACTCTTTATTGCTTTTGGTGTTGGTCTTTCCTGCCCCTAGGACATGTTTTTCCAGGTGGACCCAGAGCTGGTTGTGCCATGGGCTGGGGAGCAGGAAAAGCCAGGGGCAGAGAGCCCATGTGAGCAGCAGAAGTGGAAGGCTTCAGCATCTCCCAGGGTCCTGTGAAAATCCAAGCAGACATACTCCAAAGAGGCATTCCAGATGCTGGATATCCCAGCATCCCAGCCCCAGGCTGTTACCTGGGTGCAGTACCAGGCAGCTGAATGGCCCCCGAGAGCAGGTGGCTCCTGAGAGGCAACCTTGTGCCTGGTTCCTTGCCTGCTCAGTGGAACCAGCACCCTCAGAACAGACCATGTCCCCACAGGAGCCGGTCAGGGAAGATCTGCAGCCTGCTCACACTAGGGCTAGCAGGGAGGGCAGCTCTGTGTCCCCCATGTGCCCCATGGCTGGTGTGGATGCTGCTGCTTGAAAAAGGCCAGGAGCTCCTGGTCTGGGTCTCACCTGGTGCCTCTGTGACCATAACATGGAATAACTGCTTTCTGCACAATGACTTTGCCATCCAGTGTCCTGAGTGCCCTTGCAGATGGGCTGCAGCCACCAGAGTGGACCTGGTGCAGAGCTGTGGATGGCAGCTTCACTTGCCACTCCATGTCACCTCCAGCCAGCGTGTCCCCAGATTCCTCCATCACAGGGTGTGCTCAGGGCATAGCCACAGAACAGCCCCAGCCTCCATGCACAGAGCGATTTGGGAGCAGATCCAGAGACCAGCGTGTTCCAGCTTCGACACCCTTGGTCCAACATCCACTTAGCACAAAGGTATTCCTCAGGAGCAGGAAAACAAAAGCAGGGATGATTTAAAAGGAGAATAAACCCCTTCCTTCTGTGGGACTTTGTGTCCTTGCCCAGAGGAGCGATCACCTACTGCAGGAGTTTGATTGGGGTAAGTAATAGACCACCTTAAGCTGAGATGACATCCCTTCTGAATGCTGCATTCAGCAGTGGACAGGCTGTATGCAGAAATGAACAGGGGCCCAGGACACACTGGCAGCTCTTTAAAGGATTGTTAATAATGTGCAGTTCACGTTCCTCGGGGACTGCTGCCATGGTCTGCCAGCAGCAGACACTGGCATTCCCGATGGGAGTAACTCCTGCCGTGACAGAGCCTCTGCCTGTCACCAGGCACCAGCTTGCCCTTCCCCAGTCTTGTCCCATCAAGACCATCAGCATCAACTTGCAGCAGGAACCCCAGTGATCCAGGCAGCATGGAGGAGACACGGATGTGCACCAGAGCATGGGACAACCTCAGGTTTTGCCCCCAAGGCTGAGCGACCCTCCTTCATAGGGCTGGTGGTTTGCAGCATGGACCCAGACCTTGAAAGCAGGAGGGGGCTCTGTGGGCAGTGATGAGATGCTGCTGCAGACCCGGCAGGAGAGGCTTGTCAGGGGGCAGGACTGGACCTGCAGCTAATGGGGCTGAGATGACCGTACCTGGAGAGCAGGACATCAGTAGGACAGCCTGGGTGAACACGCATCCATCACCGCTAGCCATTTCTCACACTGCACCTTCTGAGCCAGCATCTCCCTGGTCATCCCAGAGCCTGAGCAAACGAGGTCCAGGTCAGAGTGGTACAAGGGAGAGTGAAAAGGAAAGTCTGTCACATTCTATGCAATCCACCTCCCCAGGCCCCAGGCAGCCTGAACCTGGCCCATGAGCTCCCACGGGGGCAATGGAATGAGGGAGAGAGCATGGAGCTTTCCCCCTTTCCTGTAGGCAGGGATCAAAATGTGTCAGGCTGGAAATCTCCCAAGAGCAGCTCCCTCCTGGGCTTCACTGCTGCTTCCTGTTCTCGGGGGCAGGAAATACCAAGCAAACAGCCCCGTGCATGACTTCAAAACTTCCACTTCCAGCTCCGGCTGCATGATGAGGATGGAGGAGCCTGCACATGGGGAGCAGCCTGCCCAAAGGTTTTGCTCCCATGAACCAGCCCCCCTCCATCTCTCCTCAGCCCCATGGGAAGCCAGGTCCCCAGGAACAACATCTCCAGTCCTTAATGTCAGACGCAAGAGGTGGTGGCACTAAGCTCCAGTGGAAAGGGCTGTCAGTCCTGGTGCTGTTCATTTGCTTTTGCTCTCAGCCTCCACTCAGAGCCAGGCAAATAGATGCATTATAAACTGCACAGAAAATGAGACTGCATGAGGCTGCTGCACTTACCCCTTGTGAACATGGCTGGCCACCACAGTATAAGAGCTTTTTGCAGTCCCCCTATTGCTGTCATCATGGCTTTGCATGGGAAAAAACCCAAACATACGCTGTTTCCCTTCCCCTATCAGAGTAACAACCTCCCCTCCCCACAGCCTGGAGTGGTGTGCCCCATCTTAGAATCATAGACTCACAGACTGGTTTGGGTTGGAAGGACCTTAAAGCTCATCCAGTTCCAACCCCATGCTACGGGCAGGGATGCCTCACACTAGACCATGTCACCCAAGACTGTCCAACCAGTGGCATTGCTGCCATCCAGGTCTCACTGGAGAGAAAACATGTCCTGGCCCTTCCTGCATCAGAGCTGCGCTTTGGCGCTGTCCCCAAGAGATTCCTGTGTCCCCTGGGACACCACTGCTCCGTGCTAACACACCCCCAGAGGTGTCCCCAGAGTCGCCATAGGCAGAGTGAGGGGCTGTCAGCCCAGAGGTGCCCAGCACACCCTGAGCGCGGTCAGAGGTCAGTTCCTCTTTGCTGCCGTGAGCTCCTCGGGCTGCTCAGCATCCCGGCTCTTGGCCCGGGTAGGGATGGAGGCAGCTGCTGCTGGCGCGGGCGCTGCGTGTGCCAGGCGCGGAGCCATCTGCCTGGCAGGGCCAGCCACACCTGCTGGGAAGGAGACAGAAGCTGGGCAACCTCCCCGCCTCTGCGGCGTTCCGGCTGGCGGCACCACCGCGGCGCCGGGAGCGCTCCTCTGCTTGCACAAAGAGTCAGGAGATAAGGGGATGCTTCTCCCGCACAGCACCCCCAAAGCCTGGCCATGGCTGGGGGTACCAGAAGAGCAGGTACCAGTGTGCATCTTGTGAATTGGGCCATGGACCTGTCCCTGGGCCAGTTGGGGGGTGAGATGTGTGCCCAAAAGCCCCCATGGGGGTGCACAGCACAGGCAGCTCGAGCCCCAGCACTGTGAGGTCTGCTGCCAACACCCAGCACTGAAACCAGCAAGGACCAGTCCTGAGCAGGAAGGGGGATCCCTGCTCCTGGGAGGGCAGGGGTTTCAGAGTAGACATGCTCAAACAGCTTGCTTGGGACAGAAACGATGTGCCCCCCTCCCCAGTATCAGGGCTGGTGACTGTGCTGGGTGTTGTTCAGAGCCCACGTGCTCCCACGGTCCATGCTGTGATGGAGAGGAGTGGAGGGGACCTGACCGGGTTCCTGCTGGGGTCACCCCATCCTCCCCCTCTGCACCGGGAACCATGGGAGCCAGCAATGTGCCACATGCAGGATGCAGGCTGCTCCTCCAGCTCCTGGTGCCTTGGGGCACCACGGCACCAAGGGTGCAGGATGCTGCCACCAGTCTTTGCATCCCAACCCTGCTGCCAGGAACAGTACCAGTTAAGTCCTGGGATGAAAAGCACCTGCCCCAGTCAGTGCTGGATGGAGCAGTTGGGGCATCCTGACCTCTGAGGCGGCAAAGCCAGGCAGCAGGACAGGCAGAAATGATGGAGAGCATCTCCAGGCACCCCATTGCTGAGCATCACACAAGAGGCTCTTCTGTCACTGCAGAGCAGCACTTCCCCCAGCCTGGCTGGCTTCTCGCACTCCAGAGCAGCCAAGGCTGCTCTCCCACTCCAGCACCCATGGACCATGCATGGCTGGTCCCCGTTGCTGCCACCGAGCCCCAAACCAGCCTGAAGAGTGTTCTCCAGGTCACATCGGACCTTTGCCTGCAGTCTGGCTGAAGGGTTGGGAATTACCCTCAGGCTCTGAGGATGCAGAGGTGCTCTCAGGACATGGTGCATTCACCCTGTTTCTCCTATGACCTCGGGGAAGGTGAATCGCCTCCTGGCATCCACTGAGCATGTCTCCACCAGGCAGAGCAGGAGCAGAGGGTGACAGCAGACACAGCTCCACACTGCAGACACCACAGGCATGCTGGGACAGGCAGGTACCATGGCACCCCATGTCCTGACCAGCTGCTCTCGGTGCTGGTCATGGATCTGCTCAAGCACATGATGCTCCTGGCTGCAGTAGAGGACTCAGAGGAACAGAATGTGCTGAGGAGCCCCTGAGACCCCAGCCTGGCCTTGACATGGCACTGAAGCAGGTAGGCATCAGCATTGAGGAGCTTAGCAGCATCTCCTGAATTGTGTGTGACCCCTGCAAGTGATGCTGACCTCATGTGGGTTCCTGTCCCCCACCATCCCACCAACCTGCCAGCCTGCATTGGAGGACTCAGGCTGGTTCTTGCCCATCCCAAGGGCTTCCTCGCTCCATGGGGCTGTCCTGCACCCTGCCAGCTGATGCCACCCATACATCCCACTGCCAGCCACCCCAGTGGGCTCCTGATGGCTCCTGCAGCGCTTTGCAAACCTCCTTCTGTGGCAGCTTAGGAAAACTTTGCGGCAGGAATGCTGCTTTGACCTTGACCTGCAGTAACCGTGTGGTGGTGGCTGCAGGAGGGGACATGAGCTCAGCAGCCTGTCTGATGGGAAAAAAACCCACACGCAGCAACCTCTCTCCTTCCTTTCTTCTCTCCCTGCCATCCATTTGGTGGGCAATGCGGCCTCGCTGCAGCTTTATCTTGGTTCTTTAAAAGGCTCCCTGGCTGACATGCACACCGTATGGGAGCAGTCAGCCGAGGAGAGCTGTAAATCTCTGAAGGCCTCATCTTGCGGGGCACATTAGCTGTTTTAAACTTGTCAGCTTTCAGCGATGGAAATTGACTGTTCAAAGCCCTTCTCCCCTCCGCATCCTGCTCCATTTTACGCAGCGCAGAACCCACTGCATCCCCGTTGTGTTGGAGCAGGGAGCTGTGCACCCCCCTGCGTGCATCCTCAGGGACTGTGTGTGCTTTAGGGATGCTTCTCAATGTCCCATCAGGGCTATGAGCACCTCCAAGCTATATCTCCTATTCTCTCCTTGCTGATCCTGCCCACATCTGGAGGTGAGGATGGGGATGATTAACTCACAAAGCACACTGATCCGTGAGAGCTGGCATTCCCCTGTCCATCCACGCAGCGTCCATGACACTAGATCCCTCCGAATCTGATCCTGGGAAGGGTTATGAAGATCAACCCCAGCTTTGAGGCGAGCCGATGGGATTCAAATGCAGCACTCTGTGTGTGTGTGTGCATGAGCTCCAGTACCCGGCATGGCCTTGAACACAAATCCCATGGACATGCAGCCTGAGGACAATGCTCCCACAGCCGCTGCCCTTGAGATGGCTCTGCCAGCACCAGCAGCTCTGGAGCCGTGTCGGGGGCGCAGAGCACGGGGCCTGTGGGGAGGAAAAGCTCTGCTTGAGCAGCTCTCCCGGGGCAAACTCCCACACTCTTCCCAACAGGGCATGTGACCCCATCCACACATCCAGCGCAGGCATCCACAGCTCTGTCCTGGAGCCAGCGCTTGGTGGGCACCCACCTCACACACACACCCCCTCCATGTGTACAGCTGAGCTGAAAAACACAGTGATCCCTCTCCATCCTGCTGGGCACATGCTTCATCCCTATAGATGCTCCCTAGCCCCTGTGCAGGACCAGGAGAGGGGAGCAGGCACAGCCCTTCATACCTACCCCATCCTCAGATGAATCCTAGAATGGTTTGGGTTGAAGGGACCTTAAAGCTCATCCAGCTCCAACCCCCTGCCACGGGCAGGGACACCTTCTACTAGAGCAGGTTGCTCCAAGCCCCTGTGTCCAACCTGGCCTTGAACACTGCCAGGGATGGGGCAGCCACAGCTTCTCTGGGCACCCTGTGCCAGCGCCTCAGCACCCTCACTGGGAAGAACTTCTGCCTAAGAGCTCATCTCAGTCTCCCCTCTGGCAGGTTAAAGTCATTCCCCTTGTCTTGTCCCTTGTCCAAAGCCCCTCTCTACTTTGCCCACAGCACATTCTGTGCTCCACAGCCATCACCCAGGAACCCACATGCACAGGGGGTGCCTGAGGAGCAGCTTCACCCCAGGGCAGGACGCGGCCACCCCGGAGCACCCCCTGTGAGCAGCAGCTGCACCGTGTCTGCAGAGAGCGTGACAGCCGCGCTCAGCCCCGGATCAGCGCCGGGCCCATGACCCTTCCCATGCACAGGGTCAGGGCAGCCGTGACGGTGGAGGCGAGTGGGCCTGCAGCAGCTTCCCCCCACTGCTGCTTCCGCTCCTGGTGACAGGAGGCAGGGGGGAAGCGGTCCAGGTAGGAGGGGGGGCAGCTGGACCAGGCAGCATCATCCGTCGCAGCCGCATCCAAATAGTTGCCCCCAAATTCTCCGCGTGCCGGATGACGCACGGCAGGGAGCGGAGAGGACGCTGGTGTCAGCAATGGGGAGAGCCTGCCGGGAAGGCAGCAGGCGCAGCGGGAAGGGTCCCAGCTCCCAGCTGCCATCCCCCAGCACGGCTCCCAGCGCCGCTCCCTGCAGCGTCCGTCTGCGGCGGTGCCCAGAAATAATCTGGCAGCAAAATAGAGCCACGTCCACCCACCGCTCCACGTGAGCGATGGGAGCCGGGAGCGAGAGAGCAGCCAGCTCTGGGCCCTTCCCTGGTGCTGGGGCCCTCTGATAACACTGGATTTGGGTCCTGCAAACCTGTGACAAGAGGGGTGCCAGCATGGGGGGAGCAGTTAAGCTTCCTATCACCTGCAGGGCAGCAATTCCTTGGGGAGCCTGCCAGCCCACCTGCCCGCGGGCAGCACAGAGGCTCCAAAAGCAGGGAGGGCACACGCGCATCCCGAGCCGTCTCTAAAGCACTGTGCTAGTCCTGTGCTGGTCCCACAGCCCTGGCTGCGGGGACAGCAGGACCCGCATGAGGAGCCTGATTTGCAGATTGCTGTTCATGACACGGTGCTCCAGCCTGGCTAAGGCCGACGGGTTGGTTATTATATCGACAGCATAAACGTGTCGCAAATTGCCTGAATTAGCCGAGTGCCATGAACAGGTTTATGGATAATGGGATGCAGAGCCCTTTCAGGAGCAGGCAGCTCGCAATCCAGTTAGGCAGCTCCAGCCCCAGCCGTTGGAAGATGAAAGCCATCGGGTACCCCGGACAAAACCCAACATGTCTTTCATGTGCAGTGGAAGTGCCCTGTGGGCAGGACACAGCCTGGCTAAGCACAGCCTGCTCCCCCAGCTGCTACTACCTCCTCCATCCTCCTCACCCGATTTGCTTCTTCCTTGGGGAAAAAATCCTCCTTCTCTTCCCCAGAAGATGCTTTCCTTTAGGGTGTGGGGAAGGGGATGCTTGTGCATTCCACTTCTATGTCTAATTTGCAGAGCAAGGACTTTGGGCAAAATCCTTTGTCACGCAGCCAGGGCTGTCCTTAGCTTGGACTCCTGAATTAGAACTCACCAGCTGCACTGATTCAGCCTCAAGGCTGACCAGCTCCAGGGTCACATCTTGTAGCAGCTCTAGCAGGGTGCAAGGGAAGATCTGAGGGCTGGATTCACTCTTGCTGGGTTTTCTGTGCATGATCACTGACTCTGACCCATGTTTAGGTTTTGGTTTTCCTGCAACAAGGTGTTCCCCAGAGATTCAGCCAAACTGAAAAGGCTTGGGGTCACTGTAGTTAAAATGTGGCTGGTCTGATGTCCTTGGCTGGGCTTTTCCCCTGTGCCTGCAGCCGCTCAGCCTGGACCTGAGCCCTTCTGAGTGTTTCCAGGGGGGTGTCTCTGGAGAGCATCACCACGGGGCAGCAGAAGGCCTGGAGGGGATGTCCCCATCCTGCACCTCTACAGGAGCACCAGCTTTAAAAAGGGGCTTATTCATGTCCCCCAGCACCTTGGTGCAGCAGGAGGGAGCACGCAGACAAAGAGAAGGCAGCAGCGGTGGGGAAGGGCCGGGCTCGCCTCCCTGCACCAGCGCGTTCCCTCAACTGAGCGGCGAGAAAGCAAAACTGAGAAGTGCCTAAAATTAGAGCTGCCAAACCCCAGCTGGGGAAGCCTGGAAAGATCCCCAGGCCCTGGAGCCTTGGGCGAGCTGCATAAAAGGCAGCGGAGGGGAAGGGAAGGGAGCTTGGGGACCACTGCAAGTAGAGCGAGGCACAGAGGGAGCGGGGAGCGGATGGCTGCTTCCCCCCCTGCATCCCACTGCCTGCTCATGACATTCCCTCCCTGTGTGCGCATGGGGTTGGATTCACACCCCTGGCGGGGACTCAGGGGACCTCGTGTCCCTCTGAGAGCATCCGTTTGGGGATGCAGCTATGCTGGTGCAGCAGGGACAGTGATTGTACAGTCCCAGCGCTGTGAGCATCCCCCCACCAAATGTCCCAGCTTGTCTGTCTGTCCAGGAGACCCACAGACCTCATGCTGGAGCCTGGAGAGCTCCATGCACTTGGGAACTGCTCTCTTAGCCCTACTGATAAACATATGCTTGGGCTGTTCTTCAGTGGGGCTCGCAGCCCCACAGGGTGTCCCACAGGGTGTCCCACAGGGTGTCCCACAGGGTGTAGGTCTTGCGCCCTACCACAAAGCTGGCTGAGCTTCTGGAGGAGCAGGGATAACTAAAGCCAGAAGCTGGGTGACCTGCACCACCCGTGTCCTCATAGAGAGTTGGGCATTCACCTCCACCCAGCAAACTGGGGTGGCAACCTTGTGACCCCCCAGCTACCTACCCTGGGGTATCTTCCTGCACAGGAAGACACAATCCAAGAGTCCAAACCACAGGTTCTGCCATCAGCCAATGCAGCTGAGGTCCAAGATGCCATTCCTCAGCATCCCCCAGGCCAGCTCCTCCCATGGAGATGAGAGCAGATGCAGGCAGGACCAGTCCTACCCGCATCCCAAGGCTCCTCTGGATTCGTGGAGCTTGCCCCATCCCAGCCTCAGGCAGAGGCACCAGCCATGCACCAGGGAGACATCTGAAACCTGGAAAAGCAGCAGCTTCACAGGCAGCTGGTGACTTTGCCCTGAATTTGGCTTCCCAGCTCCTATTTGTCATGATCAAAGCGACCGAGGTTTAGCGCCAGCTTCACTGAGCTCAAGAGATGCTATAAAATGGCTGAGTCAAGGGCAGGTCTATATCATTTCCCTCAGTAACCGCAGCAATCGCAAAGGCACCTGGTGGAAGCCTGGTCCCTGCCTTCCCCAGCGCTAGGACTCGTCTCCAACCAGTCCTTTCTACTTGCCACTCAGTAGTGCCCCTACCCACCTAATTTGGAGCAAACCAGCCCCTGCTTGACATCCACTTCAGGGATGGGGCATCCAGAGAAGCTGTGGCCGCCCCATCCCTGGCAGTGTTCAAGGCCAGGCTGGACACGGGGGCTTGGAGCAACCTGCTCTAGTGGAAGGTGTCCCTGCCCGTGGCAGGGGCTTGGAACTGGATGAGCTTTGAGGTCCCTTCCAAACCAAACCAGGCTGGGATTCTATGATTTGTCCCTGACTCAGTGCTGGATACGTGCAAGGAGGAAGGACGTGCACCCAGCAGGAACAGGGCTGGGATGGAAAAGAAACAGGAGGCCATGGGGGACTGGTGGGGACCGGAGGCTTGGACGAGATTGGTCACCAGGAGATGCAGACAGTGACACAGCTGTTGCTGCGGGAGCATATTGACGGGGCAGGAATGGGGCAGAGCAGGATGAGATAGCCAAGAGATCATGGAATGGCATGGCATGGGAGAGGGCCGTTGGGACAGGATGGGATGAGAGAGGGTGAAACAGAGGGGATGGGAAGGGATAAAACAAAGGTGATGGAATGGGACAGAATAAAACAGAAGGGGTGGCATGGCATAGTATGGGGTGGCATGGCATAGTATGGCATGTCATGGCATGAGATAAGAGAATAAAATGGAATAGGATGGGATGGGATAAAACATGGGATGGGTTAAAACAGGGGATGGGATGGGATGGGATGGAGCAGTGACTGGATCATAGAATTATAGAATCCCAGAATGGTTTGGGTTGGAAGGGACGTTAAAGCTCATCCAGTTCCAACCCCCTGCCACGGGCAGGGGCACCTTCCACTAGAGCAGGTTGCTCCAAGCCCCTGTGTCCAACCTGGCCTTGAACACTGCCAGGGATGGGGCAGCCACAGCTTCTCTGGGCACCCTGTGCCAGCACCTCAGCACCCTCATAGTGAGGAACAGATGGGATGAAGGGGACAAGAAGTCCTCCTGGGATCCAGCTCCCTGTGGCCACACTGGGCTGTCCCAGCGCCGCGTGCTCACCCAGCAGCCTCAGCCACCCCCTGTCCCCCCAGCCGGGTCACTGCGCTGCGGGTGGGACCATGTGCGAGGCCCAGCATCAGTGTCTGACACTTTCCCATGGGGAAGCGAATTGCTCCCTGGAGCGTGAGATCCGATTAGGTTGGTGACACACCGCGGTACGATGCTGGGTGCACTGAGCCTGCCCCGCGCCTGACCCGTGCCCCCCGCTGCTCCGGGGCTGGTGCGCAGCAGGAGGGGTGGGAACAAGCTTGGGGATGGGGCACTCCGGGACGTGTCCAGCGGGAGACATGGGATGAAGAGACAAGGTCAGGGCTGGCTGGTGATGAGCTTGGCTCAGCAAGCTGCATGCCACCCCCCAGCCCAGGGCAGCCACCAGCCCTGGGGACCATGCACAGCATGCAGAAGGGGTCTGAGGTTGGTTTCCCTATCCCTGCTTCCCACTGGATGCAAAATGATGCTCTCCTGCCTCTGGTTGCCAAGGCAGATGCCCTGCATCCTACCAGGCCAGCAGCTCACTGAGCCCCAGAGAGCCCCATGTAGCTGGAGGTGAGATGAGCCCCGCTGCCAGGAGAGGAGGTGTATCTTCAAAGGCCTCTCAAGGAGACACACAGTACCTGTTCTGCAGCTTACCCTTCACATTTGCTGCCTCTAACGGTTTCTGAGCGATGCCTGCCTCTTTATTTGAGATCTTTCAACAGCTGTCTGATAGAGAAGACCTTTATCTCGCCTCTCCCGGGCTCCCATCCAACACCGTCTCTGGAGGTGGGGAAGAAGGGAAAAAAACATCCCGAATTCTCCTGACCGAGAGCTTCACCTAATCCAGTGAATGTGGAAAATTACCGCCACCGCCCGGTGCCCGGCCCTGGCCCTCTTCCCACCCTCGCCAGCCAGCGCCGGCTCCTGAGGCTTTTGTGCCGGGAGTTTTTTCTCTCCTCTTCCTGCTGGGAGAATGGGAACGTCGGCGTTGGGACAAACCCTGGAGAAAACAGCTTCACACGTGCTTGGGGCACTGAGTCAGGGCTTTTATTTCGTTTCGTCTGATCCTGAGGCAGATTTGCCTGGAATCACTGTGCAGGCTGTGAACTCCCCCCAGCCCACCTCCCGCTATGACAGAGCAGGGGCAGCTTGTGCCCATAGCATTGCTGGGAGGCTGGTAAGCTGTGCCACCAAGCTTTGCCCCTCCAGGCACAGCTCCAGCCTTGCAGTGTCACCAGGTCCAGCTCAGTGTGGTCCACAGCCCTGCCTGGCCCTGGCCACCTCACAGCCACTCTTCCACCCTGAAAGGGCTGGTGTGAAACAGCTCTTCAGGATGATGGATGTAAAGCTTCAGGGCAGGTAACTGCCCTCCTCTGCTCAATACAGGCTAGGAGTCACCTCTGCCACCTCCAGATACCTGCAAGGAGACCTCTACAAATGAAGGTCTCCCACTCTGAATGGCTCCTTCACAGGCAGAGAGACCAAGGGGCTGCAAGGCTTCCTCTGAGCTCTTGCAGCATCTCCTTCAGCACAAAATGGATTGTACCCTGGGGTCCACTGCTTGGGCCCTTGCTGGCCCCAAGGGATGAAGGCACCAGGCTGTGTTTGTGCTCTCCACAGTCAGCATCTCCTCTTGCCTCCATCAGTTGCAGCTGTAAGATCCTATAACACGCTCAACAGCAGCTTGGAAAAGACTTGGTCCTGAAATTGGGATTAAAGACATGCAAGTGCAGAGTTTCTTCCCATCCGGATGCTCTGGACAAAGCTTTGCCTCAAGGAAGAAGTGCACAAACCTTCCCACGCTGCTGGCTGGGGAGAAAGGGTTGTTATCCCAGATCACTGTAAGGGAAATAGAGTCACACAGCAGAAAATCTCAGTGCTCCAAGAGGCTCAGAAAGCTCAGAAAAGGCTGTTTGGGTAATTCTGTCCTGCCTGTGAACATCAGGCAGGGAAAAAAATACAAATAGTTTCCTATAGCAGATAAACCACCAAGAGCCACCCATTTTACCTCCTGTATTCCCTGTTTCATACCATCTAATGGCCAGTTCGGACCGATGCATTGCAACCCCTGCGCCATGTGCAACTCCAGACTTAGCATCACCTCCTCATCGCTATGGGATCGGCTGTGTAAATCACATGGGATTTGCTTGCTTCATTCCTCAAATGGTTTCCAAGCTATAAAGCACTTCCAACATAGCTGCCAAGTTAAACCTGTGTGATCTTGCCCCAGGCCACTGAGATCTGAGCCCTGCGTACAGTCCATGCCCATACCACACTAGTGGGGCTGATGGCACTCACCTCGCCCTGGGAGCTGAGGGGAGGGAAAGGGAGAGGAACACGTTGCAAACCCATTTCCTAATCTGGGAAGTGTAAAGGCAATACCTGCCCCTGCTCATGCTGTGTACGGATAAAAACGCAGCACAGCTGCAGTGCTGTTGGTGCCAGGTATTTATAGCTTGATTGTACCTGAAGTCCCTGCCCAGGCCTGGGTGGTTGGGTGGAGAGAAGGCAAAAAACCCTCTGCTTTGGGCAAATAAAGCCAGAGGAGGCTGGATTCATGCTCAGCGTGGTGCTTCCAGCAGTGGGCTTTGGAATTACCAACCCTTCCGCAGCCACCCCACCAGCTCTGGCAGTCCTGGAAGGGACATGGAGCAGGACCAGGGATGCTCAGGGGTCCATGGGCTGGCTGGGGGAGTCTTCTACTAAGAGGGGATGCTGGATAACGTCTTCTGAAATGTCTTCAGGATTCAAGGGCCCAGCTCTGGAAAGGAATGGAAAATGCAGGAATTAGGTACCTAAATAAGAGTAAGGCACTTGAAAGCCACTGTGGATCAGGCTTTTAATTTACTCTTTAACCACACAGTAAGAAAGGCTCTCAAAAGATAAGGGCAGTATTACAGGCTCATAGTAGATGTTCTTCTAAGCTAGTCCTCCGTTTCTGCTGGGGCCAATGCCAGGTGCCTGGGGAAGAGATTACAAACGTGGCTGCAGTGTGTAATGTGTTCTTGCTCCCTTGATCTCCAGACGTTCATGGAGTGGGGTTTTCTGAGCTGGAGAGGTGCTGCCTTTCTGCTGAAGAGCTCTCCATGGGCTTTTTCCTTCTGCCTTTTAAGTCTCACACCTCCCATGTGAAGTTGGAGCACCGGCCCCCCCTGCACCAAGGAGCTCCCCTTAAGGATGCTCCACAGAACAATCATCTCTTTGGGTTTCCTTTGAATCTGGACACTACTCACTTCATTTTGCCTAGATCCTAGTTGATATATGAGAAGCAGCAGGAAACAACCATCCGTTTTCTCCCTGCTGTTCAGGTCTCTGCATCCATGCACCAGATCTTCTACTGCAGGGAAGGATGGTCCTGATGACGGAGAATGAAACATTGTGGATGGCTTTGGACATGGTTTTCTTTTCCATTCCTAACCAAAACAAAGAAATACAGGAAGAAAATCCTGTCCAGCCACATTCGTTGGCTCACCAAGGTCCACAAGTGACCTCGGAGCTCCCCACTGTGCTGAGAGCTTCTTGGAAGCTCAACACTGCTTCCAGAGGTGGGGAAACTGAGCCAGAAACAGGGCAACTACTTAGATTTCTTCTGGTCACCTTGTACCTCCATGTGAGATGGTAGAAAAAGGCTCCCAAAGTCTGGTCATTGCCTTTTGGAGGTCAGGCCAGCCAACACCACTGGAGCATTTATTCTGTTTATATGGTCTATATGATTCTACTTTTCCATGGGTGGATAGGATAAATCCTATAAATACTGCTGCTTGTTCTCATTACCAGATTTTAGCACCTGAGAGCAGGTAAATTGAGGTACCAGAGGGGCTCCAAAACCCCGCAGAAAGGTGGTACTCAGGTTTAGGTACACCCTTACCTGGACCCTTCACCCCATGGCCTGGCCAGACACCAGGGGAAGTGGGGTGGCAGTGTCAGGGTGAGGGTGAGGCTCACCGAGGGGCTGCGTGGTACCCAGGCAGCAGAGGCAGGATGCTGAGGCAGGGGCATGAGCGTGGGCTCCCCAGCCAGGCAGCTGATTAAAATGCAGTCCGGCCACCCCGGGCCTGTCCCCACTGTCTCCCGGCTTTAAATAATAGCTTAATTATCTCATTTACATTTGGCTCCTTTCAGGGAGGCACTGCAGTTGATTAACATCTTCCCTCCCGGTGTCTTGCTCCGTATCCCCGCTGCATGCCCACACCGCTGGTCCCACTCCCCCCGGCACGGCTCCTCAGCACCCACCACATCTGGCCTCAAGCCCCACTCCTCTCCCCAGGTCAGGGCTCTGGAGATGCAGAAACCAAGCTTGCAGATGGCCACAGCAGATGCTGAAGGATGGGAATAGATGCCCTGGCTGCACAGCTGCATGATGAAGGCTCTCCTCATCTTCTCCCCACCGCTTGCTGGTGCTGGTCGGTGTCCTGCCATTGCTTTGCTGCCGGCGCTGCCCCTGATCTCTCCCCACGTTCCTGTTTCCACCCCTCACTGGGCAGCTTTTAACTTTCTTTTTTATCTTCTCTTTTTAACTCTCCTTTGAAAGCTTCAGCCAAACACTGAGTTCTTTTGAAGAAGAAGAAAACGTCTCTGTGGGTTGCCCTTTCTCACCGGCTGGAGCTGCGAGAGATCCCAGTGCCCAGCCTGGAGAGGGGAGAAGCTGCTCAGGCACATCCCAAAGGGTGTTTCTGGAGGAGATCCAGGACTGGAGGCATCACCAGCCCTCACTTTGCAGACCCTCCGAGCTCCCATCAGGACACCCAAGTTGTGCTCCTACATCACTTGGAGGTCTTGGGGACAATTCTGTGTCCCCTGCCAAGCTGAATGGGAGATGTGTAATTAGGTCCCCAGGCACCCAAGAGAAGGAGCCAGGGGGGATGCGTGTGGCACTGGGCTCCCCACTCTCCCCACCAACCTGTCACACCACATCCTGATGTGGGACAGGGAGGTGATGGTAACCCCATCCCACTGGTGCTGGGCTGACAGAGCCAGGCTGGGGGAGATGAATGTCCTCTAGGCTCTTTGGTAGACCAGCCCCTTTCCCTCGGCTGCTCCATCCTCTCATCCGCCCTCCCCGGCTCGATGCAGCCCCGGAGGCTCCATCCCTCCCCGGGCTTGGCAGCAGAGCACTGCAGGCTCCAGTGAATTACAGCCTCCTGTGTGAGTGGCAGGCATTTCCAGATAGTCCTATTGATTCCATGTAGCCTCCCAAACCCCCGTTCCTGCTGCTGATTTAGCTGGGATGCCTGTGTTGTCCCTTCTCCTGATGACAACCCTTTGATCCGCTCCCTCCCACTCCCTTCAAACAGCCCCCCATTGCCAGGAGATCTTGTGCTTCAGTGCAGAGGTGCTCTTTTTGGAACATATATTTTTAATGGGTATTTCAGACGTGGCGCAGGCACGAGGGAGGAATTCTCCTGTGCCCTGGTATTTACATATTTTCCAGCATGCACAGCACAGGCAGGGGAAGGTTTCACAGAGGGAGCACAGCAAACAGGAAGGAAAGAGCTTTGTGCTTTGTATCGCCAGGGCCCAATTACAGCCTGCAAGGCAGGGAGCCCATCCGGGTATTGCCCTCTCCAGCCAGTCCAAGCTGCAATTATAGTTCTCACCAGGCTCAGCAGGATCTGGGTAAAAAAATATCTCAAGAGCTTCAAAACGGATCGCTAGCTCACTCCTCGGGGCGCGGGGATTTTAGGGCACCATCTGCTCGCTCTTCTCTGCCAGCACAGATCCTGAAAACTACTGGGTTTCACCTGGCTTCGGAAGGAAAATAAGGGGTGAGGAGAACCCAAACGCTCCCCACTGCCCGCAGTGAGTGCCAGGAGGCTGCAGAGGTGATGCTGCAGGGAGGGGGCTTCAGGGTGATGCTGCCAGGGAGGGCTCAGGGTGTGCAGAGGACATGGAAGGAGATCCCACTGAGCAGAGGTGATGGGAGGTGCGGAGGGAAGCTGGGATGAGGTCCCTGCTCGCACTGTGCAGGCTGACAACCCCAACCTTCCCACAGACATGGGCATGCCCAGGTATTGCTCTGCTGGTGGTGCAGCCCCAGGAGCTGGTAGAGCCCTCTGACACTACCTATGTTATTGGGAGGGGTAGGTGACACTGCAATTCGGGTCACATCTGAAGCCACCCTGCAGCCAGTACAAGCCATTCAGGCCACCTATCACCACCCCAAGCTGCTTGCCCCAGCAGGGCAGCTCTGCCCTGCCTCTCCTGCAGGTTTGGTTACCCTCGACGTGGTCAACACCATGGGGACAAGGGTGTGTTGAAGCAGAGGATGGTGGCATTGCTGCCTGAGGACCCATGCTGGGGATCAGGAGAGGCAGAATGGCCAGGGGAACCATCTCCACACCCAGTCCTGCATGCTGCTCCTAGCTGCCTGTCGTTGACCAAAGTAAGATCCTGTGCCAGTGACAGTGTTTTCCACTTTTGCAGGGCAGTTTCTAGGCAATGCACTGAAAAAAATGAAGCTGCAGAGATAGTAGGAAGAGAGAAAAAGAGCTATATGGGAATACTGTGTATCGTGCTAAACCCAGCGAGCTCTATTTTTGAGACAAACCAACAAATACTTCAGTGGTGCAAGTTTCTCAGCTGAAGCAGGCTCTTGAGCGAGCCGGATTTGACCTTCAGGCACTGCTAGGGCTAAGTGATGTGCAAGGATAGGGTTTGTCCCACCAAACTTAACACACAGGGTACCACCACACTGTGTCAAGGCACACGAGTTCTGTTTTCTTTGAAGCTTTTCGAGCTCCAAAGTCCTGCCTGGCAATTATACACGTTTTCAGGTCTAAATTTGTTGGCCTGTCTCTAGACATATGCTGTACTATATAATATGGAGCATTTGGGCATAGATTTCCGTGCAGCAGCGCCGTCTGCTTCCGAGTGCTCACGCTGTGGCACTCTCTGCTCCTTCAGCACTGAAAAACCTCCAGATTAATATTTCCATGTACAGGAGACTGCTCTGCACCTCACTATGGGCAGGGAAGAGGTAAGCCTGAATCCAGAATTACCACTGTTGGAGCAGAGAGGGAAGGATGCATGGGGACATAGTCCCATTGCTGTAGCCAAGTGCTACACACCCACCTCTCCCATGCTTTCCCCCATAACATTGACCATACATGCCCAAATAGCAGCCGATTTGTTCCCTGTGAGGGTGCTGAGACACTCGCACACCAGTGAAGCCCAGAGTAGCTGTGGCTGCCCCATCCCTGGCAGTGTTCAAGGCCAGGTTGGACACAGGGGCTTGGAGCAACCTGCTCTAGTGGAAGGTGTCCCTGCCCGTGGCAGGGGGTTGGAACTGGATGAGCTTTAAGGTCCCTTCAACCCAAACCGGTCTGTGATTCTATGATTCAGCCTGCCAAATAAGTCTGATACTTAAAGGCTTTTGGGATGTATCTGGTGTGTCCATTCCCTGCATCAGGGGGACAGAGAGGACTGGTGGCAGTGGCATGGCCGAGCGAGGAAGGAGGGTGATGCCGCACTTGCCAGCACAGACCATGGGGTCCAGTGCCCAGATCAGGGAGGTGGTGAGGGCCAGTTTGGGAGCCAGTTTGGAGATGTCCCTTCCTATGCCCTGTCTTGTCTCTGGAGTGTTCTTGTCTCCGCAGGGATAAGAGGAAGGGTGTACAGTGCCATGGTTCCTGCCTTGGCAGTGCTCCCAGCAGCTGCCAGCTCTGCAGTGACGCAGAGCCTGAACACCCCCATTTCAGTATCCAAAGAGGTTCCAGTCCCCATTGACTCCATCCCACCACCCAGTCACAGCCAGATTTGCCTCGCTTTGCAGGAGGGAGACAAATGTTGAGCACGGCATCCAGCACAAGGGCTCCACCAGCTTGTTAGCTGCCTCAGAGCAATGTATAGGATGGGGCACCTGGGGCTATATCTGGCTCGTTGCTGTGCTCTGGTCCTGCTGGTTTGGCCCTGCTGGAGCCATGACTGGTGGTGATGGTTTGTGCCTCTCTCCTGATGAGGTCTCGCAGACCACAGTCCTAAGGCCAGGCAGGGGTGAGATCAAAGCCACTTCTGTGACCATCCCAGGAGACCCAGCACTGGGAGACTTCACCCCTGTTTTGGAGCTAAAGAGACCCCCAACCACACAGTATGAAATGTCTCAAGCCTCCATATCAGGGCTTTTCCAAGTCCCATCTACCAGGAAGCTTCAGCTGCGTCAAGTCCTGGACCAGGTCTCTGCACCACTGAAACCCCTTCCAAGCCCCAGACACCACGAGTGGCATCACATTTGCTAGCTCACCCTGCACTCAGAGCCACATAGGGATGAAGCCCCCAAGCCCCTGGCCCCCACCTCCCCTGCACACCACTGCCCCTAAAAATCCAAAGCCACATGCCGAGCTCCCAGCCGCTGGAGAGCAGCCAGGAACCACTTCCAGACTGCGTCACCGTATGCACGGCCTCTCTCGGGCTATATATAGTTGTGTGACTGCAGGTTTTTCTGGACGTCGCCTTGCTAAAGAACCAGCATTCCCCAGCCAAAGCAGCGCAGGTCCCACAGGGATGCTGAGCTGGAAGCGGGGAGCAGTGCTGAGCATCCCCAAGGTGAGGTTTGCCTCACTGACAGGTATCTGCCCTTCAAACAACCAGCACAGCAGGAGTTTAGACCTTTCTGTCTCCTCAGCAGTGCAGTGCTGGGGAGGTTTTGTAGAGCCAATTGCATTTTGATGTCGCCAGCAGATCTGGAGAGGATGTGAACCTCAGTGCCAAAAGCTGCCTCGCAAAGAGGTCACAGAAGCAGAGAGAGAAACCGCTGCTGTACTGCGCATCGCATCCCCAGCCTCTGTGGCGTGCAGGTTGTTTGTGAGAGTCTGAGTCCATTGGCACTGACTCAACCACTGCAACGTCCCCCTCTTCCCCTGGAGGCCCTGAGGGCTCGGGGCTGGCCTGCAGCACAGCAGGGGATGGCATGATTGCATCTCTCTGCATTCCACTGGGTCCCTTTGGCTTAGGAACAGCCCAGGCAGCTGCCAGACCTTGTGAGTCTCCTGCTGCTTCACTCTGATACCTGGGAAGATGCTGGGATGGGACACATGCCCAGGAGATGCCATGGCTGGGGTATGGGCTCTAGCAAATCCAATGTCCTAGCTCAGAAAAGGGCTGCTTTCAGACATTTATAGGAAGGTGGAAGAGACCCAATGAATTTCCTCTTTCCCAGAGGAATTATGGGCACTTTCTCTCCAGGCACTGCTCTATCTCTATGCACTGTGACTTACTTTAGCCCCAGCTACCCCAGACCAGACTCCAGTGACCCAGCTCCAGCAAGGCATCCCCAAGCAACACACAATTGTATGTCCCATTGCTCTTCAGGCCACTGTGCCCTGGTGCCCCGGCTTCTGCAGCAGCTGTTGGTCAAGTCTACCCTCTACCTGACCTCTCCCTCCTGCTGCTGTGTGTTTGCTGTGCCCATCATCATGCCAACTGCTTCATACAGCCATGCTGTGAACAGCTGAGTGAGATGATCAACACTAGAAAGCAACGCCGAAAAGCACCAAAACAGAAGAAGCCAGTGCAGGGTGATCCATGGCCATAGACATGGCTCAGCCACTTACTTCCAGCCTTCAGGAACTCAAATAGCTGCTTGTTGGAGTTAATCATGTGAGGAGGTGGAGCAGTCCTGGAGTGTTGCCCTTCTATGAGCTCATCCCTGTTGACCTCATCATAGTGTCGCAGAAGAGTTCAGGTTGGAGGGGACCTCAGGAGGTCTCTAGTCCAACCTTCTGCTCAAAGCAAGGTCAGCGGTAAGATCTCGTTGTCTAGTGGGGGCTTGACAACCTCAGAGGATGGAGACTGCACAGCTTCCCTGGGCAGCCTGCTGATGCTTGGCTGCCTTCACGGGGGAAAAAGTGTGTCTTTAGAACCAGTCTGAGCTTCTCTTAATTCAACTTATCTCTTTTATTTCCACTGTTTCTGTTCCTCTCACCAGACACTGCTCTGAAGAGTCTGGCTCTGTTTTCTTGATAACCTCCTCATGGTGCTGGAAGGTTGCTATTAGGTCCCCTCGAGTCCTTCCCTTCTCCAGGATAAATCTCCTGCTGGCTGCTTTTGTTCTTGCCATCCTCTCCAGCTGAGAGGAGACAGCAGTCCTCCCCAGCTGCTCTGAGCTCCTGTGACCCTCTTCACCCCAACCCCACTAACCATGGAGGCAGGTGAGCAGGTCACATCCCAGCAAACTCTAGACTGCTCTAAGAACCGGGAACAATAAATCAACTGAACTAGCTTGGTCCAAGATGTTCCCATTCCTTTGCTGACACATGATAACAGAGGACTATGAATACACCTACCCTGGAACACCTCTGAAGGTAAAAAATGCACTTTCTGAAAGATGCCAACTGTCTCTAGGGAAGCAGAGATATTTAGTAGGCAAAACAATGGAAAAGGAGCCTGATAGGTCTCAGGTAAATCCCTTAATCCCACCGTGCCTTCATTTTCCATGCTGCTCCTGCAGGAACCATCAGCTGATGCACTAAGCATCTGCACAGAAAAGCAATGCTACCCAGTCACCCTCTTCCCCTCGCTGAACTCTCTGTCCCATGCTCTGATTTCACAGTCCCTCAGCATAAGCCAAACCCAAAGTCAGTCCTCACACAGTTAAGCATTTTCAGAAGGAGAGCTGTATTTTTTCCCAGGTTGAAGACAGGATTAAGAGGGGTTGGACACACAGGAGTTGGCTACATCAATCAGGAGCAGCTCTGTGTATCACCATCATCAACCATGAGTCCCTCTGCCTACAAGTGTCCCTACAATGTCTCCTCAACAAGCATTGACCAAGGCCAGCCCTGGTTCACAGAGATGACAGTACTAGACATGACAGCTATAGACAGGTAGGTAGGACACTATAAGTGAGCAGGGACATAGGTGTCCTTTCTATGGGTGGAAGCAGGCAGTTGAGAGCAGTGCAGAGAACAGGCGGTGTGAGGAGGTGCAGGAGATACCCAGAGCTGAGAGGGCAAGAGGTGACCATGAGCTTTGGATCTGCTGGAGAGGACCAACTTCCATGACAAAAGACCGAAGGTGAGAGCAAGCCAGGAAGTGTTTGGAAGTCACCAACAAGACCCAAAGAGGGTCAGGAGATCATAGGTCTCATCTCGAGCTGTTCATTAGCCACATGGACTCTGGCCTTTCAGCCAGACTAATTACTGATTGCTCAAAGGATGACACTTCCCACAGCTGCTAAACTTGCTGACGCTGGGCCCTGGATATCTTCTATTCTGGGAAGGGGGAGTGGAGTCTCCTAGTGTGAACTTGTGGAGCTGGGCAAAGCCACACTGGAGCAGGGATAAAGTCAAGGACAGCTGCAGCTGCTTGGCAATTGTTCAGGATGAGCCACGAGTCAGTGACTTGGCTATTCTGGGACGAGCTGAGGAGCCAGCGCTGGGGAGAGCAGATTCATCCCTGCTCGCACATACATGGACTGCAGCGGGCCAGAATCTGAGCAACGCCCAGCACGGAGGCAGGGCAGATGCATGTTTGTCAGAGACCTCCAAAACCCTGGTCACCAGAGAGGAGCCATGGCTGCGTATCTGACATGGGATTTATCTACCAGACCCCACAGGTCTACAACAAGGAGAGCCACATGCAATCCCCAAAAGTTACAGAGAGAAATAGGTGCTTCAAGGACTTTCCAACATACCTGAAATTGGAGCAAAGCCTTAGTCTAGGGCTGGTGTGCCTGAGCTCAACTGATGGTGCTTGTAGTGAACCTGGTGGAGGTTTCCCAAGCAGGTGTTTATTGGGGATGGAGTGTTCCACTGGATGAAACCTCTGATATTCCCTGAATGTGAAACCAGTGACCAGAGAAATCCTCTCAAATCTCTGCCTAACCCCGGAGCCTGAATGGTTTATGTGCTGCATCTCCCAGCTTTTGTGTGGGAGCACTAGGACTGGATGCACAGAGATGCGCCTCAGCGAAGGTCTGTTTCCTGCCTCCAGTATTCCCATTCTGATCTGGAAAAGCAATGGCTGGGCCTGACCTGACCCCACCACACAAGCCCATTGCAGCTCCCCTCCAGAGCTGCAAGACTCAGCTAGATAATTAAGCTCTTTGCAAGCTCACCCAAAGCCTTTTGAGGTCACCCATTGCATATGCTGGAAAGCAGATATGATCTCATTAGGCAAATATTTATGATCAATATTGTCCACTCGCTCCAATGACCAGCATCACTTGGAGCAAGAAGCTCTCCAGGGATGGTTAGAAAGGATGCAGGTTGACAGGAGAGCCTGGGTTGAGAATGAACCTCTGCTCACCTGGCTTGAAAACACCTACATTTATTCAGAATATCTTTTTCACCGTTCACCAGGAGATTAATTAACTGCTTGGAAACCCCAGCCATTAATTATTGATTATGCAAAAGATTTTGTTCATCACAGTTGCTGAGCTTGCCAGTGCTGGGGGACAGGATGGCTGAGGACATCAGGATGGAGGAGAAGTCTGCATGAGCCCTGGAGAGTGGATTTGCCACCTGCTTCCCATGGCAGGCCTCTCTGCACAGCTCGAACTTGGTCAATGAGAAACTCCCCATGACCCAGCTTCAGTGTGTGCTTGAGCCCAGAACCCTGCTTTGTGCTGGGCTGCACCACCAGAGTGTGAGCAGCAGGTCAAGGGAGGGGATTCTCCTCCTCTGTTGTGCTCTGGGGAGACCCCCCCTGCAGTCCTGATCCAGCTCTGGGGCAACAAGACAAGAGGGACGTGGAGCTGCTGGAGCGAGGCCAGAGGAGGCCCCGGAGCTGCTGCGAGGGCTGGAGCAGCTCTGCTCTGGAGCCAGGCTGAGAGAGCTGGGCTGGGGCAGCCTGGAGAAGAGAAGGCTCCTGAAGGGGAGACCTTAGAGCAGCTCCAGTGCCTAAAGGGGCTCCAGGAAACCTGGAGAGGGGCTTTGGACAAGGGCCTGTAGAGACAGGACAAGGGGAATGGCTTTAACCGCCAGAGGGGAGATTGAGATGAGCTCTGAGGCAGAAGCTCTTCCCTGTGAGGGTGCTGAGGCGCTGGCACAGGGTGCCCAGAGAAGCTGTGGCTGCCCCATCCCTGGCAGTGTTCAAGGCCAGGTTGGACACAGGGGCTTGGAGCAACCTGCTCTAGTGGAAGGTGTCCCTGCCCATGGCAGGGGGTTGGAACTGGATGAGCTTTAAGGATCTTTCCAGCACAAAACATTTTATGATACTGTGATTCTAATAAAAGGACCCAAGCATGGCAGTGAGAGCCCAACTCAAACACTTGCCTTGTGAGGTGACAGGGAACTGAGGCAGAGGACAAAGTGACCCATCCAAGCAACAGATCCAGGACCCCCTGCACCCTGGGGCTCCTGAGCAGATGGATGGAGCTGCCTCCAGGGGAGATAATGCCCCATCACCTCCCTCTTGCAGCAACATGCTGGCTCCATGCGCACTGGGTGCAGAAGGTGCTGGCGGGCTCCTCCTCGTCCTGGCTCCACAGGCAGAGGAGGCAGGATGAGAGGTGAGCTGCAGGGAGCCGCGGTGGCAGTGACAAACCTCCTGCAACGCCCGGCAATTAATCTTGTGAAGCAGTGAGTCAGAGTCACCCGGAGCGTCCTCCCCTCACCCAGAACCAGCCGCCGCCGTCTCCAGAAGCTCTCGGCTCCAGGGACGTGCAAATGCCACCAGGCTCTGGGAAAGGGGTTTTTCTGTGCTGTGCCATCAATTGAGAGCCCTGCCTGTGAAGAGGTGCCGGTTCCCCCTCCAGATCCATCTGCTGCACCGAAAGGAAATGATACCCACCAACGACACACGCACCAGTGTATCTCAGCAGAGGAGAGGGGTTGTTTAGTTCCAGTTTCTTTGGCCGCCGGGATGCCATCCTCATGATAAAGCTTCATATAAAGATGTGTCAAAATCGAGAGGGCTGAAGGACTGAAGGCATTTAAATAAAGACCCTGAGAAGAAGCAAGCAGGCTGGGGGTTTAACTCACACCAGGAACATGCCCCTGTGTTTCCCCCCCCCCCAAACTACGGTGCTCCCCAAAGTTTGCCAAGCTTTCCCAGGGAGAAGCCTCTTCCTGCCTTGCCCTAGGCATGAATGCAGTTTGCAGTTTTAACAGCAGATGTCTCTCCTATTATGATTTATAAAAATGCTTAAAATAAATAATGCAAACATATTTACAGGAATGAATTCCTGCTCCTGAGCGCGTTTGTCACTCGGAGGCTCCGGAGCAGGAGCCACTCGCTGCCTCCCGCACAGCCCCCTCGCCGCTTCCCCTCCCGCCGGCACTGCAGCGGCTGCCAGGAGCCCAGGGCAGGGTGGCCGGATCCCAAATCCACCCCACACACACTCCAACCCCCAGGTCTGGGCCCACACCAGCATTTCAATCCCAACGTTGTATAATCAACATGTTAAATATTTAAGCCGACCGTGCAGGAGAGCTGCCCGGCAGTGCCTGATTTCACACATCCCCATGATTTCACGGACCTCTGGGCTTATGTTCCTTGGCAAATAATGGAAGGGCTGAGGAGCCCCCTGCCACCTCGGGGAGGTTCACCCAACTCCTCCCAGCACGCTGCGGCTCCCACCTCCAAAGCACATCCAATGCTTTTAAGCGTGACCTTCGCGCGGGGCGGATGCAGCCGTCACGCTGCTGAGGTGACTCAAAGGCAGAGCAGGGGGACAGGGACAAGGGGGGACACAGCCGCAGGGCAGCTGCCATTTCCAATGGAGCACCTTTGGCATCGCTGCACACAGCAGAGCCAGGCGTACCTGCCTGTGAGAGTGGCCCAATTACAGCTCCCACCCAGCCTGGCCGTTTCCATAGCTTCACAGCACTGAGCTTCCCTCTCCCGAGGCCATCGGAGCAGGACCCGGCATCTTATCAGCCATCATCCTGCAACGCAGCTCTCCTCCGGGCCTTACCTGCCGACGGCCGGTCTCGCTGGCAACGCAGGATAATATCTTTTCCCACCAGAGCCGTGCAATGATTTCTTCCTGCTGTAATTCTGTCTTGCTTCCAAAGCCACTTGCATAACCGGTGCCGAGGAAGCAGAGCACCAGGCAGGGAGGCGACAAGAGATCCTCAGGGCAGGGGATGGGGCAAAAGGTTGTTCCAGCTTGGAGGACACCCCAATCAGCTCTGGTGCTCTGGTTCTGCCTAAGGAAGGGTGAGAGGAGCCATCCAAAAGGACTAATGGGTCTTCCTGGCAAAGCTGACCTCGGGGAGGGGAGGCAGCCTGCAAAGCTGAGCCAGGAGGATGCGTGGGGAGAGAGAGGGCAGATCACTCCAGTGGGCCAGATCCCAAAATGGGCACAGAAATTAGGCTGAAAAGCCTGCTCCAGAAGGACACAGGGTGTTTGTGATTGTGATTTGCTCAGGGTCCTGCCTTGGCATGGAGAAGAACTGGGCATGCAAAGGAAAAGGGTGTCTCTGCTGGGACCTCTGCCACGGTGGAGGTGCATATTCCAGGTGGGACAAGCAGGGGGATCATGAGCTGCATACCCTAACATGTTCCCAAGTGAGGGTCCTACACCTTTACCCCCTCAGCCAGAGTCACAGCCAGTGCTGCACATTAATAACCAACCCTGCCTCTGCTTCTCATCTCCAGAACTCGATCCACAGGCAAAGCCAGCCACATGGACCACTGGGCACAAGCAAGTCAAGCCCCCATCCTGGCTAGAGGACCATCGCTGCACTGTCAGCATCCCACCAAGCATCACCCAGCAAGGCAGCAGCAGCACACAAAATAAAGGCTGCTCAGTGATCTGCATCCTCTGGGTGATGATGTAGGGAGAGCATATCCTGTCATGGATGCGTCCACAGCCTCCCGACTAGGCAGCCAGGCTGGAATTGTTCACACTAGGAGTTTATCCACTGAAATCTCTAGGTTTAGATATAATTATTGGTGAATTTGGGCTTCATTTGAAAGGACAAGGAGCATCCATTACCTTGGAATAAGCAAAGTGTCTTTTTGTTTTAGAGGAACTTTATGTTTGTTTCATCTAGAAATATAGTTAATATCAGTAGTGGATAAAACCAAGTGCCTCCTCCTGCCCAAACAACACTTTTCATGTGTGTCAGAAAACCCAGTTCATTCTGGGTTGACCCAAAGAGATTTCTTTCCCCTGGGTTTTTGCTTTAACAGCCAAAACAATGCAACACCACTTACTCTCACAGCCCAAGCAGACTTTTTGCCACGCACCAACTGCCTGCTTGAGATTTGCCATGCTTTGTGGCTGAGTCAGACTACATTTGTCTCTCCAAAATTTAAGCAAACCTCATTTCTGAGAATACAGTTTGCCCATACAGCAGGACCACAAAGCTTTGCCAGGAGTCAGGAATGAGATGGCTGTGCAGGGCCTGGATGGGGCTGCTCCATTTCCTGAGGAGCTGCACACATTTGGGTGAATTATCAGCCTCTGGAAACTGTTGTTTGCTGATGAGTTTCCAGACTGCCAATCCCACTGAATATGCTCAACCTCTGGAAAACTGGGTTCCTCCATGGAGCAGGGTGCTGGGAACAGAGGGCTGCCAAAAGGAAGGCACAGAGGCAGGGCAGGAGGTCTGAGATGCTTCCGGCCCTGGTGATGTGTGGCTCAAGGACTGTGCAAGATGGAAGTTGGGATGTTTGCGTTTTCTCTTCTTTCTTGCCTTTTTTTGCCCTAATCTGGCCAGGTATGAAAGCTGGACATGCAGGTCATGAGCTGTACCTGCACTGCATGAGGGTGCTGAGGCGCTGGCACAGGGTGCCTAGAGAAGCTGTGGGTCTAGATGATGCCTGTTCCTTAACTGGGAGATGGGACTGAGTGGGGCTTCACTCTCCAGTCTGGGCAAGCCAGCAGCTATGAGAGAAATGGGGAGAAAGGAGAAAACTAGGTATAAAGAGAGGCTGCTGTAGATCTGCTCAACCAGGGCTGCGGCAGCACCGGGATCTGTGTTAATGACTGGCTTCCCCAAGTTTAGGAGGCTGAGAGGTGCGTGGAATAAATTACTTGTGACACCGACTCCTACACTTCCAGACTCACGCGGGATTTAGCACCAGACTCTCGGCTAAGTCAGCGCCAGTTATTAAGGTCAGGAGAAGTCGGGTGGCTAAATCCTATCTGGGGGCTGTGGCACAGCAGGGCTAGGCCAGCCCATGGTCCCCCCCAGCACCCGGAGAGGAGAGGGGAGGGGAGGGGAGGGGAGGGGAGGGGAGGGGAGGGGAGGGGAGGGGAGGAGAGGAGAGGAGAGGAGAGGAGAGGAGAGGAGAGGAGAGGAGAGGAGAGGAGAGGAGAGGAGAGGAGAGGAGAGGAGAGGAGAGGAGAGGAGAGGAAAGGAGAGGATCTTGCCCTGATCCAGGAACAGCCTGCTCTATCTTTCTGCTGGTTTCTGAGTGGTTTCACTTATCTCTTTCCTCCTCCACTACCTGAGGTTTCATATGCTCCAGGGAGATGTCTCCATTAACCACAGTTTTCCTTGGCAGTTATATTTCATTACAGTCTCTCTTCCCGTTAATCCTTCCCAGCCTTCGCTGTTGTTATTTTTATTATGATTATTTTCACAAACCCTTTGTTTCCAGCTGTACTTAACCTGGCCATGTCCCTTTAAATACCACAGCCTGGGCAGAATAGGGGATCAGTCCTTTGACAGGAGCTAAAGTCCTGTTTGATCTGGATTAGATGCTGATTTTGCTTACCAGACTAAAGACCAAGGGGGACCACGCAGAGCCTGTGTTTGCACAAACCTGCCTGGTTGCATTCCTCCTCCTCCCCGTGTCCAGCTGAAGGGGTGAGTGCGGGGCTGTGCACACAGCTTGAAATCCAAGCGGATAAACGGTCACTTTGTCTGGAAGCGTCGGAAAATGGAGGTGGGAGGATGGAGCCGGCAGCTCTGCTGTGTTGGAGGACTCACTGGGGCTGCAGACCCTCCCCGGGGTGAGGGCAGCTCAGATGAGGTGCCCAAGGGCACCCCTCAGCCCTGGGCAGACACCCCATCGCTCATCGTGGAGGGCCCAGCTCTGTCTTGCTTCCCAATGTGCAGGATGGGGCTTAACTGTGGTACCCTGGGTCCCTAATGACCCATTCTATGGTGGGACCAGGTAGGATGTGGGGACACTGAGACCTCCACCAAGCCCTGCATCCAACAGATTGTCTCTTCTCCAGAGACTCCCATCACTGCTGTGTCCCTTTCCCACCCCCATCTCCTGCTTCTTCTCCTGCTCTTTTCTCTCATCCTTCTGCCCAAAGGACAAGTGTTTTCCCTTTCCTTGTGCAGTCCCCATCCTTTCATGCCTTGCCCTGGCCCGTTTCTCCAGCTTAGTCTCCCCCAGACCCCAGGAGTGGCCCTGTCTCCTCACTGCCCTGCAGCTCAGCACCACTACCATGACCCTTCTGCAAGGGACCATGGCCAACTCAGGCTCCAGATGACGGGAGCTTGGGGGGACCCAGGGACCCCCATTACACAACTCATACTTGCAGCAAAGCCAATTCCAACGTCCCCAGGTGGCTGTCTCGATGGAGAAGTGTCAGGACTAAGCAACAGGCAGTGAACCGTGCTGCTGGTGGGAGCCCTCCAGGCCAGGCAGAGCAGCAGGAGATGGGGCACCCCACACCTTGCTGCAGGGACACACAAGGGGCTCTGCCCTGGGCTGGTTTCACCCCTCCAGCTCCAGGTTAAAAGTACCAGGAACAGCCTGGTGTGTCTCTTGCTGAGGCAGGCAGGGCACAGGGCCTTGATGCAGGAGCATCTCCCAGTGGGATGGTGCCCAGGTCAGTGGGAGACCTGTGACCACCATGGTGAGGTGGAAGGATGTCAGTGGTGGTGATGCCAGCTCCAGATGGGTGGGAGCATCTGGAGGGTCACAGGGCACAGCGGAGAGGTGCTGAGCTGTGCCAAGTGCTCCTGCAGGCTGCTGGAGTTCAGCACAATCCAGGACCTGCGAGGGCTTCATGAGCATTGATCTCCAGGCTGTTCTGCTCCCAAAGCTGGAAAACGAATTCTGCTGGAGGAGGGGACGCTTATGGCCTTGCCACTCCTGGAGGTATCATTGCCCACAACAGATGGAGCTTTAAAAGGAGCAAGGGCAACAAGTGAGGTGAAATGCAGAAATGAATGACTAAAGTTCAAGGGGGATGTAATCATCAAGCCCTGGCTCCTCAGCTCCTGGGGGTGGGCTTGGCTGACTTGCATTGCTGCACTCCCAGGCTTGCCTGGGCTCAGGGAGATGGGGCTGCAGGAGAAGCCAGCCCAAGTGTCTCACAGGCATGGCAGGAGCGGGCAGGGCATCCTTCCTGCCCCATGGGCATCTCATCCTCCATCCCTGGATCAGAGGTTCAACGGGGGCTGTAGAACCGGCTGGGAGAGCAAGGACAGGGCAGCCTGCTCTTGTGTTCTCACCACCCATGGTACTAGCTGGACACCTTCACAAGCGCTATGCCCACTTGCAGCATTATGGTGGGGGAACACAAAACACCCCAGCCCAATGCTTCCCCAGGGCTGCCGGTGCCAATGTCTGGCCAACGGGGAGGCAGGTTGCAGCAAACCCCCCCAGCTTGGACCGAGTCCTGTCACGTCTGCTCAGCCCCTGCTCAGCCACTGTCATTAACCCATCAATCAGCACCTCTCCCACTGCCCAGTAACACAGCATCTTGCACCGAGAAGCCTCCTTTTGCTGTCACCGGCCGACCTATTTCTCACAGATCGTGACTACTCTGGCCTTTAAACATCTTGACGCAGTGCTGAAACCATGTTGGCGCAGCACACATGGCTGAAGAGCAGTGGGAGCACCTACATGTTCATCAGGAATAATCAGGGACACCATGGCTCAATCAGGCTGGATGGTCGTTACTACCCACTGTTGTGGATGCTGGAGGCCAGGGCACTCTGATGAGACTGAAGGAGCTGGAAATGCAAGAGGTGTCCTCCTTCATGTAAGCAAACCCAGCACACGCCAAGAAATCATTCAGTATGTGGGGTGCAGATATGGGACCTGAGACCCCAGACCTGGGGCTTCCTATGCAGAGGCAGCAGTGCTGAGCTGCAGGCAGGGTGCCAGGTCTCGTGGCACAGCAGTCTCCACAGCAGGAGGACATCAGGCAGTGTCTGTGCAGCCCGAGCTACAGAAACCACATATAATGACTGCCCCGGCTCAGGCATGGGGAGATCTCAGAGCGTGGTGGTAAGTCAGGAATTCTGAAGTCCCAGCTCCAGCCCCCTTGTCATCCTCATGGTCTCCTCTGGCCTCGCTCCAGCAGCTCCACGTCCCTCTTGTGCTGTTGCCCCAGAGCTGGATCAGGACTGCAGGGGGGGTCTCCCCAGAGCGCAGCAGAGGGGCAGAATCCCCCCCTTGACCTGCTGCTCATGCTCTGGGGGTGCAGCCCAGCACATGGGGGGGTTCTGGGCTCAAGCGCACACTGAAGCCGGGTCATGGGGAGCTTCTCGTTGACCAACACCCCCAAGTCCTTCTCCTCAGGGCTGCTCTAACCCCTTCCCCACCCAACCTGTAGCTGTGTCTGGGATTGCCCCAATCCATGCACAGGACCTTGCACTTGGCCTTGAGTTGAACTCCATGAGCTCTGCATTGTCTCGCCCCATCTGCGTTGTCCCATCCCACGGTTCATCATGGGACTGCACCACTGGGTCACTGAGCAGCCATCAGTCCTCGACGCTCACAGATGCTCCATCCCACCACCATGGGTCTCACAGCCCCTTTACCAGGACTCCAGCCCCTCATTGTCGCAGCAGCCCCCCTGCAGGAGGCCAGGCCTGGCCAGCGGCACCGGCAGCATCCCGCCATCCGGCTCGGCTCCAGCACATTTTGTTCAGCACTTCCTGCATCCTGCCCCGTCCCCGCGCCGGGGAGGTCAGACTGGGGTCAGGATGAGGATTGCAGCCTGGGGGACATGGGGATGCCACTGTGGAGAGGGGAAGGGGACACCCGCAGCTCAGTCCCACATGCCACAGTAGCAGATGCAGGATGGACATTGCTCTGGCACCAGCTCCTGGGACACCGTCCTCGCCAAGCCAGGCCAGTTCCACCATGCACACCACCGCTGGCATCACTGCTGCACCAGCCCCACTCCAGGGGCTGTCCTCTCCTGGCACTGTTTTGCTGGCACCATCCCACCACTCGGACACGCTGTGTCCTCTGCCACCGCATGCCCTCAAGCCAGAGGCAGGTTTAGTTGCCCTTCTGCTAACTCTGTTTAATGAGGATGTTAATTAAGAGTGACCCCAGGCCAGCCCTTGTGGTAGCACCCAAGGTTCTCCCTCAGTGCCGTGCTAAGCTTGTTATCATACAATCACAGAGTGGTTTGGGTTGAAGGGACCTTAAAGCTCATCCAGTCCCAACCCCCTGCCACGGGCAGGGACACCTTCCACTAGAGCAGGTTGCTCCAAGCCCCTGTGTCCAACCTGGCCTTGAACACTGCCAGGGATGGGGCAGCCACAACTTCTCTGGGCACCCTGTGCCAGCGCCTCAGCACCCTCACAGGCAGGGTTTGATGCCACCTTCTCTCTGCCTCCTTCCTTTCTCCCAGACCTGTTTTCCCTCCAGAGAAAGCCCCTACTCTCAACCTCTGCTAATGCCCATGTCCTCCCTGCAAGCACCATGTGCCCTCCGTGCTGTTGTGATGCCCATAGAGGTGATGTGGGACATACATACTCCCTGTGCCTTGTGGCTTCCTGGGGGGAAAGCAGAGCTGGGGAAGCTGCTGTCCCTGTGGGGAGCAGGTGGCAGAGGAGCAGCATGGCACAGTGGAGTTTGCCATGTCTGCAACTGCCCCATCGGCACTTCACCAAGCACCAGTTTGTGCCAACAGCAGACCCCATGCAGCCCTGTTGTGGGTGACATGGCCAGACCTGGGGAAACAGCCTTGTAGACAATGCCAGCAGTCCCCAGCCCTGGCTCTGCTGGCGGGTGAAGCAGCCTTCTACCCCCATGCATCTCCCGCAGGGTGTTGGGGCTGGAATTCCCATTGGAGTGGCTCTGCGTGCTGCTACCCAGGATGCTCTCCCTGCATGGGGTAGGGTCTGGCTCCCCCCCAGGTGCCAGCACTGTGCATTCACACAGCCCCAACATCAGCTACAGTCATAAAACAACAGCCAGACTCCCTTTTCCCATAACACCCCCCACCACATTCCTGCTAAGTGATTTCGGCTGTTGCCTGAGCAGCCACAACTGGGAACCAGCTCCCCGCAGCCCCTTGCCAGTGCCACCCTGGTTGGTGCAGAAGCCAGGCAATACCACACACCAGAGCACTGCTGGTCCATCTGTCCCCGCAGGCCTTGAGCTCTGTCCCTTGCCACGCTGGCCCAGCTCCATCACCATCACCATAAGCTCCAGCCATCCCCGCAGGCATCCTGACAGTGTGACCTTGGTGCTGGACTCCAAACCCCTGGGAGCTGCTGGTGTGACAGACTGCTGGAGAGGGCATTTGAGTTAGTTTTCCCCCCAAGGACATTCTGCTCGGTCCTGGCGGGTCAGTGGGATGGAGCACAGGCATCGCCATCACCCCCCTCCTCTGGGTGCACATCTGGTCAACAGATGCTGGCCCAAAAGCTGGCTGGAGCCGGGGACAAAGGCTCCCACTTCCTCCTCCCAGCATTGACAGGTCCAGGCAGATTTGCCTCTTCCCCCAGGATGGGACGACGCTGCCTGCATGGCCAAGAGACCCTCCTGAGGGCTGCAAGGGGGAAGGCAGTTCACCTGCAATGCCAAGCACAGCACCCCAAGCACCAGCATAGACCTCACTGAGCCCATTCTACATCCCCTCCATCCCAGCCAGCTCCCTCAGACCCAGCCTGGAAAGCCACCCACCAGCAGCACCAGAGCTCAGCCTCCTGAGCACGCTCACCTTTGGGAGCTCGTTTTGGACTTGTCCTGACCAAAGGAGCCTCACTGTGGTTCTCCATGGTACATCAATGATATTGCGTTACCAAAACCAATGGCCTTGCACTACCCATTAGAACTCCAGGCAGGTCAAACCAGGAAATATCCCTGGGAGGAGCTGGGGCTGGCTTAGCCCATCCACTGCTGGGATTAACAGTGTGGATTTAGCAGTGGGGTGACTCCAGCTCAGCTCAACATACCATCACCATACCACCACCATCCCACTGGGACACATGGGCAGGCAGAGCGAAAAGGGAACCAATCACCATTGTGGGACCTGGATGGCAGGAGAGAGGAGTGGGAGAGAAATAACAGAGCTGGAAATCATGACACAAAACATGCATTCATTTTATTCACAAAACCAGCCTGGATCGCTAAAACATTACAAACAGCATTTCAATTGGATGATGGAGAGAGAGCTGGAGAGACGGGGATGGGAACAGAAGAGAAATGTCACTTGTCGTAACTGCTTCAGCACAGGTCCCGCGATCGGGATTGGAGTTTGATTTTTAACTTCAGTAAGTTGACAAAAATTGCTTCTAGGAGCAAACCATTGCGTTAGGAGGGTTCTGGCCGCAGTGTTCCTCGCTCTAGAGTAATAAACTAACAATGACTTTTTTTTTTTTTGCCTTTATTTTTGCCTTTTTTTTTAATCCTTTTTGTTTTTTCCTTTCTCGACCACCCCCAGTTGTGTAGCAATTGTTTCCTTCCACCTTTGATACCGGGTTAAACTTCCATCGGTGAATGGCTAGGAAAAGGGGATACTACATCGCTTTAAACATATTCTCATTTATAAACATGAAGTTGAGGCATTCTAGAAACTACCCACTCTATTGTATGATGGGAAAGAATCAAAGAAAAAGTATAAATGAGGGTGCAATTAAACAACTGTGCTAAATTACAGTAGTGCTTATTAGTAACTAGGTTTTCAAAGGTTACTGTAAATTTACATTCCCTACACAAGTACTGCATCTTTCACACATAAACAACATCAACACCAAAAACACAGAAAGAAACTGATTGTCCATACTCTGTCTATTAAGTCTTGGTACTTTACAGATCCATTGTGGTTGTATATTATTATTATTTTTTTTTTTTCCTTTTCATTATTTTTTATTTGAAAAGCAGTTAAATGTCTGACTCGGACTCGGAGATGTTAAAACGAACGCCAAAAAAAAAAAAAAAAGAGAAAAAAGAGAGGAAAAAAAAGAAGGAAAATAAAATTATAAAAACAGGAATGAGATTTGCGAGAAAATATTTTTGGTTCTAAAGAGACACAGGTGCATCCATTCATTTCAGCCAAAAATCCCTTGCCTGAGACAACACAAGCAAGCAGTGACATTGCACTTGGATGACAGAGCTTTGGGATTCCCGTTCCTACTGGAACCATCTGAACGCGGCTCCTGTAGGAAGCATCACCTTCTGGAAAGGAAGAGAGACAGGGAGGGGGGGATAGAAGAAGAAGGGACAAGGTGTTAGGTCGGGTCCGGCACAGCCGTGCAGCATCACCTCCCTCCACCCCTCCATCTCCATCCCGGCATCCCGGCCACTGGCTTCAGGATGGACTCCACATCCCACAGATATGACCACACATCCCAAGGTTCCCAGGCCACAATGACCCGGCATGGCCCAGCACAGCCCCCACCTTCCCTGCCGTGGATGAATGGACACCCAGCAGACAGCAGCCCAGCCAATACATGGGTGTAGGAGGGCATCTGGGGGAAAATGAGGCAGGGAGTGAGCTGGTCAGGCTTATGGACACCAGACCCAGGAGCTGCTCAAGACACAAGGGACATCCCCCCCTTGCCACAGTGAATAACCTTGTCCCAAACAGAGCAGCCCAGGGCAACAGCAGGACCTCTCAACACCTCACAGGGAAGAGGGATGAGTCCCACCAGGCTCAATCCCACACACAACAAAGTGCTCAACAACAGAGACCTCTTTGAAGACCCCCCCAGGAAAGGTGGTGTGGGGCAATAGCCCCAACGGGTCTGTGGTCCTCTGGAAGGAGAACTCGGGATGTTTCCCAGCTGGATGGGGTGGGAAGCCCACACGACATTCATGAGACCATGGGTGAAGTATGCAAGGACCACAATGTCTCTCAATGCCAACAGCCTCCAAGCAAGGCCAAGCCTTGCTAGCCAGCAGATAGTGCCACACAATCACATAGAAATGTGTCTCAGAGGGCCATTCAGTTCCTGCATCTCCAGACAAGCAAGGGACACCAATGGGAAACAAGCCAGCCGGCTCTCATCCGGCCCTTCTCTTGGATAAAGATACACACTGAGCCTCAACGAGGAACCAGGACAGCACCTCCCGCCACCCCTGCAAGAGGGACCCCAACATGCTCACTTCCATGGGCATCATGACCCAAACATGGGGTTTGCGCAAGGGGAGAATGGCAAAAGGCAAGAATGAGCAAGAGCTGGTGGTGCCCAGCTGAGCTGCTGACGGATCGCACCTTCTCCTGCTTTTGCCTGTGTTAGGTCTCCTCTGGGCAAACTGAGCTGGGGGCATCACCATTTCCCCAAAAGTCTCTGCAATATGTAATCAGGCATCTGAGGGAGACACATGTGCCTCTAGCCAATGATGCATGGGCTGTGGCAGGGCACACAGCCACCCATGCTGGATGCCACCCAAGGCACTGGGTGCAGAACCAGGGCAGATCATGGTGGACTCGCCAGTAAGGGCCACCTACTCAGATACATCATCCAAGGAGAGAGGAACAAGGGTCTGGAAGGACATGTCTGATACAGGTCACCTTCAACACCTCTGCCCCTTCATTATTAAAGGAAGATGGACAACCAGCTCTAATGTGGATGCCCAGCATAGATCACCCCTTGTCCCCATGATCATAGAATCACAGAGTCAGTTGGAACATTAAAAAAGGAATCACAGAAGGTTAGAAGGGACTTTCACAGACCATCCAGTCCAATTCCCTTCACATGTGCAGGACATCTTTCATTAGACCAGGTTCTTCAAAGCCCCATCCAACCCTACTTTGAACCCATCCAGTGATGGGGCAGCTTCTCTGGGTGACCTGTTCAGTGTCTCACCACCCTCATTGTACAACATTTCTTCCTTATCTCCAACCTAACCCTGCCCTCTTCCAGTTCAAAAACCATTGCCCCTTGTCCTGCCACGACAGGCCTTGGTGAAAAGTCTCTGTGAGAGCCATGTGAGGTGTGAGACCCTCACACCAGTGCTGGGTCACCAAGGCACTTCACCAAGGCTTCTCCAGATGCAGGACAGCTCTGCTGAGTCAAATCCTGGCTATTCAAGGCCTTCGTGTGACCTACAGCTCTAGATACAAGCCCAGGGTGACCTGGCCAGGGCTGGAGGAGCCTGGTCGGTACAGGGACATGCTGCTGCCTGCTCCGAGCATCCAACCTGCCTCACCAGTCTCAGAGCCTCGGGCGGCCCGCACCACACCAGGGCACCAGCGGAGACCGGTTATTCGGGCTCTGTAGATGTGCTGATAAAGCCTAATGGTGGCAGAGGGATTTAGCCCATTTCTTTTATGCTGCCATAAATGTTTAATTCTATGTGTTTTTTACTGCTTGGTTTTAGATCAATGTTTAATCACAGCTCGGCCCCTGTCTGGGCTCCCTGAGGATGCTCCTCTGGACACACCAGGCTGGCAGATTGAAGTCACCACCAGTGTCTCTTCTCCTTGGCAATGACACTGCTCACTCAGACATGGATGATGCTTCATAAAGCCCGAGGAATTTCTCAGCCCCATATAAAGGGCCACTGAATGGCCCCTCCTGTCCCAGTATCAAGCACTGTGGTGTGATGGCACCTTGGAGCTGCCGAGCTGGCAGTAGCGTGGTGTTCTGTCCACCGCCACCTCCAGATGGGTTTCCTCCAAAAGGCAAGTGCCAGTGGCTGGCCCAACAAAACGCATTACCAAGGTTGGCTGACATAAGGAGAGGTTTAACCACACACTCATGGACCCAGGTGACCATAGGACATCAGCCGGGGTCTCGGTGTTTCTGTCCCAGCCACATACGGCCACCATCTTGTTCAATCCCACCAAGGTCAAACATGGTACAAACGGATATCCTAAAAGAAGGGAGGATATGCTCTGAAATGGGGATGGTGATGCCCTGGAGAAACTCACATCAACCTTGGTGCCCATCCCCACCAGCACATCATCTCTTTTCAGCCTCAGCACACTCCTGGTCATGCCCAAGACCCATCTTTGGTGGCTCCAATTCTATCACACAAAGGCCCCTATTCCAGTGGCTCAGCCAGCTGGAGGATGGGGAAACCCATAACAGGGGTGATCATTCCATGGGCTCCCAGTGCTATTTATGATCCCCAGGCCCGGCTCAGCGCCAGGAGAAGGAAGTGACTCCTCCAGCTGCTGCAGCTCCAAGTCTATTGACCCGATTTAGGACTCTTTGGAAGAGATGAACTCTTCTTTTTTTCCTTTCTCCCTTTTTCCAGATCACTGACTCAGCAAATTAGAACAAGAATATAATTTAGCAATACAGCGGTTTTTGAAAGACATAGTCCTCCTCTCCTCACCCCCACCGCCCAGATAGGGATTTTTTCCCCCCTTCACTATTCATTCAGAGCTGATGCTAATTGGAAAACACAGAACGTGGCTAAGCAAACGGTGGGTTGTCTCTTTGGGACAAGCAGAGGATGGGCAGTGCCCTCATGCCAGGGTGTGCAATCAGTCTGGGTGACTTCTTAGCCTTTGCCGGCAGGACACAGTGGGATCAGCTCCCGGAAAAACCAAAAACGGCTTCAGCACAACACCCGGCAGACAAGTGCTGGCCCAGAGCACCCATGGGTGTGCAGCAAGAGGCAGGCTCTGCCAGAGCAGCGTGCCAATGTACCAGCTGTCACCCCTGCCACAGCCCCAGCTCAGCCTCAACCCAAGTCACTGGACATTTCCTGTGCTCCCACATGAATATGGCACCTCCGTGGTGGATTTGGAAAGGTGGCACCCCCAACCCAACAGTGGCTGTAGTCCCAACCCAATGGCTATCCTCTGAGACCAACATGGGTGGACCATGGTGGGCAGCGACAGCCCAGGTACCACCCCAAAGCCTCACGCCACAGGATCCCAGCACCCCAATGCTCAGCAGGGATGCTCCCAGCTCAGTCGGATGCAGAAGGACCACAGCTCAGCTGCCAGTGGGAAATCTGGATGGTGCCTTATGGACTCATCCTGACCGCCCCAGAGACATGCTGGAGACCCAGCACGGCCACAGCACAGGAGATGCTGCCCAGCTTTTACCACCCAAACCCAGGGACCACCATGCTGCTGCTCAGAGCCAACAGTGAGCTGAGGGGCTGCACACAGCCACGGGCTCCACCACCACCCATTACCCCCAAAAGGCACCTCCTGCCCATGCCTGCAATGGGGACAGCAAAACCCAGCACAGCCCAGAGAGACCCCCCAGCCCTCCTCCCCAAGCCAACCAACCCCAGAACGTGAGAGAGGGCAGGACTGGGGGCACTGGGCAGAGCACACATCTCACGGTGGGGGGAGAACTGGTAATGGAAAAGGGGGGGGGGGAGGGAAATAAAAAAGTAAGAAGTACCAGGCGCTTTATTATCTAGGGCCAGATCCGAACCCAGAAGCGCAGCCCGAGGAGGGGTTAGGGTGCCTGAGAGGGGCCGGTTACCTCCAGTGCTGCAGAAGGCTTCTTTTTGAGTTCTTCACACTTTCGGAATTTGCAAATCTGGTGGCCAGTTTTGCGATTCCTACAACTGCTGCACTGCTCGCAGTTTATCCGTCTTCGGCAGGGCGGGCACATGCCGCATCTTTTCCGTTTCTTTTTTCCCGAATTGATGGCAGATGCCAACTCATTCTGCATGGGATACTCTGCCAAGCCAGCCATATGGAGCGCGCTCTCTGCCAGAAACACGCCGGCAGGGGTCATGATGAAAAGGCCTGGGTTGATGGGAAAAGCCCCCAGGTAAGGAAAATCGGAGGGGCCGTTCATTGTCTCTGCAGCTGAGACTGCCTCCATGTCAGAGATCCCAGTCCCGTGGTCGCTTGCTAGAGGAAGATGCTCCTGTACCACTCTTTTGAGCATTTCTGTCGACTGAGCAAACTGTTGTAGGGCGGTCTGTCCTTCTGAGGAGAGCTCCGACACCCGGTCGAGTTTGCTCAGCATACTAGAGATGTTTTTGTGCTTTGAGGTAGAATGACTTTTATCCACAGTCGCTTCGTTGCCATTAGCTAAGGGGTTGCCTTTCTCTGAATGTTCGCTTACCGAGCTGCTGCTACCAAAGGTGGAATAGTGGGAGAGTGGACGGGACTTCTTAAGACTTTTGTTCAAAGGTTCACTTATTATTCCACTTTTGTTCCTCCTCTCGGAGTTGACAGGGGGTTGAGAGTCATCTTGGGTATTTTTTTCCGTCTCTGCCTTGTTCCCAGTGTCTTGATGGGAGCCCGAATTTGACATGGTGCCCAGAGCACAACAGCAAAACCAAACCCCCCCCAAACAAAACAACCCCCAAACGAAACAAAACCCCAAAACCCACCCCCAAAGCCAAAAATCCCCAAAGCCTTGGTGGTAGCACCAGCCCGCCGGCCACCGGGGAAAGCTCAGATGGGAACGCTCATCAACGGGGCGTCTCCTCCAGCGCCGCTGCAGAGGGCTTCAGTCCGACCTCAGAGCAAAGACATACTCTGCGGCTCTGGAGCACAACACGCGGCTCTGGAAGGAGAAAAGAAAAGAGAGTTAGTGCTGGCGAGAGCCAACGGGCTTTTCAAAGCAGCTCTTCCTCCCCCTGCCATGGAAGTCTCAGCACTGGGAACAAAGGAACTCCAGGGAACGGACCTCGGTGGAGATCCGTTGGGCTGCTCTGTGAAAGGGTCGCCATGCAGACAGAAGTGGGGGGTCACAGGGGAAGTCCTGGCCTGGTAGCAATGCACGCTGGTACTTAAAGGCTCTCTGTCCCCGGCTCTCCTCCCGCAGGGACCGCAGCCCCAGGGAAGTCACGGGGCTGGTCTCCTGCTCCGCTCTGGCGGGCCCCGCACCGGATGGGGGATGCCCGAGTCACCAGCTGGAGCTCATGCATGGGGCAGCCGGTCCCCTCCCTGTGCCACCAGTGTCCCCCCATGCCGGGTGCCACTGAGGCAGCAGGTTGCAGGGCTGCACCCCAGCTCCCACAGCCCCCGGATGATGTTGCTCACCCAGCTCAGGCTGCACCCTCACCCTCCTCCTCTTGTCCCCACGCCAGCACTGCACACCAGCACCGGGCAGAGGAAGGAAGACACATGGGGAGCTGCAGCACCCACCTCCAAGCCCCACAAGGAGCTGCAGCATCCACCTTCAAACCCCACAGGGAGCCACAGCATCCAATTCCAAGCCCCACCAAGAGCAGCAGCATCCACCTCCAAGTGCCATGGGGAGCTCCAGCATCCACCTCCAAGCTCCTGCAGCCTTCACCTCCAAACCCCATGGGCAGCCACTGTGTCCACCTCCAAACCCCACAGGGAGCTGCAGCACCTACTGCCAAGCCCCACGAGAAGCTGCAGCATCCACCTTCAAACCCCATAGGGAGCCGCAGCATCCAACTCCAAGCTCTGGCGCTGACCTCCTGCCATGCCCCATCATGCCCTTGCCCTTCCCAGCTGCTCCAGTGGACACGGGGGCTCAGCGGTGATGGTGAGACCCCCCCCTCAGTGCTGTGCCTGGGGTGGCTCCGGGGCAGCTGGGCCCAGTGTGGCTGCAAACACTTGTTGTTGTGAAATTCCTGCCCGTCCTCCTCCCCTCCCGAGCACGCCTGCACGCACGCACAGGCACCGCCGGAGTAATCAGGCTTTAGAGGAGAAAAGCTGCAGGGCTTAGCGGAGCAGGAACCCTCGTCCCCACCCTGGCAGCAGCTGGGGGAGGGCAGCTCCGGGAGGAGGCCCCTTGCCTACCCCATCCCTCCATCCAGGCTATCCCAGCAACCTCCTCTCCACAGTGATGGGGCTGTGTGTGGAAAGCTCTGCCAGCACCATTGCTCCTGCCCCAGGGGTGATGCTGCAGAGCAAGGGGCATCCCCACACCCTGCTCATCCATCACCCTTCATGTCCCCTCAGTCACAGCCAAGCCACATCCCCAGGAACCCCACTACAGCAGAGTAATCCTAACAATTCCACACAGACATGGCTTGGGAGCATCACTGTTAGGACACTGATGGGGGCAAGGTCCCCATGCCAACAGCCCCGGTGCTGGCAGAAGAAGACAGCCTGTCTCAGTGCGGTGCCAGAGCCGGCTCGCCTGCGGAGAAACCCTCCCGTCCTCACGCTCAAAACCGCTTGCTTCAGCTGCTGCAGGATTTAAGATGCAGCGCGGATCGATGCAGGGCTTGGGTTCCAGCCTGGAGCTCGCCAGGCCACGTGGCAGGAGGGACAGGCTGCCCTTCCCTGAGCATCGTGCTCCGTGGGGATGCTGGGTGCTGGCGAGGCTGGGGTGCACCCTCAATGGGTGCTGCCAGGGAGGTGGGGGACCTGCCCCTGGAGGCGTTAGGACAGGTCACACCTTAACACCGAAAGCAGCGGCGCTGGGGCCGGAGCGGGGAGCACGGCAGGAAAAGTACCGGACGGGAGGATGTGAGATAAAGCCGCCCGTCACCGTTATCTCGTGCCTGCTTTTCCTGTGTCCCAGCGCCTCTTCCGCCCCGTGGCGTGGCCCAGCGCCGGGTCGGGCTGGGGTTCACCAGGCCGTTGTAACCACCAAGCCATGGTGCTGCTGTGGCCTTAGCCAGGGGTCTCCAGGAGCGCGCATTGCTCTGGGAATGAGCCCGAGTGGTGCCCAAAGAGTGGCGGTGTCTGGTGCTGAAGCAGAGAGGTCACTGGCTGGAGGCACGCTGTCGTGGCCATCTCCATCAGTTCCCATCTTCCTCTGGTCTGGGGTACCGGGCAGCCCTTCCCTGATGCTCCCACCCTGCCACATCAACAGAACCGAGCCCCCGCCATTCGCAGCCTTCTCCAACCGGGGCTGATGTCAACAGAGCATGGAGCATCACCCCTCTGAGCACCCACTGCTGCTGCCCACCCCATGCAGCTCCCCCAGTACCCATGGGGACAAGGGGGACACCACCATGTCCCCTCTCGTCCCCAGTGGCACACAGGGATGCTGCACCAAGTGGTGCCACCACACAATCCCACCATTGTCCTCACCACCATGCTGCCTCCAGCAGCTCCTGCCATCAGCAACCACTCAGCACTGCCCTCCATGCCCCTGGGGCCATTATCCTGCCCAAGTGGGATGGGTCTGTCCCCATGCTATGTCCCCTCCAAGGACCCCAGGACCTGCTTACTGTGGGGTGCCCAGTGATGTGCCCCCAACCCAGCCCAGCAGACATCTCAGCAGCTCCTCGCCAGCCTCTGCCCAGCCAGATTGCTAATTGCGGCAGAGGGGAGGAATTAATGATCTTAATCCCTTCTTTATGATTGACCTGAGTAAAGACTGCGAGGGCCCCCCCTGCCCTGTCCCATTTCTACCCCTTTTCCGGCCCCCATCCCCTGGGGAAGGCGCCGGGCAGTGTCATCTGGGTCCCTGTCAGAAGGTGCTTAGTCCCGGCCACGGCATTAAGGCGCACGTGATGGGCTCCCTCGCCCGGATCTTTGCACCAGGCAGCTTAAGCAGCCTGGAGGGATGCCAGGGTTCAAGGGGACACCACCAAGGTCGGGAGGCCCCAGTGCACACCCAGGAGTTCCCAGCCTTCCATCCCTTCACAGGACCTTGCTCTTGCCCCCTGCAATCCCCCTGGCCAGGTACAGGTTCTCCTGGGGGCTCAACTGAGCGGTGAGCAACAACACCCAGGCAATGCCATCACTTGCGTGTCCACACTCCACACTCCCTGCTCCCACCAAGACTCATTTCCATAGAACACCCCAAAAAGCTGCCCGCCACCACCCCAGGTTGCTTGGCAGCAGCCCTTTCCCATGGTCTGAGTGGACAAAGGGAGTTTTCCTCCACGCAGGCCTTTCCCTGGAGCTCATCCCAGCAGCACCCCACATCCCTGCTCCATCTGCCCCAGGGCTGCCCACATCCCGCACAGATCCCATAGGACCACACTGGAATAGTCCTAACAACTCCAAAACACAGAATAATATAGGTTGCAAATGGATCTCTGGTGGTCCAGCACCAGGAACCATCACCAGCAATGGACTGAGAGTCCCCCTGATTGCAGGCACCATTTCCCATCAGACGGGAGCAGGACAGGAGCTTGGTTTCTCATACAGAAAATGCCAAGCTGCAATTCCCAGCCCACTTCCCTGTGTTATTTCACTGAATCGCTGGAAAGCCATCGGCTCCTGCTGGTGCAGAAAGTTGCGCCTCCAAGAAAGAACTTCTGCTTTCCTTTAATTTTAAGTAAATCAAGCTCCTCCTGGAAAAGCCGCCGGTCGGTCAGCCGTGGAGACGGAACCGGCAGAGCCGACACCGAGCTGCTCCCGGGCTCCGGAGACAAAGGCAGAACATACAAATTCGGCTTTCTCCTAATCCCTGGGCGCTGGGTGGGCGCGGGGGGACGTGGCTTTGTCCGCCTGGAGCAGACGGAGGACGAGGACGGAAGGGACCCCGGCGTCTTTTCAGCCTCCAGAAAGGCGGTCATTGTCCCCTCTGCCGGGTTTTTGTCCCCACTTCCTCCCCCTCGCCACGCGGCCGCCCGCCCGGCGCAGCACCCCCCTCCCAGCAGAACCCTCCTGATGGACACACGGACAGACAGACGCAGGCAGACCTAAGGAGGGCACCGACCACTGGCACTTGCCTCTCTCCAAGGCATCCCAGGAAGGGTGTAGGGTGAGGGAGGCTGTGGCTGGAGGTGCCAGAGAGGGGCCAGAGGCGAGCGCCGTGCTCCTCAACCACCATGGACAGGATTGCAGGGCCATGGGTGGTGGGAGAGATGCATGCGATGTTCCAAGACACCCTTGAGCATGGTGGTGTCTGAAGCACACCCTGGGATGAGAAAAGCCAGCAGGTAGAACAGGACCACCACCCTGCAGCACCACCATGGGTCAGAGGGTCCAGATGCAACCCAGCTCAGAGGCTCAGGAGAACAAGCACCACCACAACAAGGTTCGAAGCAGCTCCAACCCCAGCACCACAACACCCGACTTCAGCTCCTGGGTACCTGATTTCCACAGCACAGTCAAACCTGCTGCTCGCTCCACCAGTGACACGGGTCAACTGGAAGATGTCTCACCACAGCCTCCTCGACAAGAAGTCAGGCAGCAGGCACCAGACCAAAGGGCTCTCCTTGACCACACAAGGAAGCACAAGGAAGTCTTTGAGCTGCCAGGGACTCAGCCCGGCGAGAGGCAGCGATGGGGACTGCTGGCAGGGCAGACACCCATGGCACCCTCACCTCTGCACTGCCGCTTCCCCCAGAGTGCGGAAACAAGGTGAACCAAGGGAGAAATCAAGCTTCCATCTCCCAGGGCTGAATATCTTTCAGGACACTCGTTCAGGGAGAACATGGTGCTTGATAACCAGGCACGGGCACCCTGAGGCAAAGACAAGGACATTGTTTGCAAGCCATCACCTCTGCCAGCCCCAAAAGCCCCCAAGCTCTGCTCTTCAAATTCATCCCCCCCCAGAACTGGTCCAGCCAGAAGATCGACTCCGGGATGGGCCATGGAAGTTACCATCACCCACTACATTTTCTCCAGACATCAAGAGAGGACGCCCAGGCCTGGGGGAGCTTTGGGCTGTAAATGCTGAAGCCTCACCCTGGGCGTTTGCAGGTTAAAGAGCCAGAGGTATGATGGGTCTATGACGGGTCACCAGATGGGCAACTCACATGGAGATAGTTCATCTCCCATGCTTCCCAACATCCTTGGAAGGGCCAGTTGTGGCAGCCACTCCGCTCATCTCTGCTACCGAGGTGGCACTGAGGGATGTTAAGAAGCCAACTCCTGAATTAAAAAGGCTATGGAAGATTAAATCCAGCATCTGGAGTTAGCCCTGGAAGCAGATGGCGGCTCATCATGGCGCACAGAGTGCCTTTCACCCGTCTCCTCCTTGCAGGCAGCCACTCTGCTCTGGTGGTGCCTCCCCAGAGCAGCTCTGGACACACGCACAGCCTGGCCAGCACGGGCCAGAGGTGTGTCCTGCCAGGCACATCCTCAGGGACGCAGTGAGGCCGTGCCGCTGTCCTGCAGATGCCCAGGTCAGATCCCTACGCCAGGACTCCAGCTAAGGCATATTTTATCCCTGTTAGTTGTGCCTTTCCCCACGTAACCCCATGGCTGCTGCGGGCTTCCCAACCCACTGCAGGACACCCAGTTCAGTCAAATGCACTCATCGAGGGAGAGCCTATCACCAGCATGTCCTGGACTTCCACTGTGGAGAGGACAAGGATATCCCCATGGATACCATCACCTACAGGCACATCCTTGGACATCACCCTGCGGCACCCTGCATGCACCCATTGTGCCTGGGGCCACCCCACACTTCCCGGCTGGAAAACGTGGGCTGCATCCTGCCTCCGCGGGGTGGTGGTTATGGATTAAGGAGTCTTAAATGTCAGACGACCAGGCGCTCCCTGGAAATCCACTTATCTCGGCTGTCACTCGGAGCGGCCAGAGCCGGGCGGTTATGGAGATAACGCGATTTGAAGCGTCCACCCGAGCGTTGCAGGGCTGCGGGTGCCCTGCGGACAACACCAGGCACCTCCTCCCCTCCTCCCTCACCCAGCTGCTGCCCAGAGAGCCGGGTGACGGCCACACTGCTCCCACCTGCACCACATCCCCTTTCCCAATCCAGGGGGATGAGGGAAGCTTGGCAGCATCACCTCCGCAGCACTCATCCATCCCCCCCATGCCAAAGCTGCACCAATTCGCTGCCCAAATCCTAACACGACTGTAACTAAAACCTACCAGATTGAGCCTCGGGAAGGGCCCCCCCGCCGTGCTTCTCCCCCCCCATTCCAAATGGGATTGAACAGATCTGCGCTCGCCCGAGCCCAGCTCGCAGCCAAGCAGCATCTGACACTCCCGCGCGGTGGCACGGCTCTCTGCCGCTCACCCGCTCCCCCAGCTTGGCATCCCCTCACCTCACGCCACCCTCCTGGAGATGCAGCATCACTCCCAGCCCAGCAGAACCCCCCCTGCCCGCTGCAAAGCACACCCAGACCCTCCTGCAGGGACCCCAGCTCTTTGGTCCAGCTAGTCCCCATGGATTTCAAGGTGGTGATGTGCAGAAGACCATGTTCAACCACCCAAGGGTGTTGGGGCCCAGTGGACAAGGGGCAGGCACAGCAGATGACAGCAACAACGGGGATCCCAGCAGGAGCCCTGGGAGCCACTGTGAGGGGCTGTGGGGGGCCCAGGCAAGGCTTCACCCCCATGAGACCCACACACAGCCCAAGGAGGCCAAGCTGAGCCGTGTGAATCACTCCCGTTAACAGATGGGGCGATTACAGCGTAAATTACTCAGGGTCTCACTGATAACAAGGGCACGGAGGCGCAGAGCTCCAGGAAGTTCATTACACGTAAGAAAAGAAGTTTTAGGTGCAGCCACATGGGAGTATTTGATGGCAAAGAGCCCCAAATCCATCAGTGCCACCTCCAAGTGCCACCTCCAATGGCACCCAAATCCATTAGTGCCACTTCCAATGATGCTCAGATACATCAGTGCCACATGCAAGAGCAACCCCAGCCTGGAGAGGTCCTCTTGTGTTCCCAGCTCTCTCCAAACCTCATCCCTCCACATCCCACCAGGCAGAGCACAAACTGAGGGGCTGTTCCAGATCCCAGGAAAGCCACCGGTGGGAAGGGCTGGTGCACTGTGGTCACCATCATCACTGGTGAGCAAGAAGCACACCGGCAGCAGGAGCGTGCATTTGAGAGGACCCGCTCAGTGCATTTCAGTATGGTCATTAATGGGTGGTGGGGACATCATGGTCCTTAGTGATGAGACCCCCTACTTCAAAGGTGGCTACCACCTCAGTGCCTGCACCCCACGGACCCACAGAGCAGCAGGGAGGAGCTGTGCAAGCACGGGTGCAGAGAGCACCCAGCCCACTCTGTGGCTGAAGAAGACACTGGCATCCAAGAGGCATCTCTGCTGCTCATACCAGAAACACCCCAGAGGGCTGGGTCCCTGCTGCTTCTGTGCTGGTGGGACTGAGGGGTGCAATCCCCCGCCAAGCCCCTCACAAACAGCCATTCCTGAAGGCAACTGCTTTAAGGAATCACTTTGAGCACAAGGAAGTTGCCAGGGCCCGCGAAAGGCCGCGATTGACAGATGTCCAAAAGGACGGCGAATAATCCCATCTTCCTCTGGGAGGATTCGGGTCGCCCTCACCCTCTCTGGGGTTTATCCATTGTCTGCATCCGCCGGCAGTTGTTATTTTTGGTCAGCCCCGCGTTTTGTTTGGCCTCGCTGGCAGGAGGGAAAGAGGAGGAAGAGAAAGGGGAGGAAGGCTGCTTGGCAGGGGAAGACCAGCTCCGCTTTGAGAAGGGGCAGTGGGGCACCCCACAGCCCTTGGGAGTCTGCGTCGGTCTCCTCCCAGCCCCACAGCCTTGCTGAGCACAGCCAAACTCACCACAGCAAGCACAGCTTCCCCTGTTGCCTGCGGGAACTGCTCCCAGTAAGCCCAGTAAGCCAAATGGACCAGAGAGGCTTGAGAGGTTTTGGGGGGCAGGTCTTGCTGCCCAGTTGCCAGCACCCTCCTGTGCAGGCAGCAGCTGGGGTCATCTCCAGCAGCAAATAGGGAGCTCCAACAGGGATGGGCAAATCCTGCCCACAGCCAGCACCAAGCCCTGCCTGCAGACCCACATGTGCTGCAGGTCCATCACCATGGAGCAGCAAAGGTTGAGGAGCCTCATGAAGGCAGGTATCCGACCTGCCCTGACCCCCCAGGGCTGTGGACCCCCATCCTTCACACTTCATCCCCAGTACTGCGCATCCCAAGCAGCCTTCCCAATGGCTGGGGGTTGCCAGAGCTGCGGGATGCAGCTCAGGCAGCTGCTGGAATCTGGACCCATCTCTCCAAGCTGGGTGCAATGGGAGGTGTCAGCAGAGCCAGGGAATGAGACACCCAAGAGCTCCTGAGTAGAAAACACAGCCATGCCCCAAGACTTTGTGCTTGTACCCATGTACCCAGTGGCAACTGGGAGAGCATCAAGCCAGGACACTCGCCATCCTTCTCCATGCTGCCTTCCCGGTCTGCCTACAAAGCACCAAGACAACAAGAAGCTGCCTCCTCACTCGGCAGGGCTTTGGCTCCTGCAGGAGATGGAGGGCACGGCACACAAAACCACCTCTCCCCAGCCTTCCCTACCACTTGTCATTCAAGCAAACCCCGTGGCCTTTAAGCTGCCAAGGTACCAGAGCTGCTCCGGAATCGGAGTTCGCTCGGCTCCTGCCCTGGAGCAAGGAATCTGAAACGCTGCCACTGGAAACGAAACAGAGCATCCGTCATTTTACTTGCCAGGAATATATCCAGCCCCCAAAAAAAGAAATGCTGCCTGCTAAAGAGCCAGCAACAAACGCCCTCGATCGCACCGGCGAAGCGGAGCCTGGCATCGGGCATCGCCACCCGGGGCCTGCTTCTCTGCTGCATCCAAAATCACCCGAAATTCAACGAGCAGCAGAGTCAGGAGAGGGCTGGAGCCACCCTGGAGCCAGGTCAGGATGGCTGGCGGGGACCAGCAGACCCCACCTAGGATGCTACAAGGAAAACCCATGGGTTTGGAGCAAGAAGAGGCAGGTAGCAGGGGCAGGGCTGGAGGGGATGGAAGTGTCTGAGTAGTGCCAGCCCTCCTGGGGGTGCCCATGGGAAGCCACCCTGCCCGCGGGCATTGCCAGCATCCTGCCCCCGGCCATTCCCAGTGGCATCTCCAGGAAAAGGAGCCGCGTTCCCAGCCAGCCCAGCCCCCAGCCCAGGCACGCCAAGCCAAATATCTGCAAGAGGCGCTCCCCTCCATGGGAACGGCGACTCCACGCAGAGTTCACATGCCCCAGCAATGCCTGATTAAACTCCCAAACTCCCATGGAATACCCCTGAGGCTGTCTGCAGATAAGCGAGGAGCTGGGCTGCTCGCAGGAAATGCAGGAACTGGGAAAGAGCAATGGCTTTTTTTCCTTGTAAATCCAGACTAACACAGAGCAAACCCCGGCGCGCTCTGGCTCAGACACAAGCGCTCACCCAAGCTCGCTGCTGTGCACCCCCAGAGCTTCCCGCTCTCTGGAGCGACTGGGAGCTCATGGGTGACCCCAGCATGAAGCTGGATCCCACCAGTGGCAGTGGGGATGGAACTGGAGAGCTCAGGATAACTCAAGGCTGAGGGGAGCTGAGCATGAAACAGGCTGAAAGATGTTGAGCAAGAGGATGGTGTTGGAGGCCCAGGTGGAGGGAAGGCTGCAGCAGGTACCCGAGGACAGGGACACTTGCTGCCAACACCTCCATCCAGGACCGGAGATGCTCCATCATTTTGGTTCACCCTGGGGAACACCTCAGACACTGGTTTCACTGGTCCTTGGGTCTCCTGCAACCCCACACTGCCCCTCTCCTCCCCTTCGGCTTTTCTGTGACATCACAGCACTAGACCCAGATCTCCCGAGCTGTCCACACGGTCAAGGGCAACAGTAGTCAAGGAAACCATGTTGGTGCAGCATCCAATGCGATGGGTGAACTGGAGCATCCCAGGGTAAAGAGGAAGGTAAAGAGGTTGCTCCTCCTCCTGAAGGCAGGGGAGCAACCAGCTCCTCCTCCTCTCCTGTGCTCCGTGAGAGCGGAGCCATAGGGAGGGTTTGCATGTCTTGGGGATCAGTGACCCCAGTGCTGGGGCATCCCAGGGGTGCTCCATCCTAGCTGCCACAACATTGGCTTTGATGGAGACCAACTGAGTCGTAAGGTTGAAGTTCTACCTTCAACCAGGACCTGCACTGTGATCTCAGACGGGCAAACTTGTCTGACACCACAGGAGCACAGGCGATGCACCTACTCAAGCCAAGTTCTCCTTTGGAAGAGATGTCTAGCAGCTCTCTTGGTTCTTGGTGCTTCTTCAAGAATCAGCCCAAGAGGAAGGGTGTCTTCCTTCCCTGTAGCATGCCAGCAGAGAATGGAAGAACAGCAGTGTTGGGCAAGCTGATGGGAAGAGTCATTAGGAAAATGGTTCCCAGCGAACTGCTGGGACAAGAAGTCCTGCCTCAGGGATGTGGTGGCATGGTGGGGAGGGGTTGTACCAACAGGCCCAGCTTCTGTCTTTGATCAGATACCAGCCTGGATGCAGAGAGCATTTGGACTGCTACAAAACACTTAGATTTTCACTGGCTGTCTCACACACAGCCATGAGACCTCACTGTGGCCTTCCCACAGATGAAGGGGGTAAGAAAGATGGAGAGAGACTTTTCACCAAAGCCTGTCATGACAGGACAAGGGGCAATGGTTTTAAACTGACAGAGGACAGGGTTAGGCTGGAAATCAGGTGCTGAGGTGCTGGCACAGGGTGCCCAGAGAAGCTGTGGCTGCCCCATCCCTGGCAGTGTTGAAGGCCATGCCCCCCATGGTAGGGGGGTTAGTCTGAGTGATCTCTGAAGCTCTCTTCCAACCCAAACCATTCTGGTTCTACAGTAATTTAACTACCAGCACTGTGCCTTACCAAAAAGCACAAGTGAGATGCGCTGGCAGACCTCAAAGAACCAACCACAAGACAGTTGGAAAGCAGAGCTGGGGCCCTGAGAAAAAGGAAGGGAACACCACCACCACCAGCCACAACATGAGTCAGGATGGGAGGACCCTCAGATGAGGGGCCTTGATTACAGGGGATAAGCATCATCCAGACCTTCTTCGCTGCAAGCTCTGAGGGTCTACAACTGAAATTAGCGTTAGATATCAATGCTTCTGCCTTTCCTCACTTCCTCAAGAGTTGAGAAACGAGGTGGAATGGCAAGGAAGAGCTGGATGTGGTTCTCGCAGTTGGTGCCTGCCACATGGTGGTGCACCCCTTCTGCAGCCAGCCCAGGGTGGGTTCAGAGCCCCCAGCTTCCTCCCAGAGACCTGCCTGCTCATTTGGTATCCCTCCTGCAAGAGAACCATCTTTCTTCACCCATGCCAAAGGGTTTGATCCCAGGCACTCCCGAAACCCAATGGTTTCAAGATCCCCATCTCCCGATGGGTCCTCCAGCTGCAGTGCTGGGAAGTGCCAGAGATGGGAGGAAAGGGATCTCCAGAGCACAGGGCACCAACCCAAAGGGTTGATATCCGCACTGCCTGCTCTCAATGGACATCCTCCTCCATGTGCTGCTTTCTCCAGCCTGTTCCACCTCCACAAGGGCCACCACACCATTCGTGAAAAAATCCCATTTTTCCAGGCTTGGATCAAGCACAGGCAACTGAGAACGATGGCCAGCAGGAGTGTGGCCATCAAGGGAAATCCTGCTGGAAAGCAGCAAAACCCATCCCCAAGAAGTGTGACCTGCAGTGCCAAGGCAGCCACACTCCAGCCGGGACAGCTCTGCCTGCTCCATCACATTTGGGGGGCTTGGATTCTAGCATGGACTTCACCATGCAGGTTTGTGCCTTCAGGTGCTTTCAGAGGGGGAATATATATTCAAATAAAGCAAAAAAGCCAACAAACACGGGCATGCAACTGAGCTCCTGTGATTTCCCTATCAGCTGCTGGGCATCCATGGAAAAATCCCGAGGAAATTTCTGCTGAAATATAATCATTCCACAAAAAAAAAGGGAAAACCCACCGAAGGCTGAGCTCGCCGGACACAGCATGCCAGGAGGGGCTGACAGAGCTGTTACGGTCTATTGGGCCAATAATCCACAAACTAAGACAGATTTATTGTACATGGCAGATCGTAACAGCTCCAAAGAAACCATCACTGTCTCCCGGTGCTTAAAATTCACTTTCTTGGGGGTAAAAAAAAAAGGCCAAAATATGGCTTGAAGAGATAAGATGCGTGGTTGTGACAGACAGAAGCCTGTGCAAACACATATTATGGGGTTTTTTTCTCTCTTAGTATATAAATAAATAAAATATCTCCTCTTCCAAGGCGAGTGCAACAGCATTACCCAGCTCGCAGCACTGTCCCTACCACCGGATTACCCAGCTTGGTTTCACCTCCCTTTAGCAAGATGGATTTGCAGGGATGTTGTTTCCGCCCCAATATTACAGCCTGAACGCAGAGAGGGGGATAAAAATGAAGCTCATTAAAGCCAACTTGTTCCCACCTGCCTTGCTGGGATGGGTGGGTTTGGATTCCCTCTCCTTGGAAGGTGCAAGCCTCTGAGACGCAAGATGCCGGAGCGGAGAGCAGGCTCTTCCCACCAGCACATCGTGATGGCAAGCCCAGGATGTGGGGATGTTTAAGGAGTAATAAAGGGCAGTCAGTGCTTTCCCTTCAGCTTTGTTCCTGGGTGGACAGGTCCTGGGAGCAGGACCAGGAGCAAGACCAGCTCTAGCCCATTGCTAATTGTGGCATCTGTTCAAATCACTGCACTAGAAATCAGCCTGGCTCCGGTGAGAGCTTAGGCCAGCTCATCATATCCCATGGGATCAAAGGGGCTCAGTCAACGGGTTTAGTGTGCCTTGGCCCAGCCGATGGGGTAGACCTGGTCCCCGCTTGTCCTGCACCCAGGGGCCAGCCCTGAACCGCCCCAATATCATGATGTGTCAGCACCCACCAGCCCCCTGGCAGCACCCCAAAACCATCCCAAAGAGGGGGTGCTGGACCAAGTGACTTTTGGCTGTGCTCAGAGACACAGAGCAATGCCCATGGATGCAAGGAGGGGGTTTGCAGGGGTACACCAGCTCCAGCCCCCTGGAAGCAATGGGCTGGGGCTGGCTGGGAGCTCCAGGGAGGGAGTGGAGCCGAGTAATTAGAGCAGGAGGCTGTGAGTCAGCAAACGATGCGTAACCTCGAGGTTGACAATGAGGGAGAAGATGGCAGTTTCGACCGAGAGCGCCCGCTGAAAGGGCACATTTAGACCGAGAGCGCCCGCTGAAAGGGCACATTTAGATATGCAAGAAGCAGCAACTCCCAACAATCGGAGGGCTGGCGACCTGCTCCACAAACCATGCTGCTCCACAAAGCACGCTGCTCCACAGCGGCCGCCCGGCTGCCACAAACCGGTGCCTTTCTCCACCATCACTGCAAATAGAGATGCGGCCAGTCACAGCCCAAACCTGATGGGAGCAGGGACCACTTCCAAAACCCCCAGTGCTCAGAGCGGGAAGGACAGCGGGCAGCCTCTCCTGCAGCATCCCAGCCTGCCGGAGGAGCGGGATGCAGCCGGGCTCGGCGCCTGACCTTGCTCTGGATGCCCTGGAGAGACGAGCAGCCGGCGGCGGCAATCCTCCAGCACGCGATGGATATTAAGGGCAAGGTTTGGCTTGGAAGCAAACCCCAGCTCCAGCCACAGGCTCGTCCCCGCCCTTATTTTAGAGGGGGGGTGTGTGTCCATGAGGGCTGCAGGCAGGTAGGGCCCTGCCGCACAGCAGCCCTCGGCGAGGAGAGTTTAATTAACCCCGGAAAGCAATCGCTCAACGGCCAGCGCGGGAATCGATGCGGAAGGGGCAGCTTGCTGCCAAGGGACCATCTGCTCGGGCGAGGGATGGCGGCTCCGTGTCCCCCCCCCGCCGCCCCACGCCTGCCGGGAAGCCGCCGAGGGGCAGCTGCTTGAGGGGGGGGACCCGATCCTGAGCGTTACCGCCGGGTCCCCCCCGCCCTCGGCTCGACTCTCGCTTCCCGTAAAGCCCCACGTCCCCACGTGATTTCCCACACGCTGCAGCCCACCCCCCCCAGCACAAAGCCTGCCCCCATGGGGGGTCCCTCCAGAGCAAAGCAGCCGCTGGGATGCAGCTGAAGGAGAGCTGGGCAGGATGTGGCCAAGCATCCTGCTCGCCCACCCCGCAGCTGTTTTCACCCATGAGATTAGTTTGGGGCAGTCTCAGCCTTGAGGGCATAGCAGGGTTTTTGCCTTTTGGAGCACCACATTCTACCTACAGCCAGACTCCCAGAGGAATACTCAGAGGGATGCTCTCAGCATCCCAGCATCACCCAGGGTAGCAGCCACCCTGCCACAGGGCACCATGTTCCCTCCTGTCCCTGCCTGGCAGCTTGGCAGGAGGAGCAAGATAACCAAACCCCCCTGGACAAGAAGCAGCAGGGAAACCCCCGGAAGAGGAGGGAAACCAAGGCAGGGAAGCACCCACACTAAGGAACATAGATTCAGCATTTCATGCTACTCCCCATCCCGTGGCCATCCCAGTATGAACTCAAAGGGGCACAGACAGAAATGAGGTTCTGCTGTGTCCACACTGCACAGGGCCTACCCGCGCTCCAGCAACAGCCCCCCAGCACCCACCTGCACCCTCAAGCTCTGTGCGCAGCCCTGGGCCCTTCTCTAACCCCGTAACTCCCAGTTACTCCTTGCTTGCTTTTCTTCCCAGCCAATAATTTACGCCAGGTGCTCAGGGGCAGCAGGGCCGGGTGGGGGGCACCCGCTCCCAAGGGACCCAGGAGCTGCTCCCCACTTCAGAGCTCTGGGATGAGGTCCCCGGGCAAGTTTGGGATGGGTGCAGGGAGATTCCCAGCCCCTTACCCCATGGTCACCTCAGGAGAGCTTTGGGGAGCAGTGGGGATGCAGCCGGCGGCAGCATCGGAGGGCAAAGAGCAAGATTTTATCTTCCATGATGGGACTCAGTGAGACTGGAGACCCCAGTGGCATCGCTCCTCCCTCTCCTACAAGGGGACCTTCTACCACCATCACACCCCACCCAGCTCCCAGGTGACCACACGGCATCTTGCTCAGCCCCACAGTGGTGGTGCAGATGCTGGGCATGGAGCCACAGGCATCCTCCTTCCCATCTGGGAGCTGGGACACACCTTGGGCTCCTCTTCACCACCTCCTCCTGGTGCCCTGGACCTGCAGACCCTTCAATGGCAGCAGCAAAGCTGGAAAGGGATGGTGCTTCCTGTACCCATGCACACTCCTCCTCGCACATCAGTATGGGTACCAGTTCATGGGCCACCTCTGCTCCAAGGAAAGGTCCTGGTGGATTCAGTTCCCAACCAGTGATGGGAACAGGCTCAAGCTCCTTATGGAGTTGGCAGGGTGAGGGCTTGCCAGCACATCCCACTGTCCCCAGGATCCCAGGGGAATACTCAGAGGGATGCTCTTGGTACCCAGCATTGTCCAGGGTACCAGCTGCCCTGCTGCAGAGCCTAGGGCTGAGGCATTTCTTCCCATCCCTGCCTGCCCTGCCATGGCAGCCCATGGGGAAAGCAGGCAGACTGCTGCGGGCAGGAGGCAGCGGGAAAAGCCCTGCTGCAGGAGGGAAATTAAAGCAGGGAAGGGCTGGGATGTGTCCACACAGTTGGCACCAGCGAAGGGACCCAGAGCCAGCTTTTCCAGCTTTTCCTGCTCCTCCTCATCCTGTGGCCATCCCGGTAGGAGCACTCATGGAGGAGGACAGGGAGCAAGGAGCGGGGAGGAACAACTCCAGCCGCCAACACAGGGTGCGAGGCAGGAGCACATCCCCAGCACTCCCAGGAAAGATCCAGCCCCCCCCCAAAACAGTGCTTGAGCCCCCGAGCTGGTGCTCAGACCCCCAAAATGGTGCTTGACCTCCAAGCCAACACTCAGACCCTAAACTGTTTTCTAAGCCCTCTAAAATGTTGCTTGACCCCAAGCTGGTGCTCAGCCCATCAAGATGGTGGTCAGCCCCCTAACGCAGTGCTCAACACCCCAAAATGCTGCTTGACCACCAGGCCACTGTTTCAGCACACCAAAATGATGCTCAACCCCAAAACTGGTCTTTAGACCCCTGAAACAATGGTTGACCCCCAAACCTGTGCTCAATCCCCCTTGCTAGTGGCCAGTGTTTGACCCCTAAAAAGGCTCAGCCCCAATGAAGGGGTCAACCCCACTGGGAAATGCCCAAAGCAGGGCTGGCTCCATTCACCCCCCAGAGCACCCATGGACCATGGGGAGAGGTCCAGGGTCACCGCTGCCCATCCTCCCCAGAGACAACCACTCCAGTTTCCTCCAGTACATGTACTGGTCGTGTGGTCCTGGGAAAAGCCAGAGAGCCCAGAAGGTGTCTCCCCGATTTCCTTTGCCCCTGGGCTCAGCACGTCCTCCATCACCAAAGGGATGGGAGCACCATGGCAGGGATGTCAGTCCCCTCCCAGCCACACCTCTTGGCTGCATGACAGGACATGTCCCACCACAGTGTCCTGGAGGGGACACTTTGTGCTCCCTTCCCAGTGCTTCCCAGGCAGTGGTCATCAATGCCACACCCCCCCCCCAAAATCCCAGCCACAGACATCCTGGCTCCTGGGGACCCCCAGGTCCCCCATTGCCCAGCTCTGGCATCTCCAGACCCACAGACACAACCCCCATCAGTTCCTTGGCCCCCATCCCTCCCTGAACCCCCAACCCTGAACAACCCACCGTCCACAGCATGATTCATCCTGGTTTAATCTCCACAGTGCATCACCGTGGGGAGCAGAGAGGGGGGAGGAAAACACCTTTTCTCCCTTTTTTAAGGTCTTAATCTTTACCTGGGGTCAGATTTACCAATCCTCTCACTAATCCCTCAACACGTTCCCAAAGAACAAAGCCCCATCCTCCAACCGGCATGTGGTTGCTCCCAGAAGGAGCTGGACCAGGGAGCACCCAGAGCCTGGGCACCATGGGTTTAGCACTCCAGGTGACTCCACTTCTTCCCAACAAGGTGGTCAACACATGTTTTCACTTAAGGAACCCAAATGGGAGGGTGGGGAGAAGGGAGATGTGGGCTTTGGCTCCTCCACCACTTGATGGAGGTGGGTCTCAGCGGGTCTCAGCTCAACTCATGGGTTCAAACCTTTAGGAAACATGTAGGGTGAGGGTGAGAAACTGCCTCTTAGCAAGGATCTGCTGGAAAACCATCCGGTTTGCATCTCCCATGGACAAGGTTCATAGGGACACCCAGGAGCATCTCCCACCACTGTACATACTGATCCCTGCCTCAGTTTCCCTGTGTTAGGGAGGACAGGTCACCCCTCTCCCTGGGGACCCAGGCAGCACAGGCTGCCCTTGAACCACCTCCAGGGCATTGTTAGTGCTGGGATGGGAAAAATGCTTTGGGAATCACCTCGGAGCCTGCAGGTGAGAGGAGAGGAGGTCTGCAGATGGGGGGACAAGGGCTCTTGTGTGGCTGTGGGGGGATCCCTGCAGATGAGGGGGGGGGACTCCAGGCTCTGAAGATAGAGGGACAGGGTTCTCTGTAGAAAGAGGAGGACAGGGATGCCTGAAGATGGGGGGAGTACGAGCCCCCGTAGTGGGGGGACAGGGGTCTCTGCAGACCAAGGGAACAGGGGTCCCTAGAGATGAGGGAGCAGGGGGCTCTGTAGAAGGGGGACAGTGGGCTTTGCAGATGAGGTGGGGACAAAGGGGACAGATGTGGGACACAGGGATCCCTACACATCTGCCCTTCTCAGGCCAACCTCCTGCTGTGCCACCCCCATACCAGAGCTGCTCCCACCTCTGCTGCAGCGGGGGGCTGCCAGGACCCCCTCCAGCATGGCAGGGGCTGCCCACAGCCTGCCCTGACCCCCAGCCCCGCCAGCGGCCGACGAGCAGGGCAAGCTATGGCGAGCTAACCGGATCTGGCAGCACGGCCCTCACGGCTGCCAGACAGCGCACGCTCCACCGCGGCCGGCACCTTGCCGCGCCAGCCTGGAATTTGCAAGCTGTCCTGATGCATTAAAGCACAAACGCCTGGCGTCCAGCTCCCAGCACCGCTGGGGCTGAGCTGGGCCATGGCATCCCCCGACAGGGTCCCCAACACTGGGCCTGCTGTCCCCAAGGCAGCCAGAGCCACCCTCATCATCTTCATTCTCTATGTTTATTCTTCTCCCCATGCCCCAGCTTTAAAAAGCTCTTTCAGCAGAGCAGGGAGATGCTGCCAGCTCACAGCACCCTCATGGGCACAGCGCTGTGAGGATCACCACAGGGAGCCAGCTACAGATGGGCTGTGGTGCTCTTGGGGAGCAGGGGATCCCAGGGTCCCCCCTCCCTGCACCCAGAGCCGCACTGTGCTCCCCCAGGTCTGGGTGCTCCCCATTGGGGCCAGCACCCACCATCCCGCATCCAGAGATCTCTCTGCTCTCAGGGACTCCATGGGACTCCCCTCAAAACCACCCATTGTCCATGCCCCAGGCTGCCCCTCCAGATCTTCCCAGGGGATGGGTGTGCTGTGGGATGCTTGGGCACCAGCCAAGGCTGCAGGCAAGGGGACATCCCGCTCTGCAGCATCAGCACACGCTCATCCTCACCCACGCACCCAGCGATGCTCTGAAATCACTGCAGGACCCAACACCCACCCACAGCCATCAGCTCAGCCAAGGGGTGACCTGCAAAGGGACACATCCATCCCACAGCCGGCCAGGATGGGCTCGACCGGCTGTGCCGATCCCAGCCGGCACGGGGCGAATGGCAGCGGGATGCCCGTGGGAGGAGGGAACGGCAACAGCCGGCTGGAATAGGAGTGTGAAGAAACGGCTCTTGCGTGCTCTGTCCGGAGCCAGCCAATGAGGCCATATTTGAAATGCTTCGCATACCTCCGGTCATCAGATTAGCGAGATGCAGAAGGTAAAGCAGAGGGCAAGAGGAGCCCCAGCCGCCCGCTCCCATGGGCAGCAGGAGCTGCAGGAAACATCCCCAGTGGGGATGAGGGTGGTCACGGGGACCCTGGGAGCGATGGGTGCCTGGGATCCACCTCTCTGCTGTGATCCCAGCTGGACAAAGCACAGAAGGTGAGGAAGGACAACCCAGCTCAGCACTCGCAGCCACCCCATGTCCACAAGCCTGCTGCCATGTCCCAGCTACCAGCCACTGCCACCCCTCATCTCCCTATGGGCCAGTGGGGACTTGGACCTGCTGAAAAACCTTTCAATGGATAAAGGGGGCTCATAGGAAAGTAGGAGGAGGGAGACTTTCTGCCAGGGGCTGTTGTGACAGGACAAGGGGCAATGGTTTTAAACTGCAGGAGGGTGGGTTTAGATAGAGCATAGGGAAATGTACAATGAGGGTGCTGAGGCGCTGGCACAGGGTGCCCAGAGAAGCTGTGGCTGCCCCATCCCTGGCAGTGTTCAAGGCCAGGTTGGACACAGGGGCTTGGAGCAACCTGCTCTAATGGAAGGTGTCCCTAGATCTTCTGGGGGGCCTTGGACTAGATAATCTTTGAAGGTCCTTTCCAACCCAAACCATTCTATGAGTCTATAAAAGGAGACGAGAGCCCATACAACCTCCAAGTAACATCCGCAGGCACAGCTCCTTCGCCCTCCCTTGACCTGGACCCAAGCCTAAAGACAAAGCAGAGGGCAGAGCCCTGGTCTGCACCTTCCATGGGTGTAGACCTCCCTCCATCAACCATTGCACCAGTATCAAAGGGTCTAAAGTCAGCCCCAAGACATCAACACTCCTTGGACATGAAGAGTCCTCCCCGGTCATGGTTCATCTCCAGGAAGACAGGAACCTGCCTCTGGTCAGCATTGGGGCTCAGAGAAGAGCCTTCGGGGCATTGAGGCAGCAGAACTGAGAGCACCTGAATCTGCAAACACTTGGGACCTTTCAGCATCAGGATGTTCAAGTGAGAACCCCTCAGCCTTTGGAATGCTCAAGTGAGAGACCCAGGACCCTGATCTGAACCACAATCTAGTTTTCTCAGCCAGCCTCTGAGGGAGAGAAAGAGGCACAAAAGCCCCAGGGGCAGGTCCCAGCAAAAAGCAGTGAGAACCAATGACCCCGGGCCCTTGAGGACACCAAGAGGCCCAAGCACACGGATCTGCATCACCTGTTTGGGCACGGCCAAAGGCTCTCAAAAGGAAGACTGCAGGAGATAGATATTGCCCAGATGCCATTATGAAGAGCTGGAGCACTGGCATGAGCTCAAGGAGCACCAAAGGACGCCAGAGGTGAACATGCCCAACCCCATCACACCAGAGCACAAACCCAACCCTTGCTCCAGCCTGGGCCATCCCCAGGAAGCTCAGCAAGCGCTGAGCAGACGTATGCCGAGATCAACTGCAGGTCTCATGGATGGCAGCAGCCACCAGAACCCCCTGGAGCCACCCAGAAGGACCTCACAGTCCACGGGGCTAGGACAGCACCGTTCCCCACCTCTGCCACCACTGGTGCCATGAAGGTGACAATCAGGCCTTTGGGATGAAGTTCATCTCGGAAGTGACCCAGAAATGACAGGCTGTATCTCACACCGTGGCACGGGTCCCATCCATCACACACACCAAGCCCCCACTTAAGAAGCATACTGCAGCAGTGACATGGGCAGAGCCAGTGACCCAAGCCCCTCTCCAGCTCCCACCCCTCTGAGCTGGGAGAGTGGCAATGGAAAAGCACACCCTGCCTGGAAAAATCAGAAAATGGCATTTTCTTTCTTCGCCACCAATTCCAGGGTCAAGGCCAACACACACCTTCCCCTGTCTGAGCCACCGCGCCATAAACATCACTCTATGGAGGTGACAGGCCCTCATCCTCCCAGCACAAAGGATGTCCAAGTTCAGGCAATGGAAGATGCTTTGGTACAAACAACACTGAGGATGAGGACATAGAGCCAGACCTACAAACCCCAAGGCAAGACCACAGCAAGATCACAAGGCGGACACATCAGAGCCATGGTTCGAGTCCCTCTTCCATACCATAACGGTGGATGGGTGGAAACCAGAGATACCAAGGCAGCCTCTCGAAAACCTTCTGACCTTAACAATCCTTTTATTCACATAATAACAGGCTGCCACCCATGGGTGGCAAGGGCTGTCATCTCCACATGCTTGCAAGCTATGGGAAAAGACAAGACAGGACGAAACCAACCTGAAGACGTTATCTATGCACCCCACAGTGGCCAGGGCAAACATGTCCTTTGGACTGTCTCAGAGGTGATGGGACCCACCGGTCACCCTCAGCCACTCACGGGGGTCACACTGTCCTGCTGCCTGGCTCTTCCTGGAGCTCTCCTAAGGGCTCCAGCCCCATGGGTGTCCCAAGGGACACGTGGCATGGATGGGGACAAAAGCTGCTCCTCACCCTCACACCCTGGTGCTCACCCAGTGGATTCCTCAGGACGGGCAGCCACAGCCTCCCCGCCATGGCCCTGTGATGAAGGCAAAGTCTGCTGATCCTGCCCTGCTCCCCATGGCAGAGCCACTAGAGCAGGTTGCTCCAAGCCCCTGTGTCCAACCTGGCCTTGAACACTGCCAGGGATGGGGCAGCCACAGCTTCTCTGGGCACCCTGTGCCAGTGAAAGCACTGGGAGCTGCTCTAAGGTCTCCCTGAAGCCTTCTCTTTCCCACTGAACACCCCCAGCTCTCTCAGCCTGTCTCCAGAGCAGAGCTGCTCCAGCTGCTCCAGCTGTTCCAGCACTTGGACCATTTTGGTGCCCTCCTCCAGCCCCGCTCTCACAATCCATGTGTGTCTTGCACTGGGGACCCCAGAGCTGGCTGCAGTGCCCTGGGGGTCCCACCAAAGCTGAGCAGAGAGGGAACATCCCCTCCTCAACCTGCTGCTCACACTCTCGGGGTGCAGCGCAGCACACGGGGGGTTCTGGGCTCAAGCACTCATGGCCAGGTCATGAGGAGCTTCTCATTATCCGCCAGCATCCCCCAGTCCTCCAGAGCACTGCTCCCAACCCATCCACTCCCAGGCTGTGCTGGGACTGGGGTTGCCCCCACCCAGACACAGGACCTTGCCCTTGGCACAGCTGAACCTCCTGCCCACCGCCTGCCTGGCAGGGAAACCAGCTACCACCAGCATCTCCATCCCTTCCCCAGCCACCGCACCCTCCCATGTCCCCAACAGGGTGAGGGGGCCACCCTCTTCCTGGGATGGTGGTTCCCATCCTCCTCCCTAGCTTCCACAGCTCCATTCACTGGGGGGACACCCAGCCAGGCGAGACCCCCCCCACCTCAGTGCCCAGGCTCTTTGCAGAGGGGTGGCTGTGAGGGGAACTGGGGACAAGTGGGGGTCCCCCCTAGGCAAGGGCTCCCTGCAGGACCCCCCACACTCCCAGGAGTCAAAGTCAAGCCAGGGGAAAAGGAGAGGGAAAAAAAAAGAACCCCAACCCTTTGGAGTGCAATATTTTAGTTGAGCACCAGAGCATGAGTAAAGGAGGGACCTTTTTGTGGTCTGGTGAGTTTAAGCTATGAGCTGAAAGTTTAACTATTAATACACTTAATCAAGAGGTTGTTCCTACAGCCAGGCTTTGGGAAAACAAACTCTCCGGCAGGGCAAGGAGAGGCAAAGGAGCAGCGGGACCCCTGGGAATGTCCCTGCTGGGGGGCAATGCGGGGCAACAGAGGGGCTGGGACCGGCTGGGGCTGGATCCAGCCTCGGCTGAGCCTTGAGCAGCCACAGCAGGAGGTGTGGGGGATGCTGGCTGCAAGCCCAAGCACCCAGGATCCAGCCCTGCTCCTGCTCCCCACACAGGAGACCAGGCAGAGGGGACACTTTGGGGGAGAGGACACCCCCTGCCCCAAGCCCTGCAGCATCCCCAGGTCCCAGGCAAGCAGCACCCGCACCACTGGTGTGACACTGGAACTGGTGACACTGGGGGATGCTGGTGGGCATCCCTCAGGGTGAGGGATCCCCAAAACACACACCCTGTAGCCCTACAGCATCTCCCCCACCTTTGCCAAGGAGGAGAAAGAGGAGGAACAGGCTGAATTTGGGGGCACAGCACCCAGAGCCCCTCTGCCCTGCTCGCCCACCTCACACCACAGGCAGGAGGTGCCGGCTGCCTGCTTCCCCGCCACAAAATCCATGTCAAGGACGACTCGGCTGCTTCCTGCCTCCTTCCCACCGAGGCAGGGAGCGGAGGGACACACAGCGCCCGTCACAGCCCCCCCATCCTTGCCTGCACCCCGCAGCCAACAGGCAGAGCCCCCTCCCTGTCCACGAGGCCATGGACTCGCCGGCAGCGTCGGACGGCCGCGGCGGGGGGCCGGGACGAACTTCTGAGCTCTACCAGCGGGTCCTTTGTTACTTTGCTTTTGTTGTCACACGCCGGTGCGTCCCCATCGTTCCCATCATCGTCCCGTCACCGTGGTCCCCCCCCCACGCCACCCCCCCGAGGTCAGTGATGTGACATGTGCCAGCACGCCCGGGTGCCATCACGAGCACGATGCCGGCACCCTGGGCATGCCGGGCCTGCAGTGGGTGTCCGTCGGGAGCCAGAAGCCGGTGCCACCATGAGCGGTGACACTTTTGGGTTCGAGGCTCAGCCCCACGTGACGCCGCGACCGGTTTGAATCCGTTGCGGTGGCAGGAGCCGACGGCACCGCCGGCGGGGCGAGAGCTGGCGTCCGGGTGCTGGGAATGAGGGTGCTGCTGGAGGAGATGGTTCCAGATAGAGATTTTAAGGAGAGACACATGGATGGATGGATGGACGGATGGATGGATGGATGGATGGAGGTTTCCATGCCTACTAGCGGTACCCTGGGAGGGGGTCACCACCTCGCCCCCCCCACCTTCCCATCTGACCCCTCCTCGCCTCAACCCCGTGGAGGGGGATGCAGTTCAGCTCGCCAGGGTGCAGCGAGGGGATGGGGAGTGGGGGGGACGGGGAGACACAGGGGGGTCTGACCCTCCGCAGCCCCAGCGGGGTGGGGGGACACGGACAAAGCAGCACAAAGGGGCCGCTGACACAGCAAGGGCCCGTTCCCAGAGCAACAAAACTTCCGCCGGCCCCAGGTAGCCGGGTTTGTGCATCCCCCCCCCTCATCCCGCACCAAATCCCGCTGCCTCGAACCCCCCCATCCCTGCAGCATGCCAGCCGTCTCCCCCCCCCCCATGTTTTCCCGCTTATCCATGGGGTCGGTTGCAGGGAGGCAAAGGTTGCCCGGCCGGGGTCACACATGGGATCCGTTATCGCAGGATGTGTGCGCAGCTTTGTTTGTGCGTGGGACGCGGAGCGGGGCGGGCGGCGCTGAGCCCCCCCATCCCCATCCCACCACCCCCCCTTCCCTTCTCCTTCTCTCCCCAATCAATCATCCCAGCAAAGAATAAACCGACCCAAAGCAAACACGGGCCCAGCAGAAGGACGCAGCCGGGTGCGGGATGCGGCGAAACAACAATAATAAAAATAAAACGAAGGGGGGGTGCAGCACCCGGGGGCTGCGCCGCGGAGTTTGGTGCCAAAATCCCAGGGTTTGGGCACAAATCACAACCCCCACGCTGGCTCCGCGGCTGGCAGCACCAGCGGGGATATCGCGCTGCGATCCGGCTGGATTTGGGCTCTCGGGCTGCGGGCGGTTTGGGAATCCCACCCGAGGGGGAAGCGGTGGTGGGGAGGGGGGGGGTGATAAAGTTGGTTTAGTTGTCGCACATGGCTGGGCGATGGCGAGCGGCGCCGCTCCCACGACCACCCCGCTGCCGGTCACCGGCGGAGGAGCCACAAACTGCCGCGGACGCGCCCCCGGGGGAGGCGAGAGCACCGAGAACCGAGCACCGAGCGCGGGGGGGCCGGTACAAGCCACCTCCCCTCCCAAAACCCTCCTTTCAAACCCCCCCGGGATCCGCCGCCGGTGGCCGCTGCCCGCTGCCCCCCCCGCCGCCACCATTGTCACCGGGGAAACCACCGGGCGATGCCGCGGCCGGTGGGGGGGTTGCAAGGTCTCGCCCCCATCTCTTCCCCCCCCCACCCCATCTCCTAGCGCATCCCCGCCGGGGCGCGGGGTACCGGGAGCGGGGTTCAGCCGCACCGAGACAAACTTTGCTCGTTCGTTTCTTCCCCCCTCTCACACACACCCCCCGGGAAGGGAAGCGGCGGGGCCGCTCGGGCGCCGCGCAGGCAGCACCGGCCGGGCCCCGGCGCGGGCAGGCGGGCAGGCGGCCAGCTCCGCGCCCCGCCGCCGCCGCGGGCAGCCCGGTACCGGCGCCGGGCGGAGCGGAGCGGGGCGAGACGCAGCCGCCCCCCGCCAAACTTTTTCTTCTCCCTTTCCCCCCAACAACCTTCTCCCTCCTCCTCCTCCTCCTCTTTTCCCACCGCCACCCCGCACCCCAACTCCACCGGGGGTCGGCACCTACCGGTGCGGGCAGCGCTGCCGGGGGGTGCCCGGAGGGGAGGGGGAAAGGGGAATGGGAAAGGGGAAGGGAACGGGGCGGGGGGGGTTCGGCACCTGCCCGGCACCGGGGACGCGGGGCCCGGGGGGGGTCTCGGCCGGGCTCGGTGCCGCCGCCGCACACCCACCTCCACATCGCCGCTCGCTCTGGCAGCGCTCAGCCCCCGAACCGCGCCGCTGCCGCTGCTGCTGCTGCCCGCGGCTGCCGGCAAAACCCGGACCGGACCGACCGCACCGCACCGCGCCGCGCCGCGCGCGCCCCCCGCCGCCCGCCGCGCAACCCACCCCCCCCCGTGTCACAGACACACACACACACACACACACCCCCCAACTGCGGCGTGTGCGCACCCCGCAAAAACACCGCACCGCCTGTCCCCCCGCTGCGCCCCGACATGGGCCGTACGCACCCACGGGCGGGAACGGAGTGTGACCCCCCCACATACACCGCGTGTCCGTGCCCCACCTGCCCCCCCCCCACATGGGTGTCGTGTTCCCCCCTCTGTCCCCTAGCCGCCCCCACGGGTGTCACCCCGCCGCTGTGCCCCCTCCCGGTGTCCCACCTGCCCCCCCCCCCGGCTGTGACCTCCCCATGTCCCATCTGCCCCCTCCCATGGGTGTCACCACGGTGCGTCCCCCCCGTGTCTCCCCGCTATACGCACCCGGATGTGACCCCCCGCGTCCCATCTGGTCTTCCACCGGGGTCACCATGGTGTGCCCCCCCCCATCCCCCGTGTCCTAGCCCCACCCACGAGTGTCACTGAGGTGTGATTCCCCCCCCCCCCGCCGTGTCCCACCCACCCCACACCCCGCTGTCACCCCCATTTCTTACCTGCCCCCACCGCCGGTCACTGTGGTGTCAATGTCTCACCCCCCAGTGTCCCAGCCCCCCCAACGGGTGTCACCCCACTGTGCCCCCCACCATGTCCCATCAGCACCCATAGGACATGGCCCCACTGTGCCCCCCCCCCGATGTCCCACCACCCCCTGGGGTGTCACTGGGGCGAGCTCTCCGTGTCCCACCCCGCGGGTGTCACCCCCACTTTGCACACCCCATGTCCCATGTGTCCCCCACAGGTTTCACCCCATGTGTCCCAGCTGCACCCATGGGTGCCACCACAATATATCGCCCCCATGTCCCAACCACCCCCATGGCGTGTCCCCTTTGAGGTGCCCCATTCCCTATGTCCCACCCCATGGGGTGTCCCCCGCCCCTCTGCGTCCCCCATGGGGTGTCTCCCCGGGTGTACTCCATTCCTTCTTGGCCCCTGTAGGGTGTCCCACCACGTGTCTCCCATCCATCCATGTCCCCCGTTGGGTGTTCCCCAGTGTCCCCCATCTTTCTGACCCCCCATGGGGTGTCCCTCTGGTGTACCCCATCCCTCTGCATCCCCTTTGGGATGCCCCATCCCTCTGTCGTCCCCTGTGGGGTGTCTCCCACGTGCCCCCATCCCTTCGTCCCCTCCGTGGGGTGCAGCTGGAAGGGGGCACAGGACCTAGGGTCACCCCCCTTGTTGCAGAGGGGGTTGCACAGGGAGTAGACACCCCCCATCCCCCCCATTTGGCTCCACAGGGAGCATCACCACCGTCCGGGATGAGAAACCCCAACGGAACCCTGAATAAACAACAAATAACCGATGGCTCCATCAAACCACCCGGGGGGGGGGGACACACAAAACCGCCGAGGTTTGACCCCGACAGGAGGGGGACACGCTTGGGCCACAAGTTCGAGAAAATCCCAACTTTTGGGCAGGATTTTTCGCTGCCGAAGGGCCATTTCCCTTTTATTTCCCCTTTGAGGGGTGGGCACTGGAGGGTGGGAAGTTTAAAATCCTCCTTCAATCCCCGCCCCGCAGCCGAGCGCAGCTTTCCAGGGACAAACAACCCAAAAAAGCCCCAACCACCCCCAATTCCCGCAGCCTTTTCCCTTGCCAGCAAAATACCCAAAACCTCCCAAAATGAAACTGGGTTTGTGTTGCCGTTGGTAGATCTCTTTTTTTTTTTTCACAGGAATGCAATATCTCTTCCCACCCCGCTCCCGCCTCGGGTGGAACAAAAAAATCTCAGATGGGGATGGGGACACACACACAACTCCCCCCCGAGGAGCCGCCGTTTGTATTTGAGCCACGTCTCCCTTAATGAGGTGCCTTTTGCATATGGAGCGCCTGGAATTCGCACCCGCGGGCACTGTGGGGATGCTCAGCCCGCCCCAAAATCCCCCCATTCCCCAGAGGCAGCGATGCGGGCGCTGCCCCGTCCTCTTGTGATGCTTCCTTTGCTCTTTTGGGGGTGTTTTGAAGGTCCCAACCCACCCAAATGAGTTAAAATCACCTTTATTGAGGGCTGAAGCCTAAGAGAGGGGAAACTGAGGCACGGAGAGGGTGGTGGCAGGCTGAGGCTCCAGCCCAGCATCCTCAAGCTGGTACCCACTGTCCAGCACCCCGTGCTCCATTCCCAAGGAGGATGGGGTCCCCCAGCACCCCAAACTGGCACATCCCCACAGCACCGGGACAAGGGATGTGGCCCATGAGCCTCTGTCCTGCTGCTGGACCCTTTTCTGGGGGTGTGCTGGGGGTTATGGGGTCCAGGAGGATGTGGATGGAGGGCAATGGGAGCAGGGATGGAGGGCAAATGGGACAGGGATGGAAGATGACAGGGAACAGCGATGGAGAGTGAGTGGGATGGGGATGGAAGGTGAAAGGGATGAGGATGAAAGGGCAAAGGAGACAGGGATGGAGGGCGAGGGGGCAAGGATGGAATATGTCAGGACAAGGGATGGAAGGCAAGGGGATGAGGATGGAGAATGATGGGGATGACGGAGGAGGGCAAATGGATTGGGGATGGAGGGCAAGGGAGCAAGAATGGAGGGTGACAGATCCAGCAGTGGAGGGCACAGGGCATAGGGATAGAAGGTGCAAGGAACAGGGACGGGTGGCAATGGGACAGGGTGCAAACCCTTCCTGCCAGCAGCAGCTCTGCCCCTGGTCCCTGCCTGCAAGAGCCAGGGCCAAATCCTGCCCTTCCATGCCAGGCACCATGCTTCCTCTGCCCAGCTCCAGGAGGAGGCACAGGGCTGGGAACAACTGGGAGCAGGGACATGGGAGGTGGAAGTGATGCTGGGCAGCCCAGTGATGAGGTGGGGGTCACACCTGGAGACACATCCCAACAGCATCCAGAGCACAAACACCCCCCAAAATACTCAACCTGACCACCCCCAGCTCAGCCAAGTGGGTTACAGAGCTGGCACTCGCTGGCACCTCCTCTGCACCGGGTGTAGGGACATCTTCCGGCACAGGGGACCCAAATCTGTCCAGATACTGCGCCAGGAGCCCCAGACCTCGGTGACATCCCTGACTTCGGGGAGGGGGCTGGATTTCCTCAGCCACTGGGATGGGGAACCTGGTGGTTCCCAGCACTCGGAAGCTGGATGAGCTCCTCCGGATGCTGTGCCCTGGTGTCAGGCTGGCACAAACCCCTTATGTTTCTTATAAACCAACTTGCTCCCTCATCCCTGGTGGTGCCAGGAAGTGCATCTGGAGCAGCCAGCGTGTTTTTGGGTGCTGACCTCTGCAGCATGTCGCTGGGTCACAGTGACCCACCACCACCACCACCACACTGGGCTGGCTGCCATGGGCAGCACGGGGCTCTGGTGTGCCCAGCCAAGCCCAAGGTCACTGCACCCTGTCTGGGGGAGGGGCATGGGGGTCCCTTTGCACCTTCCCTGCTGCAGGAGCCGGGAATGCCAGGACAGGGCCCCCGTGGCCCGCTAAGGGAGGCCCTGTCTGTGTTAATTTTTAACCCCAGCTGTCTCACACATGGCGGGCGCTGGCCGCAGCCGCAGGGACTGGCCACCCCTTCCTGGAAAGGGCTGGGGGGGGACATGAGCCCCCGCTGCCCATGGGGTCACTGCGTGATGCTTCATGTCCCTTATGGGAGCCCAGCTGGGGGGCTCGGGTAGGGGGATGTGGGCGCAGGCGCAGGGCTGTTGTGTCTGGGGCGGGGGGGCATGGTCCGAGCTGTCCCCCCGGCTCTTCCACAAACAGCAGCAGCCGCTGCCCGGGAATGTCCTGGCAGGAGGGACCCGGGCCTCAAAGCAAACAGAGCCCGGCGCAGCGGTTGGGAGAAGGGCAGGAAGCAGCATTCCCACTGCCCCATCCCACGGTGGGGGAGCGCAGTGTGGCGAGAACCAGGGCATTGAGAGACCCTCACCCAAACCAGCCTTGTCTGGGGGCTGAGGAGCGGTTCACACGGTGCCAAGGGGCACCACGGCCATCCAATGTGATGTTCTCCCCTTGGCTGGGAGAAGGGCGAGCGGGCGCAGTGGGTCGTGCCATGGGGTGGGTGGGTGAGAGCCACAGGGCCATTCGAGCAGCAGCGGTTCCACCTCCAGGGACCCAGGCAGGCGCTGGGTTGGTTCTTTTTATTGCTTTTTTTTCCTCTTTGGAGCCAGGGATTCGCCTGGAATTCAGACACCCACGTGGTCCAAAATAGCCCGGCTCCAACATCCGGAGCGCCCTGCAAAAGCCATCTGCCTGCGCAGGCAGGGCAGGCACCGCCGCGCTCCCATCGCTTCCCAGGGGCTCCCGTGCCCACCTCTGCTGTGTGGAAGCTGTGCCCAAGCCCGACCAACAAGAGAGGGACAAGTAAGAGCCATGATGAGTGGCCAGGCAGGGGACACTGGTCCTGGGTCACACTGACATGGGTATTTGCCTGCTGCCTGCAGGGTTTTGGCTCACCCCAAGCTGCTGCTCAGCAGCCAGGTGTGGGAGGACACTCGTGGCATGAAAAAGCCCATTCTCAGAGCAGGGTAGTTCTTTGGTGGGGAGCTGACATGCAGAGCCAGACTCAGGGTGGGATTAGTCCTGCTCTGCTCATGTCCTCCCACATCCCGTCTCCTGGCCAGCCCCAAGTTTTCATCTGAATCCAGCATCATTCCCTTGGTGGGATGGGATTCTACAGCCCTAGCACATGGGATGAGAGGACAACAGTTAAACATGGTCCGTCCCCACTGCTGGATCTGCAGGACCAGATGGGACTTCGCAACCTGCTCTTGCCTGGAGCAGCCATCCAGCCAGACAAGCACACGCTGAGGGGTCGGGGCAACCACAGTCTTAAAACAGGCATGAGTGTTAAATGATTTCCCCAGGAAATGTTGGAATCATACGATCCTATGATTATAGAATAGAGGCTATTCTATAATATTCTATAATATAGTAGAGGCTGGAGCAGCTCTGCTCTGGAGCCAGGCTGAGAGAGCTGGGCTGGGGCAGCCTGGAGAAGAGAAGGCTCCTGAAGGGGACACCTTAGAGCAGCTCCAGTGCCTAAAGGGGCTACAGGAAACCTGGAGAGGGGCTTTGGACAAGGGCCTGTAGGGACAGGACAAGGGGAATGGCTTTAACCTGCCAGAGGGGAGATTGAGATGAGCTCTTAGGCAGAAGCTCTTCCCTGTGAGGGTGCTGAGGCGCTGGCACAGGGTGCCCAGAGAAGCTGTGGCTGCCCCATCCCTGGCAGTGTTCAAGGCCAGGTTGGACACAGGGGCTTGGAGCAACCTGCTCTAGTGGAAGGTGTCCCTGCCCGTGGCAGGGGGTTGGAACTGGATGAGCTTTAACGTCCCTTCAACCCAAACCATTCCATGATTCTATGATGAGTTTCATCTGAGCACATTTGTGTTTCACTGAAGGCCACAGAGAAGCAATGACCTGGAGCTGGTAGTGTGAGACCTGGTTCAGGGCAGCATCCCTCCAGACACGTTCGTGTACATGTGCCAGCAGCCAGCAATGACATGGGCACAGGAGGAGATGATCTCTGGGTTGCCTAAGCAGGGGATCATCCCGACTTCACAGGGCACCCTTTGCCCCACAGCAGGGCCCAGTCTGGGGGAGCTTGGCCCAGCAGGAGCCCTGGGATCAGAGCCCCTTGCCCAGCTCCACCTGAGGAGCAATCACTCCCTAACTGTCACACACTGAAGCAGTGCCCCAAACCCACCACCCTCCTCTCTGCTCCCGTTTACTGCCCATAAAAGACGTCAGCAGCAACGTGGGATCAATGCTATTGAAAGAAGCTGACAGATCTGACTCTATGGGTATAGGAAGCTGTCCCCCCTTGATCACCTAAACACCATCCATCATCCAGGCTGATGCCACCTCTGTGCCGATCTGCAGCCTATAATGGATTGTAAGATGTCAAATGGACCCGTTACTTCTAGATGACTCTTCCTCCAGGAAGGAAGCTTAGGGGCTGAACAACAACTGCATGTCTCTCACATCACATCCTTAACCACCTAAGAAACCTCTCCCTGCTTCATCTTCAAGGGACCCATCAGAGTTCAACTACAAGGGCAGCACCAAATTCTTAGGCAAGATGAGAGGGTGCTGAGGCGCTGGCACAGGGTGCCCAGAGAAGCTGTGGCTGCCCCATCCCTGGCAGTGTTCAAGGCCAGGTTGGACAAAGGGGCTTGGAGCAACCTGCTCTAGTGGAAGGTGTCCCTGCCCGTGGCAGGGGGTTGGAACTGGATGAGCTTTAACGTCCCTTCCAACCCAAACCAGTCTGGGATTCTATGATTCTATGTGCAACGGTCCCATCAAGGCCTACTGGGAGACACGTTTTGCAGCCACCTGATGAGCAGGAGCACTGGGGTGCGTTCAGCCATAGCTCCTGCTGTTGGAGAAGCCACCTCTTCCCCAGGAAGCCCTCTGTGACCTGGCTGTGAACATGGGTCCTTACTCCGGACTGGCAGCAGCTCCTTGCACCGCCCCATTGCCCCTTGCTGTTCTCCTCTGCTGAAGGTTCCCCTGCACTCACCCAGTCCCCATGCTCAGGGGAGACCTCTGCAGCCCCCAGGGACGTCTGGCATCACAACCTGGAGAAGAGCAAGGCCTGAAATTCCAACTTGTAGCTCCATTTCTTCCGGGGCAAACACAACCCAAGAAATCACGGCAAAGAGCCAGCCTAGAGTTGGATGGGAACAGACCATCATCTCCTTACCTAGGAAGACCAACTGGACTTGTCAAGAGGAAAGAAATTCATCTACATCTCACACATATGGTCTCATCCTAATGGATATGTATGAGCATAAGGGAAGAAGAATAACCTTCTGGTTAGGCTAAGGGCTTGGCAGTTGAGATTTCGCGATGCTATTCTCAGTGCTGTCCACACCTTGCTCCAAAGCCTTGGAAAACTCTTCATCCATCCTCAGGCCTCACGTTTCCATCTGGAAATGTGGCCAATTTTCTGCTCACCACGAAGGAGAGAGGAGGGACATTTGAGATGCATCTTCCTCCTCGGTGACTCTTGTTTCGAGCTAAAGACAGCGATCAGGAGAGATGGGAAGAATGAAGAGCCACGAGGCTCTGCTGGGAAAGCTCCAGCGCTGCTTCAGGCTGCCTGGAAAACCCAAACCTTGGTGGAAAGAGAGGAAAACGTCCTTTCCCGGCAGTTTGGGGCAGCACATCGTTACCTCTGATAGCTCAGAGCGAGCTGGAGCTGTGAGAACGTGTTTCCATCCTTGTGACCCAGCCCCAGATGCATCCTGGGGTCTGTATCTTCCAGGAGGGATGCAGGAGCTGCACCAATGGTGACAGGAGGAGCACCCAGGACCACTCCCAGGCAGGAGGTCATGGACTGGTGGTGCAAACCCATCATTTGCCAGCAAAAGTGCACCTAGACGCATGCTGTTGCCTGCTCCAGGAGGATGGTGCTCACCACCAGGACCGGCATCAGCCAGTGGCCTTGCCTGAGGTGTTCCAGGGAATGAGGGTTCCAAGTGGCCTGAGATAGGCCAGAGACCCACAGCACATGGCCAGGCTGGAGCTGGGAGATGTCACTGGCTTCCCAGAGGTGGCCATGGGGTCTCCCCACCACTTCCCCACTGCTGGGAGACCTGGTGTGTGGCCATGCCCATGCTGGGCAGCATCACCCACCTCCAGCCCTGCCCTGGCCCTCCCAGCCCCATGGTGGCTACAGACCCACGGGTGGACCAAGGATGACCCTCCTCATCCCACCTCCTGGAGTACCCTGCTCCCCTGACCTGGGGGCTGGCTGGGACCCCATTATCTGGATCGATGCCAGTACAGGCTCTCTCTTCCATCTCTTCCTCCTCCTTCCTCTCCTCCTCGTCCTCCCGCAGGGCATTTCTGCAGGAGCCCCAGCCCTGCAAGGAGAACACAGAGCAGCCAGAGCAGCTGTAAATCCTTCCCTGCAGCCCAGGGCTCTGCCAAACTCTCCCTTCCACCCAAATTTATGGAGAAGCAGGTCCCTGCCAGCAAAGCACAGTGCAGTTGTGAGGTAGAACAAGCGGTGCGGAAGGGCTCCTGCAGCCTCCTCCGCTCATGGCCCTTCTCTCTCTTCCTCACACTGTCACCCTCAGTGGCCTGGGCATGGACGTATCCCTGCCCAGCCAAAGCACCCGTGGCATAGCTTGTCTTCCCCCACCCCACTCCTTCAGGACCCCCAGGAGCACCCCAACCCTCAGATAGAGCGCAGGGTCCCAAGGCAAGGGAGACCCTCCATGGACAGGCACAGATGAGCCCAAGCACCCCCTTATGACACTCCCTTGTGACACCCCCTTGTAACACCCCCTTGTGTCCCTCAGTGCTGGCAGGGGGGGAGCCCAGATGTAGGTGAGGGAAGACAAAGGGTTCAGGGAGGGAGGGGAGAGCCAGGAGCTGGAGCATCACCAGGGATTCCATCGTGGTACCAAAGGTCAGGCCCGCGCCAGCCCCTTCCTCCGTTGTCACGGCAGAGGTAGAGCTGACAGAGACCCCAGGATTTGCATTTCCTGATGGCTGCGCGCTGAAATCCGCAGTCTGAATGTGCATTAATGCTGGCTCCTGCATTTCATTACTTCTGAGGGCAAGAGGAGGCACAGAGCGAAAACCCAACCGGCCACCGAGCGCCTGCTCCCGCCGGCCACCAGCCGCACGCCTGCAGAAACCCCATCAGAAAGCACCATATCCTTCCTTCGTTTATCCTTAACCCCAGATGCCCCTTCCCATGTCCAGTGGTGCCCAGTGTACCCCCTGCAGCCACCACCCCAGTGGGGCTCCCCCAGAACCCCCCAGCAAACACAGGGATGCTTTGGAGGCTCCTTGGTCTCCTCCCCATCCTGAGCTGCACAGGTTGGGGAAGGCAATACGCTTCTTTTGCCCAAATCAAAGTTGGCTGCTGCTTCTTTGCTGCAGCCTGGACACATATTTCTGGGCCAGAGCTGAAGTGTAAAGCACTTGGAAAGCTCTCTGGCCTGAAAGCACAGGGAGACGAGCAGCCAAGGCTTACGCAGGAGAGCAAGCACCAGTGCTGGAGGTGGCTGAAAGGAGGGAGGGAACCTCCTGGATGCACAGTATGGGCCAGAGCAAAGCTTGCCTGCTGGCCATGTGCTTTTTGGGGTGTCCAGCACACTAACGGCCAGCACCCTCTGTGTCCTTCAGGACTTTGCTTCCTGCGTGTGTCCAAGCCAAGGGTACACCAATGAAGTCAAATAGCCCAGGGCAGCATCACAGCATCTCCTCTGGCCTTCAGATCCATGAACCTCTGTGTCTCCACCTGCTTCAGCTTTGAGGTCCACCATCAGCATTGTGGTACTTCTCCATCATCTCAGCTGGGAGAGACTCACAAAGGTCCCAGCCATCAACACCGGGGAGAATTAGGCTGGCTGAATGTGACTCCACAATCCCCAAAAACCAACCCCATCCACAGGCTCTCACCTCCATAACCCTACCTGAAAGCAACTGGCCAGAGCTGACCCCAATACCTCCATCTGAGCAGCCTCCCTCTGTCCCCCAAGCCAGAGAGGACCATTCATCACCCCCATGGCATCTGGGGTGCATTGATATGGAGCATCCCTTTCCGCATCCACCCCCAGCGCTGGGTGACTTTCCCAATGCCCAGCCTGGAATTCCCCCTTGCTGTCCTGATCCTGGTTTCCATCTGCTCAGGCGGCAGCACCCTCCTGCCCTGCCTTTCCTGGCCATAAAAAACAACAGGGCAGTGGAAATATTTCGGAAACACCTTTTCCAGTTCCCTCCACTGGGCTCAGTTAACCCCTGATGGAACTGGCTGCCATCAGGAAAAACAATTTCATTCCAGCCACGCTATTTCACAGAAAAAGGCTGATTTTGGTGCTGGTTTTAATGCAGATGACTTCAGCATCATCCCCTTGGACTCTGCCATCTTTTCCTGTTCTCACGTTCTGTAGCAACCTGGTGCTCTGGCATGATCCAGATCCAGAGTTTGCCCTTGCTCCACACTCAGCAATGTCAGTTCCTTGGGGTTTCTCTGTCCAAGTGCCCTGTTTGGCTGGGCCCTGGTGCTGCCCCATCACAGCTCAGCCCGGCTGTTCCCAAAGGCACCAACAGAGCATTAGGTCACGGTGACTAAAATAGCAGATTCCGGTCCAAATCAGGGTGATGAGCACATGTTGTCCAGCCCCTGCCCAGGTCCCCAGCACCCTCCCAGGGAGCAGCACTGTCCCAGCCCAGAGCAGGGACACCAGGCACCCAACTGGGGGCAGCTCATGGAACCTCTCGCTTCCAAGAGCACTTCTTCCCTACTTCAGACAAATCCAGCACCTGGGACTCTCCACAGCCAACTGGGACTTCCAGTGGAGCCCAGGCACAGAGGGACCGGGGGTAACAACCCTCTACAGTGGGGAAAATGTGAGGATTTGGGGCTGAGACGCCCCTGGGGAGGTCTTTTGGCTCTGCAGGAACCACACAGGTGATGAAGTAGGGCTGTTCAGCCTGGAGAAAAGAAGCTGCGTGGAGACCTCAGAGCAGCTTCCAGTGTCTGAAGAGGGCTACAAGGATGCTGGAGAGGAACTCTTCATTAGGGACTGTAGTGATAGGACAAGGAGTGATGGGTTCAAACTGAAACAGGGGAGATTTAGGTTAGATATAAGGAAGAAGTTCTTCCCTGTGAGGGTGCTGAGGCGCTGGCACAGGGTGCCCAGAGAAGCTGTGGCTGCCCCATCCCTGGCAGTGTTCAAGGCCAGGTTGGACACAGGGGCTTGGAGCAACCTGCTCTAGTGGAAGGTGTCCCTGCCGACGGCAGGGGGTTGGAACTGGATGAACTTTAAGGTCCCTTCAACCCAAACCAGTCTGGGATTGTATGATCCTATGTCCAAAGGGTGAAGCTGTCAGGGCCGGCCCATTGCAGCTCCCAGAGGGCACCAGCAGCTCTGACCTCCAGCACATCCCAGCCCCCTCAGCCGCTCCTGGAGACGGCAGCGCTGGAACGTGACATTCCCTCTGTTTTATCTTCATACATGGGTAGCTCCCAATCAGTGCTGTGCTCTGCCCACAGCGAAGGCCAAACTCCTCCAGCACCTGGCACGCAAGCCAGGGCAGGGGCAGGGGCAGAGCCAGGCTGAGCGCACATGTGTCCCACGAGCAGTCAGGAACCAGCTCCACCAGGTCCCCAGCACCCAGCCCAAGCCCACCAGTGAAGTCCTCAGGAAGAGATGAACCACGTTCCTTCAAGCAATGCTCCTAATGTGGGGTCAGATTTATGGGTCCCAGAGCAGCCGGGTCTGATGCTCATGGAGATCTGGCTGATGACTCTCACTCCAGTTCACAGTTGATCCCAAATAGCCATCTCCAACATGGTTCTGAGGAGGACATCATCTCTGTCCCCTGCTTCTCCACAGCTGGACCATCTCCCTGTGCTGGGGTTGGTGCCCTGGGAGACTTCCCACTGTCGCTCCCTCCTTCCTGAGGGCTCAGCATCCTCAATGGGTGCTTCAGAGGCAATCAAAAATTGCTATTTTTTGCCTCTGGGAAAATTCAGCAGCAATTCAGTGAAGAGCCTGGGATTCGGGCCATCTGCGCTCGACAGGAGTTACCACCCGTGGCACACATGGCTTGACTGAGCCCCTAAATCATCTAGTGCCTCAGTTTCCCACTTTTATTAAACAGAGAGACCATTCCTTTAGTCATCCCACTCTTTATCCTCCTTTTGGGCACCAGCAGCATCCTGGCTGCAGAAATGAAACCTTGGAGCATTCCACTGTTGTGGGGCAATCTGCCAGCCCTTGAGGAATGGTCCTGCCCCATCCAGAGTGGAAGCTGGGGTTTCCTCATTCAATTACTTGCTTTTCCCTTCTAAAAACACGTGGACAGTGGGTTTCCAGCAGCTTGAGAGATTGCCCAAATGCCCTGATTTGGGAAAGGGATGGAGCTGGGGTCCTCCAGGTCCCAGAAAGAAGGAGAAAAGGCACCACCAGCCAGGGCTGGTGTTACTGATGGCCTTCAGAGAGCTGGGAGTATTCCCCAGCATCCCTGTGTCACTCCTGGAGCCAGGACAGGGTTTCAAGTCACTGAGTTGCTCCAGCCCTTCAAAAAACCCAGCATTTCCCTTGGTGCGTCTGTGCCTTTACAAATGGCAGGGCCAGATGATGTGAGGACAGTCTCGTATGCTGTCCCACGAATGCTGCTTCCAGTTCATTTCCCTCCCTTTCCTCTCCAGTCTCAGCTGAAAACCAGCTCCCACCTCCTCCATGGCCCTTCCAGTGCTCACAACTCATAGAGCTCAAGCCCAGGCCCCTCTGACAGCCCCTGCAGCAGGAGCAAGGCAATGGGTGCTCGGGGCTCATGGGAGCTGGCTGAGGGTGCTCACACTTCCCAAGGGACACCACACATGCCAGCACGTCCACGCCCAAGAGAATATCTCCCACCTCTTCCCCTTGAGCCTGTATAAGGTGAGGGGGAGATGCTGGGGCTCCACATGGCAGTCAGGAATCTCCAGCAGGATTCCCAGACGAGCAGCATGGACTTTGCACCCTGCAGCCAGACTCACTGCTTGCTCCAGCCTCAGGAGCCCTGACCCTGCTGGACCTCATGTTGCCTCCCCAGAATCCCCCCCTGCCCAGCTTTGGAAATGACAAAGGTCTCAGCTCCAGCTGAGGCACAGGGAGTCTTGTTGTGTCCTGATGGGGTGTGTCAGGGAAGGTGGGAAACCATCTGCCCTCCCCGGAACTGGGAGCAAAGTCGAGAACCACCCCCTAAATTTGGTGAATCCCAGATTTCACCTTCCATTGGTGGTGGTCCGAGACCTGGAGCCCCACAGGGAGGGATCAGCAGGCGTCGGTGGCAAGGGGCTGCCCCACGGCAGTGCTTTCCCTTCCCAGCAGCCCATCTCCCAGGGCACCAGTTGCCCATCCCCACCATGGGGACATCCCGGCTGCGTGGGGGGGCGGCAGAGGCAGAGCGCCCTGTCCCCATGTGGAACAGGGATGGAGGATCCGGCAGAGTTGCCATGGAGATTTTCTCCCTAGCAGATGCTCTGGGCAGGTGCAAGAAGAGGCTCTGCCCCCCTCGCTGTGCGGCACAATGCCAGCCGCATCCTGCAGGAACAGCCTCTGCAACCACCCGCCTGCCAGCCCTACAGCCACCACCACCACTGCCATCACTGCCACTGCCACCACCACCACTGCCACCACTGCCATCACTGCCACCACCGCCAACGCTGCCATCACCACCACCACTCCATCACCTCCACCACTGCCATCACCACCACCACCACTGCCACCAGGCAGCCGGGACCGCTGCCAGTGCCAGCACCAGCACGGGGAAACTGAGTCAACCTCCCAAAGCTGCCCTGAGCTCTCAGCATCACCTCCCCTGGTCCCAGCCCCATGGGATGGTGGCACATCTGGGGGGCTCCGACCTACCCATGGGACCCACCGCGTCCCCTCACTGCTTTGGCTGCCTTGCTCAGTATATCATCACTGTTGGGGTGCTGGCGTGGTCCCATATGGGCAATCCACCTAAGCCACCCAGGCTCCCCAGCCTGCCCCCAAGCACTGCTGACCTCAGGGAGAACCAGGGGGCATCCCAGCAGGAGGGGAGTGATGCCAGCCCAGGGTTAGGTCCATCTATAGGGAAAGGTGCTCCACAGCTCTGAACCCACCCTGGGAGACCCCAGCTTCCCACCTTTCCTGCTGCTCCCAACACTTGTCCCTCTCCCAGTCCCTCCAGCTACTTGCTGCACTTTAAAACCATCCACAAAGTTCCCAGCGCCATGGCATTAGGTACTTCCAAATCCCTCTTCCCTGGCTTTTTCACTAAGGATGCCTGGAAAACACCTCCGTGGTGCCCTCACGCCAAAGCGCAGCTCCTCCGGCAGGACCTTTACTGGGAGCTCATTTCAACCCGGGCTCTCCCCAGCCGTGTTTTCCAAGTCCTTGCGCTGCCGGCTGTGGAGCAGCGGGAGGGTTTCGAAAGCATTACCCACACCATCAAAAGCTGCTCTATGAAGCCGTTTCCGTGGGGAGCAGAAGTCGCCGGTTTGTGTACCTAGAGCAAAGGCTGCGTTTCAAAACACGCTGGGGTCGCTCTCCCGCTTGTGCCGAGGACCGGGAGGAGATAATGGAGGCAGTGTTTGGACATACTCCGACGCTATCACGGAAATAACGCAATCCTCCTGCAGCTGCACGACGGCCACGGGCACTCGGGGGGAACCCTGGGCCTGGCCGTGCTGGGGGGGTCACTGCTCCCCAGCTCCATGGGTCAGTCCCCTTCTTGAAATCCCAAAGGCATGAGGGTGGTGGGGTGCAGTGCGCCCATCCTGTCAGCCCTGATCTGGTGCTGTGCGCCCAGTTAGCCAATGGTGGCGGGTGGCATTGGCATCCTTAGGACAGGCTCTTGGGGTGCAGGAGCAGTCCCTCAGGGTGCTGAGGGATGGAGCTGCAGTGTCCACATCCTGGGGGGCACACATGGACCTTCCCAGGGGGTTGCTGGCACAGGAAGCAAGTGTGAAGGGCAGCAAGATGGGGACCTGGCACAGGGTCATGCTGGGTGGCAGGGTGGGTGCTGGGGTGGGATTGGGGGGTATTGTGGCGTAGGGCGTAGGATGTTGGGTGTTGGGTAGGGTGATGCTGTGGGGCAGTGCCTGGTGCCGTGGTGCCCACAGTGATGCCGCTGCAGTGCAATGCAGTGCTTATGCCCAGTGTGGTTAATGCCCGGTGCAGCGCAGCTTGGAGCAGTGCCTGCTGCAGGGATGCCCAGTGCAGTGCCCGGTGAGGTGCCCAGCATGGCACTGCCCAGTGTGGTGCTGGTGTGGTGCTGGCTGGCACTGTGCCTAGTTCGGTGCCTGCTCCAGTGCCCAATTGTTTGTCTGGTCTGGTACCCAGTTCAGTGCCTGGTTGGGTGCCCATTTGGTTGCCTGGCTGGGCGCCTGGTTGGGTGCCCAGTCCAATGCCTGGTTCAGTGCCTGCTCCAGTACCCAGATAGGTGGCCGGTGCACTGCCAAGTCCAGTGCCCGGCTGCTTGAGCAGTCCGGTAACTAGTCTGGTCTCCAGTTGGGTGCCTGTCACAGTCTCCAGTCCAGTACCTGGTCCACTGCCTGGTCCAGTGCCTATTCTTGTGCCCGGTTGTTTTCCGGGTACAGTGCCTGGTTGTTTTCCTGTTCCAATACCCGGTTGAGTGCCTGCTTGGGTGCCTGCTGCGGTGCTCAGTCCGGTGCCCGGTTGTTTTCCCAGTCTAGGGCACCGTTTTTGCCTGGTTTCTGCCCGGTAGTTTGCCCGGTTTTTGCCCAGGTGTCCCCCGTCCCGGTGCCCGGTCGTTCGCCCGGTTCTGCCCGGTTATCCCCGGCCCGGTGCCCGCTGTCCGCCCGCTGTCCGCCCGGCGGTGCGGCTCCGCGGCGCGGTCCATGCCGGCTCTTCGGGGCAGCGCGGCGCGGGCGTCGCGCCAGGCGGGGTGTGCGGTGCCACCGCGGGGCTCCCCGGGCCGCCGCCGCCGCCTGACATTGGCTGGAAAGTGGAGCAGCGCGGCGGGGACGGTCGATGCGGATCGATCGCGACGCGGGCGGCACCGCGGCACGGCTCGGCACGGCTCGGCACCGCACCCCCGAGGTCCCCGCCCCGCAACCCGCTGGGGCTCCCGCCGGACGGGGGGATGCGCAGCCCCCGGGACCGGGCAGGGATGGAGCCCCAGGAGCTGGCCCCGGGGATGTGCCAGGCCCCGGAGGAGCCGCTTGAAGGGTTGGGAGTCCCCCCGGGACTCGGCAGTGAGTTGTGCAGGGGTGATGGTGCCCTGTCACTGTGTCCTTGGGACCGAGGATGGGATCAGCACAAACCGCAAACACAGCCTGGGACATCCCCTGCCCTTCCAACTCCTTCCTCCTGCAAAAGGGACATTTCATGGAATCACAGAATCATAAACTGTTTTGTGTTGGAAAGATCCTTAAAGCTCATTCAGTTCCAACCCCCTGCCACAGGCAGGGACACCTTCCACTAGAGCAGGTTGCTCCAAGCCCCTGTGTCCAACCTGGCCTTGAACACTGCCAGGGATGGGGCAGCCACAGCTTCTCTGGGCACCCTGTGCCAGCGCCTCAGCACCCTCACAGGGAAAAACTTCTGCCTCAGAGCTCATCTCAATCTCCCCTCTGGCAGGTTGAAGCCATTCCCCTTGTCCTGGCCCTACAGGCCCTTGTCCAAAGCCCCTCTCCAGGTTTCCTGTAGCCCCTTTAGGCACTGGAGCTGCTCTAAGGTGTCCCCTTCAGGAGCCTTCTCTTCTCCAGGCTGCCCCAGCCCAGCTCTCTCAGCCTGGCTCCAGAGCAGAGCTGCTCCAGCCCTCAGAGCATCCTTTCTCTCAGGGTCTTTCCTCCTCCCCAGGCCATGTTTCAGCCGTAGCTGCAGGATCCATCCCTCCTGCTGGTCTCCTTGGTCCTCACAGCTGCTTGCAGGTGTCTCCACCACCAGCTTCAAAAAGCTCCACAACCAATGCTGGGACAAGGACTGGGGTTATTGTGCCCATGCAGACCCCCCCCTGCTCACCCCATCCCTGCCAGCTCTCTGCATCTGCCATCCCTGTGCTGGCCACGGCTTTGCTCCGGCTGCTGCTTTCAGGCTGCTGCACAGGGAAACATTGCCCAAAGTTTCCTTCCTGGCAGCAGGGAAACCTTTTTCAATATAGGAAACCAGCGAGGCTGGCTCACAGTGCTCATGTTCCATGGCCAGCACAGCCCAGGGATGGAGGGATGTGTCTCTGCCCTTTATCTTTCCCAGCCAGTGCTGGATTTTCAGGGCCAAGGCCACAGCAGGGGTGTTAAAACTACAGCATCGGACATCACAGCAGCATCTCCCTGTCTGCATGGGAGGAGGATGACGGGTGTTCCCCAGTGCTGAGGCAAGGAGAGCTGCTTTTTCCATGTGTGCCTTTAATTAAATCATACGATCTGAATAGTTTGGGTTGGGAAGGACCTTAAAGCTCATCCAGTTCCAAGCCCCTGCCACAGGCAGGGACACCTTCCACTAGAGCAGGTTGCTCCAAGCCCCTGTGTCCAACCTGGCCTTGAACACTGCCAGGGATGGGGCAGCCACAGCTTCTCTGGGCACCCTGTGCCAGCGCCTCAGCACCCTCACAGAGAAGAGCTTCTGCCTAAGAGCTCATCTCAATCTCCCCTCTGGCAGGTTAAAGCCATTACCCTTGTCCTGTCCCTACAGGCCCTTGTCCAAAGCCCCTCTCCAGGTTTCTTGTAGCCCCTTTAGGTATTGGAACACTGTTAGAAGCCATCGGGTGACAGTGATACCAAAGTTTCACCAGGTTTTGCTTGTGTTTGACAGTGATTTTAATCATAATGCTGAAGGATTCTCTTGCCAGGCACCCCGGGGGAGGCTGATCATCCACTGGATGTGGGGGGCAGCATTTAGAATCAGGGGACTGAAAAGACTTGGTAAGAAAGAAGAAAAATCTGCTGAATAAAATGCTAAATTGGGTTCCTGGGTTTGGTCTCCTCTGCTTTCTGCCCCGTGGCTGGAGGAGGTCACGCTGTGCCTGCAGCACTTGGCATCAGGGAATATCATTCCCCGATGATGTTCCCATCATGCACAGGCCCGTCATTCACTAATCTATTTCCTTTTTTTAAAGAAGGAAAAGAAAATTCCCTTTATTTGGCAACTCCTGCCTGCACCGAGTCAGAATTTCACAGCTATTTAGCACCTGGTTACAGCTCTTGCAGCAGAACCGATGATGTTCCAGGCTCTGCGTGGCAGGATCTCGGCCCTTCCCGCAGGCAGAGACCAGCCTTATTTATTCCTCCTTTCCCAGGCAGGGTTTAAAGCAGGAGGAGCATTGGGTGACTTCACGGCAAGGGTTCCCTCTCTCTGCCTGGTGTGTGAAGCCCCAGCTCTTCCCCAGCTCACACCCAGTGCCACCACTAACCCCGTCCAGCTGCCACTGCGGCCGAGTGGGAATCGACTCAGGTCCTTAAACCCCAAGAGTTAATCAAAGTGCTTTGAATATGTAAATGCTGAGTATTGTTTATCATTGCCTAGAGCTGATACAGCAGTTTTCCTGCTCAAAGCCCTGTTCAGATGGTAGCTCATGAAAATTCACACCAGCCTTGCAAATAGGTGATGGGGATTATTGCCGTCCAGACATCCAGCAGAGCAGAGGAAGAGCCATGGAGCGATGTTCCCGGTGGCAGTAGGAATGGGAGGAGGTGGTGGTCTGTCCCGTGCTCTGTCCCGCCGCTTGCCTCATTTCCTCTGGCCTGCCCCAGCTTCCAGACAGCGTTTGGTAACGCAGCCAGCGAGAGCCGGGTGTGACGCTCCCTGGAATACACACACCAGGCTCCGGGCAGATAAAGTGTGCAGGGAAAATGGGATTTTCCATGAGGCTCTTCTGCATGGTGTCCAGCAAGAAGCACTCTGTCAGTTGGGGATCTGGGAAGAGAAGGCTCTGGGGAGACCTTACAGCAGCTCCCAGTGCCTAAAGGGGCTACAGGAAACCTGGAGAGAGGCTTTGGACAAGGGCCTGTAGGGACAGGACAAGGGGAATGGCTTTAACCTGCCAGAGGGGAGGTTGAGATGAGCTCTGAGGCAGAAGCTCTTCCCTGTGAGGGTGCTGAGGCGCTGGCACAGGGTGCCCAGAGAAGCTGTGGCTGCCCCATCCCTGGCAGTGTTCAAGGCCAGGTTGGACACAGGGGCTTGGAGCAACCTGCTCTAGTGGAACGTGTCCCTGCCTGTGGCAGGGGGTTGGAACTGGGTGAGCTTTAACGTCCCTTCCAACCCAAACTAGTCCTAGTTCCAACCCAAACTAGTGATTCTGTGGTTCTATGAATTGATAAAACAGTGTGCTTGACCAGGGACATACGCAGAGATCCAGAAGAGTGAGAGGACCGCACACCCTGCAGGAGCCCGATGCCTTTGGAGGTGGATCATGGACCTGGTCTTGCAGGACTCCCCGGGCACCTACACCCTGAGCAGGGGCTGGCTCTCTGCCCTCACCCTGGCAGCAGCTGGCCAGGATGGGGGCATGGGACCAAGTCGCCGTCACTCAGCTGCCCCAGGAAGGGCAGCACTGCTGCATGAGGCTGGAGACCACGGCTCACTTCAAACCCATCCCTATCACCAGCGCTCATCCCACTGTCCTTCCCACCAGGCTCCCGCGGGTCAGCGTTGACACCAACGCCTGGAAGAGTTTGTTGCCGTCATCCCGAGCCCGGTGCCTCTGCGGCTGAGGAGATGCCCCACTTTCGGGTTCCCCTTGTGCAGGGCAGCTGACCCTGGAGGCCCAGGGCAGCCTCCTGCATCATGAGCCATGCCTGCAGCAGAGCTGCCAACCTCAGGGGAGGCTGGGGGACAGCTGGGAGCAGGACGTGTCTCAGCCAGCCAAATTTAATCCTCCTACGTTAGCAAGGCTTAAAATAGGCTCCCTGCAGCATCGATGAGGGTGGTGGAGTTGGCCTACTCCAGCCCTCCCAAGTATTTTGGGGAAGCAGGGATGGTGTATTGCAGACAAGCACAGCTGGGAGGAACTGCGCCGTGCTGCTGGAGCGTCCTTTGCAGAACCATCCCGGGGATTAAACACACCTTGTGGCACCTTCACCCCTCCAGCCTGCCACCAGCGTGGGCTTCTCCTTTAAGGGTGCCACCTCCTCCCTTGCTGTTCCTCCACATTCCTCTCCCGCTGTCTCCCATTATCAGAGGGCTCCTTCCCCGACCCAGTTTTCCATGCACCTCATTGGAACCATCCCTTTGGGTCAAGCCCAGCTCATGGTTCAGTCTCAGTCCACTCTCCATCAGCTGCTGCCTGCAGGAGATGTGGTTGCCCATGTCATGACCCTGCTCATGGCATTCCAGCAGCTCTCAGGGGTATCTGCCCCAGGGGACCGGCTCCTCTGCGAGCAGAAAGCCATGCGAGTGGCCCCACCATGGGAGGTGGCACTGCCACTCCTCATGGTGGATGGAGAGCAAACCCCATGAAGCAACGTAGATGTGGTGACATGCTCAAGGAGCTGAGCTGGCAACTGTGCAGACATGAAGGTATTACTGAGTGGTCATCTTTTGGAGAGACTCCATGTCCTTAGTGTGCTGGACGTCTTCTCAACACAAAATGAAGCTCTCCTCAGAGCCAGCTCCAGCTGTTGACCACCATCCCATGGTGAGGAGCACCCAGGCTTCTATGGGCTTCTGACATTGCTTCCAAGGCAGCCAGAGAGATGCTCCCTGGGCAGAGCTGAGTTCCTGTGGCCACCAGTAAGCTGGTTGTGCTTCCTCATGAGTGCTCCCACCCCCTTGGGAATGGGTTTCAGCACTCAAGCGCCAATGGAGGAGTTTGTCATTGTCTATCATCTTTAAGCAGGGTGCTGAACAGGAGGGGAAGGATGAATGGGTGGATCTATGTGAATGTATAGAAGAACAGATCCAGATTAGCACCATGCACCCCCCTCAGCCCATACATGTATCATCCCAACATGGACTCAGTGGTCTGGAAGAGACCTCCTGCTGCAGCCGTGAGAGCTGGACTCTGCCTCCCCGAGACAGAAGGTCCATCAGGAGTCAGGATTCAAGCCCACAAGGTCTGAAAATGGGAGCTTGATGCCTTGGGCAGGTCCCAGCACCTCCGTGGGCAGGGCAGGATGGTGGCTCCTGCCTGCACCTCAGCCCCCAGGAGCCCACCCTGGGCTGGGGGGATGCAGGGGCTTGGTCTATATGTTGGTGGCTCCTGGGGACCAAGCTTCAGTGGGGTCTGTGGGCTGCTGGGACAGTGCTGCTCCTAGCCTGGTGTCTGCATTGGCCATACCTGTGGTCACTGGTGGGGCTTGGTCCAGCCCCAGGGGCTGTGCCCAGCTCCCTGCCTGGGTGCCGGCTCTCCATCCCCGCCTGGGCCAGGGGCAGGGGCTCTGCTCGGGCTCTGCTCACCCTGCCTTGCTTCCCGGGGATGTAAAGAAGCCGTTTCCCTGCTCCTCCTCTCCCTGTGCAGCCTCCCGTGGGCCCACGCACCAGCTGGACCCCACCACGCTGCTCCCACCGCCCCTGCTGAGCTCCTGCCTGTGCTGCCTGCGCTGCCTGTGCCTGCCTTCACTGGCAGGGCCGAGCCAGGGCAGCAGGACCAGCCCTGACCCCTCTGTGATCTCTGCCAGGCTCGGAGCTGGTGTTCACCTGCCTGGTGAGACCCCATGAGCTGCTCCTCTTCCTGGTGATCCACCTCTGAGCCCTGCAGGACCAACCAGTGCTGCGGGCATCCCCGCCAGGGCATCCACTGCCCAGCTGAGCTCCATCCCTGCTCTTTCCTCTGGCTCCTGGCAGGAGCAGAACTTCCTCGGGAAATGATGCAGGGGCAGATCCAGAGCCAAAGCCAGGTTGGACACAGGGGCTTGGAGCAACCTGCTCTAGCGGAAGGTGTCCCTGCCCATGGCAGGGGGTTGGGACTGGGTGAGCTTTAAGGTCCTTTCCAACCTAAACCAGTCTGGGATTCTATGATTTTATTACTGGGAAGAGGCAGCATGTCCATTGTTCAATGGTTTGGAGGCAGCAGGCTGAGCACTGCACCGAGTAGTGGTAGGTCTGCTTCTCACCAACCGCACCACCTCGGTGGTGTCCATCCATCCATCCATCCCTCCTCCAGCCCCCTGCCCCAGCCCCGAGGGGCTCCACACATGGGCTAGCACCACATTTCTCATGGATCTGAAGGCCATTATGATGTGATGAGGGAGGAAAAGGAGACTGTAAGAGCTACAAGAAATTGGTGAGGGAAGCCAAGGGATGCAGGCACTCTCTGGACCATGGAAAACAGGAAAAGGGTGAGAGTTTCTCCTTAGCAGCAGTAAAGAAGAGGCAATTGAGGCAATAGAGCATTGTTATGGAGAACCAGTGGTGGTGGATATTCACGTTTGTCCCCAAAGCCCTGCTGGGACAGGACAGTAGCTACCCCAGGATGATGCTAAAACACCATCCCCACAGGTAGCGGGAGGACCTGGCCATGGATACCAGTAGCATTCACTCAGCTGGTGACCACCAGCACACAGGGAGCACTTGGGATGCTGAGAGACACCTTGGAACTCACTGCAGGCTGATGGTGGGAGAAATGAGTGTTTGGACAGTATTTTAAAGGAGGGAGTGGGACATCCTTGTCTGTGGCTTTGATAAATGCAGAATGGGAAGAAACACAAGTGGGGCGCAGCTCAGTCGAGAGCTGTGGGGTTTATGCCAGGCCAAATACACAAACTAGGTCTTGTCTGATCCCGAGGAAGCCGTGTTGTGCCGGAGCCGATGCGCGGGTTGGTAGCAGGAAAGCTGCTGCCAGGACGGGCTTCCGCAAGACTTCCTCTCCCATGGCCCTTCGTTAGGGAATTGGGACGTAACGAGACGAACGCAGCGGAGAGGAAACGAACGCCCCGAGAGCCGCCGCTGGGCCGGGGTCGGGGGCTCTGCTCCCCCTCTGCTCTCATTAGGGAGCGGGAAGGAAACGCAGGCTCCGGGCTTGGGAAAGCCTCACAGTGCGGATGCATAGAGCAGCCCTGCAGCACCCTGGGGGTGCCTGGCCACAGAGAGGCTGAGCCATGGGGCTGGTGGTGGGGAAGGGGAGTGAGTGTGGGGCTGGGGGTGCAGTGGGAGAAGGGACAGAGGGCAGCAGCACTTGGGCTCCACAGCAGCGCAATGGAGGATTGGCCAAAGAGGCGACGGGCTTGGCACAGGGCATCGGGGCAGACCTGCATGGGGTCACAGTCATAGAATGGTTTGGGTTGGAAGGAACCTTCAAAGCTCATCCAGTTCCAACCCCCTGCAATAAGCAGGGACACCTTCCACCAGACCAGGTTGCTCAGAACCACATCCAGCCTGGTCTTGAATGTCTCCAGGGATGGTGCATCCACCACCTCCTTGGGCAACCTGTGCCTGTGTTTTACCACCCTCATTATAAAATGTTTCTTCCTCACATCCAGGCTGAACCTCCCCTCTTTTAGTTTAAAACCATTATCACAACAGACCCTGGTAAAAAGCCCCTCTCTAGGTTTCTTGTAGCCCCTTTAGCCACTGGAGCTGCTCTAACGTCTCCCCTTCAGGAGCCTTCTCTCCTTCAGGCTCAGCACCTCCAGTGGTGCAGCACCCATCCCTGCCATGGGCACCGCAGGAGTGGTGGGGCTGATCCCCACAGAGGACGGGCTGGAGCCCTCATGGGTTGCTCAGAGCCCCCCAGTTGCCCCCGGAACCATCCTCCCACCCCTGCGGGCTGGGGGGAGCTGCAGGATGTTGCTCTATCCAACACCCCGCGGGGACTGCGCGGCCTTTGCCCCTGCGGGCTCCAGCCGGGATGCGGCCGGCGCTGCGCGCCAGCTCCAGCTCTAACGTGCTGGCAACTGGTTGGAGAAAGGCTGGAATAGCCCCAGCGGCTCTGGCCACGCTGCCCCCCTTCTCCCGGCACTGAGGAGGATGAACCCCCCCCGGTGCCAATCCTCCAGCGCTGTCTCCATTACCCCAAGCCCTGCCGGTGTTCCCAATGTGAGCAGCGGGAACCCCTGCCCGCCGCCCCCAGCTCCCGTCCCCCCGCGGGCAGGGGCAGCGCTTCAGACCTTCGCTATTTTTAATTGCTGTTTCCCAGAAAGGCCGGGGCAGGCTCCGGAGGCGCTTCCAGCCGGGAGCCGGGAAAGCTGGTTCCAGTTAGGCGCCCGCCGCGCTCCCGCCTGGTATTTTTAGCAGGGCTGAAGGCAGCGGCCCCGCTCCCGCCTGCCGCGGGGCTCCGGCACCGGCACCTCGCCGGACTCTTGGCCGGGGACGTCTCGGCTGCGTGACTTTATGGCTGCCGGGGGTGTTTGTGCTGGGGTGTTTTGGCAGGACGGGGCTTTCATCTCCCCGCGTCACGCTGTGCAGCAGGAAGAGCAGAGGGGAGGATGTGAGCGCTGGTCATCCCCGAAGGGCCGCGGCGCGGAGCGGCGGCTCTGGGTTTAATTAAAAGCCATCCGCTGGCAGGGGCGGGAGCGGGGCCTGCGCTTGGACAGGGACAGCAGGGAATGTCTCCATGGGAGCGCCGGCACCGCCAGCGCCTCCTGTCCCACGCCGGGCTCTGCCCCGCGGCCGGGCTCTGTCTGCTCTCACCCCGTCCTCTGCTGCATCCTGCCTCATCGTCTCTCCCCAAGAGCCACTGCTTTGCTGTTCCCTGGTCACCCCATTAATCGCCGTGCCTCCACGGGGAGCCCTCCCCATGCCCAGCCTCAATGAGGTGCCCACAGCCTGCCCAGCTTTGGGGGCAGAGGGCTGGGCCTCCACCTCAGCTGCCCTGTCCTCAGAGCAGGGCACCCCAAGGGGATACTGGTTCCCAGCCCCCTACCATGGGTCTTGCCTCCACTGTGACCCCCATCCCTCTGCTATGGAGATCATCCCATCATGGTGGCCCCTAGTCCTCTTCCATGGGTTCATCCTGTTGCTGTGGCTCCTAACCCTCTTCCATGGGGCTCCCATTGATGTGGCACCCCCCCAATCCTCTTCCATGGGGCTCCCATTGATGTGACACTCCCCCCAATCCTCTTCCACGGGGCTCATCCCTGCAGTGTCACCTCTCCAACTCTCTTCTGTGAGGCTCATCCCATCACCATGACCCCAACCCTCTTCTATAGGGCTCACCCCTCTGTCACAACACCCCCATCCCACACCTCCCCTGGCAGAGACTTTCATCCCCACATCATAACCCGCTCCCTGAGCCCACTCAGCGTCTCCTCACAATAGCCACCTTTCACCAGCTGTATTATCTTCACCCCCATTATTCACAGCATCAGCCCTCCCAGCCCTGCTGCCCCCAATCCTGCATTAGCCATCTCCATCCATCCATCCATCCATCCATCCATCCATCCATCCATCCATCCATGCATCTGGCTTTGCCAGCATTTCGGCTTCAGCCTCCCCTCAGGATTCCTAAATCTGATAAGGGAGGGGGGGTGTATGTGCGTGTGCTGCTTTCAAAGGAGCCGGGTTGACCTTTGCCGCTGCAACGAGAGCCGCATGGAGGGGAAAAAAGATTGGCTGCAGTGGGAGAGGGGGAGCGAGGAGCTGCTGTGGTTTTACAATCCCTAAATAACGCCGGGAGCTGAGCTGTAAACACATGGCAGTGCTGCCGGAGCGTGTCCGTGCCCCCCGCTTGAAACCCCGCTCGGAGAACGCTGCGACCTTAAGGAGGAGAAGAAATGAAGAGAAGAAAAGAAAACAGCTTTTCTCGGGGAAAAAAAAACCAACCAAGGAATCTCCTGAATTATTTAGCAAACGGTTCCAATAGGACGCGGCTCCGCGGCAGACGCTGGCTGCCGGAGCCTGGCCTTGGTTGGGAGATGCCTATCGCTGGGGCCACGGGGTCCCACCGGCGCCGCTGCAGCGAAGGGATGGGAGGGTCCCTGCCCCACTGTCACCCCGAAGGTGGTTCTCACACCCCAGCGGACACCGGCAGAAGGAGAGATGTTCTCTACGCTCAGCCCCTCTGCAATGAGGGGATGTGGGGAGGAGAACCCCACTGAGGCCGTTCGGCAATGCTTCTGCATCACCTGCAAAGAGTCACAGTCTGAACCCTCCTTCCTTCCGCAGCCCCAAAGAGTCACCTCTCCCCAGGCAAAGCCCCTGCTGCATCCCAGCTCCCTGCAGCATCCCAGCTCCCACCATTCCCTTCTCACCTTTTTCTTCCCAATTATGTATTTTTTGGAAGCAAACACCACTTTGCTTTGAGGAGCAGCAGATGAGCGCGACCCTCCCTGTGCCTTTTATGATGCTCAGTTTATTGCCTGGCTGCGCAATTGCCATTTTAATGATGGCCTCTCCCACGGCTTTAATGCATCTCCAGTGCTGGCGTTAAAACAAGAGGCGGAAGGGGGGGACACGCTGGCTCTGGTCTTCTGGAGGAGAATGAACTCCAGCCCCTTTCCTGGTCCTTGCACAAAGTTTTGCCAAATAGATAACGTGGTTTATGGTTCCGAGGCGGCAGAGCGGTGCTCTGTTTGGTAAGGGAGGCCCTCTGCTGGCACTGGGCTGGCCCTGGAACCACCACCGAGGCAGCAAGCCTGGGGAGACACATCCAGCAAGTGGTACCTGGTGCCTCAAGTGCGGAAAGCCACCTCCAGCAAGCCGTGCATGGAGAACTGAGCCCTGAGAGCCAAGCCTGGAGAGCCGTGTCCATCAAGCCATGGCCAAGGAACCGAGCCTGGAGAGCTCGCAGTGGTGAGCACAGGGAACCGAGACCGAGAACCTGGGAAATCGAGTCTGGAGAACTGAGCTCAGCAACCTGACATGGGTGACTGAGCCTGTGGAGCCACCGTCCTGGACATGGAGAAATGTACGTGGCCAGCCTGGGCAAATGAGCCCATCTCCAGTCCTGCTGCATCCAAAGGTGAGCCCCATCCCTACTGCCTGTGCTGCTCCACCAGCAAGGCCGGTGGCTTTGCAAAGCCAACGGGAGCATCCCAGCCCTTCCCCTGCAGGTATCCCAGCGTTGGAAAAAACCACCATGCATCTGCTCTGTTGCATGGGCTAGGTGGGATACTGGGAGGGGCAATGTCAGCTTCACCATGGGACAGTTCCCACCTCATCCTAGATGATGCTGGTGCCATTCGCCTCCTCTGAGCACAGAGCCCAGGGCTGAGATCCCCAGTGCTGGGACACGCATGGTCCTGCTCAGCTTTTTGGAAAGACATTTGGGTCCCTGGGTGTGGGGAACGTGCTCCCTGCCAGAGGATAAGGGCAGGCCTGAGGCTGGTGATGGGCAGCACAAGCAGGGACCTCAGCTGAGGACATCTGCTTTTGTCAGCAGATTCTTCCTTAGCTTCTGTTTTACCAGTGCCTGGAGCCCGGCCGGGGTTATCAGGGAGATATTAAATTGCTGTTGGAAGCAACACCAGCGGGGCGGAAAAGCCGTGTGTGCTCTTACCTCTTCCCACAAGGTCGAGCCAGCCCCTGGGGACGACGTGTTTGCCGCGTCCTTCCTGTCACCAGGATCACATGTCAGAGCCGAACCCAGCCTGGAGAACATTAAACTCGTGAGCTCACCACCCTCCTGAGCGCAGGCGCTGCCTGGCCCCGGGGTCCCCCAGCCTGACTGGGGGGACCCAGCAGCAGTGCCAAGTGCCGGGGGGATGCAACCTTCCCCGGGGATGGTGTCCATGTGGATGGGATGGAGGAGCTTGGAACCCCAGCGTGCATCACTGTGTGATGGGCAAGGACCTGCCCATGGGAAGAAGCCACCAGCGCTGGCAGGACATGGTCAGCAAAGTGCCCTAAAGGCCTTCAGCCACGTCTCTTCCTGGGACCCAAGTTCTTGCTTGGGCAAAGGGGTGGACAGACAGGTTTGGCTCTGGTGGGACAGACACATGGGCAGCCACGTCTTGTCCATGGCAGGGCTGTTCCCCACCCTTGTTGATGCCCAGGCACATGGGTTGGTTTTCTTCCAAGACAAGGTGAATCCTGCTGCATCGTCGCTCTGTGACACAGGGGACAGACAATGGACAGTCTGCAGTTCTATGATCCCTGGGGCACGGGGTTTCATTGCACCCATTTGCACAGCCCTGGGGAACCCCCCAAACCCCCTCTCCCTGCAGCACAGGGACCCACATGCATGCCCAGGCTCAGCAGCCACCTCCAAGCCCTCCTGGGGACCACAGAGTCCACATCCAGCCCCGTGGCAGAGCCCACAGCAGGGGCTGAGGGGCAGCAGGATGCAGGGATGCTCCAGCAGCAGCTGCTGGCGGTTGCCCTCCGGCCAGGAGCAGCCAGGCTTTAATTCCAGCCCTGCCCATGGAAAACCCCCACCAAACCCAAGCCCATCACAAGCCGGCTGCAGCCAAGCGTCGAGGAGGCGGCAGATAAGAGGCTTGAGCCCGCACCGAGGCCTCATGGAGATGAAAGGCGGGAGCCGGCCCATCCCCTGCGGACAAAGGAGCTCCTAAAATATTAACGAGGCCCCGTGGCGGCGGGTCCCGGCCCAGCGCCGGCGGGAGCGGCCGTTCCCGCGGGATGCAGGCGCGGCGGGGAGCAGCGCAGGATGCTCATTAATCACCGGCGCTGCCAAACCTGCCCCCCGCGGCTCCCGGCACCCCGGGAGCTGCAGCGGCTCCAGCCCCGCGGGGGAACCGCCGCGCTCCCACCGGGCCGCAGGGAAGGGCGAGGAGCAGGGGGTGGCGCTGGGGAAGGGGCCCCTCGCTGCCACCTCGGGTACAGCCCTGGCACCTCGGGGGGAGCCTGGGGCGAAGCCAGGCAGTGCACTGGTTGCAGAGCAGCTCCACGGTGGGGCAGCGGGGAGGATGGGTCTGCTTTTTCTGTGTCTGTGCGTGGCTGATGCAGACCCCAGGCTGGATACAGGGTCCCTGCAGTGGGGAGCAGGATGTGGTATGGGAATAGGGCAGCCCTGAACAACACACACACACAGTGCTCACCCTGTGCCCAGCACATCCACACTCCTCCTGGCGATGCAGTTGCCTCCTGACCAGTCCTGGTGCTGGAGACCACAGTGCACACGAGTCAGCCTGGGGATCCTGCCCCACTGGCTGGGTTGTCTGCTCCAGCAGCTGGCACACCTTAGTCTCCATCATCCTCAGAACATGTCTTAGTCCCCACCATTCCCATCGTTCCATCCCACCCGCAGGCAGCACAGCCCAGCCACACACCCAGCTCCATCCCCAGCCCTAGCTTCATATCCTTGCCTGGGGAGCACGGATGCTCTCAGGGCACCATGATACCAGCAGCAGGACCCAGTGCCCTGTGGACTCAACATGAGCAGTGACCCAGTGGCCCAACCATCTCCCCAACCCCCCATAACCAACCCCTTCCCTCCCCACTCTGTGGCCCAGCCTGGGCAGAGCAAAGGCCTTGTGTCAGAGGATGTCAGGCTTCTTCCCGCAGGGAAGGGTGAGGTTCCTGCTGCTCCAAACCTGCCCCTGGGTGCTGGAGGGGAGGAGGAGCGAGATAGTAACAGCTCCATGGCCGGGTCCGGAAGCGGGTCCGCACGCAGCCGTCACATGGGGGGATTTGCATAGCACAGATGGCAGCCCAGGAATTTCAAAGCATCCCCCATGCTGCAGCAGCTGAAGGGCTCAGTGGCCGCATGCAGCTGCCAGAGCAAGCTGAGCTGCTCAAGCACATTGGGCAGCCAAGAGGAGGACACAGGGAATGGCGTGGGCACAGCATCATCCCACCGCACCTCAGCACTGCTTCCCTATGGTCCAGGGCAGGCAGGAGGCCTATAGGGAGTAGGGATGGGGCTGCAGCAGTGCAGGGGGGATGTTGGGGCTCTAGCACCCAGCAGTGAGGAGCTGCAGGGAAGGGCTCCGGCGAGGGCTGGAGGGCATGACATGTGAGAGACAGCGGGAGCTAAATTTACACCGCCACGAAGCGAGCTGCCTCCAAGGAGACGTGATCACAGGCTATAAATACCTGCAAGGAAACAACGGGGACAGAGGCGGTGAATTATTCACAGGCACAAGATGGCAGGACATGGAGCAAGCCAGGCCGGGGAGGGGGGAGCTGGTGCCACGGGGGAACCCTGAGCCAAGGGGTGACCAGGACCAGGCTACTGTATGTACCAGGAGCCAGTAGCTCCTCAGTGTGAGGGCCATGGGAGGAAGCAGGACCCCCGCTGCACCCCAACCTGGTGCTGCAGAACCCAGGCAGATGGTTCACCCATGACAGTCCTCAGCACCGGTACAGGACAGCCAGGCTGGCGGTGCTCCTGCCAAAAGGGGAGTGATGGGCAAGTCCAGCATCCCACATCTTGGTCCTGGCTCTGCAAGAGAGGGCTGCAATGAGGTGATATCCCACGTCCTTTGCATCAGGGGCACCCCATGGCCTCCCCTGTGTCACTCGGTGGGTTTAGCAGGAGGTGCTGAGCAGTCAGGGCAGCAGGACAAGCTCCCAGCACCCCGGGAGCACGCTTGGGAGAGGATTTGGGGCAGTGGAGCATCGCAGAGCGCATCTGCGCATAGAGAGGGAGAGGATTGCTTTACATAACAACAACAACAACAACAACTAATAACAGCAACTAACGGTGACACCGCTGCCGAGAGCAGCTCCCAACCGAAGGGCGCTGCGTGCGCTGCCCCGCTGCCCGCGCGGGGGCACCCGGCAGCGCCTTCCCCGGCCTCTGCTGCCCTCCCCTGGCGGCACCGGGAGCTGCGCCCCGGGAGAGACCGGGGGAAACACACCTGATGGAGGATTCCTGTTGTCACAGAGCCACGGGACGGGTTGGGTTGAAGGGACCTTAAAGCTCATCCAGTCCCAACCCCCTGCCACAGGCAGGGACACCTCCCACTAGAGCAGGTTGCTCCAAGCCCCTGTGTCCAACCTGCCCTTGAACATTGCCAGGGATGGGGCAGCCACAGCTTCTCTGGGCACCCTGTGCCAGCGCCTCAGCACCCTCACAGGGAAGAGCTTCTGCCTCAGAGCTCATCTCAATCTCCCCTCTGGCAGGTTAAAGCCATTCCCCTTGTCCTGGCCCTACAGGCCCTTGTCCAAAGCCCCTCTCCAGGTTTCTTGTAGCCCCTTTAGGCACTGGAGCTGCTCTAAGGAAAAGGGGGAATGCTGGAGTACCCATTCCCAGGCAGTTGCCTCTGATAGGGATGCTGCTCTGGGCAGGGATGTAGCACACAGGGGCTGTCACCCCTAGGGGGAGGCTGCTTCCAGCCCCTTGAGTTCCAGGGGGTCACAGGGCAAAAGTCCCCCCGGAGCTGTGCCACTGGGGAAGCAGGGAGGTGTGAAGGGGTGGGTTGGGGTGATGTTGGGAAAGCAGCTTCGCCCCCCCAAGAGATAGAGCATTTATCACTTGGGTGTGATTCATTGGGCCAGATTCGGGCTTTCCAGCTGTGAGGGAAGCTGGGCACAAAGGGACTCCCAAGCAGGTGGGTGCTGGGATCAAGGGGAAGGTGAGACAAGGGGGGGGCACTGGGGGCAGCAGCGTGGACTGGCAAATCCCCCAGTGAGCCCAGTGCATGGCCTGGGGTGGGTGAAAGGAACAGCTGAAACACAGCTGTAGAGGAGGCCCCGGAGCTGCTGCGAGGGCTGGAGCAGCTCTGCTCTGGAGCCAGGCTGAGAGAGCTGGGCTGGGGCAGCCTGGAGAAGAGAAGGCTCCTGAAGGGGAGACCTTAGAGCAGCTCCAGGGCCTAAAGGGGCTGCAGGAAACCTGGAGAGGGGCTTTGGACAAGGGCCTGTAGGGCCAGGACAAGGGGAATGGCTTTAACCTGCCAGAGGGGAGGTTGAGATGAGCTCTTACTATTTCAGCATTTAAACACCAAGTGCCTGCTTACCTGTCGTACATCATCTCAAACTGCTGCATTTGAATAGTCACCTCACAATAACCCAAATAACATACTCTTGCAAAAGCCTGTTGTCCCATGAGCTGTCCAGCGTGGATTTGAAGAAGTTCCTACAGCTTTTTCATCAGCATTTTCCAGGAAGGCACGGCAAGGTGAAGCAGCAAGTACTTGATGTTCGTATTTCAGGTTACAACAGGGAAAAAAAAACAACACTTACATGGAGCTTTACACAAGTGATAAATTCAACAGGGTCAATCCATCACTAAACTCAGCAACACCAAACGCAGCACATGGTGCTGGCAGCTCACCAGGGACTGAGGTGCCACGTCTGGGCTATGCACAAAACCTTTATCTCTGCAGCCAAGCTGCCACTTGCACCTTAGATACAGCAAATAGCCTTAGTGCACCCCGGAACAGGCTGTCACCCACCGTCCCCCATCACCCTGCTCGCCCAATCTTCAACTGCTCTGCTCCATTCCATTCGTTATCCTGAAGATCTGAGCTCTTGTCCTGTAAGGTGTCAGCAAAGGGGGATAAAGAAGAAGAAACGGGGCAAATCAGGGAATCCATGCACAGAATTAATAGGAAGACATGGATCAGACATTCGGGAGCATCTTCCCTCCAGCTGAGCTGGAGGTGAGCCAATGTAAGGCCATGCAACAGGCAAGGCTAAGCCATGAGGCACAGGGATGCCTTTCTCAAAGCTCTGGTGACAGGGAGTTGTTCAGCTGCTCAGCACTACTCCCAGCAGGACATGGAGTCCCTGGGGCTGCTCCCACACGAGGTGTGAAGGACACACATGATGCTCTGCAGAACTACCCAAGCCCATACTGAGCCTGCAACACACAGACCTCCCAAAGAGCCACTCACCCCAAGGAGCTTCGAGACCCGACTCTATGACAATGAAATCTAAGTATTCTCACACAGGAAGCCAAGGGGGGGATGCTGAGAGGCAGAAACACAACAAAATCCAACCTGCGGATGCTAAATCAGAGGCAGAGCAAGCCGCAAGGGTAAGTCACAAGTTGTAGGAGGCACTGAACAGTCAAGGGCTCAGGCTTCCTCTGATGCCGCACACACCTTGTGCTCTTGCACCAGAGCTGATCCCAGCTTTACAGAGCCCACAGCAAGCCCATGGAATCAAGGATACAGGTGCTGGCAGCAGCTTGCCATGAAATTAGAGCACCAGCAAGCTTGCTATTAAACCACAGCACCCAACAAGGAAAGGACAGCACTGGGCTTGGCGAGAGCTTTGCAGGAAGCTAAAGAACCAAGATGAGGACAACTGGAGATGGTTGAGCAGAGCACAGTGCAGAACCGGATCATGGGAGAAGGAAGTAGCCGCAAGAGGGAAGAACACACAGGGAGCAAGAGAAGTCATGGATAAAAGGCAGAGGTAAAGCAAAAAAAGCAGTCAAGCCACAGTGAAGTTTAAGGGAATTATTTAATGGTGATCCAACTGCAACACATTACAGCAGTACAGGCAGTGTTAGCAGAGAACTCATCACACACACACTTCCAGGCGAGGGCAGGACACGGCTGCAGGAATCCCAGCGCCTCCCACAGCTGTTACTCATGCAGGGGTTGGTCTCCACACACCGGGAAAGCTGGACAGCAGCTTCTGTCCCGCCTTGAACCTTCCATCAGGTGCCCTCAATGGACTTCTTGTCCCTGGGCATTCCCTGTAGGAAACAGCTTCTGCCAAACCCCAAAACAATGAAGATTCCAACTCTGATCACAGACTTGCTCTAAGTCTACACAAAGGAGCCAAGGGATGGAAGGAAACAATCAATGGGGAGATGTGGGAGATGGAGGTAGGCTTCCCCAGTGTTCCAAGGGTATTCAAAGAGGACACCCTTCCTTCTATCCAATATACCATGGGGCTTCCCTTCTTGAGGAGGTGGCTTCCAAGCAGACAGGCCTGGAGCTCCTCCACATGGAGATGAAATGCTGAGCATCCTCCAAGATGTTTTGCTACCCTGGTTCTATAGAGCAAGGTGGCACAGAAGTTGAGTTTTAACTGCTTTGAGCAGAGTTTTCCTGCACCTCCCACATGCCCAGGTCTTCTGGCACACTCCCCCCATCAAGAGCTGCTCGGGGCACAAGGAAATTCAGCTTTAACTGGGCAAAGCTTCCCAGTTAAAGCTTCCTTTAGGCTTCCAATCTTCTACTGAAGATCAGAATAGGGAATAACTCTAGAGCCTTTCTGCTGCTCTGAGCAGCAAGATGATGACCAAGACCGTCAGAAAACACAGCCAGGCAGTTCTGTTGGTGGCTGCAACTCCTGAAAGCGAGGAGAGCCACGGCCTTCAGTGGCAAAGGAGAGGTCATAAGGGGCTTTACTGAGCAAAATCACATCCAACTTACTCCCACTAGTTTTCTACCTCATTCAGTGTGTGCAGACTGAACAGGAGTCTGTAGTCACTTCAGTATGCAGCTTGCTTGAAAGCATTGGCATAGCATAAAGAAATAATCACTCTTGCATTGCCAAAAAGCTATCACAGAAATGTAACAGCACATACTATAGGAGGACAAGCTACATGCTTCAAGCACAATAATTAGGCCGAATCGGCTCCATCCTGGTCTGTAAGTCCATGGATGCTGGGCCCTGAGCCACGGTAAGGGTTAAGCCAAGTGGCAACTCCTGCACTCTGATGCGGGGCTGCGAGTAGCACCAGGGACTGTAGTGATAGGACAAGGGGGAATGGGTTCAAACTTAAACAGAGGAGATTTAGGGTGGATCTTAGGCAGCAGCTCTTCCCTGTGAGGGTGCTGAGGCGCTGGCACAGGGTGCCCAGAGAAGCTGTGGCTGCCCCATCCCTGGCAGTGTTCAAGGCCAGGTTGGACACAGGGGCTTGGAGCAATCTGCACTGGTGGAAGGTGTCTCTGCCCATGGCAGGGGGTTGGAACTGGATCATCTTAAGGCCCTTTCCAACCCAAACCAGTCTGTGATTCTCTAATGATCTCATACACAAGCACATGTAGCACCCCTGAAAACTGCAATTACAAGCAGAACCCGCTGCACTGGGTGCCTGTGCTGCCTCCACAGAGGCAGAGCTCACGGAACACCTATACAGGGTACAGCTCACCAACATGGAGTTATTCATCCTCTGGTTCCCTCTGCTGCAGCTGATGAACACAAGGAACATCCAGACACAGCATTTCCGTGTGACAGCACTGCTGGAGCTGGGGCATTCGGAGCAGCCCAGCGCTGTTATCTTGCTTAACTAAAACCCATTTGCTTAGCACAACAGAAAAATAAAAAGGGGGAAATCGCATGTACAATCTACCTATGTCCCTCAAAGTCCCAGCACACAGAAAGCAGTTCACTTAAAATACTAAATCATGTCCAAAACCCAAATGGGCAGGGACTGAAAGAGTTCCTGACAAGCTCAGAGGTCCCAGCAAGGCAACAACCAAAGCCCCTGGCTTCTTGTGCTGTTTTACATTAGAACACATACAAGTTTCATGAGTTAAGTCTCCAATCCCAGAAAAGGCTAAGCTTAAAGGTTTTAAGTCAGATCTGAGATAAACAGGGCTCCTCCATATGCTCCGCAGTACAACCCTCAAGAGGTCAGCCCACACGAGGGACAGCAGATGTGCTCCCTAAGGATCACCAGACTTGCTTCAACTGTACCACAACCTTGGTCATGCCACAGCAAGGGAGCCTGAACTGTTTAAACACTTCATTCCACATGTGATACCATCATCCCAACACATGCAGATGTGTCCGTACGCGATCCAAGCTGAAGCTGTAACATTCAGCACTTCAGTTTCAGGTATAGCTGTATCATCTTCCTGCTACCCAGCATCTCTGACTTCTGCCCCACCAGAAAGGAAGCAACCTGCTCTAATGGAAGATGTCCCTGCCTGTGGCAGGGGGTTGGAACTGGATGAGCTTTAAGGTCTGTTCCAACCCAAACCAGTCTGGGATTCTGTAACTATGAAACCACAATTCTCAACTTCCACACTTGTCACTGCTCCCTCCTCTTTCCCTCCTGTACATGCTCTGATCTCCTCCAGGAACTGCCAACACCAAAACCCAGCCAAATCTGCCATAAAACCCATTCTTGGGTGACTCACTTGTAAAGCAGATAAGGGGAATCACCCAAAAAAAGTGTGCTGCAGGGTTGGCGATCACCCCAACCCATCCTCCCTGTACTTCTCCAAGCAAGGACCTAGTGATCCCACTGCAAAAACATGGGAACAACTCCACCGTGGCTGATGCACATTCTCCTTCTTGGTCAGGGAGGCTCTAGCAGCAGGATTACCCTGCACATCAGCACAGTTTAGTAACAGGCAAGGCCAGGGATGGTTAAAGGTTAACACAAACCCAAGATGCACTAGACCAGCTCACACTCTAGCTGCTGCCAACAGGTTTTTATCCAGAGCCACGCTTCAACAGGCCACAAGCTGCTTCTAAACCAGTAAAGGCACCAACACCTTGGGGCACGGCACAAGAGCACTGAGGGTTTACAATGACCCAATTCCCAGGCTGACATTCCTGCACGCAGTGTTCCTCCCCTCCCCTGGAGCTGCCACCCCTCCATTGTCACTCAGCCAGGGAACACGTGCTCCATCACTGTGAGCTGCTCCATCCCCGCACGTGGAAGTACACAGCTCCTGGGTGACTCCAGCTCACTGCTCACACCTACATCCAGCGGTGAGCACACGAGGCCATTGAGAGATGAGACAAGCGGAACAGAGTTAGACCAAAAGCAGTGGACATTTATTCCTCGTTTTGTGCAAGAGTGTCAAGATGCAGTTGGAAATGGGTGGGACAGACCCTTGTGGCTGGAGGGCTGGAGGCTACAGCCTCTCCTTCAGTCGATGGCTTTGTTCACAATTCTACTATGAGGAAGGAGATAAACTTGCAGACTCACCTACTGTCACACCAACGCTGCTGGCAAATACACTTGTATACAAAGAAAAAAAGTTCCAAACTACATTTTTTTTTGTTTGTTTCCACTAGATTCAAGTGAAGACTTTGTTCCAAAAAAAAAAAAAAAGAAAAAAAAAGAAAAAAAAGACACATACAAGTACAATTTCAAACTGAATGAACATTTGCAAATGTTTAGTGCAAAGTAATTATGTAAAAGCTACATTTTATGAAAGTTTGTGCTGATGTGTTTGGTAGGTTTTTTCTTTTTTTTTTTTTTTACCCTTTTACATCCATTATTTTAGTTACATAAGGTTTCACTTACCTACAGTACATATGCATTGTGTTAGGTCCCATGCAAGTGGGAATAATACCATTAGGCTCTGTAAAATGTCACTCGTTCTCAGTTAGGGAACTGCTGATTTGGTTTAACAGTCAGGTTCCTGGCACAGGGCACATCCTGATCTCATGGAAGTGCTCAAGCTTACGTTTGTCTCATCCAGGTGCACGTGGGGATCAAGCCAAGCTGCTTCACGCCTTCAAACTCAACCATAGGTCAACGCAAGAGGTTTAGAAATCCACCATTTTACTTTAAGCCTGTAACAAACTGCTCTTAAAAGTAAAAGCCTATTCACACAAAGTTATATGTAATGACTGTAGTAATCAGTTTATTACACAGATTAATCATTCTTGAACGTACAAGCTCCAGGGGAGCAGTTGGGTCTTTAAATACACACAAGTTTGTCTGTCAAATGGATTTTTTTTACCCTTACATCCAGAAAGACCTAAGCAGTTAAAAAACTTAAGAAAAAAATAAGAGCTATTAGCTAGGTATTAACTGAGAAACCACATACAAACCAAAAGAAGTATGAAGGAAGGGAGAGAGTTGAAACAAATCAACATCACTTGATGCACTAATAGCTCCAATCCATTTAAATGGTGACTGGTTAAACTTAGACCTTAAACACAGGATGTGGGTACAGTTTCTCTCATTGGTCATAACATTTACCTAAGGTGTAGGTCCTTCAGAATAAAATGAATACAGAAACAGCTTCAAGTTCTTCACCTTGCTTTTCATAACTGTTATGAGTTTAAAAGGATTCCACTTAAAATCCTTCACGGACCAGCAACACTGTCCCTAGAAATCTGAACTCTGCCATCACTCTCCCGTTCACATTTTACTACCCAATTTAAATCAAGAGGGGAATGCTTTTAGGCTCACAAAGTTATGACTGAAGAACCAGCTTTTCACACACACACTTCTCTGCTAGGAGTCAATGTTGGTACGGGGAAATACAGTATTTCTATTTTGTTGTTCCAAGTATGTACAACACGCAGCACTGCTGTATCAGGTAAACATGTGCACAGGGGAAGATGAGGCGTGGGCTCATAGAAAGCAGTCAAATGGAAATCAAAAGGACTTTCTCTTTCAGAGTTCCCCTATCTTTATTTGTAGAGGTTATCCAATAATTTCTTTAATTACATCGCGTACTTCTGAGTCCATTCCCGAGCTATTCTGTTGTACCTGCATGTACAAAGAGAGGAGTTACTCAACGTAGCATCTGAACAGCATTTCAACTCAGCAATCTACACATGCCACGAGCTTACACTCTCCCCAGCATGAATTTGTAAAACTGAAGAGCAAATTAAAATTAGGCAAACGGGGGAAAGCAGGAAGCCCACAGTACTTCATGGAAAAGAAGTAACCAGTCCCATTCACAACAGGGATAGGAGAGGGTTGTGATTCCAGCCACAAAACAGAGCTGAGTATCTTCAGGAAGTCTTCACCTGCACCTTCCCCAGCCCCCAGGCACTGCATCCCTGGGGAAACTATTACTGCAGGGTTTAATTTTGGCACTCTGGAAGAGAGATTAATGTGTCCCACCTCATTCTTCTTCCCTTGCAAACTAAATCCCAGTTCCTGGTACCTACCCAGCTGCCAAACCCCAGCAGCCTTGTTTCTTGCTACACATTGAATTTGGCCATTTTGATGACTATGAGGATACAGTGATTTGCCCAACAGAATTTGGTTTTATTCTGAAGGCACAATATGCTCCATTTCCTAAATCACCTGTAGCTTTTCCACCCAAACACCCTTCAGAGCCAGAGCCACTACTCGAGGAAGCTCAGGATCCGTGTGTAAAACAAAGCAGCTGTGATTAGCAGTACTGCTAAAAGCTTATTGCTGACAACAGAAGGCAAGGTGTTCTTATTCTGCAGGATTTGTACAAAAAGCCTAACAAAGAACAAGGAAAAGCAGAACTTAAACAAGAAGTCTCCCAGCTACATGCGCAGCTAGGTTCTTGTGCTGGGATTTAGCCTGTACACAACATTCTTTAGCTTAAAGAACTGGACGCACTTTAACAAATGCTCTTGCCTTCACATCACTGTTCAGAGACTACTCAAGTGCTTGTCCACTCATGTTCAAGCACTAAATTTCCCTATTTCCAGGAAAAAATAGGAAAAAGCCCTGCATGCAGTAAGTGCTGTCAGTCACTGTCAGCTGAGCCTCACAATACGTTCCGCTTCTCTTGCGGCTCTCATTAAAACCAGGTTGCATGAACTTCTCTAACCCTACTTCTCATGTATGCAGTAAACAAGTTTGTGGATCATCTTCCCTTCCTATCTTGTTCTCCTCAGATGATCATGTAGCTTCAGAAATTAAACAAGACTGATCAGAAGTGGAAGGGAACAGTGAGGTAGAAACGTAGAAACAACGCTCAAGAAGCTGGGACTTTTCAAGTGCTCATCAGCACTAGAGTTCTCCCTACTCCTGTTGTTTACTCCAGAGAAGCTCTGAGCCCTCCTACCCCACCTCTACACCACTTGTTCTTCCCCTGCGTTGTCAAATGAAGATGAAATGGTATTTTTGTTCTTCCTTTGCCTGTAGGATTCCATCACCAATAGCTACCGTGGATATACTCTCCCACTGGAGTAACGTGCTCTCCCTCTGCTGGTTACATGGAATTACAGCAGGCAGGGAAGGCTCAAAGCTGGTCACATTCACCCCACAGCTTCAGATCCAACAGATTTGCATCGTTCACTTCCCATTTTCACGAAATCAAGCAAACCTGTAATTAACTGCTACAACACTAATGAAAGACCATTGTGTGGAACAAAGATGCAGCAATAAAACCACACAAGTACAAGGCCTCTACCCCCTTCACTTCTCCTGGCATATACACCTTTGTCCTGCAACAATGCAGTGCTGTTAAGATACTGGTACTACAAGTCCCAGTGGGGAGAAAAACATCTCTAAAGAGACCACAGTTAGAGTGAAAAAGGCAAATCAAAGTTCACACTCTTTTCCCAGAAGCAGGTCCTTTCGGTTCCCCTTTACTATTGAAGTGTGGGTTCTGCTCTGTCACACGTTACATGCTTTTTGGCTTCCATACTCACTTTTCTCTATCTGTTTTGTAGATCCGTGCAATCTCAGGCACTAAAGGATCATCTGGATTGGGATCACACAACAGAGAACAGATGGACAAAAGTACTAGGGAGAAAAAGAGAGAGATACTGAATTAGAGGTTAAGTGCAACTGAAGACACCTCCAGAAGACAGCCCATGCACTGGCTTTCCCTCTAGCCATTAGTTAGCATCACTTCAAATAGCCAAGGAGCAGTGATCCCACATACACAGCCAAGGGATTCTGAACAAAGATCTTTACCATTTCACTGTGCAACTTTGCCTGGCCATGAGTTTTTAGCTATCACCACAACAGGTAACCTCCTGGATACGGGTAGCTGAGCACAGCCTTAAAGCACAAGGCAAAAGCTGAATGCCTCCTCAGGAAACATCCTTGCTTTTGCACCTGAAATTCAACTTCTCCCTAAACCACCTCACTGTTAATGACGTGCAGAAGCACCAAGAGTCAAACAGCAGCCAGGTCCAAGGGAGATGAAGGAGGCATGAGCTGCTCCCAGCTACAAGAACACTCACCTTGCAGAGAATTAAGAGACTTTATCCAATTATTTTCTGAGCATAAGAAAGGTTGAGATGGATTCACTGTATTATAGTATTCCAAATGAATCAAGCAAGCATTGCTGACTGCACTGCTGCCAACCACAAAGCCCTGAACTTTCAAGTTTCACTATAAATATGTGCTGTCTGTATCCCAGAAGCCACATCCCGCTCGGCACAGCGTCAACCTTCCTCCATGTAAGGAGTCAGGAGGCTGCCTGCAAAGCCACAAATAGCACATGCACATTCCTACGTTCACACCAAAGTAAAGGCAGGAAGCTATAAGGAAAGCATATTGGGACAACACTCCACAAGGCACGTCAGGGACATCTTCGTCCCCCTCCCCAAGAAATGCCAAACATTCATTGTATTGATTAAAACAGGCTGAGAGCAAAGCAAACAGTGCCACTCCATATGTGCCTCCACCACCAGGAGAACAGCAGAGCTGTCACAGGGCATCCTCCAAGCAAGTTGGAGATGACAGCAGTTCAAAGTTTGAAGGCACTAAACAGAGATCTGCTCAACTTCCATCGCTTGCTACTGTGCTGAAAGACAGCAGCTGAGAATGAAAGGGAAGAGCATCCACCCCGTAACTCTTTAGGGGGGTTTATGGTAGGTTAAAACAGAGGCCACGAACCAAAGAACAGCCAGAGAGAAGGAGGGAAAGAAGTCTGAGATTCATTGGAAGTAGAAATGGGTTTTAAAGCGGGACAAAAAGCGAGTTCCACTGTGCAGTGATGGGAGCTCCCAACACCAGTTAGTTTGGTGTTCCAAAGGGTATCTTTCCTGAAGGGTTCTGTAGTCCCTTCACTAGTGAATTATCAACTTCATGTTAAAAGCTTCTAGAACAAGCTTAGTACTAAACTGTTCTTTATTTAAGTGAACATATCTCTTGTTCTAGAATGAAGAACCTCCTCTTCCTCCTGTTCCTCATTTCCTACTGTACACTTGGGAGTTAAGAGTTTCATTATTCTCTGCCATCCCCTGACACTCAGACTATTTATTCAGCTACTTCTCAGAATACAGCTTCAGAGTGTGAAGACACTTCACTCAAGAGTGAAGACACTAACTTTGTGCTGGAGCATGTACAAGCCACCGGTCCTGCAGTCTCTCCAAAGAGACACAACCTGGTTAGTACCTGCAGCACATCCCATCAGCTTCAGCACCGTTCTCCCTCCAGGTACACTGAGTAAAACTCACATCAGTGTTCAGCAATGGGAATCTCTGTCCCAGCTTACACCCAGCTGCTGCCACACAGTTTAGCTTCAGAACTGTCACTTCTTCAGCTATTTCCCTGTAGCTCATTTCTTTGTATTGGCAGACTGCACTGCTTTGGTCACTGAAGCTTCTTCAGCTAGCAGGGTGAGTAAAACAGTTACCATCCATCCCCTCCCTCCAACAGAAACCACAGGAAACCCAAAGTGCTCTGCTCAACTCTCCCTCAAGTTTTATCTTACCATAGTCCTTGAACAGCCAAGGACTCTTTTGAGCAAGATCACAGAATGGTTTGCGTCAGAAAGGACCTTAAGATCATCTAGTTCCAACCTCCTGCCATGACACTGCTCACCCTTCAGCAGCAGAACCAAGCTGCGAGTCTGGCCAGTTCTCCCTGCCCTCCCCAACTACCATCCTGCCCCTTTCCCCATCACTCAAGGTACCAGGTGGAAGTTCCTCCTCATGCAGCTCCCATCAGCCTCACAAAACCCCACCATCTCCTCAAAGCACTGACCAGACAAGGTGGTGGTCGGCTGTTGGTCAGCATGGGCACCAGGACGAGCAGGACCTTGCTTTGTGTCCTCCAGAGCAGCAGATAATGCTGCCCACAAGCCAGTTTTGTCCAGCAGGATGCAAGTCTGCCTCAAACAGGGGCAGAAAGGGAGAGATAACCCTGTCCCAGTCTTGGAGGTTTAGTTATTGGTTTGCAGGTATCAAGACGAGTGTATCCTTGCTACCTGCTGGCCATAAAATAAGGATCTCCCATGTCACTGGTACTTCTTACTAAAAGAAAGAGGCTGTGGTTTGTTAGAACTTAACCAGCAGCTAAATGCTTCCTTTGATGAATTCTGTCACTCTAATCACTGCAAAAAACATTTCTAGATTTCATTCCTCAGCAGTTCACTGATGTTATAAGTAGTATCACTCCCAACCCTAAATAAAAATAGTCACAGCAAGTCATCTAAGTCTTCATTAGCCAAAAGCCTTCTTTTCTTCCCTATGAGGGTGCTGAGGCGCTGGCACAGGGTGCCCAGAGAAGCTGTGGCTGCCCCATCCCTGGCAGTGTTCAAGGCCAGGTTGGACACAGGGGCTTGGAGCAACCTGCTCTAGTGGAAGGTGTCCCTGCCCGTGGCAGGGGGTTGAAGCTGGATGAGCTTGAAGATCCCTTCAACCCAAACCATTCTGAGTCTGACTCTCCATCACCCTGTTCTTACTTCTACATGTTTCCCTTTTTATCTGTATAGACTCAGCATGAACAAAATTACCTGAGTTATCTAAACTGGTTTAAGAGCCTGCTGAGCCCAGCTATTTGTCCAACTTATATGCAGGAAGTTTCTCTCCTGAGGATTCCCAGCAGAGTGCTGCACATATACATGTGTTATAGACCAACCAACACAAGCAGCCTCCAGACCTCTACAAAAACCCCTTGGAAGAAGGTAACTTACAGAGTCTAAGCAGCCAAGTGCAAGAGGAAAGAGGAAGTAATCCTTAATAAGGTCAGCTGTGTATAGGGAGTTCTCTGATGCATCACAGCCACTAATTAAGCAATATGGAACAGTCACCAGACCATCACCTTCTGCATCAAGTCTTGCTGCAATGAATTCCATTGCAAAGCCTTGACATTTACAAGTCAAATGACTTCAGCATTAGAAGATGACAATTAAAAAGTAGTTCACAAATCAAATGTTCTAACCACAGGATCAGGTTGGACAAGTCCACCTGAGTACATGATGTTGTTTTACACCTTGTCCTTCTCATCCTGCATGGCCACTGGTGAAGCTGCTCCAGTGGCAGCAGTTGGACAACACCCCTCTGAGCCTCACGGGAAGGGGCACAGCAGTACAAGTGTGCCCTGTTCAGGATTTAAGTTTCAATTTCTGTCAGTACTAGCAAACTAGGTAAGTTTTACTTCCCATGGGCTCAAGTACAGACTTATTTCTCTGCTCTTCACCCTTCACTGTCAAAGCAGCCCAGTGTGTCACAAAATATTAAGCAGCTTAAAACACTGCCGGTTGAAAGCTCCCTTTCATTCCAAAATTGGTTTTGGTTTACTTCCCAATCATGCTGTCCTGGTTTAGGCTGGGATAGAGTGCATTTTCTTCCTAGTAGCTGGTGCAGAGCTGTGTTTTGGCTTTAGTCTGAGACTAATGCTGATAACACACCGATGGTTTAGTTGTGCTCAGTGGTGCTTACTCTGATCAAGGGCTGTTCGGCCTCATGATCTGCCATGAGGAGGGGCACAGGAAGCCAGGAGGAAGCAGAGACAGGACACCTGACCCAAATTAGCCAAAGGGGTATTCCATCCCCCAGCACGGCATGCCCAGTATAGAAACTGGGGGGAACTTATCCAGAAGGGCCAAACTGCTGCTTGGGTCAGGCTGGGTATCTGTCAGCAGGTGCTGAGTAATAAACACAGAATCCCAGCCTGGTTTGGGTTGAAGGGACCTTAAAGCTCATCCAGTTCCAACCCCCTGCCACGAGCAGGGGCACCTTCCACTAGAGCAGGTTGCTCCAAGCCCCTGTGTCCAACCTGGCCTTGAACACTGCCAGGGATGGGGCAGCCACAGCTCCTCTGTGCCAGTGCCTCACCATATGATCAAAAGCTCGTGCACTGCCATGGAGCAGCCAGATAAAGCAGGGCAGCATCACCAGCTCTCAGCACTGAGACAGCCCATCCTGCCTGCTCTGTCCCAGGTGAACAAAAAGTATTAGCAGCTAAGCTCTTTCTATGGAAAACAATTTGTCACCCCCCTGGAGATCAACCCCCAGGCTCCAACAGACAGAGCTGGGCTTTGTGATCCAGCTCATCCAGCCACGTTTCTGGACATGAAAGTGACAAGGTCTGTCAGCTCAGGTTTAATGGAGCCTGGTGCTCTGGAGATTATGAAACATCTCTGCTAGCACAGATTGGAGCTTTGGACACATCCTGCTGCTGAGGAACTCTTAATTCTGTTTCTGAGGCTTTATCCTGCTGTCCTACTTCTCACCCCAGCTGAGGCTCCTCCTCTGCCAACCAGCAGCAGCCTGACAGCCAAGAGCCTCCCCATCACAGTCCACTACCACTTACATCTCTATCCCTCAAAACCAGGAATCCTGATTCCTGGAAAGAGTCTTTGCCTTTACAATCACTGCTTTGGAGTTCCAGGCCCCAGACCTCTGAAGCTTTTGAGGTACAGAGTTGTCAAAGCACCAGTGCTGACGAACATGAAGCTTGTACCATTAAAAGAGGACTGAACACAGCACTGCCCAGCAATTCAAGTGCTAAGGACCAAATGAGTGGCTTCTGACTATGAAGGGGCAAGATGCATCTGAGTAAACCTCCAGCAGCTCCAGACTCTGCTTGGGTTAAATCCTATTTCTTAATCACAGCCCCAGTTCGAACTCCTCCAGCAATCTTATCTACTCTTACAGAAGGGTACCTTTAAATCTGAGCAGCTTAAACTTCTTGCTTCACAGCAACTTGAATTCCTGCCAAGTCAGTTCAACAATTTCTGGTGACAAGAGAGAAAAGTTAAGTTTTGCCCAGTCTATCACAGACTGGTTGAGGTTGGAAGGGACTTCTGGACATCATCCTGTCCAACCCCCCAGCTCAAGCAGAGCCAGCTAAAACAGGCTGCCCATGACCATGTCCAGATGGCTTTTAACTATCTCCAATGTGGAGACCCCACAACCTCCCAAGGCAACCTGTGCCAGTGCTCAGTGTTTCCTGATGTTCAGAGGGACCCTTCTGTGTTTCAGTTTGTGCCTATTACCTCTTGCCCTGTCACCCTGCACTGAGCAGGGCCTGGCTCTGTCATCCCTGCACCTTCAAGTACTTCTATACATTGACAGGAGCCCCTGAGCCTCCTGTTCAGGCTGAGCAGCCCCAGCTCTCAGCCTGTCCTCACAATGGGAGATGCTCCAGTCTCTTCATGACTCTTCCCTGGGCTCTCCCCAGTGTGTCTTTCTTGTTCTGGGGAGCCCAGCACTGGACACATGCTCCAGGTACAGCCTCACCAGTGGCAAGCAGAGGGGAAGGATCACTTCCATCCATCTGCCAGCAATACTCCTCTAGTGCAGCCTCCTTTCCAGCCAGGGCAACATCCCTGGGCAGCCAACACAAGCAGCTACATTGAAGCTGCAAGAGATCTGGACTACAAAAAGTCTCCCTTAGAACCCTAACTCAGCACATGTGGAGAGACTGGTCCATGCTATGTGCCAAAGCCATGCCAAGTAAGTTCAGTCAGGCTGCTGGGTACTTGGGCATTCCCACCCAGTGTCTTGGTAAAGGCACTTTTAACACCTCTAAGAGCAGCACCACAGAAAATTCCCACAGCACTGGGCATAGAAGAGTTGTAACAGTGTGAGCTCCACCAGGCTCATAAAGCACAGTGGGGAGAAGCGGGACAGGACAGAGTAAGTCAGCCTGATCCTTGCTGGAGAACTACTTGAGTTCAGTATTAACTCTTGCCCATCCACCTGCCAAATACAAAAGAAAGCAGGATTTCCCCCTCAATGGCTGAGAACAGTTGTAATTGTGTAAAACCTCTTTATTCTCCTGTTAAAGGCAACGGGGATTCTTATTTACACAGGCTTTGAGGTAACATTTTTAAGCCTACACATTCCGCTTAAGCTTTGGAGTTTAAATTAACCACCAAGGTGTGGTTGAGGCTGTATTTTGAGATTATTTATTCTCCAGTAAGTATTCTCTAAGGAACACTTACTCCAGAATTATTAATACAAGGAAGTTACCTATTTCTACTGAGACTCCCAATGCTTCAGAACCTGTTTTAACAGGACTGGGAGGGACAAACATTTTGAGAGACACAAGAAGACCCTGAGATGTGGTCACCTCTACTGCCCTGGCCTGGAGCTCTCCCTCTGTAAGCAACTTGATCAAGGGAAAGTTCCTTCTTTATGTAGTGGTCTGAAACAGAACTGCTCACAGCCCCAAGCTCAGGCCTGCACTATCTCTCTCAGCAAACGGGGCAGGTTCCCAAGCCAGTGCCCTTGGGAGCAACCCACCATCCTCCAGAGTGTCAGCAGCCAAGACCCCACCTTTACCACTTAACTGGGATGATGAAGTAGCACTGATGTGACTTCTCAGTCTTTCCACCAAGAAGCAGCACTGTAATTTAAAACAAAGCAGCACAGAAAGGCCACACTGATCCCATGGCTTACTCCAACTAAGCCACAAGGATATGCTTTGAGGAGGATAAAAAGGAGTTCAAGGAAGAAACCAGGAGATGTTAAAAGCACACCCCAACTGTATTTGGGTTGCAGAATTAAAGCTAGGATTGATGTTGTGAGGGATGCCCCATCCCTGGCAGTGTTCAAGGCCAGGGTGGACACAGGGGCTTGGAGCAGCCTGCTCTAGTGGAAGGTGTCCCTGCCCATGGCAGGGGGTTGGAACTAGATGAGCTTTAAGGTCCCTTCCAACCCAAACCATTCCAGGATTAAAGCTAACAGCCATTCATAGGCAGCCCACTGATGCCCTTAACCAGCCTCTGAAGTTCTTGCCCCATCTTCCAACTCTCCTAATTCCAATCTTCCAGTATCTTTAAACATGCCTATACGGTTGTTTCAGCCTCTCTAAAACAAGAGAGATTACACACCTCCAGCTATGGCATTCTAACCAGTTATATGGAATTTAACCAGAAAACAATGGATGGCAGCACTTAGTACTAACTTAATGCTTAACAGCAGCCAGTACCTGACAGGAAGCATTTGTAAGGAAAGCTGTGCCAACCTGGCAATCATTCCCCTTCGCTGACACCACTTCTACAGCTCTGTCAACTCACAGTAAAGACTTCCAGCTTCATGCACGAGCAGATTCACTCATGTCAGACAAGCCAAGATATTCTTTTGCCTTTCCATCTATTTCCATAAAGTGAAGCCTTTAGCTGGACAGAGAAGGTTGGAACTTCTGTGAGCTCAGTAAAAGGGAGATAGTTGTGATGTCCAAGAGAGGGGTGCCAGGAGTCATCTGTCTGAACCAAAAAGTCTCCAGGAACATCACATGTGGCTGGACAGAAGAATTAAAAGCAACAGGACAGCCTCATAGGGCTGGAACACCATGAGGAGAATACTGTAATTAAATGGGATAACTGCAGTATTTGATTACAAAGACACTGTGAATAGAATGCTCAAGATATGGTCCATGCACAGACCCAAAACTAGTCCTCAATAGCCACAGCTCAATCTACAAACTGTAGATCTACAGTTTCAACAGCCAGAAAAATCAGTAAAATTCAAACCTGGGTCTTCTTTCAAGGTGTTTAAAGCCTCCTCTTTCCATTAAACATGAATGCTGCTCTAGCAGGCAAAGGATGGATTCCAATGCCCCACGAGATAACAGAGTTCACAGGGACCAAGATGTTTTTAGCTAAGTATTACGACAGTGCAAGCTAGTTAAGTTTTAACATGTGTTTTAGTAGTCCCTGTCATCAAAAGCTCTGTTAGAAAGTGACCAACACGGAGTTCTGATGTTCTCCTTAAGATACCCAAGAATCAAGCAGCTTTAGTGGTTTTAAAAAGCCACAACTGTTCCCCTCCGTATTTTACTTGGTTTGCAATCTCCCATGGACATGGGCCAGGTTTAATCTCTGGCTTGAAGTTACAAGTGTTCAGAGCCTGAGGTGAGGTGACAAGACTATGGAACTCAGGAGACAGGAGCAGGTTTTACATTCTAAATCCAAGCGAGTAAATCATTTCAGCAGAGTAAAAGTCAATGAGCACTGGAGGTACCTTTTGAAATAGTTAGTGCTGGGGACCACTGTGATCGTAGAATATCAAGACAAATGCTGCCATTACTGTTAATATTTGGATGATAGATTCTTGTTGTAAATGCAACCTGCAGAAGAAGGAGAATTTCAGTGTAGGCTCACAAATATACATGACACCACACAGTAATAAAGAGATTTCTAGCACAAGGCACTCACCTTAGGTGGTTTGAAGGGATAATCTGTTGGGAAGTGAATTGTCAAGAAGAATACTCCACCTTGATAGGGACTGTCATTCTGTTAGTGAGAAAGAATCATTGCAGGTTGAGGAGTTAGAACAAGAAGGCTGATCAGAAAGAGCTAGGAACATCAATTCTCTCATACTTACTGGTCCCATTATTGTAGCTTGCCAATGGAACACTGCAAAAGAGAAAGATTTACTTCAGTTTGGAGGAGCTCAAGTAATGAACTACTTTCTTCCAGACAAACCAGCATAGACAAGCCCATTTTAAAAAACAAAGCCTTCTGAGAGGCTGCAGGGAAGCAAGCCAAAGAATTACAGAGAGTGAAGTACCCAACGCTCCACAGCCACTTGCTCCACACTTTTGAGGTGGCTGTGGTACCTCACACAGGTGCCCTGCCAAACACCCCCCTACAAACCACATCCAGGCACTGAAGAGTCACCTTTTCACCCTCAGAATTGTGGAGTTCAACTTTGGAGTTTCCAGTGAAGCACCACAATCAAAGGGCCCTGTTTCCAACAACTGATCTTGTGGAGCAAGCACGATCTCACACCTTTCTTAGGTAGGATGTCTCCTACACAGATCCATAGTCAAATGGAGAGTAAGCCTAAGCTTTGTATATACCATAGGTAAAGATGTAACCTAAGCCAGTGGTATCTTGACTGAATCTTGAAGCTTAGTCTCCACAGAGGCCTCAAGATCTCATGAAAGCAGCAGGAAGCAATACAAAGCTTAAGAGAATTCCAGACTGATGGTCTCCACTCAACACTTGGGACCAGAGTTAAAACACTTCAGGTTAAATGGACAAAAATCAAGTCTCACTCGTATGCATCTGTCCAAGAGAACATCTTAATGTGGTAATACAGAAGGTTCGTGGAGAATGCCGTTATGCTGCAGAACACAAGGAAAACAATCAAAGCTGTTAATCTGCATGAGGCACGTCAGGAAGTTCTTGGTGTTCTCCAAAGGCTCTCATATTAGCCTGTGCAAGGAGCACCAGTGTAATAGAGGAGCTGTGAACTAGTACCACAGGAAGTTTCCCTCTGGGGAGCTGTACACAAGGCTCTAGTTGCTGCAAGGTGAGTCTTCAAGCCACAGAGTTGCAGCTCTGTACTTAACCTGTAACTGGTGTCTACAGCTTCCAGGACTGCCTTGGCCAGAAGTAGCTCTGGCCCAGAGTGGCACTGCTTGTTCTATCTAGCATGAGCAGGCTGTAATTACAGGTGGTACAGGCATAACTCTGGGAGTGATCTCATACAAGGAAGGGAGGAAAAGCACAACCCGAAGAGCCCTGCTCAGGCAAGGAGAGAGGAGCATTTGGTTAGAGCAGGAGGCTTGGTACAAAGGGTATTGCAGCTGGTGACACTTGGTAGTCCCTGAGAAACTGCCTTCTACAGTCAGGAAATCAAGACAGTGGTTCATGGAGAAGAAAAGGCTCTAGGGAGACCTTGGAGCAGCTCCAGTGCATAAAGGGGCTACAGGAAACCTGGAGAGCGGCTTTGGACAAGGGCCTGTAGGGACAGGACAAAGGGAATGGCTTTAACCTGCCAGAGGGGAGATTGAGATGAGCTCAGAGGCAGAAGCTCTTCCCTGTGAGGGTGCTGAGGCGCTGGCACAGGGTGCCCAGAGAAGCTGTGGCTGCCCCATCCCTGGCAGTGTTCAAGGCCAGGTTGGACACAGGGGCTTGGAGCAACCTGCTCTAGTGGAAGGTGTCCCTGCCCGTGGCAGGGGGTTGGAGCTGGATGAGCTTTAAGGCCCCTTCCAACCCAAACCGTTCTTGGGTTCCATGTGTTCCTATGTAGTGTTCACCCATTTTAAAAGGGTTCAGGCAGCTTCACAGCAAGTCCCCACCACCTGTAGCGAGATAGTGAGAAACCCAGAACAAGAGGACACCGGGGCAGCAGAAACCCAGCAGTGAAGGTTGTGGCCAATCACAGGAAAACCACCCGGAATTTCACAGGCATCAGCAGATGTGTAAGATTCATACAGCACAGGACCTTAACCTGCACAGCCCTGCACTCCAAAACCAGAAACCAGTATAACCAACTATGGTCTTAAACCCAAGGAGCAGCCAGAAAGAAAACCCTTTCACAGTGATTCTTAGCCTTTCACAAGCCAGAAGGGTGGTTTGTTTGGATCCAGCTCCACTCCAGACTCAAGGAAAGCGCCTGTTTAACCTCAGCTTTAGATGTCTCACTTCAGAAAGGTGGCACGAGGAGAAGAACTGAATATTAAAGCTTTCTGAATTCTGTAGTAACTTCCCATTACAAAGCATTCACCAACCGATGTTACCACCTCCTCCACCAGACAAGCTCCATCTCCATCGCCTCCGAGAAGTCCTTGGAAACCACCAAGTAGTTTTAGCATGGCACAAGTGACACCTGCTGAAAGCCCCACACTGGCTCTGCGTCTTGGTCATTTCTCTTCCATGAATCTATCAGCTTCTTTGAAATACTATTTGGAAAGCAGAAATAGTAACTAGAAGCAGTCTGACGCTCCTGCTAAAGCCCTCAGAGCCAAACACAGCTCCCACCCCTCTGAAAGCACCGCTCAGTCCTGTCTGCACTCCTTTCAGGGCTCTCATTCTCAGCTTCAAGTGCCTTTTTTAACCTATCCTAGGTGTCTATAGGAATGTGCACGTTTCTATACACTCCAGCACTTCTGAAGAGTTCAGAAACGATTCAGAAAGATCCTGGCAGCTAATTTTTTCCTTTTAGAAAAGATACCAGAGCTGAGAGCTCTTTGTGTTTAGATAGTGGGGTTTCCTACTTAAATATCCCCTATTCATGAGCTTGGATGCTTCACTAACAGCACACTTGTCAGAGAGCCCATGACACACAGCGAGTTCAATGCATCCCAGCCAAAGCTTCCAAGTGTTCTTAAGGAGCCTTTTCTACGCAGCAGAGCTGCTGTGAGAAAGAGCATAAACACATTCCACCACCTGAAGGGGGCCTACAAGGATGCTGCAGAGGGACTCTTCAGGAACTGCAGCAAAAGGACAAGGGGGAATGGGTTTAAACTGAAACAAGGGAAATTTAGGTTAGAGAAAAGGCAGAAGTTCTTTCCCTGTGAGGGTGCTGAGGCGCTGGCACAGGGTGCCCAGAGAAGCTGTGGCTGCCCCAGCCCTGGCAGTGTTCAAGGCCAGGTTGGACACAGGGGCTTGGAGCAACCTGCTCTAGTGGAAGGTGTCCCTGCCCGTGGCAGGGGTTGGAACTGGGTGAGCTTTAAGGTCCTTTCTAACCCAAACCAGTCTGGGATTCCATGCTTCCCTGATCTCAGGCATTTTATGCATTAAGTGCCAGTGCAGGTACCTGAATCCACCGCAGGGCCCATGGTCAAGTTATAAAGCACAACAGGAATTTACAAGTGTTCTGTCTCACTGCAAACATCCCACTGATCTTGCTCACCTAAGCTCTGACCAAGAGTTTCATGCTGCTATAAAAAGTAGTTCACCAGAAAGTGTAAGATCCTGGTTAATGTGGAGCAGACCACAGAGCTTGCAAAGCCACTGCACTTAAAAGGCCTCTCACAGCAAACCACCATAAAGCACAAGGCAGCAATTAAGCTGCTTTACTCACTGCCCATCAAAGCAGAGTGGTGAACATCACCTACAACTAAGACTAAGGAGCATTGATATAAACACCATTAAGTCTTGCCTTCCTCCCTAGGAAAAAATACATGTACAAGAAGGTGTCCCTGCCCATGGCAGGGGGCTGGAACTAGATGATCTTAAGGTCCTTTCCAACCCAAACCAGTCTGTGATTCTAAGATGACAGCAGATCTTCTTAGTATAAAACAGCGAGACAAGAAAAGTCAGGGTAGGACTTTAAAGCAGGAAAAAAAAAAACAGTTATACTTTAACACAGCTCCTCAAAGGGACAGAACAACTTCAAATCACACAGCAGGTGATCACAGGGAAGGCCAGAAGATGGTCCCAAGGTATCCTCACATGGAACCTGGCAGGGCCAAGTGTGCTGAGCACAGTTCTCAAACACAACAGCACTGTGTGATTTCAGAAGTGCAGGTGGAGCCTCCTTATCTCATACCTAAGAAGCTATGTCCAAACCAAAGCAGGATTTGGAAGTGTTCAAGGCCAGGTTGGACACAGGGGCTTGGAGCAACCTGCTCTAGTGGAAGGTGTCCCTGCCCATGGCAGGGAGTTGGAGCTGGGTGAGCTTTAAGGTCCCTTCAACCCAAACCAGGCTGGGATTCCGCAATTTAAACACACTGATTTTGCTTGTGGAGAAAGCCACAAACAGGATTCCAAATTGAGTGAAAACCTGCCTAAAAATTACTAATAAAGAAAGAAATTTAACATGACTTCACTATTCCAGCTGTAATTTACTAGCTGATTTTCCTGCCATTCACATTTTAACCTGTTACAAAGCAGGACTGCACATAACCCTCTTACAATGCAGCGTAACTAACTCCTTGTAAAACACAGTTAACCCTGACCTTGCTGTAGTAGCATTTAGTGCTCGGAGTGTTTTACTTCTGGAGGATGTGACTACACCACGTACAGCTCAGATACCAAAGCAGCTCAGAAGCTGTGTGCAGCTGCCTGCTGGTTGGGCCCCAGAGCTACTGAAGACCAGTAACACCATGTCCTGTGAGTGCCAGAACAGCTAATTCTAGAGGTGTAATTTAAGATGTTCTCAGTGCACAGAGTTGCTCAATCAATAACATGGGAGTAACAGAGACCTCCAGTGATACACAGGAAGGTGTTAGATACAGAAGGGCAACGCAGTTAAGATTAGTTTGTGGAGAGGGATCCAGTACTTTAATCAAAAGCAACAGGAGGGTTCTCCTTGCTGAGGAACTGGACATCCCATCTTAGAAGCAAGTCAGAGCCAGCAGGTTGCTGGTAGTAACATACTTACTATCATCACCAACAGGCCCTGCTGAACACTGTGCTGGAGGATCACGCGCCAGGTCATTCAACTCCTGCAAAACAGAACAGTTTAGTTCATCTCATGCCTAAAGTAACCATGTTAGCACTAAAGCAGCTGCTGGTGGCACTCTGGCCATCGCTCCTGCTCATGACCATAAAGCTCACATTGGTGAGTTTCCTGAATGCACAAAATGAACAGCCCAGGAAGCAAAGGTGCATCTTAAACCCAGGTAATACATTTGGCACATGCCTCTCCAGGATTCCACACAGTATCAAGTCCCAGCAATCCTCATCCAGCCATAGGGTCTGTCAGGTTTGCTTTCATTGACAGTAGAACTCAGGAGATCCCAGTATTCCCAAGGTATTACACATCCCACAATCTCCAAGTCACCGAAAGGAAAGACAGCCTCAACCCAGCACCTCAGCATCAGCCTGATTTTATCCCCTGCCCCGGAACAGCTCCAGGGTTGCTCCTGCTGGAGTGATCTGGAGAGAGGGTGATGAGGTGCTGGCACAGGGTGCCCAGAGAAGCTGTGGCTGCCCCATCCCTGGCAGTGTTCAAGGCCAGGTTGGACACAGGGGCTTGGAGCAACCTGCTCTAGTGGGAGGTGTCCCTGCCCATGCCTGTCATACCAACAGCATTTAAGCTCATGAACACATGATCTCTGGGAGTTCCAGCTTCCACTTCCCAAGAACTGGGAGGTCACCACTAACCAAACCCTCTTCTGTCGCAAGCCAGGAACACTGCCTCACAGCCAACAGGTAACCTCAGCATTTTCCCCTCAATATGCAGCCCCCTAGAAGCCTTGCAAGAGAGCTAAAGCTCCCCGTGCCATGACTGCAGAGCAGACACAGCTTAGGTTTGCTCCCAGCAGCTCCCAGCTTCCAAGAGACCCATCTGAAAGCCTCCTGACTGGACCCCAGGCTGCTGAAGCTTGTCTCATGCTCCTCCCAGCACTGACCCAGGCAAACCTTGCTCCCACACTTCATGGTGCAGCACAGACAGGAGCAGACACTGAGCATGAAGCACCTGCTGAAGAACCTCCTGAATGAGGAGAGCACATCCAGGTACCCTCCAAAGGAGGAGAGCCTTTGGGAGTTGTCAAGTTAGAGATGGCAATTCAGAGTAGCCAACATTAGCCAAATGGGATCCCCTCCTTACCTCCTGGTTGCACGTACGCAATCAGGAGATCAGTCACAGACTCTCACCCACTGCCCACCTCTGCTTTACCTCCAGAACATTAAATACATCAAACACCACCCTCCACCCGAAGAAGTGCATGTGCTATAGATGTTTTCAGATAGTGAGAGTCTCAAAAGCAGAGAGCACAGCACCCGTGCTGTGCCTCAGCAAGCCAAGAGGCAGCCTGTGCAGCCAGGGCAGCAATGGAAGCAGCACCCAGTGCCACACGCAGCCAGCACAGAATGAAGTGAGTGGCCACATGCATCAATGTGGAAATGTGGGCATGAAAACTGAAAACCAGGAATAGCCCTGCTCCTTCTGGAGGTGTAGAGAGTACAGTCCCCTTCCAAATGTGACTGACTCAAATCTTCTAGAACAACTTAATGCTACAGTATTCAAAGCTCCAAACACATGCCTAAAAACCCCACATCCAAACCTCCCTTCCTTACCTGTTCTCATCCCCTTCACTCCTGTTCTATGCATAAACCCAACACTAGACTCGGGAATACAACTAAATCCACATTTTCCATGCAGGACCACAACCTACTATGGATTATACTCAAGAACCCAGCAGGGCCCTTCCCTGCTCTAAAGGGGAAATAGTTACAGACAGGGGCTGCAGCTTGAGCATGTGTCCTACCAGCTGGTAGAACGAGAGCCCCAAAGCTGCCCTGACACCCCACATCCCACTGCTCCCCCAGACTGGATGGCACAACACACCTCCCGTGGTACCCAAGGTAAGTCTCACATCAGGAGCAGAGGTAACAATGAAGTTGAGGCAGTAGCACACTTGTTTCTCATCAAAACACTACTTATCACCCTTCACATCCAGCTCGAAGGAATACTTTGGTTTCCTGAAGCTCCCTGGGAAGAGATGACTTACAACAAACTCACACCACTTGTCTCAGTGACACAGCCCTCACCTGAGGCAGCACTTCAGGTTCTGCTCTATAAATTGGTGCATTCCTGCCTTTAAGCTCCTCACATTGGAAAAGTTTAGCAACCACCCCCAATTCCAGTACAAACACCCCCAGCTTTGGTAGAAGCAACCACCTGGGTGACAATGTGACAGCTCCACAAGCACCAGCCACCTCTGGAGCACAGGTACCAGCCACAGCAGTGCCTCTACACACCCAAGAGCTGAGCACATCACTAGAGCTCCTGCAGGGCACAGCTGATGGCTTTAAGGAGCTGCTCATATGCCCACTCACCTGTCCGACCTGCAGAGCCAGGTTTCCAAGCAGGAATGGTAAGTGCATTTAGCCAGGCACAAATGCAGAGGAGCAGCTGGTGCTGCAGCACAGTGCCAAGCTCCTGCATCTCACCAAGAAGGTATTTTGCCTTTTAGAAACTCCTGTGCAGCTTCCAAGGTCCTGCGAGCACAACACCAGGGCTGGCAAGGTCTTTGCTTCCAGAACTTGCTGGGGGAGACTGAGACCAGCTGCTTTGTAACTCACAACAAACAAGCCCGGAGTAAAACAGGAACTCAGAATATGTGGAGGAGGCAATGACACTTTGGTACCATCTGCAAACCAGCCATTAGGCAGAAGCTCTTCCCTGTGAGGGTGCTGAGGTGCTGGCACAGGGTGCCCAGAGAAGCTGTGGCTGCCCCAGCCCTGGCAGTGTTCAAGGCCAGGTTGGACACAGGGGCTTGGAGCAACCTGCTCTAGTGGAAGGTGTCCCTGCCCGTGGCAGGGGGTTGGGACTGGATGAGCTTTAAGGTCCCTTCCAACCAAACCAGGCTGATTCTGTGGTTACCACATGAACCAGAACCCAAGCTACAAAACCTGTGCTTTGGTCAATGATCGAGTGTGATCTCAGCAACACTGATTTTGAGCTAACACCTGAAGAAAGCCACAGCTGGTTCCATCCAGGCAGCTTCTGAGCCTTAAGTACATGCAGAATGTTTTGCTTTAGGAACTTAAAAGCGAAGACTCAAGTGGCCTTTAGCTGAAGTGTCAGTTTGAGCTCTCAGCTCCAGGAGGTGACCCCACCATGAGGCTGGAAAGCCAAGCTACAGAGCTCCCCATTTCTGCCACCTCCCCTATAACAACACACCCTTGTGCTGGGCCACTGCTGTGGACCATAGCATGAACTTGGTCCATCTCAGAGCTCAAAGTGTGTGTTGGTTCCTCAGCAAAAATGAGGAAGTGGAAGCAAAGCAAACATCAGGGTGTCTCATGCGAATGCCAAGCTGAGTGAAATCACCACCATTACACCCATGAACCACTGTGCTGAAATCTACATAACTCACACAAGAAACTGCTATTTAGGCTCTAAAAGCAGATTTAATTGTGTTCCTAAGTCCCCAACAAAACAAACTCCTACACAGGGCTTCCAGGAAAGCCTTTTCCTGGAATCTCATTTGGCAAACACAAAGAAGGGGGAGACTGCACTGAGAACAGCCTTGAGGAGAAGGACTTGGGGGCATTGGGTGAGGAGAAGCTCCCCATGACCCAGCTTCAGTGTGCGCTTGAGCCCAGAACCCCCCGTGTGCTGGGCTGTACCCCCAGAGCAGGAGCAGCAGGCTGGGGGGGATTCTCAGCTCATGCCCTGATGAAAGGCACCTGAGAGGCCTCAGGGCACACACGTCTCACCCAGACCCACAGCACCCTCTCCCCACTAGCACCCCCCAGCAGCCAGCACATGGCATTCAAATTGCACCTTGCTCAGGTAGATGCACAAGTGTGTAAAGCACTTTCAATGCAAGTGGTTGAAGCCCTACGTTAAATGTTAACCCCGCACACATTTCAGGCTATAATCAAGTTGTAATTAAGTTTGAATTGTAAACTCCAAAGTCGTTTGTTAAAGAAGCTCAAGTTCCTTCCTCCAGACAACAATTCCCACCCCCCCATCTAACATGCACCTGGGTAAAAGCTGCTCTGGCCAGAAGATAAGGACTAGGTTTAAGGATTAATGAATGCTAGTACAGCCTTTAGGAAGAATCACCAACATAACTGGCAACAGCAAGAACCCCATTAACCAAGTAGAACACCAGCACCCTTTAGTAGTCAGTGCCAGCAATGGGAGGACACAGCAGAGCCCCAGACACAGCCCCAAACACCAGCTGAGCACCGCCAAAGAGCCAAACATTACCCAAAGGCCTTCCAGCTTCAGCTCCACAGGCTTTCATCCCTACTCCAGCTTGAACTGCTTTCAAAGAGCAATTTACTCAGGGACCACATCATTAGCTTGATTATAAGCCTGATCTTTGCTTCAGGTTGCAGCTGTTAAGTGAAACAAGCTTTTAATCTGACTTCAAGTTTATCTGCCTGCAGCCCCTGACCCCCTCCTGTGAGGTGCTGCATTACGAAATCAGGACATAGCCAACCAAAAAGGAACTTCCAGGCACTCGGCTATGAGCTGATAGCAGCTTTCAACACAGCACTGCCGAGCAACATGGAATCTAGGGCTTGAACCCACCACACATTCCACTCCACTCGCCAAGCTCACACCAAGGTCACACCACCCACAGGTGCTCTCCTGCTCTGCAGGACTTGTGATTCCAGAGCATCTGCCATGCTGAGGCTACCAGCCCTATGAGCAGAAGCATTTGAGTCTTCAGAAAGATTTTAGTCCTGTTCCCTTTGACAAAATCTGCTTTTTCAATGCTTGAAATCCACTGACTCTGAATTCAAGACTCTGCAAGAAGGTAAGTGAGCAGCACAGGAAGAGTCGAGCTGCACGAAATACAGCAAGCAGCAAGGTACAGGTTAGAAACAAGCCCTGATGCAACTGTCACCTTTCACTTTTGTTTTGTTCAAGCCTGAACAGCAGGAAGGCCAAAGCAATGTGTGACTTCCTCCTGGGGTGGAATCCGAGTAGCCAATGCCTCGGCTGGCCAAGAGGAGCTCCAATAATACTCTGTGTACTGGGGACACACAAGAGATTGGACGCAGATGGGCTGCGCTGGCAGCTCCCCGAACACAGCGAGAGGCCGGAACAGAAGCACCACATTGTTTCCTCTGGCTGCTGCAAAGCTACAGGCCCGGACGCACCAGCTCTGCTCAGCACAGGTACCACAGACACCAGCACTGCCCACCCAGCACCCTGACACAGCCCAGCCACGGCTCGGACACAGTGATACTGCAGAATCTCAGGTCAAGCAGCTCTGGGATACAGGGTCCATCATCTTCTGCAGTGAACAAGGACCTCATTATGGAATATATAGTTTAGTTATGCAAAGCACTACCTGCTGTTTGAGTCTCTCCATTATAAGCCACCATTCCTCTGCTGCAAGAAAGTGTTTTACTTCAGCAGGGCTGAAGCACAGCTTCCCATCTCCCCTTCCCTCTTGCTCTTCAGGCTGGGGGAGACTGGCTGGAGCAGCCCTGAGGAGAAGGACTTGGGGGTGTTGGGTGATGAGAAACTCCCCATGACCCGGCTTCAGTGTGCGCTTGAGCCCAGAACCCCCCCGTGTGCTGGGCTGCACCCCCAGAGCGTGAGCAGCAGGTCAGGGAGGGGATTCTCCCCCTCTGCTGCGCTCTGGGGAGACCCCCCCTGCAGTCCTGATCCAGCTCTGGGGCAGCAGCACAAGAGGGACGTGGAGCTGCTGGAGCGAGGCCAGAGGAGGCCCCGGAGCTGCTGCGAGGGCTGGAGCAGCTCTGCTCTGGAGCCAGGCTGAGAGAGCTGGGCTGGGGCAGCCTGGAGAAGAGAAGGCTCCTGAAGGGGAGACCTTAGAGCAGCTCCAGTGCCTAAAGGGGCTCCAGGAAACCTGGAGAGGGGCTTTGGACAAGGGATGTAGGGACAGGACAAGGGGAATGGCTTTAACCTGCCAGAGGGGAGATTGAGATGAGCCCTTAGCCAGAAGCTCTTCCCTGTGAGGGTGCTGAGGCGCTGGCACAGGGTGCCCAGAGAAGCTGTGGCTGCCCCAGCCCTGGCAGTGTTCAAGGCCAGGTTGGACACAGGGGCTTGGAGCAACCTGCTCTAGTGGAAGGTGTCCCTGCCCGTGGCAGGGGCTTGGAACTGGATGAGCTTTAAGGTCCCTTCAACCCAAACCAGGCTGGGATTCTGTCAGGTCCACCAAGTTCCCACAGGATAGCCCATAAGAGACAGTGAACTCAGCTTTTACTTGCTCTCCCATTCAAGGAGCTCCCAGCAGTGCCTCAGTTATCCAGTCACAGGTAATGCATTTCGCAAGGATAAGCCACATACACAGGGATGTGCTGAGCCCAAAGTGTATCAGCTCAACTCTTGAAATGGAAGCCACTGGCTATTGCCCTTCAATGTTCCCCCCTTCCTGCCCCTGCACAGCTTCCCATGGCACTTCTTATAAAAGACATCAAAAGTGATCACTATGTATGTACCAGAACAACAATGAAGTAGTACTTCACTGTTACCCCCACACTTGTGGCTGGTGTCATTACTGACACCCCAAACATCTCTCACAAGACAAGAGGTCCAAGTTTGAGACCTGCAAGCCAGGAAGTGCCCGAGCTCCCTGCTGAGGGACTGCAGTGAATGATACCAGAGGCAACCCAAGAGCACACCTCAAGTCTTGAGCTCTTCTGGAGCATCTGCTTAAAGAACAGCTGCTGCTTCATGTGGAAACGTCTCGAGTCACTGGACAAGCCCAAGAGCAACCAGAGACACATGGGGACAGACCACGAGGTTCCTGCTCTGCCTCACCCCACAACACTACTTACCCAACCACCCAGAACTCCTTGTCCTGCCCCTTTTCCAGCCCAGGAGAGCTCAACATGCGAGAGGCCCTTTCAGGTAACACTGTGTCAAAGGTTTACTCTTGGGATTTTCTGCTTGTTTCCAAGTTCTCATCCCTGTATTATCCAAGGACACAAAGAGTTTGGAGAAAACCTCACAGCATCAAACCCAATGTGCCCCAGCACAGGAGGCAGTGGCAAGCTCGAGACCTGACCAAGACTGATAATACCCTCTAACAATGCCCAAGCAGCAGCTTCCCTTCCCATTGCTTCTTTGTGCTCAAGTCTACTGGGATTATTTCCACTCCATCCACATGCTGCAGGCTTTTGTTCCTGCCACAAGGTGCAACAGCAAAGGTCGGACACTCCCCATTCCCCTGTTGTCCTGGCAGGGCTGGGCACTCCACAGACACCAGAACAAAAGCAAGAAGATACCAACCTCCCCACAGGCTTAAAATAGCTGGAGTGTAAACAGGGAGCGATTCTCACTCAAGTAGTTAAGAGGCAGCCACAGTAACTCAAATTAAGAGTGCTCCTTTCTAGCCCGTAGCTTAACTCCCATCGAACTGGTAAAGCATGGGAGTAAGTGGGTTGATTTCCCTTCACATACTCGGTTGGATATGTTGCCTACAGCCCTATCACTGCCTCTCCAACAGCCACCACACTTACTCCACTGAAACATTTGGGACTTTGCAGGGCTCCTCATACACGACTGCTTTGGCGATGCTCTCGCTACTTCCCAAGGCTTTGAGCACTCTCCAAACCTTACACAGTCCCCATTATCCCTCAGGATCCTCCATCTCTCACAAGCAGCTCACAGAACCAATCCACAAGCACCCAATGGTAACAAAGACTCAACACATTCAGCTTCTCTCCTGTTAAAATCCACAGACTAGAAACAAAAGTGCCTCAAGAGCGTTGAATCCTGAACCCCAGCATGCACTAAGCTCTATCAAAGCAGCATTCCCTGCTTCCCAATAGAAGCCAGACCCTCCCCAGTAAAGCCCTGCACTATCCATGCATCCCCCCTACCCCGCCAGCCACACTGACCCCCTTCAGCAGTCACTGCAGTGCACTGAGCATCACTAAGTGAGTGCAGAGTGTTGCAGACAAGGAATACCCGGCCAGAGCACAACTTCCTTACGTAACCTGCTACCATACACTCATTTGGAAACTTCAACACACCGAAGTGATACTCCAAATCCTCCCTGCCCACCTCTACCTACTCCTCAAGCAAACACAAGCCTTCAAGTTCTCCTATTTTCTTCTCCACCTCAGCTTTAATTTGGGTCAGTATGACACATGAAGCTTCACCCAAACTTCAAGATAACCTACAAGCAAAGCAAAGAGGTTAACACACAGTCCCACACTGCACACAGGGCAAAACAGAGCTGCCACACTGTTCCTACATATCGGGTACTGGATTTGCATCTGGTTGTAGTCAGAAAGCAGATTTACACGGCAAAGGAGACCAGAAACCCTCTGGGTGAGCTGGTGGCTACACCTGAGCCTTGCAGGGAGGCTCCAACCAGACAGCTACACATTTAGTGAGGAAGAGGATACCAATTCCTGGCCTGACTCACCGAGGCAATGGAAGCACACTGCAATATCCCTCTCTTTTCTCCCAGTAGGGGACAGAACGATGATGGAGCAGAGCACAGTTTCCAGCCCTCGGGGGGCTCAGCAGCAGCGCTGTCCTGAACGATGTGGACACCAGCCCCAGCCCCGCTCCGTGAGCGGGCACCTCGCCCGCTTCTCCCCGTGAGCCTCCGGCTGACCCCGGCCGCGGAGCGGCCCCGGCCCCATCACACACCGACCCGCAGCGCTGCGGCCGCCCGCGGTGACAAGCTCCCCGAGCAGGGCGCAGAGGGGCCTTTCACCGCCGAGCTCCCGCTCCGGCTCCGCCACAACTCGCGGCGCGGGCGGGTTCCCGCTCCCCCGGGCTCCTCCTCCGCTGTCCCCACGCGTGTCCCGCTCCCCGCACCGACCCCCCCCCCCCGCCGCAGCAGCTGCCGGCGGCCGCTGCCCACCCCCAGGCCCCGCCACCGGCGCCCCCTCGCGGCCCCGGGCCTGGGGGCCACGTTGCTTCGCAAGGGCCCGGCCGCGGCCTCCCCGCGGCGATGGGGAGGTGAGCCCCGGGGCAGGGCCCGGTGAGAGCGGGGGGGGGGATCGCACAAAGCCCGCCCGGGCCCGAAGCGCTGACGGGAGCCAGGCGCTGCCCCCCCCTCCCCTGCAGCCGAGGCAGACCCGGGGGGTCCCCGCGCCTCCGGGGCAGGGCCCGGCCCGGCCTTCCCCCCCCCCCCCCAACCAGGGCTCATCCCGCGGGCCCGGGGCGGCGGCGGGGCCCGGCCCGGGTTATGTAAGGCGGTGGCGGGTGCGGACGCGGTGCGGGCGGCAGCGGGGCCCGGCCCGGCCCTCCCCTTACCTTGTGGATTCTCTTCAGCGCCATTGTGTGCGCGAGGCGGCGAGGAGGGGCGGGCGGGGAGGGGGCAGCCGCGGGGACTATTTTCCGAGGGGGGGAAAGGGGGGGAGGGAAGGAGGAGCGCGGAGGTGGCGGCGGCGCGGATAGAGAAAAGAAGCGGGGGGGGGGAGGAGGAGGAGGAGGGAAAGGGGGGAAGGGAAGGAGAGAGAGAAGGGGGGGAAGGGAAGGAGGGGGAAGGGGCCCCCCCCGGAGGCGGCGGCGGGCGGGGGCCTGCGGCGGCCGGGGCTGGCGCGCTGCTCCCTGGCCGCTGCGCTGGAGCTCGGTGCCGCAGCTCCTATCGCATCCCTCCGCCGACCCTTTATGCGCTGGCGCCTCCTCGCCGGCCTTCCGCGTATCACTCCGCCGCGGCGCACCGACCCCCACCGCTCTCCGCTGAGTGACGGGAGGGCGCGGGGACAGCCGCCGAGACCGGGGCGGGAGCGAAGCGAGGCCGGGGCGGGAGCGAGAGGGGAGAGACGGGCGGGAGAGAAGGAGAAGCGGGAGGGGGGAAGCGGGAAGGGGGGAGGGTGGGACTATTTATCCTGCGGCCGCCGTGCAGAACTCTCCAGAAGGGGGAGGGGGAGAGCGCGGAAGGATACGACGGCGGCGGTGGATGCGTGAGGCGCGGTTGGCCGCCGCGCGCGTGACGGCGGCTTCTCGCGAGAAGACGGGACGGGAAGAAGTCCCGGCCGCGCCGCCGCTGTGGGCATGGGGAGGGCCCGGGGCTGCCGGTCACGGTACCCCCGGTCTGGGTCCGTATTGTCCCCGTGGCCCGGGCGGGACCCGCGAGATGGGGCCCGGCAGCAGATGCCCCTTGGAAGAGGCGGGCCGGGGCCGGCAGTGGGTTGCGGTCAGTGGCGCTGGGAGCGGGGCCGGTGACACGCTGTATGTGCCCCGCGGCTGTGCCGCAGTGTCCCCTGCCCGCGGGGAGCGCCGCGGGGCTGGCACAGGGTGCCCAGAGAAGCTGTGGCTGCCCTATCCCTGGCAGTGTTCAAGGCCAGGTTGGACACAGGGGCTTGGAGCAACCTGCTCTAGCAGAAGGTGTCCCTGCCCGTGGCGGGGGGTTGGAACTGGGTGAGCTTTAAGGTCCCTTCAACCCAAACCATTCCATGACTATGATTTGATGAATTCATTTTTAGGCCTGGGAGGACGCATGGTCAAAGCACACCAAGTGGGCCATGTGCTTATTGCACAGACGTGGCTGTGTAATAAAGCTTTAAACCATCACACAAGTTTAAATAGTGAAGGATCTCCAGTGCCACAACCACAGTGTGAAGAACAGGAGGCTCGGTACCCATCAGGCAGCACGGAGGGAGGTGAAGGCTCCCCAGCAGTGACAGCATCAATAGCCATGATGGGCAGAGGTGGAAGAAAGACTCGTTTCCATCCAGCATCTGCATGGAGAACACCAACACAGGCAAAAACAACAACTGTTCTCAGGTGACTGAGGAGCTCGTGTCAAACAGTTCATCCAGTGGTAATGCTGATGAGTACCAACAAGCCAAAGGGTTCTGCGCAGCTTCAGTGAGGTTCTGAGCCCTGTAACCATGTCCTGTATCAAAGTGTGATGGGCAAGTGCCATCAACAGCCAGCTCAGAGAAAAGGGCAGCTTCCCTTCAGGTCCAAACCACAGAAACCAGTGAAGGAGGCAGGGAACAGAAGGAAGGAGGCAGGGAGCAGGTTGCTGCTTGGCCGAAGGAGTGCACACAATCAAACGCGCTTGTTCAGCCTAACACCCAGACTGCCTGTACATACACACCCCCGTGGGGCATCTTGTAACAGTGAGATGCTTTCAAATCTACACCACATGAGGGTCTTTTCTGTTGCTCCTGCTTCTCTTCCCATCGCCAGCTTTGGATCACGAGATGGATCATGGGGCTGGATGCTTGCCCTCCGTCCTGGGCTTGCGGTGGGCTTCCAACTGCTTCCAAGTTGGCAGTCCTGCTACCAGAGCGAGTAAGGAAAATGCCAAGAAGCATTTTTCATCAGGATTGGAAGATAAGGCTTCCCAAGAACACATCAGGGTTTGTTCCTTTGTGGGAAGGCCTGGTTTCCTATGGATTTCTCTTGTGTGTAACTACCATTTTTAGTGGATTGTGCTGTTTCTCTGTTCTTGCCTGTCTTCTCACCTGGTACAGCAGCAGGGTTGGTTTCCACTGTTCTTGTCAATCCCACACCTCCTGTGCATCTCTTGGCAGAGAGGGATGAAGGGCTGAAACAGGAGGCTTTAGGGGCTGGTGGCTTTAGCACAGGGTGTGTTTTGAGTTAATTTCTCTGTCCTCCTTCACACTTGGTATGGAGAGAATAAATCACTGATTCATAGCAATGGGATTTGGGCTGGTGTGTGCTTCAACTCCTTGGATTCATTTTGTGCTTTCTTGCTTTTTCCCCTCTTTTTTGGCACCTTCTGAGTTTCTGGACACCCCTTCGTTGCAGAAGAGCAGAGAACAAGCACAAAGCAGGCCACTGTCCGTCCCTGCCACACCAGTCTCCACCAGTATGGGGAGCTGGAAATGCTCAAATAACACTAATCCCAAGTACTCCCGCCCTTATGGCTCCCTCAGTCCTGGGCCAGAGACAAAACTGCTTTTCTTCCAACATTCCCATAGAATCCCAGAATCCCAGACTGGTTTGGGTTGGAAGGGACCAGTTCCAAGCCCCTGCCACGGGCAGGGACACCTTTCCTGTGCCAGCGCCTCAGCACCCTCACAGGGAAGAGCTTCTGCCTAACAGCTCATCTCAATCTCCCCTCGGGCAGGTTAAAGCCATTCCGCTTGTCCTGTTCCTCTCATTTCCTGCTTTCTCTTGTTAGGACACTCTTCTCCTACCTGCTGCCTTCATCCCTGCTTCTCTTCCACCTCACCTCAGACTTTTCAGGTGTCCTGCAGATTTCAGTCTCTTCCCACCCCTTCCCAAACAGTGCAATTGACCCATATGCGCTTTTCCGTACCCCACATGAGCTCCTATCCTGGTCCTCTTCTCCAACAGGGTGAGTTCTGCTCCCCAGCACCAGAGAAGACGCTCCGGGCCGCATCTGCTGTGAGAATTCCTGGCTGGTCCCCACCCCTAGCAGCTCCTGCTGCAGACAAAGCTCTCCCCGCTTAGCCAGGAGCTGCCTCTCCGTGCTGGCGGCTGCTGGCCCCTCACACAGCACCCAAAATGCCATTTCAGGAGGCATTTCACCTGCAGCTCTGCTTTCACCCTCTCAGCCTGAAGAGCCAGGGCGTTTGTGGGGTCTTTTGTCCTCAGCTGTGCTCGTAGCTCCCGTTCCAGAGAGCAGCCCTGAGTGATCTGCTCTGTGTGCCTGCCAACACGATCCTGTGCCAGCATCGCCCGCTACAAACCAGCAGAGCATCGCTGGAGGAGTTAGCTGAGTCCTGCCTTATCCTCAGATGGCTCCGTGTGTCTTTCCTTCGCCATCTTCCTCTGAGCAGCTCTGCTCCACAGGGTCAGCTTGCAGTGCTCTGTGAGGGAAGAAGACTTAGACGTGCTTAGACAAAGGCTCAAGAACTCAAAGGAGTGCAAACTGCCCAGCCTCGCTGGCTACATCTGGTGTTCCTGGGCTTTGGCAACCAGTGAGGCCTTCGTTAGCAGGTGAATAAAGCTAAAGGAGGTAAAATACAGCTGGAAAAGGGAAAATCCCACACTTTACCAGTGTTGGGCACATACTTCAAAGCTCCAAAGAGAAAAACTCTCAGAACAACAGACCTGGAGCAGTGGGGAAAGTGAAGGGTTAGGGAGAACAAAGTTCTGCCTCTTGGGGAACAGCAGAGGCTGCACCCCTTTCTTGCCTCCAGAGCTGCTAAACCTTTGTGTCTTGCAAAGACGGAGCAGCCACTTTTCCCCTTGCTGGTTGGTGTTCCCTCCAGGAGCAGCTGGCTCCAGAGCAGAGCTGCTCCAGCCCTCGCAGCAGCTCCGGGGCCTCCTCTGGCCTCGCTCCAGCAGCTCCATGTCCCTCTTGTGCTGTTGCCCCAGAGGACATCTGCTGCCCTGGGTCTGTGGCCACCAGAACCAGGCACCCGAGAGGCTGGAGGGCCTTATTGACCAGCCAGAGCCCGGCAGCAGCTGTCCGTGTGTTGCAGTGTCCATGGGCACTGCTCCTGAGTCAGCATCTCCCGGAGCTGTGTGGGGTGGGGGGACCCCACTGTGTGTGTGTCCCCTCTCTGCTAGAAGGAATTTGCTTCTGTTTCACCCCTGGAAACCTGCTGCACTCAGTAAATTAAATCTAAGTTCTTGTCTCCTTCCTTACCGCGGCTTGGCTCAGCCCACTGTGACCTGCCAGGTAAGTCGGGGCTTCCCAGAAGTCATGTTTGAAACCTGCCACACGTGCTGCCCAGTGCCCGGGTTTCCTGCGTGCTGCAGGAGGGAGGGCTCTGCTCCTCTCTGCAGCCATGATTGCTCCTTTCATTTTCACTTTCCGTGGTGCTGGGAAGGGCAGCCGCACCCAGGGCACCAGGAGCCCGTTAAGGTGCTCCAGGTCTCTGTGTGCAGCAGCAGCCGCCCAGGCGGGAGCACTGAGCCCAGCAACCACGGGGCGGGAAACCCGGGCAGCTGCTGCGGTGAGTACAACGAGGAGCACTCACTGCTCCCCCAGGCCCTGTGGCTGCAGAGCAGGAGGGGCTGGCGTGAGGTTGGGATTTGGGAGTGGGGTGGCCCCCCAGGCCCTGCTTGCCAAGCCCATTGGGGCACGGGGGGCAGCCCTGGGCAGCGCACAAGGGAACCTCCCCAGGAGCAGCTGCATTTCGGCAGCGTGCAGAGGGCTCCGTTGCAAGCTTTGGGGTGCTCAGTGGGCACTGGATGTGCACGTGTTCCCCTTCTCCACTCCCCGCGGTGGGTGCTGGGGGCAGTGGTCACTGCTGACCCCTGCTCTCTGCCACAGATGTCTCGGGGACCACAGCGGCCGCAGCGCCCCAGCACCCTGCGCATCCCCAGAGCGCGGGGAGGCCGAGCCCAGCGCGCCGGGTACCTGCTCCTGGCCGTGTGTGCCGCAGCGCTGTACCTCGCCGGGGAGCCCCTCCTGCCCACCGCCCGCAGCCTCACCTTCCACTTTCTGGCCCTGCAGGTCGGGGTGCTGCTCAAGGGCACCTGCTACCTGGCGGAGGAGATCTTCCACCTCCAGTCCAGGTGAGACAGCCTGGCCACGGCTGTGTCCCAGGCTGCGGGGCCACCCTGGGGACGAGGACAGAGCAGCCTCTGGGTGTTGGGGGGAGCATCTGCTCCTTTACTCCTGCTTGTGCCCTCTGTGGCAAGGCTCTGCTGTGCCCCAGCAGCACACACTGCTCTCCATCAGCTTCCCATCCCTCCCATCTCTTCCTCCCTTCTCTCCCCCTCTCCTGCCTGCCTAGCTCTCATGTATGGATGTCTCCTCGCCTTTTCTTTCCTCTCCTTTCCTCTCCCCTCCTCTCCTCATAGCTCCCCAATGTGCCCTTTCCCTGTGTAACATACCTCAGCCCCCAGCCTCTTCCCACCACCCCGTACTGGCGGGCATCGAGCTGTTGGAGATAGTATCCCCTTGCCGTCCTGTGTGACACTGCATCTGCTCCCCTCTGACACCCGTGGGTGCTGCAAGCGACCCAATCCCGGGAGGCACCCCGGGTGCGCTGAGCAGGGTCCCCCAGGGCTCTAGGAGTCAGCAGCACTGGCAGGGAGGTGGGAGCATCCCTTGGCCAGTGCCCCATGTGCTGCTTGCTCCTGTCTCCCTGTCCCCTGCAGGCACCGCGGCAGCTTCTGGAGGGCGCTGAGCGCCTGCTTCCCGCTGCCCTGGCACGGGCCCGCGCTGCTGCTCTGCGCCTTGGCCTGCGTGGCTCTTCTCGATGAAGACAGGCAGAAGCTTGGCCTCCACCTTGGCCTGGCCGCCCTGTGCCAGCTCCTCAGCCTCGCCCTGGGGCTCCACGTAAGGCACCAACCCCTCTGTCCTGGCTGGCTGCTGGGGGAGCGCTTCAGCCCTACGCAGTGGTGGGGGCACACGGCCGGGTCCGCATGGCCCCTGCACATACAGCCCACCCGCACCCTGCCCCACAGTGGGGCAAACACCTCATCAGCTCAGCCCCAAAGAGCTGATCTCCTCCACGCCGTGCTGCCACGCTGTAGGCAGGAGCTGCCAGCCTGCCTTTGAATGAGCACGGCCCCCCCGGTGCTGGCAGCAGCCCTCCCGCAGCCAGAGCCCCACTGACACAAACCCCGGGTGTTTATAAGTGTGTCAGTGAAGCCGGTACTTGAGGGAAGGGGTGGCTGTGTGCTGTCTATGGGTTCATTATAGGGGGGGCTGCGGGCAGAGAGCCAAGCTCCAGGTACCTCTGCAGTACTCCAGGGCTCTGCTTTCCCCCAGCTGAGCTGCATGGGAGAGGGATCATGCAGGCTACAGGAAGGTGCTTTGGGGACTGAACACCTATTTCCAACTAAATCACAGACTCATGGAACCCCAGCCTGGTTTGGGTTGGAAGGGACATAAAGCTCATCCAGTTCCAACCCCCTGCCACAGGCAGGGACACCTTCCGCTAGAGCAGGTTGCTCCAAGCCCCTGTGTCCAACCTGGCCTTGAACACTGCCAGGGATGGGGCAGCCACAGCTTCTCTGGGCGCCCTGTGCCAGCGCCTCAGCACCCTAATGAACACACAGAGCTGGCTCATGGTGTTCTCACCACTCTGTGAACACACAGGAGCCACTGGTGGCCCTGGAAACCCCACCATCAGGCGGTGGAATGTCCCCTCTCAGATGCTGGAAGCACTGGGCAGAGCCATAAGTTGCCCTGGGACACACAATCCCGATGGAGGGTGCAGCCAGAAACATGCCCCACTCGCCCCAGCATCAGCTTCCTCACCTGCAGGGGCTGTGGTGGTGGAAGGGGCAGCAGGGAGCTCACCTCCACGTCAGTCTGCTCCCAGTCCCTGCAGAGAACCCAGCGATGCAGAAGAGCCCAGGTGCTGCTTTCACCCCCCCTGCTCTGTCTTTGTTCCCTCTGCAGAAGCCCTCAGCAGTGGAAGCGTCCGAGATGTCCGAGAGGTCCAAGCAGAACGTCGCTCATGGACTTGCCTGGTCTTATTATGTTGGGTACCTAAAAATAGTCCTGCCACGTACGTAGCTCTTTCCCTGCATTATCATGCCTAGAGATAGAAATAGCTCCTAATAACAATCCTCCCACTTTTACAGCGTTAGCAGGGAAATGGGGAGCGAGGTGGAAAGCAGCTGGACTCACACCAGCCCCCTCTGCCCCATGCTCTCTTCCACCAGGGCTGCCAAAGTCAATGGAGGAATTCAGCAGAGCCAACCCCAGCGTGCTGTCATGCAGGGGCACCTGGAAGCTCCACATCTTGGTCCCTCTGAGCTGCGACGTCTGTGATGACCTGGAGAAAGCTGACAGCAATATCCAGTACCTGACCGACCTCACTGAAACCACTCTGACCCGAGCTGGCACCAAAAACAGGGTCTACAAACACAGCCTCTATGCCATCAGGGATGAGGATAACAAGGTAGAGAGTGCAGCGTCAGGCCAGTGGTCAGCATGCCTCAGCCCAAAGGTCCTCCTGGCCTCAGACCCTGGTCCAGAAGTGGCCATATGGGCAGGACAGTGTCCCCTCTCCCCATAGATACACCCAGCTTTCAGCAGGCTTCCATGGCATGGAGAGGTCCTGGTCAATGAAGGCCCATCTGCACCCCTTCCTGCTGGCTGCCTCCTCCCAGGCTCAGCCCTTGCAGGGATGTTGGGCTCATTTAACCCCTCCTGGAGCTCATGGGAGTCCAGAAAGCAGCAGAGACGTGAGCAGAAAGCAGCAGCTGTAGGGTACAGAGCATCACTTCCCATGGGACAAGTGAATATTTTTGTTGTGAAGAGGTGCTCGAAAATGTCTCTGTGAGTCATTACATCATTTGACTCTCTCCCAATGCACCAGTCACCTCTTTTCCAGGCTGTGGAGCCCTAAATCCCTCCATCTCACACTGCACTCATCTCCTTCCACACCTCCAAGCAGTTGGGCCTCTGTGGAGGAGGGAACATGCTGGTCCTGCTGCCACAGCCGTGGATGGAGGTGTTGGCAGAGCGATGCTTCCCACCTGGGTCCCCATAAGTGGCCTTTTGCTGGTGCCCGAGCACTGAGCTGCTGCCCGCAGGGGCTCCAGAGCCTCCTTCCTGGCCCTGCCTCTGGGATAGTGCAGTCGGCATTGGGCTTTTCCTGCCACGATGCACACACCGATGCTGTGTTTCATCTGCCAGCCTCCTGCTGAGTCACTCGGCTCCAAGGGAGCTCCAGCAGCTCTGCAGCCTGGACCTGCCCTGCCCCACCGTGTGCTGCCAGTAAAACCCACCCCTTGGCACCAGCACTGGGTCACTGGGGCATCTGCCTCCCAAAGCTGGAAGCTCTTCCTGCTATTTACGGAGGGATCCCATTCCTCTTCCTTCTAATGCTTTATTAAACTTTCCAGTTTACCCAGTAGAAGACTTACTGGCAACCCAGCTCCTCCTTGGAATTCTTAGGGCTTTAACAAACCTCATCTGTTTGATCAGCCTCCTCCTAGCTGAGCATTCATCTCGCCAGTGTTTATCCTCCTCTCCATTCTCCTGCACCCCATTAGGACACTCAGAATTCCACTTGTCCAGCAGAGCAGCCGCAGAGAAGGTGTGATCATCCAGCTCCAGCCCCTGCCGCGGGCAGGGACACCTTCCACTAGAGCAGGTTGCTCCAAGCCCCTGTGTGCAACCTGGCCTTGAACACTGCCAGGGATGGGGCAGCCACAGCTTCTCTGGGCACCCTGTGCCAGCACCTCAGCACTCTCACAGGGAAGAACTTCTGCCTCAGAGCTCATCTCAATCTCCCTGTGGTCCATCGCACAGCCCCAGGGCAGGGCACGGAGCAGCTGAGGGGTCTGAGGGCTCTGCCCAGCACCAGGGTCCCCTGGCAGCCCTTTGCTGGCTGCTCAGTTCTTCTGCCCTCATGTCTGTTTCTTCCTTCCCTGCAGCTCTGGCACTGTGCAGTGGAATATGCCACCCCGCTGCAGTCCCTCTACGCCATGTCCCAGGATGAGTGTGCTGCCTTCAGCCGGGAGGACCGCCTGGAGCAGGCCAAGCTTTTCTACAGGAGCTTGGAGGAGATCCTGAAAGGCTCCAAGGAGTGCGCGGGCACCTACCGGCTCATTGCGTATGAGGGTGAGTGAGGAGGCAGGAGGGTGCCCACACGGTGGCTGTGCTCTGCCAGCCCTTGAGAGACCTCAGAGCAGGGCAAACAAGGGGAAGCAGGCCATGGAGCTGCTGCAAGGGCTGGAGCAGCTCTGCTCTGGAGCCAGGCTGAGAGAGCTGGGCTGGGGCAGCCTGGAGAAGAGAAGGCTCCTGAAGGGGACACCTTAGAGCAGCTCCAGTGCCTAAAGGGGCTCCAGGAAACCTGGAGAGGGGCTTTGGACAAGAGCCTGCAGGGACAGGACAAGGGGAATGGCTTTAACCTGCCAGAGGGGAGATTGAGATGAGCTCTTAGGCAGAAGCTCTTCCCTGTGAGGGTGCTGAGGCGCTGGCACAGGGTGCCCAGAGAAGCTGTGGCTGCCCCAGCCCTGGCAGTGTTCAAGGCCAGGTTGGACACAGGGGCTTGGAGCAACCTGCTCTAGTGGAAGGTGTCCCTGCCCGTGGCAGGGGGTTGGAACTGGATGAACTTTAAGGTCCCTTCCAATCCAAACCAATCTGTGACTCTATGATTCCAGGAGTCCAGGAGCAAAGTTTTTCCTTCTTCCCATCGTCCTTTCATTTCCCTTCTCCACACCTCCAGAGCAGCAGGCCTTGACAACAGCTTTGTGCTTCTTGCTGAAGTGAACCTCATTGTTTTTCAGAGGAAATTCAGCTCTCTCCCTGATGGGGAGAAGCATTTCTACCCAGCGAGGTAGTTCCCATCACAACACCGTGCCTGTATTTCACTCTCCTTCGTGCACTTTCTCTTTTAACTTCTTTCTCCTGACAAGCTGAAAGGGGGAAGCAAGCACCATGTTTTGACTTCTCAGGGAATGCTGTGTGTGCAGGAACTCTGCTCCCTGCCCTGCCTTGGACTCACCAGTGCAGGTGGGTTTTGTCTGTTTCTGTTCCAGAGCCAGCAGAAGCGGAGCCCCACTTCTTGTCCAGAGAGATCCTGTGGCACCTCCGGCAGCAGCACTGTGAGGAGTACCCGGTGCAGGAGGAGAACCCCCCGCACACCCCATCCACCGCCCTCAGCTCAGCAGAGCTCAGCCTCCACATCAGCACCTCAGACCTGCCGCAGCCGCTGCGAAGTGACGGCTTCTAAAGCACCTGAAGCACCGCCCAGCCCCACACCGTCCCCTCGGGCCTGCCCTTAGCCCCTTCCTCCTGCAGCAAGTGCTGCCCATGGCAGCGAGCCCCAGCCTCCTGCAGGAGCTGCCCAGCGAAGCCTCCCATGCATCGTGGTCACTGGAAAGTGCTGACTCAAAGCAGAGCCCTGTGACACGCTTCCTGTCCTCTTCATGTCCATCTCCTGTAGTTATCTGTGGATGTTTGGGTTTGGTTTCAATCTGCTTTGATTCGTGTCATATAAAGCATTTTCCTCTGAGGCAAGTTGCAGTATCCCGAATCTCTGGCATGATGTGCGGTCTGCCCGCAGTGATCCGGTGGTGCTAGGTTGGGCTTTGGAAATCCCAGCCACGATGTGTGTGCTGGCTCCAACACCTCCATCCACCCTGGCCTCACTAATGGGATGGCTTCTGCAGGCACAAGGGGGAAGTGCAGGACTTCCGGGGCACCCTCCAGCCTGATGAACCCTCCGTGCACTTACACACAAACAGCCTCAATTCCACCCATTCCGACTGTGGAGGACTGACACTGACTGACAATCAGTGGTCCCAAAGTGCAAGAAACCTCCCTGCCTTTGCTCCATCCAGTAATTCACATGCCCACATTGCTCCCAAGCACCCCACAGAAGTGTTTCTCCAGCCCCAGAGGACATGCCAGACCCCTGGAGTGCTGGGAAAGGGGCAGGGTGCAGTCCTGGGACAACTTTCACAGGGCCAGCCTAAGTACTTGGGCCTCATCTGCTCAGGTAGAAGCAGGGCAGGGGATGGATCCTGCTCCAGAGGGACTGCCTGGGCCAAAGGAAGCAGCCAAGAAACACACTCCCCATAGTCAGCTGCTGCCAGAAGCCTTCCCAGCTGGGAAGATAGCAAAATCCCAAAGGGGCTACAGGAAACCTGGAGAGGGGCTTTGGACAAGGGCCTGTAGGGACAGGACAAGGGGAATGGCTTTAACCTGCCAGAGGGAAGATTGAGATGAGCTCTTAGACAGAAGCTCTTCCCTGTGGGGGTGCTGAGGCGCTGGCACAGGGTGCCCAGAGAAGCTGTGGCTGCCCCATCCCTGGCAGTGTTCAAGGCCAGGTTGAACACAGGGGCTTGGAGCAACCTGCTCTAGTGGAAGGTGTCCCTGCCCGTGGCAGGGGCTTGGAACTGGAGGAGCTTTAAGGTCCCTTCAACCCAAACCAGGCTGGGATTCCATAAAGGGATCCCCCTGAGAACACAGTCATACATGTGTGCACCCATCCTGCACTGGCTGGGCACTGAGCTTATGGGGCTCATCTTAGAAGTACAGCCACAGCACCAGTGCTTCCCCTCTGAGTAGAAGAAGAAAACCCTGGGTGTACCGTTTGGATGAGAGCTTGGCTGAGTGTGGTTTCTGCTGGGAAAAGGGCAGCCTGGAAAACCCTGCAGTCACCTCCCACAGGCCACGAGCCACAGGAAGCATGCAGAGCCACGTGCTGCACAGCCACCTGAGCAGAGCCGCCGAGAGCCTCTAACCCACCTCCTTAACCGCCTTGGGAAGCCTCTGGGATTCAAAAGGCCCCTGTGACCTGCTCAGGCTCCTGGGCAGCCCATGGCCAGCAAGCACCTGGATGTCCTTCTCCTCACACAGTGCTGATCCCTGTGAGCCCTTAGAACAGCGTTTGCTGGCCCTCACAGGTGGGTACCACACTCTTGGCCTAGAAGTGTGCTCTGTGCTGGCACCTCCTGCTCCCAGTGTGACACTGAGTAAAGACAGCTTATTCCTGTCTCATTTAAAGCCACTGGTGAGACAACTGCGGTTCCTTCTGCCTCTCCTAAGCTTTCCTTCCCAGGATAAAACTGCTCTTACTGCAGCTGCCCCTCAGCACAGCACCCCAGGTAAGTATCAGGGCTCCATCTTCCATGCATGTGGCAGAACATGGTGGGAGATACCTCTCGCCACCTCCAAGCTTTCGGAGGAGATTTGGCTACATGTTGGTCCTGCTGGGAGTGGGAATTGGAACCCATTTCAGGACTCAGTAAAACCTTAATCTGCAGCATAATCCCTGGGCACTGCGTCTGTGCAAGAGAAAACTGGCAGATGAAAGGGCTGGTAAGGGAGGGTTTGTGACAGCAAAGAGCAAGAGGCAGCTCCTCTCCGCCTGGTGGCTTGCAGAGGTGATGGGGATCTTTGCTGAGGCCTCCAGGATGTGCTGAGTGCCTGGTACTGCACTGGCCAGAGAGGGAGAGGGGAAAACTGCTGCTGCAGGGGAGGCACCTCCTGCTCCTGGTAGGAAACACACAGCCCGGGGTGCAGGGAGCAGAGTGACGATCCTGAGGGGTCAGGGCATGGTCCTGATCCCAACCTCCTGTTTCAGAGCAGCATTCCAAGGGCACAGAGCTAATGCTGTGGGCACCTCCTGAGACTCAAGGTGAATGTGTGGCACCAGGGCTGAGCTCAGCAACACGGGAACAGGCAGAAGCAGCAGCGTGGGCTTGTTGAGCATCTTCACCCAGCGCTGCTCCAGAGCCTGAGCAGCTCTTCCCTGCCCTCAGGATGAAGGAGAAACATCAGAGAGCAGCAGACCCAAGCCATAGGCAGGGAGCAGCAACGCTACCACAGCTCAGTGAGATGAGCTGAGCAGGTCCAAGGTCCAACATCCAGTGGCAGGTCCCGGGTCAAGCAGGGATGTCCGTGGCACAGAGCAAGAGAGGATGAGCGAGGCACAGAGCCAGGCACAGCCTGTCTGCACCCTCCCTGCAGCCAGGGGTGCCAAGGACAAGGCTTCTCACAGCTCTTCCTCACATCTTCGCTGTTCTTCCAGCAGGTTTTGTTAGTGCCATTGAGATGTAAATAGGCCCAGCTCCTGTTCATTTGCAACCCAAGGACCAGCCTTAGGCATCCTTTCAGAGGCCCGCTTTGCTCTTTCCTCCTTGTGGTCACCAGAAATGACTATTAACTGCCTGTACTGATCCATCCTGCTCCATACAGCAAAGAGGCTTATTTTTTAACCTCAGAGTGGCTGACACTTGGGTTGTCTCCAAGCCCCGCTGCAGAGCAGCTGCTCGGGCTTTTACCATGAACTTAGACAAACGGATCAGTTCTTCTGCAGGAGATGCATGTGCCTGTTACAAGAGTGTCTTTACTCCTGCTCTTGTACATCTTCTCCTTCTCCTGGAAGGAGAAGCCAGCAGTGCAGCCCGACCTGCCATTGCACAAATACAGCAATTGTCTGGGTCAGGCAGATGGGGAAGATGGAGAAAGAATGCTCCTGAATTTGTGTCTTTTGAATGGTGAATTTAGGAATTATTTTATGGAGTTTGCATCCCCCTCACTGCCTAAAATCCCTCTAAACTCTCTCTCTGGAGGGATGGGTGTGTGTTAAATATCACTGTACTGGAAGACCTAGGGAATTTTTAGGCTGATTCCTGACTGATATTTAAAGAAAGGGATGGAGCTCAAAGCTGCAGTGCCCTTGCTAGGTTGAGGATGGGAAGTGGTTTTGGCTCAGGAGCCATTTCCATCCCACATGGCCATGGTGGGAGGCAGGAGCGCTGGGCACTCATCACCAGCCTGGAGTCAGGACATGAGCATCCTTGGGGAGGGTGAACATATTGGCCAGGAGCAGCACCTCCGAGAAGCTGCCTGTCCCCCATGTCCTTTGGGGACTATTTTAGCCTTTACCTCTGTTGCACATAACTCCCATCTCTGGGTCACATAGACTAGAAAGGAGAGTTCCTCTGCTTCAGGTTTGGGGCTGAGAGGTCAGTGTCAATTACTACTGAGAGCCTGTCCCTGTAAATGACAGGCACCATCATCAGTGCTAACTAATTTCAAGAACACCTATTGGCAATTAAAAGATGCCTCACAGCATCCAGCTTCCTGCTTCTTTAAATGGCACAAACCCAGTGCTGGAACATCAGCAGAGACATTTCCCTCTTGGTTTTAATCTGCTGCTTTGGAGAATAAGGAATAGTCTCATGTGGCCACAGTAGTGACTGCATCCAGTTTGCTGTGTCCCCTGCTCTGGGATGCTCTGTGCGAGAGACACAATGGTTTGGGTGTGAGAACCATCATCTGGCTCCTCTGGGAAATCTCATCCATTTTCTTGCTGGTTTGTGATGGATGTTGGCACCTCAGACCAATAAGTGTTCGTGTTGCTTCTGCTCCAGTGCTGAACAGCAAGAAAACTGTAAAGAGAGAACTTTTGTTGTTCAAAAAAACAACAAAACATGGCCCTTATTGCAAACTGGCTCCTTCAATCTGGTGACTCTTCTCGGCTGGCTTCAGACCTGACTTTCCTCTCGAACATGTCTAGAAAACCACACGGTCTTCTGCAGACAAGTGCTTGTGGGGTCGGTGACTGGTCCCGCCATGAGGAACCAGCTCCAGGTGAGCAGCAACCACGGTTCAAGTGGCCTGTGCTGCCCTCAAGTGTTGCTTTTTAACCACATCCCAATGCTCAGAGCCTGCACTAAGTTGCACTTTCCCAGTTTTGTGATTGTGCTCCAAGAAAGGCCCTTAATTCACACTAAGTATTGTCATTTTACCTTTCACGTAGTAAAAATCGTTCTTGAAAAGTGGGTCGGCGTGAAGTGGGTGAGGCAAATGGCAGGTTCACCAACCTCCAGGCATTACATTTCTTATGTTTCTTATTTCTTATGCAGACAGCAGCTCAGTGCTTGGCCTGCCAGTGAGGGATGGGCTCACATCTCTTGGATTTAAACTTGTTATTAATGAACTGCCTCTGCTTCCTGCTGCAACTGCTGCTGGCTCCAAGGTCCCTTCCATTGCCTCTCCCCAGTGGCTTAGTGGGAGCAGTGTAATACCTGTGGGGAATGTGCCTAAATTCAGTTTATTAATTAATATATAAATTTATATATTATCTATAATTATTACATTATTATATATTATAGTATATATAATTTATAAATTAGTTAAATTAAATTAAATGAGAGCCAGCAGCAGTCCAGAAGCCCTCACAGGGCTGTCTCGATGCTCATGCATGCTGCCTGGTTTAGCGCACAGCTCTGCCTGAAGAGTCACACCTTCAAACCCTTGAGCCTTTAAATCCTGTTGTAGCATCCATGGGGATAACATATATGTAAAACCCAACATCCCGATTTTTAATTAAACTGTGTGCCACGCAGCTGAAATCTGCATTTCAGTCATGCACTTCTCACTCCTGCCTCTAGTTCTGCAGTGCCTGTTTCCCAAGCTGAAAGCGCTGCAGTCCATGTCTCACTGGCATCTTCAATGGTGTGTTAGTGTGGTGCCCAGCACGATTGTGCGGTGCTTATGTCTCATAGAAAGGTGAACAGACAATGGGAAACCAACCCAGAGTCCCCAGTGGGCATGAAGGGTTGTTCCTGGGTGCCAGGCTGGGGTCACAGGTAGCTCAGGGTGTCCACACAGGGTCCCTTCTAGGGGCAGCTCTTTACCAAGCCTCTTAGCAGAGAGAGAACTGCAGTTCCAGCCTTTAGGTAGTAACTTGAAGGTTTTAGGGAGTCATTTTTGTTCTTTCCCCATCCCCAATGGTGCCAGGCTTTGCAGGAAGAGCAGGAGCCAGCAGCTGCTCCCATCACTGCAGTATCCCAGCCCAGACCAGGCTGGTGGGGCACGAAGCTGCTCAGGGTGCAGGGAGTCGCTGCCTGTGCCCAGCCAAACAGCTCTGACCCCTGAGCTGCTCCGGCCACAGAGGAAAGAGCCCACAGAGGTGCCTGCGCAAACACATCCTGCTCATGAAGGGAAAGGAAGAGAGGTTAATGAGGTTGGGACATGTTTTGTCTCCTTTTCCTGTGCCTAGTACTGCCCCTGGGCTGCACCCAGCCCCCTGAGGCCAGAGACTGTTGTCTCTGAAGCAGGAGGTAGGGGCATCGCCTCCACCCCTCGCTACTGGGAGAAGGATGGCTGTCTTGTGCTGGGGAGGGACCGTGAGGCACAGAATGAGGCACCATGCTTGGGATCAGACATGTCCTGTCACTTGTGCTTGATACCAGCACCACACCGTGCTGCTGGCCCCCAATCCCACACCAGCGGCCCAAAGCAGCCCCTGCCCCGGCACCAGCCCCCACTAAGAGGAGGCGGCGCTCCCGCCATCATGGCGGCGGCGGCCAGGCAGAGCCCGCCCCGTCTCAAGATGGCGGCGGGCGGGCCGGCGGCGGCGGCGGCCGGAAGGGCGCTTAGGTTGTCACGTCCCTCGCCAGCAGCCAATCAGCGCGCGGCGGCGCCTGCGCGGCGGGTGGTGCCTGCGCTAAGATGGCGGATGATAAGGTGAGTGGAGTGGGGCGGCGGGCGCGGCCCGGCCGGGGCTGAGGCAGTGTCGCGTTGTCCCTCCCGCCCCCCGCATCAGCCTTCGTGTCTCCCGCCAGGACTCGCTGCCGAAGCTGAAGGATCTCGCCTTCCTGAAGGACCAGCTGGAGAGCCTGCAGCGCAGGGTGGAGGACGAGGTGCACGCTGGCGTGGGGCAGGTAACGCGCTCCCCCCGGCCGTGTGGTGGCCAGGGGCCGGCCGGGCAGCGCTGTGAGGGGAGCCGCGTGCCCTGCGCCGCCCGCCGGCCTCACCCTTGGCTCTTCTCCTCAGGATGGCTCTCTGCTGGCGTCGCCCTTCCTCAAAGGCTTCCTGGCGGGCTACCTGGTAGCCAAGCTCCGCTTCTCGGCCGTGCTGGGCTTCGTGGTCGGAACGTGCACGGGGATTTACGCCGCTCAGAACTATGCCGTGCCCAACGTGGATAAGACAATCCGGGAATACGTCAGTTCCTTGAAAAAGGGCCGGGACTAGCGAGGAGCCCCTCGGCGGCAGTGACTGTAGAACAGTGTTCCTTAGTTAGCAGGCACACGGGATTCCTAGGGCTGTCAGAGGCACGGCACGGCCACCGTTCTTTTCCACTGGAAAAGAGCTTTACACCTCATCATTGCGAGACATCAGCAGGTCTGGTTAAGGGGTATTTATTACTGTGGCAGCAGTGATCACTCCACTAACCCACCGTAGCTTGGAAGCACCAGCAGCCCACGGTTTTCCAGCTGCCTTTAACCCTCACCTCTCTCCCCATGCCCCTGCGGACTGAAGGGCTGCCTGTGACATACCGTCACACTCACCACACATCCCTCCTCCCGTTGAGCGCATGCTTTGCCTTAGGAACATGCTTGGTGTGGCTTCCAGGGGAAGCGTGTAGTTCTCTTCCTTATGAAAACCAAAATCGTTCTCCTCTGCTGCATCAGAAGTGTAGCAGGTAACATTTTGTCTTAATCAGGCTCATTAAATTCATGGTATTTGGTCTCTCCTTGAATGTTTTAGGCTGCGAGTCTATCTGGCCTCTCTGCACTAAGACCAGCTCGCCCCTGCTGGCTACTGCCTGAAAATGGTGATGTTTGGGAATGCTGCTGCCTCTGCCAACTGGGTGCTCCGGAGGGGGCTGTGGGGACTCATGCTGCTCTTGTCCGTAGCTATATACGGCTCTCACGCCCCGCTCCTGACCCAGTGCAAGGTGGACGGGATGATCCCCTTCAGCTCCACGTCCGTGGTGGTTCTTGTCGAGCTGACAAAGCTGCTGGTGTCCCTCCTGTTCCTGCTCACCTGGGACCGGGAGCTGCTGGGAGCCGCTGTGTCGTGGCGCCACGTCGCCCCGTTCGCCCTCTCTGCCCTGCTCTATGCTGCCAACAACAACCTGGTGGTTCACATGCAGCTCTTCATGGATCCCAGCACCTACCAGGTCCTGAGTAACTTGAAGATCGTCAGCACCGCGCTCCTCTACAGCCTCTTCCTGCGCCAAAGACTCCGTGTGCGCCAGTGGCTGGCGCTGCTGCTGCTGCTGGCTGCTGGGCTGAGCTACAGCTGGGGGGGCCTGCAGGACCCTGGCAGCCCCTCCGAGATGAAGCTGCACATCACCGTGGTGGGCTTGGTGCTGATCTCGGTGTACTGCTTCATATCAGGCTTGTCTGCTGTCTACACAGAAGCCATCCTGAAGAGCCAGGCGCTGCCTCTCAGCCTGCAGAACCTCTTCCTTTACTTCTTTGGGGTCCTGCTCAACTTGATCGGCTACTTCTGGAGCAGCACAGAGGGTGCTTTCTTGGAGGGCTTCTCCTCCTGGGTGCTGGTGATTGTGGTCAGCCAGGCCCTGAATGGCTTGATCATGTCTGTGGTGATGAAGCACAGCAGTAACATCACCAGGCTCTTCATCATCTCCTGCTCTATCCTGGTCAATGCCCTCCTGTCCGTCGCCCTCTTCAATCTGCAGCTCACCCTCCTCTTCTTCGTTGCTGTCTCATGCATCGGCCTCGCTGTTCACTTGTACTATGGGCTCACGTAGCTGCTGCCTTCCTGCCCTGCATGTGCCAGGGCAGCCTTTGCTTGTTCCTCAGGGGTGTTTGGTGCTGGTGTGCAAAGCACAGCACCAGCAGTGCTGCCCATCAGCCTCCCGGCCCTGGTGCTCATGGGGAGTCGTTCCTGGTGGGTGCATGCACCGCTGGTGAGGAGTGCTGAGGAGGGGAGTGCCCGTCCCTGTTCCCAAGGGGAAAGCTGGGCCCTGCTCCAGCTCTGTGCCACAGGATTCCTGTGCAATCCGGCATGTCCAGCCTCAAGGGTCCTGAGCCTCTTGTTCGTGTGGTAACTTGTATTTTCAAGCTGCTTCCCCAGCGTGCCCATCTCTTGTGCCTGTGCTCCTGCACTGGGTAACTGCTGTGGGCTGCCAGGCCAGCACTGGGCTGATGCCATTTCGGCTCCTGTGGCTGGTGCTAGTGCCAACCATCAGCACGAGGCCGGGTGCTGCTCCCTGCAGAGCCTCGCACAGTGCCTGGGGCATCTCTCCCACCGCGGGGGTTTTCCAACCCCCTTGCCCCAGCCCCTGCCTGAAGGGCTGCTGCCCTTAGGCCCCCTTTCTCTTCCTCAGGCGTGGTGTCACTGCTCTGCGTGGAGCTGATGGGGAATGGGGGGATGTGGGAACTCTGTCACTTCCTCCCCAAAAGGGAGACAGCACCCAAATTTGTACTGATGCTGTAGCTAGTGATCTCCTGGCGTGCAGAAGTCACTGCTGGCTCCGGCTGCGGTTATTAAAGTTGTGGTACAACAGCACGTGCGTGCCTGTCCTCCCTGCAGGAAGCAGCTTTGTTTGGGGGCCAGGGATATGACATTCCTCAGTGAGAGGCAGATGCTTTATTCATGGAATCCCAGACTGGTTTGGCTTGGAAGGGACCTTAAAGCTCAACCAGTTCCAACCCATCAGCATCCCGCCGTGCTCACTGCTGCAGCCCATGCTCCTGCAGCCCATGCCCAGCAGCAGAGCAGGGTTTTCTCTGGGGAGCAGAGGGGTGAAGCGCTTTCCCCACAGCCCTTCTGCCAGCAACCACCGGCCCTGGGGCCGGTTTTCCACAGGGAGCAGCTTGGAGCAGCCAGAACGGGCAGGCTGGGAGGCCTTGCCCTGTGTAACTGCTGGGCTGGCCAGTCCCCTGGTCTGAGGGCTGGTGGCTCACTCCATGGAGGGGGATGAGGTGTCAGGGTCTGCAGGGACCCATCCTGCTGTCCCCAGCGCCCTGGGGTGCTGGCTCAGGGTGTCTGTGTGCTGGCATCGGCCGATCCCGTGCCTCTGGCATCCGGCAGCTCCTGCAGCAGCACCCGGTGCCAGCGGTCCATGGCCTCCCTCTGCTCCTGTGCCAAGTGCTGCTGGTCCCGGAGCAGCTGCGGGATGCAGGGGGCTGCCTGGCACAGCTCCGCCAGGCTGGAGCAGCATTCCCAGCGCTCCCTGCCCACCTGCAGCAGGCGCTGCCTGCGGCGCTGCAGCTCCCACCGGTGGCTCTGCAGCAAAGCCTCTGCGTCCCGCTTGGCCATGTCCCGCTCCCGCCGCGCTGCCTCCAGGCTCAGGCCCAGCGTGGTCACCTCCTGCCGCCAGCGAGCTGTGTCCCACTGCAGGGACAGGGGGGGCACAGGGTGACTCGGGGTGTCTGCTCCCTGCGGCTGCCATGCCCTGAGAGACAGCATAGAGCCCACAGCGATGGGTTCCCTGCTCAAGTGAGGCCAGAGGAGGCCCCGGAGCTGCTGCGAGGGCTGGAGCAGCTCTGCTCTGGAGCCAGGCTGAGAGAGCTGGGCTGGGGCAGCCTGGAGAAGAGAAGGCTCCTGAAGGGGACACCTTAGAGCAGCTCCAGTGCCTAAAGGGGCTCCAGGAAACCTGGAGAGGGGCTTTGGACAAGGGCCTGTAGGGACAGGACGAGGGGAATGGCTTTAACCTGACAGAGGGAAGATTGAGATGAGCTCTTAGGCAGAAGCTCTTCCCTGTGAGGGTGCTGAGGCACTGGCACAGGGTGCCCAGAGAAGCTGTGGCTGCCCCATCCCTGGCAGTGTTCAAGGCCAGGTTGGACACAGGGGCTTGGAGCAACCTGCTCTAGTGGAAGGTGTCCCTGCCCGTGGCAGGGGGTTGGACCTGGATGAGCTTTAAGGTCCCTTCCAACACAAACCAGTGCCCACCTCCTTGCTCTCCTCCTGGCCTGGCAGAGCAGAGCAGGCTCAGACAGCACCCAGAACACCCAGTGTTGCTGGAGCAGAGGGCCGCAGGCCCTGGGCACTCAGGGACCCAGCACTCACTGTGTCACCCCTGGGCAGTGGCCATGGCTGCGGTGCTTCGCTGGGTGCAGGCTCCTCCAGCAGACCCTGCCCCGTGCTCAGCGGGGCTTGGCTGTGCCCTCCCTGGCTGCTGTCACTGGCACCCTGTGCTGGGGGGGGAGAGAGAAGGAGAATGAGCATGACGTGGTGTGGCTGAAGGAAGACTGAGGCCTCTTCCAGCCTTTTCCCACCACGTGAAGCGATGCTTCGTGCCCACAGATCAGCCACCCAGGCATTGGGTGCCTGCATGTCCCCACGCTCCAGACCTGCTGCCTCCAGGCTCGTACTAGTCAGGGACACTTGGGTGCCAGGGTGCTGGTCTGGCGCTGTATTCCCTGGGGAGACCTGGTCCTGTGGGAGCAGGAAGTGTTATGGGAGCGCAGCCAGGATGCAGGGCTCCTCCTGCACCTGGGTTGTCCCTGGATGAGGGGGCCATGGCCGGTCTAGTGCCCACCTTGGTAATGGTTTGATGCACCTCACTTGTCCTGAGCATCTCGGCCTGCTTCTTCTCCCACCTTTGGCTCTTCAGCACCTGGAAAAGTGGGTCCTTGCTGGGGTGCTGGAGACCTCCAGGGCCACATCCCACCCCACTGTCCCGCTCCCAGCAGGGAGCCCTCAGCTCCTGCCCTCGGTGCTGGACAAGAGTCTTGGCACCAGGATGGAGCTCAGCCCTCATCCCGGTCCCATGTGGTGGGCAGGGGGGGTCCCTCACCCGCAGCTCCCGCAGTGCTTTCCGCAGCTGGGCCAGGGCCACCTCCTGCTCGGGGCCTGCAGCTCCAGCCAGCAGCTCCATCCGCAGCCCTCGGATCTCCTTCCGACGCGCCGCCACCTCTTGCACAGGGTCCCAGAACGTGGCTGAGATCCTCCTGGCCAGCCCCTTCACCCGCTGGGCCAGCCCCAGTGCCGCCAGGACCTCTGCTCTGGGGGTGTCTGGGACAGCAGCAAGCCCTGAGCAGGGACCACCGGGGTTCACCAGCACCAGGACCTCCCCCTGCCCAGCACAGCGTCATGATGGGGGTAAGTAGAGCCACTTTCCAGCCTCTGACCACTGTGGTCTGGGACCAAGTGCCAGGAGTGGGGGGAAACCTTAGGGAAGGGGCACCCCAAAGCAGCATCCCAATCCAGGGGGTACCTGGCAGCGTCACACACAGCAGCAGGAATGTCAGGTTGTTCCCCTCCAGCAGCCGCTCCACGACCCAGGGCAGGCAGGCAGCATCAGGCAGGGGGTGGCCAGTGCCCGGTGCCCTGCATGTGGGACAAGGGACACCGCAGGAGAGGGATGGGGTTGGGCAGGCTGAGCCCTGACCCACGGGAGCCATGCTAGGAGCAAGCCCATGTCCCCAGGGGTGGTGACACTCCCTTGGCTCCCAGCCATGGGCTCCTGCTGGGGTGTTGGGGTCTCTCCTGCTTCAAGGGGGTACCAAGTTCCCCCTGACCCGCAGCAGCACTGTGGTAGTGCCGGGGCAGGGGGCATTGCTCAGCCCAGCGCAGAGCCATGGCTCCGGTACGTACAGCCTGGGGCAGGGCCCGGTGGCCTCAGGAGATGCCAGGATCCTGAGGGCCGAGCGCTGGAGCCTGCCTCCCTCCAGCTCCCGCTCCACAGTGAGAGTGAAGAGGCTGCCGGCTCTGGGGAGGGTGACTCTAGAGAATGGGGTGCAGCGGAGCCCAGGGTCACCCCACGGCCCGAATCCTTCCCCTCCCTATGGGATATCTGCCCAATCCCTCACCCCTGTGTGGCCGAGTGCCCGTCTGCGGGGGGCTGCTGTGCACACCCCTGGAACAGTGCCGGGATGGCTCCCAGCCCCGAGGCGTACACACTGATGGCAGCTTGGGCATCAGGCACAGCAACTTCCCTCGCGTCCTCCACCATCCTGGAAGCAGAGGGAGAACAGAGCTAGTGAACAGGGCCATGTCCATCCATTTCCTGTGTGCTCCCTGAGGGATGTCCCTGGCCACCCTCTGCTGGGCACCATGCTCCCTGCCCAGCCCCATGTGCTCAGTGTTGGGGTACCAGCCCCGAGGAGCACCTGCCCGACCATGGGGCATTAGGTACCTACAGGCCCAGGGGCGCGATGTCCATCATTTGCAGGGCTCGGCCATCAGGATGAAGCAGGTCCCAGGCTCTGTCATGGCTGCAGACCTGGAACAGGGCTGTGTTAGGCAGAGGGGTGCAAAGAGAGGATTGCCAGCACCCTGCTCTCCCTGGGGACCCAGGGTGCTCATGGCCATGCACAGGTAAGGGTTGAAAAGGGACAGATCTCAGGATCCAAAGGATCTGCAGGCTCTGGTCACCCTCGAGCACAGGGCACTGGGTGCCAGCACAGGGACAATGTATGTCCCTTGGCACAGCAGGGTCTGGCCAGTGGCAGAGAGGGAACAGGACCCTCAGCCCAGCACATCCTGCTCCTGCCCTACCTGCACCAGGCTGACAGTTTGCAGGCTCTGTGCGTCACCCCCCAGGGCCTCCAGTTCTTGGAAGATGGTGTTGATCACCTGGGGACAAGCCGGTCAATATGGGAGCTTCGCTTCTTGGCACCCGTGGCTGGGTCTCACCCCATAGCAGCAGGACTGCGGCCAGCGGGATGAGCCAGGAGCCCAGCACTATGCCGTTGCACTGTCACCTCTCCCTGTCACCTCTCCCTGTGCCCTCACCTGCCAGACGATGCTCTGGCAGAGTAGCTGGGGCCCAGGGCCATGGGGGTCCCACAGCAGCAGGGTCATGCTGTAGCCAAGGGGAACCAGAGCCAGCTGGGGTCTTGCCAACTCCAGAACCTTCTCCTGGTAGGAGAGACATTGCCAAGCAGGGGTGGCATGGCACAGCCAGCATGGCACGGCACGGACACCATGGTGGAGATGGCCCAGCACAGAGGGCACTGCCATGGCTTGGGCAGCACAACACAGATGGGGTACACAGGTAGCACAGCACAGGTAGGGTGGTATGGATGGCACGGTGCAGATGACAGCATGCATAGCATGGCATGAATGGCATGGCACAGTGGTGCACAGCATGGCACAGAGAGCACAGCATGGGCAATAAAGCACAGACAGCATGGCAGCCACATCCCAGCAACCAAGAGGAAACAGGGAAGGGGTGAGGAACACCAGCAGAACCACACATAGGACCAAGCCCTGGGTCCCCAGCACTGCCTGTGACACCTGAGGAGCTGGCAGTGGTGCCCAGTGCCCCCAGCCAACAGCTTGGGCCAGCGTGTCCCTGGCTCATCTGGCTGGGACAGGGGTGCAGAAGGACATGGGGCCCACAGTACCTGTCCTGCATCCAAGCTGAAGACGCCATCAACAGTCAAGCAGCTGTCCTGGCATGAGAGAGGGTGATAATGTTCAGCTTTGCCCTATCCCAGTATGACCAGTGCAGGGTAAAGGGGGGACTGGCGCACTGGGATGGAGATGGCAGGGAGGGCTTAGCACAGGCAGGAGTAGGGGGAGACATCCTCTGCTATCTGGTAGCCCCCAGCATCCCCCCAAAGGAGAGGGGTCCACAGGGGTGTAGGGCAGGATCAGCCCAAGACCTCAGCACCCATCAGGGTCCCAAGTGGGACAGACCGCCCCTGCTCCCATCTGGTCCCCCAGGGCCCCTCGTCCCCTTGATGCCCATGTCCCACCACTCTCACCTGCACCTCTTTCCCAGCGAAGAGGAGCTTCAGGGGGTCTTCAGTGCTGGCTGCACAGCTTTCCCCTGCCCCTGAGAACACTGAGCATGGATGGTGTGGGAGGACATCACCCCCTTGCCCCAGCTCTGCTCCCCCAGCGCTGCCTGGAGCCGGGTCCCAGGGTTCCATGTGGTTCCCAAGCCTTCCCACCATGACCACAGTGCTCAGGGCCACCAGGACAGGCAGAACAGCCCTTCCCCATCACCACTGCCCAGGCCAGGCCCACCAGCACCGGTTCCCTGGCATGGGGGTCATGCTGAAGGCTCTGGGACGCTGAGCAGGGCTCTACCTGCTGCCTTGTGGAGTCCCACAGCCGCTCGCACACGCACATCCTGCTGGGACACAGGGCAGAGGGGGAATGAGCCAGGTCCTGCCCCACACACCCGGGTGAGCCCCCAAACCTCCCCGCGATGTCCCCACGATGGCACTCACCTCCCCAGCGGCCATGGCCAGCTCCGCAGTGGCTGGACAGGGCAGGGGATGGGGTTACATGGGGGGGATCCTGTTCCCCTGCATTATTAATGGGTGTTGGGTGCAGGCTGGAGACTGAGCAGGAGCCAGCAGGACCACGGGAGGCAAGTGAGCGCCTGCACCCACTCACTCCTGGCTCCAAGAGGGGCATCTTTGCAAGGCAACGATGGGAGATGAGGGACCTTGGATGAGCATGAAGCTTTTCTAGGCACAAGAAGCAACCAGCAGCCTCTGCGGGATTATTTTGGGGACCATCCTGCTCCATAGGCTGGACTGGTGTCCTGGTTTTGGCTGGGATAGAGTTAATTATTGTCCTAGTAGCTGGTGCAGAGCTGTGTTTTGGCTTCAGGCTGAGAACAATGCTGATAACACACCGATGGTTTAGTTGTTGCTAAGGAGCACTTACCCTGATCAAGGGCTGTTCGGTCTCTCGTGCTCTGCCAGGGAGGAGGGGCACAGGAAGCCAGGAGGAAGCAGAGACAGGACACCTGAGCCAAAGTGGCCAAAGGGGTATTCCATCCCCCAGCACGGCATGCCCACTGGGATAACATTGTAATATAAATGGGGGGGGGAGGGAATATATATTTTTATTCATATATTTATATAAAATATAAACCGGGGGAGCTGCCCAGAAGGGACCAGTGGGGGCGGGTTGTTCCTTCCTCTCTATTTCCTATTAGTAGTAGTAGTATCATCATTAGTAGTATCATTATTATCATTGTAGCTTATAATTAATATCATTAAGGGTACTAGCTACTGCTAGTATATTGTTGTTACTGTCATTACTGTTGTTATTAATATTTTATTATTCTATTTTACTTTTATTTCAATTATCAAACTGTTCTTATCTCAACCCACAGGTTTTTTCCCTGTTTTCCAATTCTCCCTCCCATCCCGCAAGCAGGGCATGAGTGGCTGTGTGCCATTTAGTTGCTGGCTGGGCTTAAACCACAACAACCAGGGACACTGAAAGCCCCTCACCAGCACTTGGGGGTCCTGTGCATCTTCCCACAGAGCTCCCAGCCTTGCAGCCCCCTGGGGATGGTCACGGGTCCCCTTCATGCTCTGCGGCAGGATCGGATGAGCCCAGGTCTGGATCTGACCAGGCAGACGGCCCCAGCCCCGGCGATCAGGACAAGGGCAATGCAGATGGGGACAACCACGGCAGCGCTGTTACACTGCAGCACCGACACCGGCACATCCTCCACCAGCTTGCCCCGGTACTGAGGGGGAGCGTGGCACATGTAGTGCTGGGGCCAGCCCTGCCCCAGGCGCCCCACGGCCGCCAGCGCCTGCAGCCCCCCCGCCTCGGAGCACGAGCACATGTAGGGGTTGTCGGCCGCGGCCACGTCCTGCAAGTTCTTCATCTCATCCCATGGCAGCCCCATGATGGAGTTGTTGTCCAGGTGCAGGGTGTCCAACAGCGGGTAATTCCTGATGGGGGGCGCAGCCTGCAGCAGGTTTTGGCTCAGGAAGAGCTTCTTCAAGGAGCCGAGGGAGATGTCGACAGCGTGGAGGTGGTTGAAGCTCATGTCCAGCACTTCCAGGGTGGGGGGCAGAGGTGTGAGGACCTCATCCAAGCCAGCGTCAGACAAGTTAAAGCTGCGGAGCGACAGCGGCCACTGGCAGGAGGAGGACGGGTCTGCCGTGAGCTTGTTCTGGCTGAGGTCGAGGTGCTGGAGCTCCCGCAGCAGCTGCACGCTCTCACACGTGCTGTGGTACGAGGTCAGGTTGTTGTGCTGCAGACTTAGCGCCCGGAGCTGAGGGAAAGCCCCGCTGCAGAAGGCGGACGTCAGGCTCTCATCCCCAAGGCTGTTCTGTGCCATGTCCAGGGAGCGCAGGGCTGTGAAGAGCCTCCCGACGGCACAGGGCAGGCTGGCGAGGCGGGAGGCGGTGACAGACAGCTCCTGCAGAGCCCCTAGGAAGCTGCTCAGGCTCGAGAAGTCCTGCTCGCGGCCCGTCAGCGTGGCAGAGGTCACGTTGTGGAAGCGGAGGGACAATATGGGCAAGTCCTGGCCGGCCATTCTGTCCCAGTTGCCTCTCCCCTCAAAAACACAGTTGTCAAACACCAACTCTTGGACATGGGTGTAGGAGAAGAACTTCAGGACTTGGGCGAGGAGTATCTCGGGCACCAGGAGATCACCAAAGATGATTTTCCTGAACAGCAGGGAGTCCAGCATTACAGTGTCAGAGGGGTCTGGGTCACTGATGGGGAAGGCTACATATTTCTCCAGGTCTCCCCCCCGAAATTCCACAACAGAGGCTGGGAGGCACTGGGTGATGCTGTTGATGTTTTCCTGGGACAGGTTGTAGCACACACAGTGCTCCTGAGTGCGGTTGAAGATGCACCTGCCTTCTGCCTCCAACAGCCGCAGCCCCAGGAGGAGGAGAACAGCCACATTCATGTTGAACGACCTAGAAACGAGGAGAGCAGCGGTGAGAGGCAGCCGAGAGGACCACTGAGATCCAGCCAACATGGGCAGGTTCAGGCCTGGAGAGCTGCCACTGAGGGACACAGTGCTGCCCTCATCCCTCCTGCCCAACTCAGTGTCCTTCACACAGGTTCAGCACACACACCAGCTACTCGGGGCTCAATCACCAGCAAAACTGGGAGGGAGTTGGTGGCACTGGTCTCCCCCACCCCAAAAGCAGGGTATCAGCTCTGTGCTTTCCTGCCTGGGCTGCCTTGCTGCAGTGTCCTGTTCCTGAGAGACCAGGAAATTCCACAGACCAGGAGAAACTAGAAATGGGGAGTTACGGACAGGGAAGCCAAATATGTCGTTCTGACCGCATGACAGCTCTGTTTGCTTCTCTGAGTGCTGTGCTCTGTAATCTGAAGCAGGAAATTGCAACAGAGGCTTCACATTTTCCTTTTTCTCACCCAAGTGACTTGATTCATTACCCGCTTCCAAGGGGACAGTAGGAAATCACGTCTGAGGGTCTGCCGCATCCCTGTCAGCACCAGGCAGGGCTTTGCTGTGCAGCCGACAGGAGAGTCTGAACAGATTGCAGAGAAGCAGCAAGCAAAGATTAAAGGCTTTTAAGGACACGCTGACTCAGCTCCATCCAAGCACCCAGGTGGGGTGGTGGCGACGAGGCTTCGGGAGTCTCCAACCCCCTGCTTTGAGCAGGTCTGTGCCAGCACTTGCCTCGATCACCTCTTTCTGGCCCCAACCCAAATCCCTCCCGAGGAGAGGACGGATGGACCCCTACCTCCCCGTGCTGTTGTGGGGCTGCACCATGTTCCCAGGGAGAAGCTCTGCGCCAGCTCTGTGCGAAGCCCCCTCAGCAGGGGCACATCCTGCAGCAGGGGTGGGTTTGTGCAGTGACTCACCAGCACACACTGGAACGCTTCCCTGCCCCACGGCTGCTTCCTCCCGCTGCTGCCGAACCCAGGGCTTAGGTGCCAAAGGCTTCGCAATGCTCAGCTCCCTCCTGCGCCTGGTCCTGCGGCCGGATGAGACCTCACTGCCTGCAGGTGTCTTGCAGATGCTGTTGCGCTCCCTCAGCCCCTCCTGCTGTGTTCAGACCCGTGCAGTGGGGTGACGGGCACCCCGAGGCAAGCTCCTGGGTGCTGCCCTTGCTCCTCCTGCAGAGCTTCCTGAGCAGGACAGGCTGTGCCTGGGGGAGCCACATGCTGTGCAGCAGCCGCCCAAGTTACTTCTTCCTTTCTCTCAGCAAGGCTTGTGGCTGCCCATGGCTGCGGGCTGAGGTTTGCTCTGGGTATCAGTGCTGCTCGCATTCATAGGAAGGATGACAGAAGATAGCACTGTCAAGGTTCCCTTAAATGAACTCACAGGACCAGCCTGAGCAACCTTTGCTTCCAGATGCTCTGGGCTTGCTGTGCCCTGGAGCCCAGGGCTGAGCACCCTGCAGGAGGCAATGCAGAATCATAGAATGGTTTGGGTTGAAGGGACCTTAAAGCTCATCCAGTTCTAACCCCCTGCCACAGGCAGAGACACCTTCCACTAGAGCAGGTTGCTCCAAGCCCCTGTGTCCAACCTGGCCTTGAACACTGCCAGGGATGGGGCAGCCACAGCTTCTCTGGGCACCCTGTGTCAGCGCCTCAGCACCCTCATAGGGGAGATCTTAGGATCTCATCCCAGTCTCCCCTCTGCCATATTAAAGCCATTCCCCTTGTCCTGTCTCTACAGACCCTTGTCCAAAGCCCCTCTCCAGGTTTCCTGGAGCCCCTTTAGGCACTGGAGCTGCTCTAAGGTCTCCCCTTCAGGAGCCTTCTCTTCTCCAGGCTGCCCCAGCCCAGCTCTCTCAGCCTGGCTCCAGAGCAGAGCTGCTCCAGCCCTCGCAGCAGCTCCGGGGCCTCCTCTGGCCTCGCTCCAGCAGCTCCACGTCCCTCTTGTGCTGCTGCCCCAGAGCTGGATCAGGACTTCGGGAGGGGTCTCCCCAGAGCGCAGCAGAGGGGCAGAATCCCCCCCCCGACCTGCTGCTCACGGTCTGGGGGTGCAGCCCAGCACACGGGGGGGTTCTGGGCTCAAGCGCACACTGAAGCTGGGTCATGGGGAGCTTCTCATTGACCAGCACCCCCAGAAGGGTACAGGACTGCCATACCCAGTATCCAGACATGCCCAGATGCCTGTGTCCCATGTAGGATCGGGATGGGACAACTTCCCACCCGCTGTGTGCACAGCTCAATGCTGCGAAGGGCACTTCTTCACCCAAGGTCCCTTCCTTGCCTTGGCCAAGGAACTCACATCACTTGCCCTGTGCTCCTTTGGCAGCTGGTGGCTGTGCCTACACCAAGGTGTTAACACTCTCCAGCAGTGAGTGGAGACCACCAAGCATTTGGAAAGGTCTGTCAGGGATTTCTTCTTTACCAGGGATTCTTCTGCCTCTGTTGGGTTTCAGGAAAGGTTTCTGAAAGGCAGTGAAACTGCATGGCTAGGAGATGCATTCCCAGGCATTCTGAGGAGATGCTGTCAGTGTGCCAGTGGCTGAAGCCAGAGATGCCTGTCCCACACACTCTGCACTGCTGCTGGGATGGGTAAAGGGAAGGAAGGTGTGGATGCGCTGCGGGAAAGTCATAGCAGCCTCAGTTCTCCTTTTGGTGAGGGTGGCATGTCCAGGCCTGGTACCTCTGAATTGCTCATTCCTGGCTGCCAGCTGCCAAAAATTCCCCCGGATGCCTTTTTGGGTAAAAATAAGCTCTCCTCCCCCCTTGGTGGCCAGACAGACATGTGGGTTTGGAGCCATCTTTTGGGTGATGACTTCCTTCTTCTTGTCACCACTGTGGGAGATCCCAGGACACGAAGACCCATTGTCTTACATTTCTGGTTGTCTGTGCTGCTTTTGGGTTCGAGAAACACACAACCCAGGCCTGTGGGAGATAAACCACTGCCTGAGCATGGGGGCTGGATGGTTTTATATCATCCCAGACAGGTTTGGGTTGCAAGGGACCTTAAAGCTCCTCCAGTTCCAACCCCCTGCCACGGGCAGGGACACCTTCCACTAGAGCAGGTTGCTCCAAGCCCCTGTGTCCAACCTGGCCTTGAACACTGCCAGGGATGGGGCAGCCACAGCTTCTCTGGGCACCCTGTACCAGCGCCTCAGCACCCTCACAGGGAAGAGCTTCCTAATGTCTCATCTAATTCCAGCCCCGCGGGGCCGGAGGAGCCCATCGAGCCCCGCAGCGGCTCCGGCCGCGCTCCCCCTGGAGCTGCAGCAGCCGATGGCGGGGGGGGTGCCCGGGCCGCCCGGACACCAGCCACCGGCAGCGGCGGCCCCGCCCCGGCCCGGCTCCTCCTCCCGCCGCCGCCATGTGGGGCCGGCGGCAGCGCGGGCCTGGGCCCTGCGGCCGCGGCGCGGAGGAGCTGCGGGCGCGGCGGCGGGAGCAGGAGGCAGGTCCGCGCGGGGCCGGGGCCGGGGCCTGCCCGGGCGGGAGGCGGTAGCGCGGCGGGACGGGGCCGGGCCCTGGGGCGGCGGGGCCGGGCGGGTGCGTGCCCCCGCCGAGGGCGGGAGCCCCCATGGCCCTCACACGGAGCCCCAGTCCCCCCAGCCTGGCCGCGCACGCCGCGGTGCACGGCGGGGGGTTGGAGGTGGCCGCGGGTCCCTGTCCCTTGGGGAAGCGTTTTAGCACTTTACAGCCTCTTTTCTTTTTAACTCCACGTGTTTTCTGGCCTGGATTCCCCATTTTCTCCTGCGGTTTGGGTTTTCTAAAGCCTTCCCTACATGGAACCGCCCTGCTCCTCACAGCTCTCGTGATTTTGTGCCATTTAGACTCATAGAACCACAACCTGGTTTGATTTGGAAGGGACCTTAAAGCTCATCCCATTCCAACCCCCTGCCACGGGCAGGGACACCTTCCACTCGAGCAGGTTGCTCAAACCCCATCCAGCCGGGCTCATGCGGCTGTGGCTTCCCAGGCCGAGCACTGCCCAACCCTGTGGTGTGCAGGGTCTAAATGCAGCCACTGCTTTACACATCCCGCCCTGGCTAAACAGGAGGAACTGTCAGTTTCTTCCCATGAAAAGGAATGAGGCTCGCTGTTGGGATGGAACAGCGCCTTGACCTAGGCAGGGGGTGACCGACACCGTTTCACTCACAGCGCTCAGGAAAGCCCGGCGGCAGGAGCAGCTGGTCAGCAAGCGGCTCCTGCGGGAGGACACCGCTGCAGAGGAGGCTGGACAGGATGGAGCAGGGATTGTGCCGGACCCTCTCTTGGAGGATGAGGTGAAGAACGTGATGTTCTGTGATGTGGGGGGTCCCTGGGGTCTTCCCCACCTCCAGGCATGCGGAGGAGCCCATGTGGAAGTGGGTTTGGGAGTGTTTTCTGAGTCACTGCCAGACACAGTAAGAAACAGTAAAGTTCTTTGTGACCATCTCTTTTTGCCCTGGGTTTCTTTGCCCCCAGGACAAATGGAATGAAATCTTAACCCTGGCACTGCTGGAAGTTCACTCGTCTTTCAATTCTCGGACAGGTTCTCGAGCTGCTCAGGAGTGTGCAGAAGGGTTCCGAGGACAGGAAAAAATCCCTCGGCCGCCTCTGCTGGGCCCTGCGGAACAAGGAGACTCAGCAGAAGTTTGTTAGGTCAGGCCAGGTCTTGGCACTGCATGGCTGTTATCTTGGGCATGTCCGGAGTGGCCCTTTGGCCCAGTCGCTGTGTGGGTGAACTGGTGTGTGGCTGAGGCTGGGAGGGCAGGAGGTGACGGCACCTTTTGGGTTCCACCAGGCTGGACGGCAGCATCCGGACACTCATCGGGCTCTTCACCAGCAGCCTGGCTGACGTGCAGATGCAGGCAGGCCGCTGTCTCCATGAGCTCTCCCACTCCAGTGACCCTGATGTGGCTGAGGCATGTCTGCCAGTGACCTCCTACCTCCTCACCTACCTCTCTGGACCCAGTATTGAGTTCACGGTAAGATCCGTGTTTGTCTGGGCTGTGGCACCTGATAACCCTTTGATAGCAGTTGGGTGTTGACCTCTCTTGGCCAGCCTTAGCCTAACGTGGCTCACAGAGGAGTGCTGGTGGGAAGGGGCCCTCTGGCAGTCTCTAGTCCAGCCTTCCCCTTGTCCCCAGTGCTAGCCCAGCACCTGCCCAAGTCTTGAACATATGGAGACCCCTTCGCTGTTCCCTGTCCCAACACCAGGAGGAGTTTGGTTCCATTGTGTTCCAGGTAGCTGCAGGCTGCTCCTGAATGCTCTCAGCTCTTACCCCGGCCAGGCAAATCCTCCTGCCACAGCCCAGGACCCAGTGGTTTGCGATGGGTTCCTCCTCTCCAGCTCCGTTTGGGAAAGCAGGGATTGTGGTGTGGCAGTTGGGCTCCATCCTTAGACGTGTGGTCTGGCGTGTGGGCCTGGACAGGAGGTACCCTGGTGTCTGTGTACGGGTAAAGCAGAAATACCAGATGGAAGTCAGCCGAGTGTTTGAAAAGAGGTTGGAAAAGTGAAAGGGATGAGCAGCTGCAGGCTGGGGTCAGGGACAGCTGCTTTGGCCGGGTACCTGCGTGCAAGAAGCAGGAATTCGGGTCGGAGGAGCAGAGGGTGCCTGCAGCTCCGGGCGGTGCAGTTTGATCCGGGCAAAGGAATAGCCCTGGGACACGTGTGTGTTTTGGCAGCTGCTGAGCTGTGCTGCACTCTGTGCTCCTGAGAGGCAGGCAGGATTGGAGCTAAGGAACAAGCTGGGGAGCAACCCCAAGGTGGTGAACACATATTAATGTAGCACAGGGGCAGTCTTCCCAGGAGAATACTGTGGGATTAGAAGGGTCTCAGGGAAATCATAGAATCCCAGACTGGTTTGAGTTGGAAGGGATCTTAAAGCTCATCCGGTTCCAGCCCCCTGCCACGGGCAGGGACACCTTCCACTAGAGCAGGTTGCTCCAAGCCCCTGTGTCCAACCTGGCCTTGAACACTGCCAGGGATGGGGCAGCTGCTTGCTGGCTGCCCAGGGCCCCTCGGGGGATGTGGAGGGGGTGACCTGCTCTTTGGTGTGTTTCAGGAGCTCTGTTTGTACACGCTGGGAAACCTGGTAGTAGAAAGCGAAGCTGTGAGGAAGCGGCTTCTGCCTCAGGGCATCATTCCAGTGCTGGCATCCTGCATCCAGGTGGGTGAAATAGCTCAGCCACATTCTTCCCCTGCCCTGCCCCAGAATGGCCCTTTTCTCATGGCCTTTAGCTGTTGGCTGACAGTACTGAGCTGTGTCGCTCAGCTGCTTGCTTTGGTGTTCCAAAGAGGTATCTTGTTCCCACCAGCACAGCAGCTGGGATCCCCTGGCTCTGTCATGCAGGATTAGCTTTGCTCTCTCTGATTGCAGTCCCCACACGAGGCTGTGCTGGAAGGTCTGGGCTATGTCCTCTCGCAGCTCCTCCAAGCCAAGGAAGCCCCCACAGAGATCATTCCGTGAGTCCAAGCTTCGTAACCCTGCATCAGGATGGGCCCTCGGGCTTGGTGTGGTATTTGCGTGTCAGGGACAACGACTCCCTTCCCATCCCAGTGATATTAACAGTACAGAGCAGAACCCTACCAGAACTATGGAGGTTTTGTTGCAGATCAGGGTGTGGGGCTTGACTCTTTTCCCTCGGTCTCATCTGAGCAGACAGCTCTGGTATTTCAGTAAAGGACAGTGTGGAGCAGGGTAGGCTTGAAGGGAAATTCTGGCTGTATTCCTCCTGCAAAGGAAAAGATCAGCTTGACAGCCCCCAGTGCAAAAAATGTGACCCCTGCCACGGTGCCCTGAGTACCCCCAGGCCCTGCCATGGGCAGGGAGAGCTTGTGCTGGGCCTTAGTGTTGTCTGAGCCCTTCAGCAGGAGTCTCTTCCAGGTCTGTTTGTGGAGCATGTGGCCAGGGCTCGTGTCTCCCTGTCAGGGGTCTGTTCTGCTTGTGCTCTGCCCGGTGCCTCTGTTAACTCTGTTGTTCTGACCCCAGCTTGGTTCTGGCCTCTGCTCTCCCCCAGCACATGCTTCGACTGGTTTGCTCGGGCCTCAAGGCTGGGATAGGAGCAGCCGTGGAGTTTGCCTGGTGTCTGCACTACATCATTTGTAGGTAAACGTGCTTTGCTCTCCTCATTTGGGTTCCCTGGGGGCAGCCAGAGAGGCACAAAGGCTCAGGGACCTGAATGGCCTCCCCTTGCCTCTTTCCCTTGAGAAAGCAACTTCCCTGCCATCCTGGGCATTCCCCACTCGTGTATCTGAGCACACATGTGCTGTTTACAGGATCATAGGGTTCCTTTACAGAGTCCTAACAGCTGATAAACTTGAGGAGGCTGTTCCTAGTCCTCTGAACCCCCCCAAATCGTCTCCCCATGGCTGGAGTTGTCCCCCACACTCCCTGAATCCTCATGCTGTGGGGCTGGCCCAGTGTCACCCAGCCTTGGCGTGGCTGCTCCGGTGCCATCTCCTTCAGCAGCTCCAGCAGAAGGGAACATGTGGGTACTCGAAGGCTTGGGGCTGTTTCCAGACCCACACAGATTAACTCCAGTGCCTCTGTTTTCCACGGGCTTTTAAACTTAGTCACAAGCTGCTGTTCAAACAAGAAACAAGCCCTGTGGTGGTTCAGGAGGATGCTCTGAGTTTCCAGGCCCTGTTGTCATGCAGGGCTGCAGCAGTTCTCCCTCTCTGAGCACCAAGAACACCCACATTGCCTCTTCCCTTCGCAGCCAAACAGCCAACACAGCTCTGCTGTCACTGGGGGCTTTGCCTGCCCTCACCTCGGTTGTGCTCGACCTGGCTTCTGAACCCCCTCCAGATGGTGCTGAGGGCCTGGAGCTGGTAAGACACGGGCAGGGCACTGAGCACTGGCTGTTCTCAGCAGCACTGGGGGATGTGGTGGGGTGAAGGGCTCTGTGTTTCCCACTGTCACAGCTCGTGTGCCCGGTGCTGCGGTGCCTCAGCAACCTGCTCGCGGAGGACACAGGCTGTGAAATGCAGGTGCAGGACGAGCGCCTGCTCATCGCCCTCTTCCTCATCCTCCATAGCTTCCTCCAGCAGCACCCCTTCATCGCCCAGGAGTGCCTCTGGCTGCTGAACAACCTCACGGGTGAGTGTCCTGCAGAGCCAGAGCTGCTGCCAGGCCCTGCCTCGGTTGCTGGCAGCCTCGTCTGCAGACCCCGCTCAGAACCTCAGTTCTACTGACACGTTCCTCCCCTGCCCACCCCAGCCCATGAGCCCTTCTTCTGCTCTGCTCTGCTCTCCCTGGACCTGCTCCCGGCCCTGCTGCAGCTCCTGACCTGTTCCCAGATGGCCACTGTGTTGGTAAGACCTCGCCTCATGCCCCAGGGCTGGGGGAAAAGTGCTGAACTTTCAGGAACTTCCAAAAGCTGTGGCTGCCCCATCCCTGGCAGCGTTCAAGGCCAGGTTTGACACAGGGGCTTGGAGCAACCTGCTCTAGTGGAAGGTGTCCCTGCACATGGCAGGGGGTTGGAACTGGATGAGCTTTAAGGTCCCTTCCAACCTAAACCAGGCTGGGATCCTATGAATATAAATCCCGTAGCTCAGGTGCTCCAGTTGGAGGTTGGCTTGGGGTGATGGCAACAGCTTGGCAGAAGGTCTTGTGTTGTGGTAGTCACCATCTGCCTCCCCTGAGGTCACTACGTCCATGTTTACCCGTGACAGAGTCTTGACCTGGCAGAAGAGGGGTCCCAAGGCAGATGTTAACTTGGGGCCAGGCCCTGCCAGCACCTGGAATGGGCACAGGGAGGCTGCTGCCACCTTCTTTTGGAAGACCCTAAAGCTTTTGGGGGCCCTGGTTCCAGGTGGTGGAGCCTCCTAAGCCTGTCAGGAACGCGCCCACTAACAAAGCACGTTCACTGCTCACTCGTATCATGGTTTCTGCACCCAGGTCCTGACAGTCATGTGCAATATAGCAGTGAAGGGGCCGCTGTTCTGCCAGCGGCTGCACCAGCACCTGGTCCTGCCCCTGCTGCTGCCCACCCTCACGCTGACCGACCCCGAGGCCGTGGGTCAGTGTTTGGAGCTGCTGCACCTCCTCTTCCTGCACTGCCCTGAGGTAAGAGCCTGGAATCCAGCACGAGATGGGGATGATGATTTAAATACTGTCATTGTACTGCTACCCACCATCCTCAGCACCCAAACATGTGCCTGAAGTGGGGCACTTGTGTGAGACAGAGGGTGGGAGCACTTACGTTCTTCTGTGCCTCTGGGAAGTTCTTTCATTGACAAAGAGGGCTTACAAGAAACCTGGAGAGGGGCTTTGGACAAGGGCCTGTAGGGACAGGACAAGGGGAATGGCTTTAACCTGCCAGAGGGGAGATTGAGATGAGCTCTGAGGCAGAAGCTCTTCCCTGTGAGGGTGCTGAGGCGCTGGCACAGGGTGCCCAGAGAAGCTGTGGCTGCCCCATCCCTGGCAGTGTTCAAGGCCAGGTTGGACACAGGGGCTTGGAGCAACCTGCTCTAGTGGAAGGTGTCCCTGCCTGTGGCAGGGGGTTGGAACTGGATGAGCTTTAAGGTCCCTTCCAACCCATTCTGTGAGTTTGACAACTGTTTTTTGGGGCAGGTTGTTTGTACAGTTTGAGGTTATTATTGGGAGGATTCTTTTGATTCAGTTGTGCTTACTTCAAGCTGTCTGCATGCCCAGCCAGCAGTCACCACGGCTGATTTACCTGGCTTGGGACTTTAGTGTCTGGGAATTCCATCAACCCCATTCCCAGTGGTGGCTCTGGGCAGGCAGGATCAGCTGTAGCAGCCACCTGAGTGGCACCCAGCCAGCTCTCACCCCTCTCCTCTCACACAGGCTGCTGCTGACTTCATCCGACACGGTGGGCACCGGGCCCTGGAGCAGCACCAGAGCACCCCAGAGCTCCAGGAGCGGGCACGAGCACTGCTGGACATGGTGGGGCAGCCCCCAGGCCGTCCCTGCCACGCCACGTTGTCCACCTTCTCCTAGGCCCCGCCACCTTCCTTCCCTCCCACAGTGCTCTGAGGAGGAGTAAATCCTTGCCCACTCCATGCCCTGCTTTCCCCAGGGCTGCTCTAACCCGCAGCAGTAAGCACCAGTGCTGGTGGCACAGGGACACTGGTCCTTGGCAAGACAGGGCTGTTTCCATCCTTGTCACCACCTCGGAGCTGCCAGGAGAATGCCCTGTGCCCCCCATGGGCTTGGGGCAGGGGCAGCGCTGCACTGGAACCCGGAGCAGGCTCCTGATGCAGGGAGGTGGTGGATAAACCCCACTGGATCCCTCCAGCGTCTCCTTTTGGCTTTGAAACCCAACATGTGAAGCTCAGGGTAAGCACGTTGCTTTTATGCAATTGATAAGTTAAAAGATACATGTTTGACATTAAAGATCATCAGTCAAGTCTTCAGCACGTGTGTGTTTGCTGCCTGTCTTCACCCTGTGCTCTTCACAATGGTCTCCAGGGCCTTGGCCACTTCATCTGCACTCAGGTTGTTCAGAGGCACGCTCCTCTCCCTGCCAAACTCTGCAGGAGAGACAGAGGGTCAGGGGGGACGAGGTGCCTTGGTCCTCCTCTGCTGCAAGGGCAGCCCAAAGCCCTGCTATGCTTTCCCAAGTGTCACAGCCCAGGTGCCCATCACCACCCCTCACACCCAGCACTCCCCGTGTGTCACCCCACGCCTGACATACTGCTTCCACCAGCTCTGTATTCCCAGCCTTTCCCTTGGGGAGAAGCCAAAGCAGCCCAAGGTGTTTCTTTGCCTCTTTATGTTAGCTCTTGCTGCACAGCAGAGGCCACCACCCCATCCCAAAGCAACCTGGTGGCTCCTGTCCTGCTCACACAAAGATGCTCATCAGCACTTCAGTAGAATAGTGCCAAAAACCCTGTTGTTCCTATAGCAGCCCCTCTCTGGGGGTATGTGCTCCTCCAAGTCACATCCAGACAAGAGACAAGCACTACACCAGTGCCCTATTGCCCTGTGTGCTCACCCTGGGAAACGTGCTGAAAGAGTCATTGCATCCCTTTGAAAGAAAGCTTCTAACTTACTTTTGCCCACCTTTCCTTCCACTAGGAAGGAAACAAAGCCTTTACAGAGGAGCTTTTCCGCTCCCTCCTCAGCCTTTTGGTTGCGAACGCAGTGAAACCACCACAAACACTCCGCTGCGTACGAGCCCTGCAGGGGCAGGAGCTCGCAGCCCCGAGTCCCCTTCCTGCCCGCAGCAGAGATACCGGCGCCGGGGCCGTGCTCCCCACTCACCGAACCGCGCCCAGAGCCGCGGCTGCACCCCGGAGCACTCGCGGATCAGGATGGGGAAGTCGGGGTTCGCCTTCTTCAGGGTCACGTAGTGCTGCTCGATGAAGTCTCTGCAGAGGGAGGGAGGCAAGGACGGGGCAGCGGCGGGTCTCCCGGGCCGCTCACCCCGGCGCCGGGCACGCCCGTGCAGCGCTGGCCGCGGCCCGGCCTCACCTGACGCCGCGGCTGCCCGCGGAGCGCTGGCAGAGGTGGAAGCGCAGCTCCCGCAGGCCGCGACCCAGCCCGCCCCCGACGCCCCTCACGGCCGCCGCCATGTTCGCTGCGCTCCGCACCGCGGCACCGGGGCGCGGCCTCGGCGCCGGCCAATGGCAGCGGCCGCCGCGGGGGGTGCCGGGAAGGGGAGCGGCGGGGCCGAGGGGCTGCGGGGCCGAGCGGGGACTGGGAGCAGGACCGGGACCGGGAGCGGGGCGCGATGCCGGAGCGCGACAGTGAGCGGGGACCGGGGGACAGGCACCGCGGGGCTCCGAGACACCCGGCCCTGGGGCGGGGGGGATCGCGGCGCTCCTGCAGCGGGGAGCGGCCTGGAGCGGGGCGGGGCGGTGCAGGCCGGCCCTGGGGCACCGGGAGCGGGGGGACCCCACGGGGCTCCTGGGCCTGGTGAGGGGAGCGGCCGTCCTGGGGCAGGGGAGCGGTGACAGCGCAGGAGCGGGAGGGAGCGGAGCTGCTCGGGGGGTGTTTGGGGGTGTCGTGGCAGTGTTCAAGGCCAGTTTGGACACGGGGGCTTGGAGCAACCTGCTCTAGTGGAAGGTGTCCCTGCCCGTGGCAGGAGGTTGGAACTGGATGAGCTTTAAGGTCCCTTCAACACAAACCAGTCCCCGTGCCCTAGTGAGGCCACCCCAGGGTGCCAGCGGCCCGGGCTTGGCAGAGCCGTGGGGGGTGTGGGTGAACAGCGTTCCTGTCCCTGTTCCCCAGCAGGATGGGGCTGGGAGGGCTGTGGGGCTGGAGGGGGCGCAGCCGCGCTGGCAGACTCTGAGCACTCTCCTTCCTCTCCCCTAGATGAACCGTTCTCCAACCCCCTGGCCCCCGATGGCCATGATGTGGACGACTCGCACTCCTTCCACCAGTGAGTCCGACACGGGGGCACTGGGGTGGGACTGGACCAGGGCGGGGGGGCCCGAGCCGGATTCCCCCATCCAGAGGCTGGAGCGACTGCTGCAGTGCAGCCTTTGGGCTCCCTCCGTGGGACCTGTGGCTGACTCCATCACAAACCCTCTGCCTCCGAGGCTGTCGAAGCTCACTGGGGGATGATGGTTTCTGTGTCCTCTCTTCCTTGCAGGTCCAAGCTGACCAATGAAGACTTCAGAAAGCTTCTGATGACCCCGCGGGCTGCGCCAACATCTGCGCCACCGTCCAAATCTCGCCACCATGAGTGAGTAGGACTCTGTTTCACAGGACTGTGGGACAGAGCTTTCCCTCTGGGCTCCATCCCAGCCTGACTCTCTTCTCCCCGCGCTCTGCAGTGAAGTATTTAAAGGGACTTTTGCTAATGAATCTGAGGAGCAGACCTCACCCTTGCTCTGTGCTTGGGTCCATGCAACCTGTACCTGTCTTAAGTGGAGAAACAGGAGGGTCAGGATTGCTATAAATAACAGAGGAATCTTGCATGGCTGTTAAGATGCTTTATGCAGGAGGCAGATTTAGGTTTTGTTTGGTGAAAATCAGTTCTTTCCCCTTCTCTCCCTGCTGACAGAGTGGAATTAGGGAGAAGTGGGACTGGACTGTTCCCATCTTTGGGCATCTCAGTGCCCTGCTGTGTCTGAGGGATTGTTGTGTACCTGCACGTGTTTGGCTCTGCAGACTGTGCCTGTGGTTTCTTGCCCTCTTCCAGGATGCCCCGGGAGTACAACGAAGATGAAGACCCTGCTGCTCGCAGGAGGAAGAAGAAAAGGTAAATGGGGAAAGCAGTTCATCAGGGCTTGTCTTTGTACATCACGTCCCTCCCATGAGAGCAGCTTTTGAGCTCTTGGGCTGCCAAAGAAGACCCTGAGTAGCCTGGATTACTTTGGGGTTTGGAGCCAGGCAGAGTGAGAATCGCTCAGACTGAGTGTCTGTCACTGCTGTGGGAGCAGATGTGGGATGCAGCAGGATGGGGATGGAACTTTGCATCTGGAAGAAGCAGAAATGGCTCTGCAAGTGTCTGGCAGGGCAGTGGTGGGACATCTGCACTGGTGACAGTGATTTTGGGGTACATCTGTACAGCTGGACTGCTTTAACTGAAGATGTGTTCCTCTTCAGTTAGGCTCAGTACAGCAGTTTCATCTTGTCTGCTGTCTTCCAGGCATGTTGTGTCCCATGGTGCTTTAGGAAGGTTCTGGGGAAGGGGTTGGGAGCAGGACAAGCATCTGTGGAGCCTCAGGGGCTGTTACTTGACGGGTGCATCAGAGGTGTGAACATGTCACTAACCCTGAGCTCTTTGTCCAACCCCAGCTATTACGCCAAGCTGCGCCAGCAGGAGATTGAGCGCGAGAGGGAGCTGGCTGAGAAGTACAGGGATCGAGCCAAGGAGAGGAGGGATGGGGTGAACAAGGACTACGAGGAGACAGAGCTCATCAGCACAACTGCCAACTACAGGGCTGTGGGGCCAACAGCAGAGGCGTACGTGAGCCCGTGGCCTGGCCTTGTCTTGCCACCCTGCTCCAGAGGGGCTGGTCTCGTAACTGCCTCCATTTGTGTCACACAGGGATAAATCTGCTGCAGAGAAGAGAAGACAGTTGATCCAGGAGTCCAAGTTCTTGGGTGGTGACATGGAGCACACCCACTTGGTGAAGGGTCTGGACTTCGCGCTGCTGCAGAAGGTGAGCACAGATACCACCGTGCTGCTGCTCTTCTGCCCTGTCTGCTCCCATGGACAGGGGGTGGCAGTTCCCGCTTACGGGAGCTTCCATATTGTCAGTGTGGATTTCTGTGTCTGGGAAAGATCTCTGAAGGGCTGGGGAGCTGGTGGAAGCGGGCTTGCTGGCTCTCATGCGCAGCAGAGACATGGATTGGTCTGTAATGCATAGATTTACTCCATCGCCAGGTACGGGCTGAGATTGCCAGCAAGGAAAAGGAAGAGGAGGAAATGATGGAGAAGCCCCAGAAAGAAACTAAGTGAGTGATCGAGGATTTGAACTCCTGGAGAGGAGGATGCAGAGGAGGCATGTGCTTAACATAATGCTTCTGTTTCTGTTCTGTCTCTGTTCAGGAAAGATGAAGATCCTGAGAACAAGATTGAATTCAAGACCCGGCTGGGTAAGACCGTGTGGATGTGGCTGTTCCCGAGGCATGTGCTGTGAATGTGGGAGAAATCCTGGAGGGTGAATGAAAACCTTCAGTCACTGCAGGGGGAGAGGTTGATGTGTAGATGTCCTGAGTTTGAGGGCTGGAGGAAACATGTCTCTTAGGATGTGATTCTGATGTTTCTGATAAAGTAAATAGGCATCACTATGGGCTCGTCCATTGCTTTTATTGCTTTCTCACACCTTTCCCTCCCCTCCAGGTCGCAACATCTACCGCATTCTGTTCAAGAACAAGGCCTATGAGCGGAACGAGCTGTTCCTGCCGGGCAGGATGGCCTATGTGGTCGATCTGGATGATGAATATGCAGACACCGATATCCCCACCACGCTGATCCGCAGCAAGGCTGACTGCCCCACCATGGAGGTACCCAGCCAGCATCCCGGGCCTGAACTGGCCACGGCAGGTCTTGCCGGGAGGGGTTCCCTGGCAAGGGAGTCAGATGCATCCTCGGGGATTTCTCTTTCAGGCACAGACCACGCTGACCACCAATGACATTGTCATCAGCAAACTGACGCAGATCCTCTCCTATCTCAGGCAAGGGACCCGGAACAAGAAGCTCAAGAAGAAAGACAAAGGTAGGAGCTGAAGGGAACCAAGTAGCAGGGCTTAATGCTTGAAGCATATTTGAGAGAGTGCTTTGGTTTGCTGCCCTCTCCTGTGCCATGACTTAGAGGACAGCAATTTCCTAAGGCTCCCCAAGCCCTGTGTCCTGAAGGACAGGCTGCTGTGTGCCAGCTGAGACATTCTAGCTGTGAGGATGCCTTGTGCTGCTCTTCTCTTCCTGGTTAAGGCCCAGTTCCTTGGGGAAGTGTCCCCTGTTTTGGGGAAGGACAAAACGGCTTCCTCAAAGGGCTAGAGATGCTGTGGTAACTGAAGGTGAAGTAGGGACATCCTCCAGGCCTGCCACTCATGGGGCTTGGGAACCAGACCGGGGCCAGGGAAACAGTGCAGGGGTGGAGTGGGTGATGTACCTCACTGCTGCCTGTTCTTGCAGGGAAGCTGGATGAGAAGAAGCCCCCTGAAGCCGATATGAAGTAAGTGCCTCCCTGCCCCAGGCTGTGGGGTCACAGCTCTCTGCCTTAAGGAATGTCTTTCTGGCCAACCACATATGGAGAGGAGTGGGTTTAGTGTTTGTGGAGCGAGCTGCCTCTTTGGACCTGCAGTTGGTAGGAGAAGGCTGGAGGCAAGCTCTGGTTCATGATTTCAGGCTTGAAGCAGACAATGGCTCTCTGTTGTCCTGGACCACAAGAAGCAGGTCCAGGCTGCAGAACAGAGCAGAAATGCAACAATACCTGTGACAGATGTAGAAGCCAGTTCTAGTGGGTGTCCTTAGCTCTTGGTGTTGGTGCTACAGCTCCTCTATTAGGCTCCAGTTCAAACGGAGGTGGTTGCGGCCTCCTCCCTAGCAGCACCCATAATGAACGCTCATTTCCCCTTCCAGCATCTTTGAAGACATCGGGGATTATGTGCCCTCCACTGCGAAGATGCCCCGGGAGAAGGAGCGGGAGAGGTACCGCGAGAGAGAGCGCGACAGGGACCGGGAGCGGGACAGGGACCGAGAACGGGACAGGGACCGGGAGCGCGATCGGGACCGGGAGCGGGACCGCGAGCGGGAGGAGGAAAAGAAGAGGCACAGCTACTTTGAGAAGCCCAAGGCTGACGATGAGGTGAGCCGGGACTGTCCCAGCCGATCCCTGCGCTCTGGGCAGTGCAGCTGCGGGGTTGCTGGGGTCCCCGGTGGCTTCGGGTGTCTCTGGTCGTGCTCCCACACGTGGCAGTGTTCAGCTCTTGCTGAGCTCTGTCTGTCTGGTCGGGGGCTGGTGGGTGGCTGGGTGCTTGTCTTCTCCTTCAGTACGGCAGGACTAGCACAAGTCAAGAGCTTTCACGGTCCAGCTCTGAGTGCTTGCCACTGAGAGTCTTAAAGCAGAGATCCCAACTCATGCAATGCTGTCACTTGCCTGCTTTCAACCCTCTGGGTGACATGTATCTCCCCCTTTTCTTTGCAGCCCACAGACATCGACAAAGGTGAGTCAAGTGATGTGGGTGTTTGAATGAGGCTGGATGTTTGAGGCCATACAGGGTTGCAGGTTTGTGTTTGGCTCTGTCTGTCCGAGCTCCCTCTTTTCCCAGAGACTGCTGTGGGGGAGGGAATTGCCCACTCTGAGGGTTTTGGGGTGAAGAGTCTTGTCTCTGCAGGCTGCTGCATGCCAGCAGATCCTTCCCTGGCAGCAGACCAGCTCAAACAACCCTCTGCTGGCTGTAAGCTGAGGAGGATTTGGGGTGTCCTTGGACCAGCCCACGCCTGTCTGTGCTCAAACTGGTCTGCTGCTCCTCACTGTTCTCCTGGCTGCTCCTCTACCTTATATGCAGCCTGATCCTGCGTGTTACCCCATCCCAATGAGTCCGTTATGCAGAAGTGGGCTGTGCCCAGCCCCATGTGTGTTGTGGTGGGCTGTTCCTCCCCACAACTCAACCTGCTGCTCTCCCTACCCAGGACCCAGCTCAGCCAAGGAGCTCATCAAGTCCATCAACGAGAAGTTTGCTGGAGCCACTGGCTGGGAAGGAGCAGAGACATATCCTTTAGTGTCCGTGCCAGCCTGGCCTTGCCCAGCATGGCTGTGTGGCTGTCCTCCTCACTTGGGAGGGCTCTTCTTCCTATAGCAGAGAAATGCCACCCAAACCTTACTGCTCGTATGCCAAATACAAGCTCTGCAGCCTCCACTTCGGTTCTGTTGGGGCAGGACATGGCTCTTGGGCTGGCTGTGCTCAGCCTGTAGCTGCAGGGCTTCATGGTGGTGCTTTCCTTGACTGTTGTCACATTGAAGAAGCCAGAAGACAAGAAGCAACTGGGGGACTTCTTCGGCATGTCCAACAGCTACGCCGAGTGCTACCCTGCCACGTAAGCGGGCAGCAGGAGGCTCTGGGTTGGGAGCAGGGAATGCCAAGGGGCTGCTGTTCTCTGGCAGCAAGAGCTTCAACATCAGCCCCACAGCTTGCTGGGAGGAGCAGGCCTGGCTTTGTGTAGGGTTGCAACTTACTGTTTAAATGATCCTCGTGCCTTTGGTTCTGGCAGAAGTGGCCTGTTCTTAGCTGGTCTCTGCTGTAAATGGCTGCCTGGAGTTTGCTGCCCTCAGTGCCAGGGGGAGGTGGAGGTGGTTGGGAGTCTGCTGGCTTCCCTGGTCATTCACATGCTCATTGAGCTCTAGCCACAAAGGGGAAGAGCTTTCAGCCTGCAGAGTCACATTAGGAGCATTTGCAGTCTGGGATGCCCTGTGGTACAGCTCAGCTGCAGGGCTTGCAATGGAGGAACTTCTCTCTGGTCCAGGAACTGAGTGTGCTCAGTCCGAGGCCACAAGAGACCTGGCTTCAAGGTCCTGATCTGTGTCCCATGGACCCACTCTGAGCCCTTTCCTTGCTTTTCTTTTCACAGAATGGATGATATGGCTGTGGACAGTGACGAAGAGGTGGACTACAGCAAAATGGATCAGGTATGTTGGGACCAGCCAGTGAACATCAGTACAGGCTGAGAAGACCCCAGTGGAGAGAAGCAGGCTTGTGTGCAGCGGCTGAATGCCCTGGAGCTGGGTGTTGAGTGTCTTTGGGGGTTTGCTGACCTGCTCTGTGCCTGGGTGGGATCTATTGTCCCACTTTGCAGCCAAGGAGCTGCTCTGAGTCGTTCTTTCTCTGCAGGGTAACAAGAAAGGACCTTTGGGTCGTTGGGACTTTGACACCCAGGAGGAGTACAGCGAATACATGAACAACAAAGAGGCTCTGCCCAAGTGAGTGCAGCCCTTGGGAAGGGCTGAGCAAGGATTCTGGCTGGGCGGTGGCCAAACCTGGGTCCTGAGGGAGCTGAAAAGCAAGACGGGGGTTCCCTGGTGAGGAGCTGGGGACCCTGGGCCTGGTGGCTTCTCTTTGCTCTTGGCATCGCTCTTGAGGCCTCCTCTGCAGCGGCTGCTTTCGGGGTCCAAGCCAGTGCTGGGGTACAGGCTCATGGCTGGGGCAGGCTGTGGGTCCCCTGCAGATGCTGAGCTCTCTCTTGCTCCCTTTCCAGGGCAGCATTCCAGTATGGGATCAAGATGTCTGAGGGACGCAAGACCCGTCGCTTCAAGGAGACGAATGACAAGGCAGAGCTGGACCGGCAGTGGAAGAAGATCAGTGCGGTGGGTGCTCAGTGCTGGCCATGGTTAGACCATGAGCTGCCACCTCATCTGCTCCTCAGCCCCTGTCCTGGTGTGTGTGCAGCAGGGCTGGCTCTTGAGAAGCTGGATTTGCTCCTTGTGAGAGCATCAGGCAAATCTTTGGGGCTCCAGGACTTGCAGAAGCATCTGGAGCTGCATTTGGAGCTGTTGCCTTGGGAGCAGCCCCAGTTGGGGCTTTTCGCTCTGGGCTCTGCAGCATGTGTCCAAAACTGGAGCCATCCAAAGGGGCTTGGAGGGGACAAGGCATGTTTGTGGCTCCACTTCCTAACCCACAATGCTGGGGGCTGTGCTGGCAGTGTGAATGGCCATGAGCACCCAACAGTGCGGGATGGGCATGGGGAAGGTGAGAGCAAAGGGTCTTTGGTGGCCAAAATGGAGCAAAGGGGGAATAGGCCAAGATGCTCTAGACTTTGGGCAGCTTGTAGACAACTTCAGCTCACCTCAGCTTGCTCTGGCGTGGCTACAGCTCTCCTTGGGTGCATCTTGCACCCTACAACCCCTCTGCTGTGGCTGCGGGCAGCCAGAAACCTGAGGGTGATGGGACTTTGTGTTCTCTCTGCAGATCATCGAGAAGAGGAAGAAGCTGGAGGCTGATGGGTAAGTTGTAGTAATGCTGTCTCTGCTCTTGGCTCAGTGCAGGGCAGTGCTGGGGCCTGGCTGGCTCCTGCCACCTCACCCAGGGGCTGGGGGGGCCAGACACTTCCCCAGAGGCTCTCAGCAGTGGGGCTGGAAGGAGAGCGGAAAACATTCAGTCCCTTCACAGTGCTCCTGCCCTCCTCAGCTTGGCAGGACCAGGGGATGGGAAGGTGACGGAGCTCTCTGCCCTGCATCCTCCCCACCACCCTGCCCCTCTGTCTCTTCCAGGGTTGAGGTGAAACGTCCCAAGTACTGATGCCTCCAGCATCTTCTCCTCCAGCTCCTGGAACCCGGGCCTGCTGGGTGACCCTGCGCATGTTGGTGTGCTGTCCTCGTCCCCCATCTCCTCTACTTTCTGCTCTGGGCTGGGCAGCATGTGTCCCCCCAACCTTGTGCTGTGGGGCTACATGGAGGTCTTTCCCTCCAGTGCCTGCTACAGCCTCTGATGTGTAAATGTTGTGTGTAGCTGTAATAAAACTACATTAAGTTTTATATGAATGTTTTTGTGGGTAGAGAGATGGGGCCTGGGCTCTTTATTCCATCCACTCGGCCCTCTTGGAGCCCTAGTTCAGGTTGTTTGGTGTGGGAGCCTGTTTCATCCCTGGATGAAATTAGCAATTAAACCGATATAGGGGAGCTAAGTCCAGGTTAGGAACCTCCCTCAGTGTGTAGAGAAGAAATATGGGACCCTTGCATGAGGTGCAGCAAGGGGAATGGCCTGAAGCAGAGGACAGTGATTTCCACTGTCAAGCTGCAGTGGCACAGGAGCAATGATCCCTCTGCTCAGTGGCAGGGGGGGTGCAATGGGGTGAGCACTGTGCAAAGCAGGGCCACTGCTGGTAGTCTCTGGCTGGGGCCCTGGGTGGGATCTCAGGGTACCCCCCACCAGCCCCAGGCCTTGAGAGGGGCTGAAGTGACCCATCCTTCCCTGGGATGCAGAGGAAGGAGGCCATGGTGTTCCTTTGTGGTGCCTGGAGAAGGCTCCTTAAGGGGAGACCTTAGAGCAGCTCCAGTGCCTAAAGGGGCTACAAGAAACCTGGAGAGGGGCTTTGGACAAGGGCCTGTAGGGACAGGACAAGGGGAATGGCTTTAACCTGCCAGAGGGGAGAGTGAGATGAGCTCTGAGGCAGAAGCTCTTCCCTGTGAGGGTGCTGAGGCGCTGGCACAGGGTGCCCAGAGAAGCTGTGGCTGCCCCATGCCTGGCAGTGTTCAAGCAGCTCCACGAGAGGGCGCCCTGCGGCGGCGGCTGGGCGGGACCCATGCAAATGAAGGGGCGGGGCTAGGTAAACGAGCCCCGCCCACCCCCGGCCGCCATGGCGGCGCCGGCAGAGGTGAGCACACGCGGGGGGCTGCGCGGCCCCGGCCCCAGCGGCGCCACCGGCCCCGGCCCGGCCCCACCGCCCCGCTCTGCCCCCCCAGGACAGCGCGGAGCCCGCGGGGCAGGAGCCGCGGCTGCGGGACACCCCCGAGGACATCTGCTTCGAGGCGACCGCCAACGCCATCGCCCTGCACCCGGCCCGGCCCCTGCTGGCGGCGGGGGACGTGGACGGCGACGTGTACCTGTGAGTGAGCGGGGCCGCGGGGGGCGTTCGGGGGGTCCCGTGTGCAGGCACCGTCGGGCAGCGGCCGCCGGGGCTGCCGCGATGAGCCCGGCCCGGTCCGCAGGTACTCGTACTCCTGCACCGAGGGGGAGAACCGGCAGCTCTGGTCCTCGGGGCATCACCTCAAGTCGTGCCGGGACGTGGCCTTCTCCCAGGACGGGCAGAGTGAGTGCGGGGAACGCGGGGCGGCACCGGGGGGATGCTGGGGCTAGGGGTGCTGATGTGGCTCCCCAGAGCTTTTCACCGTGTCCAAGGACAAGGCCATCCACATCCTGACGGTGGAGGAGGGACGGCTGGAAACGCGCTTCCCCAAGGCACACAGGTAGGTCTGACCCCAATCCTGCGGGCAGCGATTGCTGGGGCTGTGTCCCCTTCCCTCCTCTGCCGGGGCTGGGCAGGCAGAGGCTGGAGCATCGTCCAGCCAGAGCCATTCACCAGCGGTGTGAGTGTGACTGTGCTGACATGGGGCCGGGGTCTCTGCAGCTCGCCCCTCAACTGCGTGCTGCCCATCGATGCCAACGTCTTTGCCACGGGCGATGACAACGGGGCACTGAAGGTGTGGGACCTGCGCAAGGGGGATGCGATCTTGGAGGCCCGTCAGCAGGAGGAGTACATCAGCGCCATGGCTGTGGATGGTAATGGGAAGCTCCTGCTGACTGCCAGGTACCACCGGCTCTGTGGGCTCCCACATACCCACACAGCTAATAGAATCACAGACTGGTTTGGGTTGGAAGGGACCTTAAATCTCATCCAGTTCTAACACCCTGCGGAGGGGAGAATCCCCTCCCTTGACCTGCTGCTCACGCTTTGGGGGTGCAGCCCAGCACACAGGGGGGGTTCTGGGCTCAAGCACACACTGAAGCTGGGCCATGGGGAGCTTCTTCTCACCCAACACCCCCAAGTCCTCCTGAGGGCTGCTCTCAGCCCCATCTCTGCCCAGCCTGTATTTGTGCTTAGGATTGCTCCAACCCACTTAGGATTGTACTTGGCCGTCCCTTAGGTCCTTCCCTTAGCGCTGGAGGAAGCGCCCTGCACCATGTCCCATGCTCACAACATGCCCCTTCCCTCTCCCGCAGTGGTGACGGCACCCTGGGTGTCTTCAATGTGAAGAGGCGTCGCTTTGAGCTGCTCTCAGAGCCACAGAACGGGGACCTGACGTCTGTCGCATTGCTGAAGGTTGGTGCTGGGCCCTGCCATGAAGTAGGGTCATAACACTCAGACTGGTTTGGGTTGGAAGGCACCTCAAAGCTCATCCAGTTCCAACCCCCTGCCACAGGCAGGGACACCTTCCACTAGAGCAGGTTGCTCCAAGCCCCTGTGTCCAACCTGGCCTTGAACACTGCCAGGGATGGGGCAGCCACAGCTTCTCTGGGCACCCTGTGCCAGCGCCTCAAGCACCATCACAGGGAAGAGCTTCTGCCTCAGAGCTCATCTCAATCTCCCCTCTGGCAGGTTAAAGCCATTCCCCTTGTCGTGTCCCTACAGGCCCTTGTCCAAAGCCCCTCTCCAGGTTTACTGTTGGTCCCTTTAGCTATTGTTAGGCTGCTGTGAGCTCCTGGGTTTCTTGTTCTGCATCTGCTTTACCATCCTCCATCTTGCCTAGAGGGGGAGGAAGGTGGCGTGTGGCTCCAGCGAAGGCACCATTTACCTCTTCAACTGGGACGGCTTCGGGGCTGCCAGCGACCGCTTCGCTCTGAGGGCCGAGTCCATTGACTGCATGGTCCCCATCACAGACAGCATCGTGTGCGTGGGGTCCCTGGACGGAGTCATCAGGTCAGGGGGGGCTCTGTGGGGTGGCTGTGGATGGGATCAGCCCTGGCTGGTCGCAAGGGCGGGCTGAGCCTGTGATGGACCCGAGTCCCCACGGCTGTCCCCCATCCACAGGGCAGTGAACATCCTGCCCAACCGTGTGCTGGGCTGCGTGGGGCAGCACCTCGGGGAGCCCATCGAGCAGCTGGCGCTGGCACCGGGCGGGCAGCTCCTGGCCAGCTGCGCCCACGACCAGAAGGTGAAGTTTTGGGACGTGTCGGCGCTGGCGGGGCTGGTGGTGGACGACTACCGCAAGAAGAAGAAGAAGGGGGGGCCACTGCGGGCGCTCAGCGGGAAGGCGCTGGGCAGCGGGGAGGATTTCTTCGCTGACCTGCGGGATGAGCCTGAGCCAGAAGCGGCGGCCGGGAGCGACAGTGACAGCGATGGCGGGGACTGAGGGGACGGGAGCGGAGGGTAATGACTGAAGGTCCTTGGAATGGGGGGGTCCAGGGATGTGGGAATGTGGCTAAGGGTCCCTGGTGGAAGGGTTTGGGGGTTCATGAGTGAGGATCCCTGGTGGATGGAGGGGCTGGGTCTGAGATGGGGGGGGGGGGGGGGGGGGGGGAACGGATGGGGGTCTCTAGGGGGGATCCAGCCCTGAGAAGGGAGTGGGGGGTGAGTATAGGGAAGTTGGGGTTTGCTGGTGTATTTGGGGGTCCTGGGATGGGGGAGGAGGCAGGGCATTGCTCAGGGGGCTGCGGGATGATGGGGTCCTGGGGTGCCTGGCCGAACGGGTCCATCCCTTCCCCGAGGCCCTGCCTGGCCCTGGGGTGCCTGCAGTACTGTGCAAGGAGGTTAGTGTTAATTACCTTTTGTTAATTAATTAACTTATAGATCAGCTCTATTACAAATAAACCCAGTGCCTTTCAGTTCCTAGCGCCTTGTGCCCATGCTTTGGCTCACCCCAACTTCCCTGGCACCCCTGGGCAGGTCCGGGACCTGCCTGCAGGGCACTGGGGACAGGGATGGGGATGGCAGTGGGGACAGCATCCTGTGCCTGCATGTCCTGACTTGTCCCAGGCAGTGGCTCGTCCCTGCTGGGCAGAGGGGCTGGTGCAAGCTGTGAGAGCATCCAGGGAGTGGTTTTAAACTGAAATGGGAGATACAAGGAAGTTCTTCCCTGTGAGGGTGCTGAGGCACTGGCACAGGGTGCCCAGAGAAGCTGTGGCTGCCCCATCCCTGGCAGTGTTCAAGGCCAGGTTGGACACAGGGGCTTGGAGCAACCTGCTCTAGTGGAAGGTGTCCCTGCCCGTGGCAGGGGGTTGGGACTGGATGAGGTTGAAGGTCTCTTCCAACCCAAACCAGGCTGGGCTTCAATGCCAGCACTGAGTCTAACTTGTCCCAGTGCAAGGCAGGGACCCTAAGAGACCACAGGAGCCCTTGGAAGCAGAGACAGGTGTGCAGGGCCATGCAGGGCATACCAAATGGACTCAGAGCTCCAAGGGCCACATCCCAAAGCTCTGGGAGGTCGCTGGGGCACTACAAAAGGCAGTGGTTGACCAGTGTTGAGCACTGAAGGACACCTGAAGGCACTTCAGTCCCCTGGTGCTGTACTGTAAGGCACCTGGGCAGCATAGAAAGGCACATGGAGTCCCCTTAAGTGCACCAGAAGACACCTGGGACCATACTGAGCCCAGAAGGGCCTTTGGAAGCCACTGGGGGCTAACAGCAAGGTACCTGGGTCCTTAGCACAGAAGGGAATAGCAGCGCTCTATACTTGAAGGCACCCAGGTATGCCCTGAAATGCACTTGGAAGCCACCAGTGCTCATCAGGAATCACTTGTAGAGCTCATCCCTTCTGCAGCTGAACACAGGCTTCCTGCTGTGGGGGGAGCACTGAGATGGTGCTGGACAGGCAGGGAGCTGGGGGCAAACCAGGACAGGACACAGGCAGTGCTTTCCAGGTTACTTTAACAGCAGTGAACAGTGTAGCGGGACCTCTCGGTCCTGAGGAATCATTCATAGACAGCCGGGACCTACGGCTGCTTCCCCCCCGCTCAGACAGCCCGGCACCACCGGAGGCACCGCCTTACCCCAGCTCACCAGCACATGGGACAGCCCCCGCTCACCAGGACAGGCCCATGTGTGGCTGTGTCCTCACCCGAGGCTCCTCCTCAGGCACCAGACAGGGCTCAGAGGAGACGGGCCCCACCGAGCCCAGACGGCCCCAGCGCCCCTCCGCCTCCCCAGACAATGCTGGCAGCTGCTCCTAGCAGCCGCTCCTCTCTCAAGGCCCCTCCTCCACAGCAGAGCAACATAAAGCAACTGAAAAGAAGCCAAACTGGGCCATATAAACCTCCATCCCCCAAAACAGAAGCATCCCGAAGAACAGAACCATTCCCAAGGGCTGGCTGGGGACAGGGCAGTGGCCACGCACCAGGCCAGGAGCTCCATCCTCAGCACCAGCTCTCAAACCAAACCAAACCAAACCAAACCCAAACGAACTCAAAGCAAAGCTGGAACAGGACCCGGTCCCAGTGGGGCTCACACGCCGCTCCAGCAGCACCGGGGCTGGTGGCACACATTCAGCTCATGGCACAGGCAGAGTGCTGCCTACGTCAGCCGGCACCCTGCAGCAGGGAGGGAAGTGTCAGGCTCCGTCAGCACCCAAACACCCCCTCCCTTTGCACCCTCTGCTTCCAACCAGGAACCCCACCCGGGCTCAGGGATTGGGATCATATCTGGAGGATGAGGGGATGACCCTGCCTGGGTCCCCCCAAGCACCACACTCCCAGGAGATGCTCCCAGACTTTGGGAGGTTGGCACGATGCCGTGCAAGGACTCACCCAGCACCCGCAGAACCTGCAGCGCCACCGCAACCTTCGCCTCTTCGTGCCCGCTCCTGCCCGGCCCGTCCTGCCGGACCCATGTGAACCCCGTGAAGGGCACAGGGCACCCCGGGATCACCACCTGGCACCAGAACCGCAGCCACCCGTTGGGGTTGGCCTGCACGCACTTGGTGAGGTACAGGGGGGGCCCCAGGTACTGGCTCCGGCACAGGGTGTTGAGGTGCTCCAGCGCGTTGTGCAGCACCGGAGACAGAGGTGCCTGCATGGGGACACCCGGGCGCTTGCCCCTGTGCACCCGGCTGGGCGATGGCTTCTCCTTGTGCGACTGCAGCTTCTGCTTCAGGTCAGGGCTCAGCCAGTCCACCCTTATCGCCACGCCACCGAGCCTCATATTCCCTAGGAGAGACCAGCAGCAGCTGGCAGGGGATGCTCAGGCACCAGCACCCCAGTATCACCCCATCCTGCCCCCAGCATCTGGCACAGTGACCCCCACGGGTGGTTTGGCACCAACCCCCAGCCTGTGAACTGCACAAGACTCTTTCCCCTGCCTCTACAACCCCTCATGCAGCTATGGGGCAGTTGCTTCTCCATCTCCTTTGGCTACCAAGGTGGGCTCAAGAGCTGCAAAGCTCAAGAGATTTTAGGGGCAGCCTTTAGGGGCAAGGTGCAGAGACATCAAAGCCAAGTGCTTCTCAGCTGGGGCAGAAGTGGGTACACACCAGGACTTTGGAGGTTCTGGCTGGATGTGTGGGAAACATGTCCCAGGGTAGTGCAATCATGGGATGGGGCACTGAGGGGTAGGGAATCTTCATCAGAAGGGTAACTTGGTTACAGCTCTGGATGCCCTGGATTGGTACTGGTGATGCTTCTGCTCTGAGCAGGCAGCTGAAGACCCGCAGCAGTCCCCCTACGCCACCTCCCCACTGAGGACAGCTGGCCTCCCACGGGACACAGGAAGAGAACAAGGGATGTCTCAAGGCCAAATTCACCTTGTGGCCGATCCAGAGGTAGGATCAGCCCTTAGAGACACCAGGAAGACCATCCCAAGCAGCACCCCAGCCTCCCACATACCTTCCATGAGGGTTTTCTTGGCCATGGCAGCAGCGTGGTGCGAGCTGTACTTCAGCACGGCGAGCTGTGCCCGCTGCTGCGCGGGGCTGGGCTGCAGGGTGACACTGAGGACGCCCGGCGTGACGTGCCGCAGCACGGCCTCCAGCTCCCGCTGGCTCACCGAGGCCTCCAGCCCATCCACGCTGAGCTCGCACTTCTCCGTGCTCTGGCACACCACGATGGTGCAGCCCTCCCGCACCTTGAAGTTGTTGAAGGCGGCGATGGCCTCCTTGGCGCCGCGCTGGGTGCTGTACTTGGCGTACGCAAAGCCCCGGTTGAGCCCGCTGAAGGTCATCATGAGGCGGAACTCGTAGAGCTTCCCCACGCTCTGGAAGAGCGGGATCAGGGTGTTCTCGTACATGTCCTGCGGCAGCTTCCCGATGAACACCTCTGTGCCCGCCGGAGGGGGGTCGCCCACCCAGCCTGTGGGCACACAATGGGCACATGTGGGTGACACCGAACTCGCCACCGGGCACCCTACGTGCTGTGCTCCCACGGCACTGAGGTGCTGTGCTCACGTACCTGGGGGTGGGCCGCCATATCGCCTCTGCCCATTGATCTGCACCAAGTCGATGCCCGTTTCTTTCGCCCAGGCAAGCAGGGCCATCTTATTGGCCTGGTTGATGCTGTTGGTCCATGTCTGAAGAGGAAGATGATGATGGAGTTTGTCTAGGCAAAAAGTCTCCAAACTCCCAACTACTGCGGGTATCCCACCCCCACAGATCAACTGCAAGGCCCAGCACCAGCCAGCATGTGGAGGAGCAAATGGCGAAGCCCTCTGCCCTCAGGAAATGTGAGGAGCCTCTTGACACTGCGCACCCAAAGCACTGCCCTCCCCACTGCCCAAGCCTGCTCCACAGGGTGAAGCAGAAGGTGTCCCTGCCCGTGTCAGGGGGTTGGAGCTGGATGAGCTTTAAGGTCCCTTCCAACCCAAACCAGGCTGTGACTCTGACACCAGCAGTTCCCCTATGGCTGCCTAAGCCAAGACATGGGCAGCAACTGGCTGCACAGAGACGAGGTGACCCATCGCATCGTGAGGTCCCAGGCAGGCTGGGACCCCAACACAGCCAACCCTCTTCTACCAGCCCTTCCTCAGGCTTCTGAGGACATCAAGGAGGGTCTGGAGACACCACCGATGTGGCAATATCATAAAGCTTCAGCTCATTAAACACTGCAAAGTCTTATTGGGGCCTCTGAAACTGTTCGCTGAATGGGATTAACTCGAGCTCAATGCACTCTGGCTGCCCCTTCACCTCCTGCATCTCCAGCTGCAGCCCCAAGCGGCGGCACCTTCCTCTCTACAAGAGGTTTTGTTGCCTTTCCTGAGGCCAGAAAACACCTCTGGGCGGGGACGCATCTCGGGCGATCTCTGCTGAATGGGCGCAGAAAGCCGGGCCACGCACCGCAGGGCTCCTGCCACAGCCCCAGGGCCGGGTCCCTGCTCCCGGCGGGTTCCGGGGAGCGGCAGGACCCGGCTCTGCCCCGGCGGAGCCCACCCGAGCCCGCAGCTCCCGGTGAGGCGCTACCGGGGCTTCACCCCCGCGGGGCAGCCCCGGCTCACGGCGGGTGGGATGGAACCGGCGCCGCCCGCCGCTGCCCCGCACTGAGCCCGGGCTCGGCGGCGCCGGGTCCCCCCGCCCCAGGCGTCCCCACTGGAACCCCCCGACGGCACCCACCTCGGCCTCCATCGCCGCCGCTCCTCCGGCTCCTCCTCGCCGCCCGGACCACGCTCTGGAAGGTTCCAGCGCCGCCCATCCCATCGCACCGCCCCGGGCGGGGACCCGCCGGCAGCGCCCGCCCCGTCGGGGAGCAGCGACCCCCGCCCCGAGCGCCGCTCCCTCCGCCTTCCCACGCCTGGGGCCCGCGGGTGAGAGAACTGACCTGCTGTGGGGCACGGAGCAGAGCGAGATGCGGGGCAGCACCGAAGGGAAGCTGGGATTAAGGGGACCCCAAGTCACCCCGGGGACCCGTTTCACCCGTGGGGAGCTCAGCTCCTGGCTGGTGGGGGCTTTGCTCTGCACATGGTGCAGCGGTGGGAGCTGGAGGTGAGGAGGAACGAAGGCAGCTGAAGAAACATCCGCTGTGACATTCAAAGCACAGCTCCTGCTCAGCGAGGCAGGGAAGCAAATCCCTGCTCCCGGCAGGAAGAAGGGACAGGAGGCACAGAGTGGGAGAGACAGGTTTATTGTGTTTCTGGGAGCAGTGCCTTTACATGGTGCTCAGGATAAGGTCACCTCCCTGCAGCCAGAGCAGAGGGATGGGGTGGGATGTTGATTCAAAGCGACAGGAACAAGAAGCTGCAGCCAAGCCCCTGGGGTCTGCTGCCAGCACAGGGCTCCACATGTCACCATGGGACTCCACGTGTCACCGCAGCCACCCCAGCATTTGCCAGAGCCACTCAAAAACATCCTTCCAGCAACATACTCAAGGGCCAGGGCATGTCACAGGAGTCAGCGCAGCCTCTCTGCTCCCACCGGGAAAGGGAGGGCATGAGACAAGAATAAATACAGTGTTCAAAGGCCCCCCTGCCCCTGTTGCTCCATGGGCTGGTGAAGGTATTTACAGGAGGAAATGTGTCAGCCAGAATCCAACAAACGAGTAGACACGTCCAGAAGGGGTTTAGGGGCTCGTTCGCATCCTGATCTCCTCTACCAGGTTCTCCCTGCGAACGTTGACCTGCACAGAGGAACACAAAGTTGCTTCAATACAACACAAGCAGCTTGATGGATCGTGCCTCCCCTGGTCCCACAGGGATGGCCAGCACTGGACCGGGCCCTGTGGTCACACCATGGTGCTGTCACCAGCCCCACTGCAGGGATCAAGCGGGCTGCAGCACATGTGAAGTGTGAATCTACGAGAGCAGCCACCTGCCTGCAACCTGCCAAGCCCTCTCCTGCCCATGATCATGAGAGTGATGCTCTTCCCACTCCTTCCTGCTGGTTCCAAAGCCAAGACTAGTGCATACATAGCACTGGTTGCACTCATTCCATGAGGGCACCTCCTGAACCTTCAAGCATTGGTCCCATGCGCTGGGTGGAATGCACGAGCAGTCGTACATGGAATCACCCCCCCATGTTCCAGGCTCCTGCACTGAGAAATATCCGGGAGTTCAAGGAGGTCACATGATGGTAAACTGCTCCACAGCTCTAGGAAACTGTGTGGGGTGAGGAAATGGAACATGAGGTGTTACAGAAGTCCCTGGAGAGACCTCTGCTTGAAAAGATCTAATGAGAAAGCCATCCTGAGAACCTGTTACAGGGGGCTTGGTGGCAAACAGGCACCAGGGCATGTGCTCCACACAAAGTCAAGATGGGCTGAGGAAACTCACCCACTCTCCTAAAGCCACCACCATCAGTCCACAGCCCTCACCTTGAGTCTGCCAGTTCCCTTTGGGCACTACACACAAAATGTGGGCCAGCAAAGCCACCTTGCCATGTACAGCCTGAGGGCACCACTGCAGAGCAGGCCCAGATGGGTCTGGAAGGCTGACCTGAGCTGAGGTCAAGCAGCCCTCATCCCCCTCGCGCCAACCTGCCCTGGGCCTCACCTCCTCCCTGGTTGCCACCACTCGCAGCTTGACGACTCCATCCTTGAGCTCCTGCTCGCCCACAATGGCAACGAGAGGGATGCCGGTGTCCTCACAGTACTGCAGCTGATTCAGCAGCTTGGGGTTCTTCTTGTAGAGCACTTCTGCCTAGAAGAGAACCAGAGAATAGCACCATAACATGTGGACCTGCTTGTGCAAGTCCAGAGGAGGCCCCGGAGCTGCTGCGAGGGCTGGAGCAGCTCTGCTCTGAAGCCAGGCTGAGAGAGCTGGGCTGGGGCAGCCTGGAGAAGAGAAGGCTCCTGAAGGGGAGACCTTAGAGCAGCTCCAGTGCCTAAAGGGGCTCCAGGAAACCTGGAGAGGGGCTTTGGACAAGGGCCTGCAGGGACAGGACAAGGGGGAATGGCAGAAAACAGCCCAGGCTCCTCCCTGCCCCCACTTTCCCCTCGCAAGGCTCCATTTTTTTGGGGTTTTTTTGGGAGCAGCACGGTATTCCAGCCGCCTCACAGCAGGGGCTGGAGTGTTGCCTGCTGTGGGAATTAGCCCTGAGGTGACAGACACAGAGCAGCCCTTGCAGTGTTACAGGGCTGACCAAGCCATGCTGCCCAGCCCGTCCTGCAGAACACCTGATTCAGGACACCAAGAAGAGGCAGGCTCCATTCAGGAAGCCCATCTGCTGCCCACCTTCTCCCTGGGACTCCTTTCTCCCAAGGCAAAGCCAGATCTGGTCCATCCCCGGCACAGGGTGGACCAGGCAGCTCCTGACTTTGCCATCACCTGGTCATACCTTGATTCCAGCATCCCAGAGCTCAGCGATGAGCTTCAGCCGCTCTTCCAGAAGCTTCTTTTGGGCAGAGGCCACCAGCACTTGTGTCTCTGTTGTCCTGATCTTCTCCTCAGAGGCCTAGGGCAGGGACAAGACTCAAAAGATGTCCTGGACATACAGAGGTATGTGGGACCCTTTGAGCAGGACAGGTCACCACCCCAGACCCATCAATTTAGCAGTGAAGAGGCTCAGGCTCAGTGAACAGCATAAACTCAGGAGTGTCAGGGAGGCCTGAGCTGGAAACTGTGGGTTAGATTAACAGCAGCCAGTTGAGATGCTCCAGTGCTGTCAGGAGCTGCCTGATCCTGTGGCAGATGCTGAATACTCGAAGTGGCATTTGCCTGCTGCTGCTTTCGCTGAAGGGAGAAGCCTTGAAAAGGTCACCTGCAGAGGAACAAACCTGGCCAGGACTGGAGGTGGTGGGGGAAGAATTCAGTTTCCGCTTAGAAAATGTGGCTAGGTTTGGCTGCCAGGAGACTCCACAACAGGCCTCTGGAGGAGGAAAATGTGCAGCAACGTTTTGGGAGCCTACAAAGACCTATTTAAGAGCCAAGCTGGAGAAAATTGGAGCTTATGTCCTGGTTCTGACTCCTGCTGCAGAGCACAGGAGGGGCCTGGCTGGCTTCTCCTTCAAAGACTGCAGCAAGAAAGACTCACTTCAGCATCTGCTGGACTGGGGGCATGTGAAGAAGATGTAAATCCTTGCTCCTTCTCTATTCTTGGTTGAGTACTAAAGACACCTACCTCCACTCTCTGCTCCAGGATGGAGAAGATCCGCTCGATGCCAATGCTGATCCCCACGCAGGGCACCTTCCGTCCCTTGGGATCGAACATCCCCACCAGCCCGTCGTAGCGGCCGCCTCCAGCCACGCTCCCGACGCTCACCGGCTCCTCCACGTGGTCGTTCTCCTGCTGCAGCAGCACAGCCTCAAAGATCACCCCCGTGTAATAGTCCAGGCCCCGCGCCAGGCTCAGGTCGAAGGAGATCTGCAGGACACGAGGGAAGCGCCGTCACCGGCTGCGCTCGGGGGGGCCGGGCTCTGCCCCTCCTGCCCCTCCTCACCTTCCCTGTGATGCCAAACAGGGTCAGGTACTCAAAGAGCAGCTTCATGTCCCCCAGCCCCTCCTTGGCCAGCTTGTTCTGGGACAGCTTTGGGTCCTGGAGAAGCTGCTCGATCAGCTCCAGGCCACCTGTGGGAAGGAGACCCTGTTAACAGGGTTAACAGCACCCCTGTGTTCCCGGCCCTCCCTGCCTGGCCTGGAAGAGCAAAGCCAAGGGCTCGACCCCACAGTGCTCACCGTGGAGCTGGACGTACTCCCCGATGTGATCCGCAGCCTCGGGAGAGAGCCCCTTCTCCTCCACCATCTCGCTCCTCACTTCTTCCCATGGCACCTGTGGGGGGAGAGAAGAACATTAGCCACAGCTCCAGGGATGTGGTCTCTACTGCGGAAGGTCTCTGCTAGTCCTGCCCCATAGAGATGGACAAATATATCTGCCCTCAACAGATCTTTATACAGCAGAACCCCACCAGACTCAGCGTGGTTAAGAGGTGCATGAGAGAAGCAGCAGATCGAATGCTCTCAGAGCATGGTCATAACTCCATTTCTTGTTCCTCTCTCAGTCTGGTTGTATCCCAACCCTGCAGTCAGCAAAACTGCCCAAAAACCTGAAGCCCCAGGACAAATATCCTGGGTTTGATTTCTGGCCACAACTGAACATCCAGCCAGTTCTCCTGGACCATGGGGAGAGCAGCCGGGGGGGACCCAGCCTCACTGCCCCTCCAGCAGCAGCACGTGCAGCCCAGGCCTCCAGCCCATACCTTGTCCAGTTTGTCCACACTGGAGCAGATCGTTCGGAACTTGCTGTCCGGGACACCACAAACCGCAAACATCCCATCAAGGATGCGCCGATCGTTGACCTGGGGCAGAGGGAGCAAGTCATTCACTGTGACTCAAAGAGATGCTTCAGCTGGCTCCAGTTTCTCCTCTCTCTGTTTTTGAGTGCGGAAGAGAAACCAGCAGATGCCTGCCGAGGTTTTTTGCTGTTTGGAATCTGTCTCTTCCCCATTCCCAGGGAGCGGAGCTGCCTCTGTGCCCATGGTAGGCCAGCTACCACAACCGATGGCTGCCAAGCCTGGGCAGGGCTATCACATTCTCCTTCTAGAGCCACATACCTCTCCACTCAACAGAGAAGAAAATCCAGTGTGGCCTATGAGTCCTCTCATGTGGACACATAAAACCAGGTCAGGAACAGACTGTGGACTAGGGAGATGAATTCAGTGTGTTATCCTGCTCTCCCAGTGTAAGAACAAAGGGACATTAAAACCTCACTAAGGAATTTTATTCTTTTTTGATAGTATAGAGAATTCCAGAGTTTAATTATGCTAATAGCAGGTAATTGAGGCCAAAGGCTCAGCTGGATTCGCTATTTCCATGGTTACTGAGAACATCTACAATTAAATTAGATGGAAACAAAGACTGCTCAGGAGTTTGTAATCCTCCAGCATCAACAGGAACCAGACAGTGGCTCATGGAAGGCAAGAACAACTGCAGGCAGGTCATTCTGCTGTCCCCATTGCAGGGTGCCTTCTCATCCTCAAAGGCATCCTCTTTCACCACTGCCCAAACCCACGGTAGCTGCACAGGCAGCTCCTCAGCACAGCTCTTAGCTCATCCCACCCAGGTTCAAGTGAAGGTAACTGCTCCCCTACCCAGTGGGGGCTGCAGACAGGAGCACAACACCCAGCCCACACTGCTCACCTCCCCTGCAGAGCTCAGCAGTGACCCGGCTCGGGGTCCCTCTCAGAGATCCCACCAGCCTCCTGCACATCAAGCACCCCTTCCCATTGCTCTCCTACTGCTGCACCCCCTTCCCCATCCTGCCTGACCTGCACACCCAGCACTATTTGCTGCCACACTAAGATAATGAGGGTGTTTTAAAGCAAACAGCTCAATCTACAGCAGGGCATGACTCTTCTGGAAAACACCTCAGCCCCAGAAAGGACTTTGTGGGAAGGCAGGAACCTGCAGAGAACACAGCATGCACTGAGCAGGTGCCCCTACTAAGGGACATTGGGAGCTGGGACAAGGGCAGGGATCCTGGGCCAGAGGCTGTGTTTTACTGCAGGCAGTGAACATGACAAACACCCTCTTTGCTGGCTGCTGGACATTTTGCAGGGGACTGTGGTTAGTGCTAAAGGGAGCTCTGGTACTGCAGCCTCAGGAAACCTCCCTGCATTCCCAGCTGAAGGCATGTTTGAGCTGAGGCCCAGCCTTTCAGCATATGCACCAGGTGAGGCAGAGGCAGGATGAGCTGCTGGATCAGGCTTTAGTGGGCTTTAAGAGTGGGAACAGGTACTGCTGCATAAACCACAGGAACGACGACCACAGCTTCCCACTGTGACACAGAGAAACCTGCTGAGCCTCACCTTGATGAGGAAGTCCCCGAGCTGCAGGTCACTCAGGATCTCGTGCGCGATCTTCAGGCACTCGGCATCGGGAATCATGGGGTCAAACTGCCCGGCAATGTCAAAGTCCTGGGGACAGGAAAGGCAGTGAGCAACTGAGCACCACTGGTGTGGCTGCAGCAACACAGCTTCAGCTCTGCTCTCAACAGCAGTTTGCTTACAAAAAGCAAAAGAAATTGGGTGTAAGGAAGCACTAGCCCTTGCTGATAGGATCCAGAAGGAATAGGATGTGGGTTTATGATCCTCTTTCAGTGAGGGCAGCGGTGCTCTTGTGTCCACAGCATTGCAAAGTGTTTGTACACTGTGCCATAGACAGTGCAGAGAGTGCACCGAAACCAGCCTGGTTTGTGTTGGAAGGGACCTTAAAAGCTCATCCAGTTCCAACCCCCCACCATGGGCAGGGACACCTTCCACTAGAGCAGGTTGCTCCAAGCCCCTGTGTCCAACCTGGCCTTGAACACTGCCAGGGATGGGGCAGCCACAGCTTCTGTGGGCACCCTGTGCCAGCGCCTCAGCACCCTCACAGGGAAGCACTTCTGCCTCAGAGCTCATCTCAATCTCCCCTCTGGCAGGTTAAAGCCATTCCTCTTGTCCTGTCCCTACAGGCCCTTGCCCAAAGCCCCTCTCCAGGTTTCCTGGAGCTCCTTTAGGCACTGGAGCTGCTCTAAGGTCTCCCCTTCAGGAGCCTTCTCTTCTCCAGGCTGCCCCAGCCCAGCTCTCTCAGCCTGGCTCCAGAGCAGAGCTGCTCCAGCCCTCTCCAGTTTGCAAGAAGCCATTCTGCTTCTCCCTCCTTTCTGCTTCTGGATGTGTGTGACCTGCTCCCTGCCTCTGGCTCAGCACTTTACTGCGTGATAGACTTTGAAACAGAGATCCTTGAAAACACAACCGAAAGGAGACAGCAGAGCAATCAGCAGCAGTAAATAAATAGAACAAAGGAACGAGGAAAGGGAGAAAATTAATTATTTGGTTATGACCTAAATGCAAAATGTGTCACTTTGATTCTTAGGATGTTCTTTTTTAATACACATGCCAGTCAAGTTAACGACCAGGGAAGAAGACAAGAGAAGTGTCGTGGTTGAAGCACTGAACCCAGGACAAGAAGTGATCTCAACTGAGGCAAAACCCAAAGTTTCCACCACCAAGACAGAAAAAAGAGATCATAAAGCCCGAGTGGTCTCCACCAGAAACTCCCAGATGAAACAGCACATAGAGCTAAAGCCCAACAGCAAGGTGTTTGAATAGCCCATGACTGGAAAACAGCAAAGAGAACATCAGTATTCTGAGAGAAATAAACCACAGAAGCAACAAGAGACCTTCTGTGTGACTCCTCTTTATGAATCCCAAAATGCAAAGTCTTCAATGAGGTTTTGAATACAAGAATAATTTTCATTAAGTGGGTGAAGTTCCACACGGCTTCTCCAAGCTCCCAAAGGAAATCAGGGCAATGGAGGAAGAAACAGATCACATCAGTTAGTCCCTGAGCAGCTGAGTGCATGAAAGGCTGATGCAATCCCTGTGGAAGTTGGGCAAGGGCTGGTTCAGTCAGGGAAGTGCCATTACCAGTGACACAGGTGAAATGACACTGAAAAACCCAGCCAAGGGCTGAGAATTCTATTTAGGAAAAGATGCAGAAACAGCTCCTAGGCTGAGCAAAGGGAAGTATCTCCAGGGAGAGAAGGTAACAGATGATTTCTGTGGCCTAAGGAAGGAAAGATTTCTCTAATCATTTCCCAAATGTTTATCTGGGACACAGGAAGAATCTGTGTCAAGGGATGACAGTTTACTTCTCCCTGTGCCAGTTCAGCTCTTTAAACAGCAGCTATCAAACACAAGGAAGTTTGGCCTGGATATTAAGGACTATTTCTAGCTATCTTAAGAGTGAGATCTTGGAACAGTCTTTCAGATGAGACAACAGGCAGAGTGGTCTGGAAATGGGAATTCACCAAGCTGGAGCGGGAAGGTATCCACAGGGTACAATGTAACAGGAATATTCTCAAACAGGAACCTGTTTGCAATACGAGGCCCTGGGAACTGTTAGCACAGTAGAACAAATCCATTCCTTGGAGCTACCACACTCAGCTGAGAAAGCCACAAAGGAAATTGCTTTCTTACCTGTCCTGTAATTTGGCCTCTGGGTTTTTCCCTTCCTTTGAAACACAGATTGACTAAGCAGGGGACAGAAGTAGTACATGCTACTGCTGAGGTGCTCACCCTGTTCATGTGTCCTGCTACACACCCAGGAGTAAAACTGCTGCTGGGATCAGAAGGAAATTCCTCCCCTCCACCAGGCTGGCAAGAATTGTGGGATGGAGCAAAGGCTGCTTTGAAGACACCTGGGGCACCCAGGAGCTGTACTACAAAGTCCCTCATACACCAGCACCCTGTGTCACAGCCACCGTCCTCACTTTGCCACTCTCAAGCTGCTTTTTACACCTATAAGGGCACACTAAGGAGAAGATGAGTGGATCCTCCTGAGCTTTCCACAGCAGGAAACCCAGCCTTTGGGTCTAGGTTTTTATGGTGGTAGGTCTCAACAGGCACTGCCCAGCCTCACTCAGCAGTGTCCCTGTCAGTGGCCAAACTCACACACTGGTAGAACTCCCGGTAGCGGCCCCTGGTCATGGCCGGGTTGTCCCTCCTGTAGACCTTGGCAATGTGATAGCGCTTGATGTTGGTGATCTTGTTCATCGCCAGATAGCGAGCAAAGGGCACCTGGGATGGGAGGGTTAAGGATGAGAACAAGGAGGGATCACCCCACCCAGTTATCAGTGACAGGCAGTGCTGGGTGCTCACTATCTCCCCAACACCCAGCACAGTGAGTGGCACACACCCCTGGGACAAAGCAACTGCTAAGAGAGGGATGGGTTTTCCATAGCTCCCAAGGTCTCCACAACTGCCCAAGACACAGCCTGCACATGCTGCCATTAATCACAGAATCCCAGCCTGGTTTGGGTTGGAAGGGACCTTAAAGCTCATCCAGTTCCAACCCCTGCCACAGGCAGGGACACCTTCCACTAGAGCAGGTTGCTCCAAGCCCCTGTGTCCAACCTGGCCTTGAACACTGCCAGGGATGGGGCAGCCACAGCTTCTCTGGGCACCCTGTGCCAGCGCCTCAGCACCCTCACAGGGAAGAACTTCTGCCTCAGAGCTCATCTCAATCTCCCCTCTGGCAGGTTAAAGCCATTCCCCTTGTCCTGTCCCTACAGGCCCTTGTCCAAAGCCCCTCTCCAGGTTTCCTGCAGCCCCTTTAGGCACTGGAGCTGCTCTAAGGTCTCCCCTTCAGGAGCCTTCTCTTCTCCAGGCTGCCCCAGCCCAGCTCTCTCAGCCTGGCTCCAGAGCAGAGCTGCTCCAGTCCTCGCAGCAGCTCCGTGGCCTCCTCTGGACTCACTCCAGCAGCTCCACATCCCTCTTAAGTGTCCCTATAGGCACCTTCCAGCAACTTGAGGTTGGATTCCAGTCTCACATGGGCTGTGTCCTGCAGCAGCCTAGCCTGGGTACCCCGCTGTGGGAGAAACCCCGCTTTATACAGGTCTTCCTTACCTCCATGTACAGGTGTTACTTCACTGAAGAAACAAATATCTAAGCAAGGTTCCTGCACCCACTGAACCACACTGCTTGCTCAGGCTCTCCCTGTCAGGATGGGGTCAGAAGCAAAAGACTTTCCTCCCTCCCGTGCCCACTGGACAGCATAACCCCAAAAGGAGAGCAGCAAAGGTGATGAGCCCCCTCAGCACCAGCTGTGGCAGGATACTGTCAGGTCGTAGCGCAGGGACAGCAGCTCTCCTCCTTGATCTTTCAGATCATAGATGAGCTTCGAGTCTTCACCGTATTTCCCTGTCAATGTCTCCTACAACAAAAGGACACACGAACAAACAGCATCTTCAGTGACAGGGGACCAGCCCTAGAGCACACAGAAAACAAGGAGAGAAAGGGAGGACACCTGGAGATGGAAGAATAAAACTCAGCCCTCAACACATCACAGGCTTTCAATTGCAGGATCCTCATCAGCTCAGCAACCTGCTGTGTCCTCACTCACCTTCAGCTCAAACACTGGTGTATCAATGACTTCTGCTCCATGGCGCTTGAAGCAGGAGATGATTGCATTGAAGACCTTCTCACGAATGGCCATTTGCTTGGGGCTGTAATCCCGTGTGCCCTGGGGTGAGAGGAGGAAAAGGAGAGCAAATGACACACTGGGTTAGAGGCAGGCAGTGGAGACAGACATGAGAGGCAATATGAATAAGCTATCATACTGCTGATAAAAGCAGACAGATCAGGTCCAGACACCAGATGTCAGGAGAGATGGTGAAAAGCAGCACCAAAAACCACTGGAAAACATGAGGACACAGCTAAGACACGATCTGCCACAGTCTGCAGAGCTAAATCTAAGTCAGGAGTTTTGTGTTGCAGGAAACAAAGGAGCTAACACAGACCCAACACTAGAGGGTCTTTTGAGTGTCAGCACAGCTCGGACCTGCCCACGGCTCTGATCCAGACGTGTCAGCCAGACCCCTGCAAAACCAACCACCCCGGGAGAGGTGGAACCACAGGGCAGGCACGCTTTGGAGCCATGGAACAACCAGCAGCTCCACAGCTTCCAAACACACATAGAGAGAGATCTTTCATTCAAAGAGTGATGCCTGTGAAGTGCCCATTTGCTGTTCACTGGGATGAGCTCCCTTTTAATTCCTTCGCTGTTAAGAGTCACTGCGTTATATCAGTGACCACCTTTAGGCTCTCAGCAACACACAGGTCACTGTTAACTAACCAGATCTCCCACTGGCATCTTCCAGGGGCTGGGAATCAGGCCGGAGGAAGCAGCGAGAGGAGCTTCCTGACACCCCACCTGCAGGTCGCGCAGCGAAGAGCAGCTTCCAGCAGCACGCTGAGGTGGCTGAGGCAGGTGGAAACCCACGCCAGGCTTCCCTGGCACTCACAGAGCTGCAAAATCCTCTCTCCACATCTTTAAACAGTGAAATACCCTTCCAGGCCTCACACCAGTTACATTTACCAAAACGTACAAAGGAATTGGACAAGGGAGACAGTTTTGAGACATCTCCTAAGTCAGTAGCATTAACATCAGCTCTTTAGTTTGTGAGCAACATTCACAACTGCCTCCACAATGCACAGCTGGTCTCTGGTTAGCTGCTAGTGATGAAAACATTCAGGTTACAAACAATTTCAGCATAAATTGCACTACGGACACTATTCTCAGGGAGGCCTGGACACTGAAGAGCTATCCCTGAAGGAAGGGTCCTCCTGCAAGCAGACACAAATGTCAGCAGCTGGTAAATGGGATTTCCCAGCCTCACAGGCTAAGGCAAGATCAAAAGCCACGAGACTTTTCTTGCTCCCCCCATTTCAACATATGCTGACATTCCTGGCAAACACTGCCAGGGTTTCTTTGGCTGGCTTAAGCTTTGCAGATCCCCCACAACGAGCCTGGCACCAGCAGAGCTGCACGTTGCAGCACTCCCTGCTCACCCAACCCAGCAGCAGCTCCATCCACTCTGTCCGGGTTACAGGGAACAGGACCAGCTTAAGGACCCTTGGTCCAGAGAGCCAATGTCTGCAGGTTCTCACAGGGCCACAATATCCCAGCCTGGTTTGGCTTGAAGGGACCTTAAAGCTCATCCAGTTCCAACCCCCTGCCACAGGCAGAGACACCTTCCACTAGAGCAGGTTGCTCCAAGCCCCTGTGTCCAACCTGGCCTTGAACACTGCCAGGGATGGGGCAGCCACAGCTTCTGTGGGCACCCTGTGCCAGCGCCTCAGCACCCTCACAGGGAAGAACTTCTGCCTAAGAGCTCATCTCAGTCTCCCCTCTGGCAGGTTAAAGCCATTCCCCTTGTCCTGTCCCTACAGGCCCTTGTAGTAGGGTCAGTATTACAAGAGCTGAAGAGTCCTAACCCCTAAACTGACAGGGCAATGCAGTGCCATGACCTTACTTCAGATAGTGCAATTCCAGCAGATACAAGACCTCTCACACTGGGCAGCTATAATAAAGCTTGGCCAAAAGGGAATTTAGTTTCCTGACCACACCAGCTAGTGACTGGCTTGTCACAGAAGCACCAGGAAGTCTGTATGTTAGTAGGGTCTCTGGGTCAGGCACTGTCAGGGGTATTTTTTACCCCTCTCTCCCCTCTTGCTAAGACGGAAACAGAAATGAGAACACAGACAGGCCAGTTTGTGCTGAGGTTCTGCACGTAGAGTTAGGTGCTGGGAGAAGTTACCTTTGGGGTCTTGAGCACAAACTTGTGTTTCCCTTCATCTCCCCCCAGCTGGGCCTTCATCTCCAGCAGCTTCGCCACCTCCTTTGCAATCTGGGGAAGGAAAAAGGAGAGAGCTGGGGGTAAACCTACCTGCCAGGCCCAGCCCACAGGCCTCCCCAGCACCTTCAGCCTCAGCATTCCCACTGCAGCCAGACTCCCTGACATCAACACATCCACTAATCCCAGCCTCCTACAGCAATCAGAGGGGCACTCCCTGCTCCTCTCCAGGACTCCCCACTTCTGCTACAAGTCCCCCAGTCTCAGCACCCCCAACATCCCCATCAGTCTCTGCCTCCCACGACCTCCATTACCCTCAATATCCACCTCCCCAGTCCCACCTCCCATCCCACCAGCTCCTGCTATGTCCACCCCAGCAATCTCCAGCATCCTCCTCCCAATCCTGCCACCCCCAAGCACCCCTTTCTCCAACCCAACACCAGTATCACCGCTTCCCACTCCCACCTCTCCACAGACCCCAGCCCCTCTGCTCTCCAGCCTGTACCAGTGCTCCCATCCTCCCCATCGCCACCACATCCAGCCCAGCAACACCTACCCCAGTTCTCCCAGTCCCCCTCAGCACCCGCGCCCAGCAACCTCACCCCAATCTCAGCCCCCCCTCCAGCCCAGCACCCCCAGTCCCCATCCCAGCACCCCCGCTCCGCTCCAGGTCCCCGCTCCCAGTCACACCAGTCTCCAGCCGTACTGGTGTCGTCCCCCAGCCCCCGCCGCACCTCGTCGGGATCGGCCTTATCGTGCTTGAGCCGCCGCACTGCCTCGGCCTGCGCCACTGCCGCCTCCTCCGCCATTGCCGGCCCGCGCCTGCGCGCCGCCGCTGCCCCGCCACTGCGCCTGCGCAACGCCGCGCCCCCTCCCGCCGCACCGGGGCCGCGCCCGCGCAGCGCCGTGCCCGCGCGTTGCCATGGCAGCGGGGCCGTGCCCGCGCGTTGCCATGGCAGCGGGGCCGCGCCTCAGAGCATCAGGAACCACCAGAGAGCGGCTGCGGTTTAGTTCGGCTTTAATACATAAAACACGGGGTTCCTGCCCGCCCCGGCCGGAGCCTGCCCCTGCCCCAGCCGTGTCCCTCCCGGGGAGGTCTGTGCTCGCCGCAGGCTGGGGCTGGCCGCTGCAGCCCTGAGAGGGCAGGAGGTGTCTCTCCACTGCGACCCTCTCCCTGGGTCCTGAGCCTCGGGGCTCGCACCGCACCACAGAGCACCCCACATGCACTCCAGAGCTCAGCCCAATCCTGCTCGAGCCGCACCACGTCCATCTGTGCCTGTGGCACCACCACCGCTGTGGAAAGGGCTGCAGGTACAGGTACGGCAATAGCAGGAACCCACAGTGTTGATGCATCCTTCTGAGCAGTTAACCACAAGGTTAAGCTGGTGACTGCACTGTCCATAACCTTTAAAACCCACTTGCTCCTTTCCACGCAGACAGCCCATGTTGACACTGCCTCAGCCCAGGCAGATGAGCCTCCGGCTGGCAGACGGTGCTGAGGGTTCCGCTGTACAGCAGTCCAGTCAAGCAGCTCTGGCCTGAAAACTCCTAAGGCTCCAGCCGCCTTCTGATCTCATCAACAAGCTTTTCTCTTGGGATATCAACCTATAAAGCAAAGGGAGAGGAGGAGGTAGCAGCACTGGACCCCTGAGCAGAGCATGGTTTAATCTGGCCCTAAGGACTTGCTGTGACCAAAGCGGTTTGTGATTAGTCTTTTGGAGCAGTCGCCCAACAGGCATGTGCTGCAGCTCCCCAAAGGAACGACATCACTGAGGGAAAACCCAGAGCCTTCAGCAATCTCTGGATTTTGGAAGCACTTTTGGAACCAGGTATAAAAAGGCATCCTCACCTCCTTTCTTGTTGCAACATCTCGCAGCTTGACGACTCCATCTGTCAGCTCTTGGTCCCCTACTATGGCAGCAAGGGGGATCCCCATGTCCTCACAATACTGCAGCTGCTTCAGCAGTTTAGGATCCTTCTTGTACAGCATCTCTGCCTAGGACAGAGTGGAAAAGGTGAATCATTAACACAGAATTTGCTCTGATGGATCTTGGGAGCAAAACAGCCAGCACCAAAACCTGCAGCAAGCAGTTGCCTTTAGTGCTCTCAGCTGTTCTGCTCTGCCTCCTAGATCTCAGATAGAGAAGAACTTGAAGAGATACAACTAATGGAGTTGGTCTTGCTGTGCTATAGCTCCCTTCAGGCTCTCCCTCCCTCACCCATACCAGTGTCAAGCCCAAGTCCTTTACCTTGATCCCTGCACCCCACAGTTCGGAGATGAGCTTCAGTCTCGCAGCAAGTAAGTGTTTGTGAGGTGTAGCCACCAGCACTTGCGTCTCAGTTGTTCGAACCTTCTCTCCAGAAGCCTGTAGGGACAGACACTCGTGGCAGCGACTGGCTCAAAGGGACTCTACAGCTCCCAACAGCAGCTCATCTCGCCTTATTTCAGACCCTGACTTAACTCCCCAAAACAAGTAAAAGCCAACCATCACCATTCAGTGGATGTTACTAACCAAGGCTGAGCTTCCACAGCAAAAAGGGCACACAGGTAAGGCAACCTGGGCACATTTAATGAGTCCCGCAGAGAAGCTGCATCGTGGCACACTACTTAAATCATGTGCTGCTGTTCCTGTGGGATCTTGGTCTTCCTCCCTCCCTCCCAGATGGGACCTGGCCAGCTTTCCAATGGCACCTTTGATTCCTGAGGGACACATTGCCCCAGCGTCATTTGCTGTGAATCACAATCTCAGAACTGAACACACAGAGATGAATTTGGGGCTCACTACAGAGTGCCACAGCTGCTACCGAATTCCTCACAACCCCCAGGCCAAAAAACTTCACAGGCAAGAGACAAGAGCAAAGTGACTGGAGCACAAAGTTTGGAGCCAGGACCAGAGCTCAGGACTGTCTCTAATGCTTCCAGGGCATCTGCTATGAAACGCTGCCCTCAACCTGATGGGCTGCAGAACAGGGCTCTGTCTTCTGTGCATGGACATTCAGGCATCAGAGGAGCCACCCTCTCCTCTAAAATACTTTCCTCTTGTAGGCTGCTGAGCTGTAAAGCTCCATAATAAACAAGAGCTGGCTCCCTAGAGCCTTCCCCCAGGCACTGCTGCAGCACCAACCTTCATCCTCTGCTCCAGGATGGAGAAGATCCGCTCGATGCCAATGCTGATCCCCACGCAGGGCACCTTCCGTCCCTTGGGATCGAACATCCCCACCAGCCCGTCGTAGCGGCCGCCTCCAGCCACGCTCCCGACGCTCACCGGCTCCTCCACGTGGTCGTTCTCCTGCTGCAGCAGCACAGCCTCAAAGATCACCCCCGTGTAATAGTCCAGGCCCCGCGCCAGGCTCAGGTCGAAGGAGATCTGCAGGACACGAGGGAAGCGCCGTCACCGGCTGCGCTCGGGGGGGCCGGGCTCTGCCCCTCCTGCCCCTCCTCACCTTCCCTGTGATGCCAAACAGGGTCAGGTACTCAAAGAGCAGCTTCATGTCCCCCAGCCCCTCCTTGGCCAGCTTGTTCTGGGACAGCTTTGGGTCCTGGAGAAGCTGCTCGATCAGCTCCAGGCCACCTGTGGGAAGGAGACCCTGTTAACAGGGTTAACAGCACCCCTGTGTTCCCGGCCCTCCCTGCCCGGCCTGGAAGAGCAGAGCCGAGGGCTCGACCCCACAGTGCTCACCGTGGAGCTGGACGTACTCCCCGATGTGATCCGCAGCCTCGGGAGAGAGCCCCTTCTCCCCCACCATCTCGCTCCTCACTTCTTCCCATGGCACCTGTGGGGGGAGAGAACACCCGTTGCTGCAGGTTGTTCTCATCACCCAGTCTCCACCAGCACACGTAGTCACCACGCATGCAGGACAACTGTCAGCAATCACTCATGATCCACATGTCCCACAGGAACTGTTAACAGAAACCACTGGCAACACCAGGGCTTTCTTATCGATGTCCAAGAGTTCCCCAAACCCTCCACAAACACCAACAGCTGAGCTGCTGTGAAGCTCTGGATGATGAAAGCTGCCCCGACACTGCCCAAGACATGCACCCCAGGAGACTGGCAGCACCCTCCCCATGAGCACAGCTCTCACCTTGTCCAGTTTGTCCACGCTACAACACATCGTTATGAACTTGCTCTCTGGGATCCCACAGACAGCAAATATCCCATTCAAAATCCGCCGGTCGTTAACCTGGGATGGAAGAGGGACACTGAGCTCCAGGAGATCCCACCACCACCATTCCTTCCTGCCCCAGAGCCGAGGGAAGCTGCAGCTACTGGCATTCCCTTGTGCCTTTTCAATCCCCTGGGAAGCGAAGGCACAGAGGTATGGAAACCCCTCGGCTCTGAGCTCACCTTGATGAGGAAGTCCCCGAGCTGCAGGTCACTCAGGATCTCGTGCACGATCTTCAGGCACTCGGCATCGGGAATCATAGGGTCGAACTGCCCGGCAATGTCAAAGTCCTGGGGGCAGAAGAAGCAGCAGAGGCTCCTGGCACAGCTGTGGTGCTTTGGCTCTGCAAAGCACATCCCACAGCCACTGATGGTGATCCAAAACCCACACGAGAACCCCCCGAGCAGTGGCCACCACAACACTCACGCACTGGTAGAACTCCCGGTAGCGGCCCCGGGTGGTGGCTGGGTTGTCCCTCCTGTAGACCTTGGCGATGTGGTAGCGCTTCATGTTGGTGATCTTGTTCATCGCCAGATAGCGAGCAAAGGGCACCTGGGAGGCCAAGGAGTTAAGGGCAAGAAAGAGGAGATCCCCTGAGCTGCAGGAAAGCTGAACCTTAAAGTTCCTCATTTCCCTTTTGCTTTGCAGCTGCTCCCGGCTCTCCAGGGAGTTCATCAGCCCAGGCTGATGATGAGCATGATGAACCATGGCTGAGCTCCTCCAACACCAGGACAACTCCATTGACCACATTCTGAACCACAGCATGTCAACACCCTGCAGACACAGACCTTTGCTAGATCATCTAAAAGAATCCCAGCCTGGTTTGGGTTGGAAGGGACCTTAAAGTTCATCCAGTTCCAACCCCTGCCACAGGCAGGGACACCTTCCACTAGAGCAAGTGGCTCCAAGCCCCTGTGTCCAACCTGGACTTGAACACTGCCAGGGATGGGGCAGCCACAGCTTCTCTGGGCACCCTGTGCCAGCGCCTCAGCACCCTCATAGGGGAGATCTTAGGATCTCATCCCAGTCTCCCCTCTGCCATATTAAAGCCATTCCCCTTGTCCTGTCCCTACAGACCCTTGTCCAAAGCCCCTCTCCAGGTTTCCTGCAGCCCCTTTAGGCACTGGAGCTGCTCTAAGGTCTCCCCTTCAGGAGCCTTCTCTTCTCCAGGCTGCCCCAGCCCAGCTCTCTCAGCCTGGCTCCAGAGCAGAGCTGCTCCAGCCCTCGCAGCAGCTCCGGGGCCTCCTCTGGCCTCAACTCCAGCAGCTCCACGTCCCTCTTGTGTTGTTACCCCAGAGCTGGTCAGTCCTTTCACCCTCAGAGAGAGCTCAAGGTACAGCACAGACTCAGACACTAAAGGTGAGAGCTTTCTGGTGAGCCATGATGGTGGAGGAGGTGCCTGGGATGTCCCTGTACCAAACCCTGCTGCTCCTCAGAGCCACTGCCGAGGCACTGGGAAGGTGGGTTGGGCAGGACTGGAGCAGAAGGGGGTTTGTGTCACCCTGCCGAGACCTGCGGGCAGGGCAAGGGCGACCCAAGGACACCGGGGTGGCAGCAACTCGGGGTGCCGCCATCCCCCCGATGAGAACCCCAGGGCACAGAGAGCAGGATACAGTCAGGTCGTAGCGCAGGGCCAGCAGCTCCCCTCCCTGGTCCTGCAGCTCGTAGATGAGCTTTGCCTCCTCCCCGTACTTCCCCATCAGCGTCTCCTGCAGGTAGGCAAGGGGGTGGTGAGGGGCCGGGATGAGGGGCAGACCCAGAGCCCGGCCCCCGAAGCCCCACAGCTCAAGCAGAGAGTGGGGAGGACACGACACACATCCCTTCCTCCATCCCCCTTTGACCTAGGGCAGAAGTGGGGTCCCCATCCACACCCACCCCCCCAAAAAGGACCCCAGAGGGGCTGTCACGGCTGCCCCCCCGCTATACCCCAAAGGGGGGACCCCCTCACCCTGCCCGAACCTGTCCCTCAGTCCTAGGGAAGGGGAGCGCTCCCCGGTGCCACAAGGGGGGCCTCCCCAGCCCGCCCCGCTCCCCCGGCGAGCAAAGGGGGTTCCCGCCGCCGCCTCACCCGCAGCTCCAGCACGGGGGTGTCGATGGCGGCCGCGCCGTGCCGCTTGAAGCAGGCCACCACGGCGGCGAGCAGCCGGTCACGGAGCGCCGTATGCGCTGGCGGGTGGTCGCGGGTGCCCTGGCCCGGGACGGAGAGCGGCCCTCAGCGGCGGGCACCGGCAAGAACAACTCCCGGTTACCGCCGTCCCCGCTCCCCACCATTACCTTGGGCGTCTTCAGAGCCGGGCGCCACCCGCTACCGCCCGCCCGCCGCGGCAGGACCCCGCCGGGCCCGAGCGGCCAGGCCCAGGCCCAGGCCCGGGCCCGGCTGGCGGGGCCCGCGGGCAGCTGCCGCACGGCCGCACCGAGCGGCACCAGCCGCAGCATGGCCCGTTCCGGGGACATCGGAAGTACCGGAGCCACGTGGTCTCCTGGCGGCGCTGCCTCTGAGCCAGCACGGCAGGTCCCCGCCGCTGGGGCGGGCTGCCTCGCTTTACGGCCCGGCCGCCGCCGCACGACAGTTTCCGTTCCCTCGTCGCCCTTCCCCTCAACATGGCGTCGGGCAGCGGGGTAGGTGCTGGCGGCGGGGCCGCGCCCGGTGCTCCCCCCCCCCGTACCCGCCCCCGGTCGGTGCGCCCGGGGCAGGGCCGGGGCCGCTCCGAGGGGCGGGCGGCGGGAAGGGCCGGGCCGCGGGGGGTGGGACCCCCCGGGCGGGGCCGCGGCGGGGCCGGGGCGGGCAGCGGCGTGTGGGGAGGCCCCAGCGCTGCTGGCCCCAGCGCTGCGGCGGGTGGGGGGGTTTGGGGCCCCGGCTCGGTCTCCTCTCCCTGGGGCCAAGCCGCCGCCGGGGGAGCCGCTGTTGGAGCGGGGGGCGCGGGGGGATCCTGCCCCGGCCCCGCCGTGCGGGTTCCGTCCCTGGCGCCTCCCGCGGGCAGCTCCCTCCTTCTGTTCCCCCTTGTCCTGCCCCGCTGCGCTGGGAAGGGGCTGCCCGTGTGCCGCTCGCTGTCCCGCTGGGGTTGCTGCATGGAGAAACTGCTCTTTCCTTGCCTGGAGTCTCTGGCGGCTCCCGCGTTACTCGATTCGTTTATTGGCGGTGCTCGGTTTGGGTAGGGGGGCAGGGAAGTCTTTCTGCCTTTATGAATCCTGCAGGATTTGCTGTCGGGAATGAGTGAGGTGAATGCTGTTGGTGTAGCCAGACTGGTGTGAACACTCTGGTAATGCCCCCCCGGCTGTTAGCACTGCCGGGGCTGTGCTCTCCTGCTTTCTGGCCTCATCTTCCCTTCACTCGAAGTCACTTGTGCTGAGAGAAGGCAAGAGCAGGACAGGGCCTGGGGTTTATCCTTAGTTCCTGTTCTGTTCCTGCTGGACTGAGCCAGGCTCATCCCTCTTATATTGTCTTCCAGGCTTTGATGCTGATACCAGGCACGTTACTTGGTATCTTATTTCCAGAGACTGTGGGGGACTCTATAATGTTGTTACTTATGTAGGAAATACTGTCTGTCCCCCAAAGCAGCTCTTACATGAAGATTTTAGGGCTTGCAGCCACCCCTGCCTGCACCAGACCCATCAAGCAAAGTTCCTTTAGATAATATCCCGCTGAGATCTTGTTACACAGTTGGGTTTAATTTCTTTTTGCCTGTGCCTGGATGAGGGAGATAGATAAAAGAGCCTTGAGAAACTCCTCTTTTATTACAACAGGAGATAGAAGCAGCAAGTGAGTAAATCACCTCCTGCCAGCTGTGATGTGTGATAATGTGCTGCTGCGCAGGAGAGGCTCGAGCCTGGACACCCCCCCCCAAACATTCATTTACACTCTGTGATAGTTTCTTTTCTCTTGCTCAGGGGGGTTAATAAAACCTGCTCTGACATGCTTAAAGTGCTTAAGAAGCTCTGGGAAGAAATGAGACTGTTTTGATGCCTCCCTAAGGCGTTTTCATTGCTATCAGTAGTTGTTGGTTCCATTTGAAGGATTGCAGAGGAGAAAACATTAAATGACTGTGCTGCTGCTATAGCTTCAAATGGGATTTATTCCCGTTGGATTGTGATTGGGTTCCTGATTTGGCTGGAGGGGGGGGTCCTTCTTTCCCAGAGGTGTTTTCAAATACATCCAGCCTTTTCTTAACATCAAACTGAGCCTCTCTCTGCTGTGCTGAGTGAAACACAGCTTTCTAAGCAAATGAGAGTTGTCTTCTCAAGGCATTGAAGGGTCTGAGTGAAGAAGTGTCTGAGTTCCAAGCTGTGACCAGCACCAGGTGCAGGGGCTCTACCTGCAGATGGGGCAGACACTGGGAAGAGGCTGTGAGACTAGATGTGAATGGAGGAGGGATTTTTGTCCAGTCCCTTCTGTCCTCAGTGTTGATGACTGGGTAAAACCCCCCCTGAAAAGAAGTCTTTGTATTCTCGAGTGCCAGCTTCACCCAAATCCAGCTTCTCTTCACACAGCTTGCGCTGTTGCTGCCAGTGAGTGTGCTCTGCACAGCTGCCCTAGGGCCAGTCTGCCCTGGAGGGGTTTGCTTTCTTCCCTGCGTGTCTGCAGTGTGGAACTGCAGGAGCAGGATGGTTTACTGGGGGTTTGAGCAGGGGCTTCCCTCCTATCTCCATGCCCTGCTGCCACAGATGGGATTTCAGAGCTTTTTCTGGTTTGCTTATGTGTGTCTTGCTTGAAAAACCCATACCCAAGCACACAGAACCCAAGCACAGACAGACTGGGGGAGATTGGCTGGAGCAGCCCTGAGGAGAAGGACTTGGGGTGTTGGTTGATGAGAAGCTCCCCATGACCCGGCTTCAGTGTGCGCTTGAGCCCAGAACCCCCCCGTGTGCTTGGCTGCACCCCCAGAGCGTGAGCAGAAGGTCGAGGGAGGGGATTCTGCCCCTCTGCTGCGCTCTGGGGAGACCCCCCCTGCAGTCCTGATCCAGCTCTGGGGCAGCAGCACAAGAGGGACGTGGAGCTGCTGGAGCGAGGCCAGAGGAGGCCCCGGAGCTGCTGCGAGGGCTGGAGCAGCTCTGCTCTGGAGCCAGGCTGAGAGAGCTGGGCTGGGGCAGCCTGGAGAAGAGAAGGCTCCTGAAGGGGAGACCTTAGAGCAGCTCCAGTGCCTAAAGGGGCTCCAGGAAACCTGGAGAGGGGCTTTGGACAAGGGCCTGTAGGGACAGGACAAGAGGAATGGCTTTAACCTGCCAGAGGGGAGATTGAGATGAGCTCTGAGGCAGAAGTTCTTCCCTGTGAGGGTGCTGAGGCACTGGCACAGGGTGCCCAGAGAAGCTGTGGCTGCCCCATCCCTGGCAGTGTTCAAGGCCAGGTTGGACACAGGGGCTTGGAGCAACCTGCTCTAGTGGAAGGTGTCCCTGCCTGTGGCAGGGGGTTGGAGCTGGATGAGCTTTAAGGTCCCTTCCAACCCAAACCATTCTGTGACTCTATGATACTGGTTCCTGTGATTTCACAGCAAACTCAGTGCTTTGATTCCTGTAAAGTGTAGACACACTGCTGAGAGTAGGCACACATCACCTGCCCTACTCCTGCGTTTAATCAAACCCTTTGTAGCTTGTGTTGTGTTTCACACCTTTCTCATGTGATATTTGCAGCTTGGGTTTAATTGACTTTAGGAAGCAGCATGTGTAATGTTTGTCGGGGCACTGCTGAGCCTTGGATCAATCAGCTGAGATGCTGTTTGTGTCTGGTTTTCAAAGCAAAAGCCTGAATGATCATCTCGGGAGCTGTTAACATAAACTCATTACTTTTCTCAGGGCTTTGAAATCCTTCTAGAAGAAGTAGCTACAGACAGGCTGGTGTTATTCTCTGAAGCTACATCCTTACTTCCTATTTGTGAATCTGGAGGACATGGGGACATAACGTAATGCCCCAAATTCGCTGCTGTGGCCTCAGAGGCCAAGTGATTCCACCTCTTTCCACAGCCTCCCCTCAGAGCTGCTCAAACTCTTCAATAACATCAATACACTTTGTTTCTTCTTCAGACCAAGAACTTGGACTTCCGCCGAAAGTGGGACAAAGATGAGTACGAGAAACTCGCAGAGAAGCGGCTCACGGAAGAGAGAGAAAAGAAAGATGGTGAGTAGCATGCTGCTGAGTGCAGGCAGCTCTGCTCGGGTGAGTAGTGTGCAGCTGAGTGCAGGCAGCTCTGCTCAGCTGGCAGCCAGTCACTCAAATCCTTTCCATTGGAGAGGGGGAGTGCAGCCAGCAGTGAAATCCCAAAGGGAAGTAGCAGCAGTCGAAGGCTGGCTTGCTCCAATCCTTTTTCTTGTGCTTGCCAATGAATATATTGTTTTGCCAAAAGTACTTACTGAGAACCTTTGCCTCTGCCTGGTGAGGAGGCAATCAGCCCGTGGAGGCAAGATCTCAGAATATGACCCAAGTCAGAGCTGGAGATACCTGAGAAATTGATCTGGGTTTAATAAGAACCAGGAACTAGCCAGGAAGAAATAATCCTTTACTGGTTTTGAAAGAGAGTGCAATTTGTGCCTGAATCAAGTAGTTTCCAGCACCCCTCTTCAGCAAGGCCAACATGAACTCAGCATGGTGAGCTTGACCTGTTGTGAGAAACACTTTGCCTTTTTGCTTATGTTTTAGGCAAACCAGCTCAGCCTGTCAAAAGGGAACTTCTGCGGCACCGAGACTACAAAGTGGACTTGGAATCGAAGCTGGGGAAAACCATTGTCATCACCAAAACCACCCCTCAGTCAGAGATGGGAGGGTAGGTTTTCTTTTAGGTGGTCTTTCTGTTGGAGCCTTAGAGCTGTGCTGGTGAGCCCAGGGGCTGTGGTGCAACAGGGAGCTCTTCTTCTACACCAGGTCCTGATTTCCTCCTGTGTTTTCACACCTAAACTGGGCCTGCTGGGATAATGTATGGAAGACACGCAGGAGGCTGATCCCCCCTGCAGTCCTGGTCCAGCTTTGGGGCAACAGCAGAAGAGGGACATGGAGCTGTTGGAGCGAGACCAGAGGAGGCCCTGGAGCTGCTGCGAGGGCTGGAGCAGCTCTGCTCTGGAGCCAGGCTGAGAGAGCTGGGCTGGGGCAGCCTGGAGAAGAGAATGCTCCTGAAGGGGAGACTTTAGAGCAGCTCCAGTGCCTGAAGGGGCTCCAGGAAACCTGGAGAGGGGCTTTGGACAAGGGCCTGTAGGGACAGGCCAAGGGGAATGGCTTTAACCTGCCAGAGGGGAGATTGAGATGAGCTCTTAGGCAGAAGTTCTTCCTTGTGAGGGTGCTGAGGTGCTGGCACAGGGTGCCCAGAGAAGCTGTGGCTGCCCCATCCCTGGCAGTGTTCAAGGCCAGGCTGGACACAGGGGCTTGGAGCAACCTGCTCTAGTGGAAGGTGTCCCTGCCCGTGGCAGGGGGTTGGAACTGGGTGAGCTTTAAGTTCCTTTCCAACACAAACCAGGTGGTGGTTCTGTGATTATTACTTGATAACAGCGTTGCTGACCTGTAGGAACAACTGAAGCAGATCTCTGCTGACACGTGGGTTTCTTCTTGCCATGAGATTTGAGTTCCTGGTTGCAATATCTGTGCAGTGGGAATGGGAGAAACACCCAGATACCTGGCCTTAGGAATGGTCTTTGGTGACTGTTTCTGTGACTGTGTTTGGCTGAAGGCTGGAAGGGTTCTTAGCTCACCCTAAGCCACCAAGAGCTTGAAGGGAATGCATTGAGCTTGTGCCATCTCAAGAGCAAGCCTGTCAATGTGTCACTGTCACAGTCCAATAGCCAGCAATGCCAGGGAGATGCAGAGCCCCAGAAAGCATCCAGGGGTGGAAGTGCAGGCCCTAACTAGAAGGGGAAGATGCTGTGGCTTGGGTTACACATCATCTCATCGTTTGATTTCTGTCATCTGTCAGAGTGGCATCAGCATAAGGGTCACTACCTCCAGTGTTACCTGAGGCATCTCTGTCAGGCTGGGTTGTGCACATCTCTCTTCACTGGAGCTCTCTGTACTGGAAGTAGCTTTCCTCTTGCCCTGGAGAAAGGACCCACATCCCAAGTGACACTCAGGCTTCACACTGTACATTATCTCCAACAGTTGCTCTGTGAGATGAGGTTTGTCTTGTGCTTCGGAGTTAATTTTCTCTCTCCGTCCTGCCAGGTATTACTGTAACGTATGTGACTGTGTGGTGAAAGACTCCATTAACTTCTTGGATCACATCAATGGCAAAAAACGTAAGGATCATTTTCCTGCCTTGTTGGAGGGCTGCAGCAATGTGCTGGGCTGTGCCCTTTGTGCATTACCAGAGTCTGAGGGCTGAGCACTTAGACATGGATCAAAGTGTGCTCTGGAGAACAGGATGTGGGCAGTGTTTGCTCATGAGACCTGTGCAGGTGCTGCCTTTATCTCCTGGCACCTTCTAAGGTGCTGGGCCTTGTTTATGGAAGAAGAAATAGATACCAGTTTGCCCTGTCCAGTAGATGTATCTTCCACACAGTGCTGTGCTGCAAAAAGCCCAGGGTCAGCAAATCCTGATGGCTCCTCTGAAAATCTGGAGAGAGGCTTTTTTACAGCTCCTAAACTTTAAAGAAATTCTTAGACAAGTAGAAGGTATGGGATTAGCCTGGGTTTTTTGGATGGGAAGCTTCTCTTTGTGGAAATTGAGTACAAAGCTCAAAACTAGCTGGTCTCTGAGCTCCAGGGTGGGGATCAGAGTTCGCCAGGATGCAGGCTCTGGTTTGCTGAGGATGAGAAGAGACAGGAGAGGGGCAGTTTGACCCTGGAGCTGGGTCCAGCCCTATACTCCTGTGTAATCAGGATCTCTGCTGCAAGGTGCCAGCCTCTCAGCTTTATTCTGGCTCCTTTTTCAACACTCCAACCCTGGGTTTTGCCACTGGTCCAAGACTAAATTTCCTGATGTGTCAGAACACCGACATGGGGGGGAGCATCCTGTTAGGGAACCTGGAAAGAACAGGCTGTGTTCCCCTTCCTGTTACAGGTAATGTACAGATTGGGGATGTGATGTAATATAAGGGTTGGTGAGGCCTGGCACAGGGTGCCCAGAGAAGCTGTGGCTGCCCCATCCCTGGCAGTGTTCAAGGCCAGGTTGGACACAGGGGCTTGGAGCAACCTGCTCTAGTGGAAGGTGTCCCTGCCTGTGGCAGGGGGTTGGAACTGGAGGAGCTTGAAGGTCCCTTCCAACCCAAACCAGTCTGGGATTCTGCGCCAGGCAGCAAGAGGCTGTTGTGCTGAGGTATTTAAATTGGGATCAGGGATGGGCACTGTGCAGACCATCGGAGGCTGCGGGTATTGCTCAACGTGGCTGATTCCTCTCCTGTGTTCTAGACCAGAGAAATCTGGGCATGTCCATGCGGGTGGAGCGCTCCACGCTGGACCAGGTGAAGAAACGCTTTGAGGTGAACAAGAAGAAGATGGAGGAGAAGCAGAAGGATTATGACTTTGAGGAGAGGATGAAGGAACTCCGTGAGGAGGTAGGTCTGAGTCTGGGCAACGACTGATGAAGCAAAGCCCCCCAGAAACATGTTTTGTGAAGAAATGAACTCCAGTTCCTAACCTTCTTCACAGAAGCCTTGTTCTTGGTGGCATGGCCCTCTCAGCTGCTGCTTTGAGTGGCTTTCTGCTTTCTGTCCCTGGAAACCCTTTCCCCCTCTTCCTGTGTGAGGACAACTTCTGACGTTTCAGGTTTCCACTGAGCAGCACAAGCCTGGCAATGCACCCGTTTTGTCTCCCATTAGTTGTGCTTGAATTTGTGTGCTCTGATAAGCAGATCTATGTCTCTGTCCCATATCTTCCATGGTCCTTAGGGTTGCTAGGATCCATCTCCATGTGACATGTTGCTCCTGTGTGGTCTTCCTAAGCATAAAAGGTCTTTATGAGTGTCTGTGATGTGAGATGTGCTTGGAGGCAGTGGAAGACAGCAGATTCCTTTCCAACCTGGGCTTACATGACATGAAGATCAAGTTTATTTGAAAACCTGCCAAAGTTCTGACAATTGAGGAGCTTCTATGGATGCTTCTCCTCCATCCGCAGCTAGATGTTAAAAATCACTGCCTGTTTGAGCCTCCCAGAGCTTGGCCTCACCTCAGGTGCTCTGCACATGGAGCAGCCCTGTGCTCTGCTCTCAAGCAGGCTTTGGTGCTGCTGAGCCTGATGGGTTTGGGGGAGGCAGCACAGGGGGTGCTGCGGGTTGAAAAGCTGCTGCCACTCACAGCATGGCACCAAAGAAAGCAGCAGCAGCTTTTGGTGTAGCTTTCTGCAGGGCACAGCTATCTGCAGTCGCTGTGGTGCAGCCGATGGTGATGGGAGCAGCAGGAGCAGTTGCTAAGTTGGGAGCTGCAGCCATGGTTCTGTGTCGCCCAGTACAGGCCTGGCGCTGGTCCAGGCCTTGTGATCCTTGCAGAGCAAAACACTTTGATTAGAGCACAGCAAACTCTTTGATGCCAAAACCCCCCAAAGCTGCTCAAAGCTTCAGCTTCTGTTGCAGTGAGCAGCTGTCACTCTGCCAGGCTGAGAGCCAACAGGCAGCAGCATCAGCAGCACAGCCACTGGAACGGGGCATCGGACAAGGGAAAGGCCTAAAAACAGCTTCGTGCCTCAGCATTGATTACAGACAAAATTTCATAGAATCCCAGCCTGGTTTGTGTTGGAAAGGACCTTAAAGCTCCTCCAGGTCCAACCCCCTGCCATGGGCAGGGACACCTTCCACTAGAGCAGGTTGCTCCAAGCCCCTGTGTCCAACCTGGCCTTGAACACTGCCAGGGATGGGGCAGCCACAGCTTCTCTGGGCACCCTGTGCCAGCGCCTCAGCACCCTCACAGGGAAGAACTTCTGCCTCAGAGCTCATCTCAATCTCCCCTCTGGCAGGTTAAAGCCATTCCCCTTGTCCTGTCCCTACAGGCCCTTGTCCAAAGCCCCTCTCCAGGTTTCCTGGAGCCCCTTTAGGCCCTGGAGCTGCTCTAAGGTCTCCCCTTCAGGAGCCTTCTCTTCTCCAGGCTGCCCCAGCCCAGCTCTCTCAGCCTGGCTCCAGAGCAGAGCTGCTCCAGCCCTCGCAGCAGCTCTGGGGCCTCCTCTGGCCTCGCTCCAGCAGCTCCACGTCCCTCTTGTGCTGTTGCCCCAGAGCTGGATCAGGACTGCAGGGGGGGTCTCCCCAGAGCGCAGCAGAGTTTAGTAGCTGAGGTGCTCTGGAGACAGTGGAAACCTCCTCCTCAGAGTCTGCCAGCCAGGATTTCTGCTGGCTGTTTTATTTCCTCAGACACAATGTGGTTGCTGTTGGTGGGTTACCTGTGCAGCGCCCGGTGTCTCAAAAGCACACTCAGTTCAGGAGGTTCAACTTCTGCTGTTCTGTCCCTTGCTGCAGGAGGAGAAGGCCAAAGCCTACAAGAAGGAGAAGCAGAGGGAGAAGAAGAGGCGGGCAGAGGAAGACCTGACGTTTGAGGAGGATGATGAGATGGCGGCTGTGATGGGTTTCTCTGGTTTTGGCTCAACCAAAAAGAACCACTGAGCAGCTCTGGACTCTCCTCTTTCTTGAAACAGATTGTTTTTACCCAGGGGATTCTGGATAACTCTTAAAAAAGACTTGATTGAGGACTTGTATGTAAATCTCCCAGTAGAAATGGGTTGGAGGAGGCGAAAAGCGATTCCATGCTCTACCTGTGCTGCAGAACAAGCTCCGCCTGTCGTTAGCTTCCCATCTCCTTCTGTGTCCTAGATCTGGCTGCTCAGCACTGCTCCATGGCCTTGTGTGTGCAGGGAAGTGTTCTGCTGGGTACAGTTTTGTGTCAGATGGCCTGGTTCAGGAGCAATCTCGTTGTCAACCAGGCAGGGGTGTTGCGGGCCCGAGTTGTTCTGGTTGTCAACCAGGCTGTGTGTTTGCAGCACAGGGAGTGATTCGGGCTCTCTTTGGATCATGTAGCTGAAGGGAACGTGCTGCAGTGAGCAGTGTGGAGTGGTGCAACCTGCATCTTCACAGCTTGTGCTGGGCAGAGCTGGTGGCTGCATGGAGTCTGGGTCACCCAACCTTCCCTGTGTTTTACCCGCAAGGGATTCCCTCCCAGCTTTTCTTTGTGTTTCGTCCCGTAACTTTGGTATCTTTAAGGCAGGGGAGAATTTCCTCCCCACAACTGATCTGGGATAGAGCCGATGAAAGAAAGACGTGCAATTTGCCAGAAATAAATGGATTGTTTTAATGGGCCCTTTGGTGGGAGTTTGATTCCTTCTTTGCTGTGAGAGCTGCTGCTTCCTGCTGAGGAGAGCTTCACAGAGCTGGCAGTGGCTCCCTGCAACCTCAGCAGCATGGCTTGTGCCCCCCTCATGGCTCAGCTGCCCCATGTAGGCAGTTGCCATCATTCTTGGCTTGGGAATGGGTGTAAGAACATGGGAAGGAAAAGGGAGAGGGGAAGGGAGGACAGTGCTGGGGACCTGCATGTCCATCAGGCAGTCCAAGGCTGGGCTGCCTTCCACATCTTACCAGCCTTAGTATTATTAAGGGCCATTTGTTTCCTCTCTGCTGGCTCTCAGTGTCCTTTCACCTCTGCTCTCCCCTAAATCCACTTCATTTCTGCTTTTATTTACCTCAGCCAAGCCTTGTGTGACTCATTGCTGTCTGCAGTTAGGATTTATATTTTGCATGGCTGGGTTTTGTAGCTCTGCCTCACTCTCCTCGCTGGTTTTATGTATGCTGATGAAATCCTTGCTCTTGCCCTTCTCTGCGCTCGTATGAGATTCCCGACCCGTGGAAGGCTGCAGTGTGTTTAGCCTGCTCTTTCTAATACATCTAGAACAAATCCTGTAATGTTGTGCTGCTGTTTTAATTCCTTAATCTTAGCCTGCTGACAGCTTCATTGCCTCGGGTCTTTCCGCTTCGATTCAGATTATAATCCCCGTTGAAGATGCTATTGAAATGATATATAACCACTCTGATACAACTGTCCTTGGAGGTTTGACCCTTTTCACTTGGCAATCCTTTGATTTGAGTCGTTCTCTGAGCACACGGAGCTGGAAGGGCCACTTTCATTCCAGCCACGTACCCAGCGCTGTTCAGACTGCAGCACGTGGCTCCGGCTGAATGGCAGAGAGGAGATGCTTGTGCCTCTGTGCCCTCCGGGGTGTGAGAGGGAGGCTGCCGTGGTTTCACACACAGGAAAAGTTTAGGATGTCTCAGAGAAGATTTAGCAGCAGCCATTTTCTCCCAGGCACCAGCTCTGCAGCCAGCCCGACCCTCGCTGCAGCCTCCACTGTGCTGCTGGGGACGGGGCTCCCTCCCTCTTCCCCACGTTGTGACCCTGGAGCTGGTGGCTGCTGCCTTGGTTTCCCCATGGAGCATCCTGCTGTTCCCGCCCATCCCAAGGTGAGGTGTGAAATGGGCAACCCCCAAAAAAGCCTTCCTGGGCGATGGGGGCAGAATGGCTGGGCTGGAGCCTGCCCAGGCCTGGTCCATGGCTGCTCTCCTGGGAGATGCAGAGGAAATCCCTCCACAGCACCACAGAGTGGGAGAGGGCTTCTTGAACCAGGTTCCTCTTGGGTAAGAAGCCTGTCACAGCCGAGCTCCATCCCGAGGCCATCTGCATCCTCTGAGCTGAAGCTCCAGCACCTCCGGCTGCTGCTGCCGCCCGGTCCCAGCGCTGGGGCTGCTCTCGCTGGGGGAGCAGCTCTTTGTTTTGCTGGGAGCAGTGGTGTGTGCAGCAGCAGATACCAGCTCTCGCTGGATTCCCAGCAGCAGGAGCTGCCTCTAGCCAAGGATGAAAAGCTGGTTTCATGGGAGGAAATAATACTTAGAGAAGAGACAGATAACATTCCCTGCAGCCGCCGCGTTAACCCTTTGCTCCCACCGCTGCCTGGTGCTGCTGTGGGGGGTGAAGTGGTTCTCAGTGTTCATTCTTCATTAGCACCCCCCATCTCCATGCCGAGCTGTCAGGCTGCTGGTGCTGGATGTGTCCGTGTGGGTCAGGGCTTGGGGTTTTAACTGGAGAAGAGAGAGCTCTTCAGCTCTTCTTCCTCTGCAGCAAACAGGGTGCTCTGTGCCTGCTGCTTCTCACTTCAGGGGACACAGCTCTTCCACCAGTTAAAACTGGGAGCTGGTGAGTAAGGAAGGGTGTTTCTCATGGTTCCCACTGCCAGGCTGGGATATACTGCCCAGTCTCACCGTGAAAGTGTTCTGAAGTGCCTGCAGGCAGGTTGGTGCTTGCTCTCAGTGCCTGGGCAGGGGGTGCAAGGCTCTGCCTTGTGGCTCAGCGGACCTGGGGAAGGGTGTCCCAGTCCAGCAGACCTGCCTGTGCCCCTGTGTCCCAGCCCGGCTGGGGACCGTGCTCAGCCTGAACTGCACTGCTATGAGTCCATCCCATTAAATATTGCTGGCAGTGTTTGGAGAAGCATCACAGCAAACCCTAGAGAAAACCCATCTTTCCCCCACCACTTCTTCTCTTCCAGCCATCCTCTTCTGTGGCTTCATCCTGGGAGGGAGTGTGATGCCTCATGGAGGGGCTGAGCATTGGCAACCGGCTGCTTTTCCCCTTTCCTTCCTTCAGAGGGACCTGGCAGGCCCCTCAACTCTGCGCTCTCCTGCTGGCCCACCTTCCCCTCACTCTCTTTAGGTGCTGCTCAGGACTAAATCCAGCCCAGCATTCCCACTGTCCCAGTAGATGACTGGGATCAGGAATCTGGAGTGATCCTGGAGAAGAGGAGGTCCCAGCCTGGCCCTGTGCACTGCTCTGCCTTGGCCAACCCAATCATTACCTGCTTCGGTGACTTTATTAGCACAAAGACCCAGCTTTTCAGTGATTTACACCAGTTTTATATCCCAAAAGAGAGGTTTAGGATCTTGGCAGGAGCCCCATTCCTCCCACTGTTGAGGCCATAAGCTATTGCTGCCCCAGTTAGGCAGCTGTTCCTGCCATTTGCCATCGTTAAGCTAAAGAACATCCATAGGTGATATCCCTGGAAACCCCTTTGACCCGCTACAGTGGTGCCAGGAGGATGTACCACCAAAGCCCTGTTGTGCTGGGAGGCTCCTGGGTCTCCAGGTGAGAACCTCATGTGGGTAAAGGCAAAGGTCCAACCCCTGGCTGGAGCTGGTGTTGCTGCAGAAGAGAGCAGGATGGGGTGAGAGGCTGGGGTAGGGGAAGGAAGAGACTTGTGGAGGGGGTCCCTGGGCTGGGAGGTGTTTGCTTCTCAGCTGGAGCTTGGATGGGAGACTTGGACACCTGCTTCTCAAAAAGGGCCAGGCAGGGAGCAGGGGACACCTACAGCCAAGTGGTCCTTGGCCTGGACACCTCAGCAAGTTGGGCCACCCTCCACACACTCGATGTTTGGGGCTGAGCCAGGTCAGGCTGTGGATGGACCCAAGAGGGAACAAATAGTGCTCTGGAGCATTCCAAACTGGGAGGAAGGAGACGGCTCCAGTGGCTCCCCTGATCCCTGTTGGATGTGCTGCCGCAGGCAGGTCAGGCTGGAGGGATGCTGGAAGGATGGATGGTTTCTGCTGGGCTCGGTGGTGGGGCTCCTGAGCAAAGGGGAGGCATTTCTGTGTCGCAAGCACAGTAAAAAAACATCATCAGGCACAGAACAAACAGCTCCAGGCTGCAGGAGGAACAGGGAGAGGGCGAGGGGGAAGCGTGGGGACAGGGCATCCTCAGGAGGGGTTTGAGGACTTGTGGGCTCAGGACACCTTGCTGCTGCATCCCGACGGCACCGTTTCACCAGCTCACCCGAGCCTGCCACTGCCAGCTCCCGTGCCGGGGGGTCGGTCATGGAGGGGAACATGGTCCCTGCTCGGGGAGCGTGTGATCTGCAGGCAGCCCGGGGCCCTGCCATGCCTTTGTTCCTCCTTCTCTTTCTTTTCCACCTTCAGATGATGTATTTTTTCCCTTCTGCTTCCAGCCTGCTGTGCAGGCAGCACTCCCCCCCTTCCACCCACGGTTCCTGTCTTCATTTTCCTTCCCCTCTACAAATATGTGCCCCCCAGGCTCCTTCTCCTCCTCGCCTGGCTCCCCCATCAGTGTTGCCTCCCCAGACTTGTCCTGTTTTCCCTTCCTTGCCCCCTCTCCCTGTTCTCCCACAGGCCCTCCTCATCCCTTCCCTGCTCGCTCCTCTCCCCTTCCCTCCAGCTCCCGTTCACTCACTCTCTGTCTCCCGTTCTCTGACAGTTTGGGGGGAATCTGTCTGTGTCAACACACAGATTCCATTATTTATTGGCTGAGCAGAGCGGGGTCCTACACTCTCTGTGATTGTCTGCAGATCAAAGCACCTGCTGATGGCAGCTTTGCCTTCTCAGAGCAGAACACCACCCCCAGCTCCACGCTCCTCATCCTCCCCGGGGACCGCGCCTCTGACACCCTCGATGACTGATCTCCCTGACAGGGAGGAAAGAAGTAGGGCTGGGGCGGGGGGGAAAGGGAGACCTAGAGGATCTGCAGCGCTCCTGGGAGCACATGGGGATGTTGGGGGTGGCTCAGGGGGGCGCATAGTCCCAGGAGGGTGGGAAGGTAGAGATGGTCTCTTTTCTGGGAATGGGGACAGAGGAATGATGCGAAAGGGGAGATGGAGAAGCAGGAAACATCCCTGTATCTGTCCAGGACTGGAAGAATAGGAATTTCTTCCCCAGAGATCCAGGATGGCTAAAAACCAGAAACAGAGACAAAGGAGAATGTGCCTTTTTCTACCTTTCCCTTCCGAAACCAGCATCCTAGCCGCAGCATGGGGGACTTCAAAGTGAAGTGTGGGCACCCATTTATTGTTTGGGTGTTGGTGCAAGAAGATGTGTGTGGGGAGAGGACAAGGAAACATCCACCCTGTCTCCCACCTCTTGGCCTCCTTGCTGGGGTCCCAACTCCAATGTTTCCAGCTGTTACTTAGTAGAGAGGAGAGGAGAGAAAATTTCAGGATCTAAGCACAGGATCATGGAGTCCTGCCAAGGGAAGCTGTTAGGATTATGTCTGGACTGTGTTAGGGTTATGGCCCTTTCCCTGGAGCCCTGTGGGAGCTGACAAGGTACATGAAGAGACACAGACACCATCAGCTCAATCCCCACTCACTGCCCCAGTGCATGAAGCTGGCTCGAGTCATGGTGCTGCCTTTAACTGTCCTGTCATTCCAGCATTTCCTCCTTTGGACACCTCTCTGGATCTACCACCAAACCTTCTGCTTCTTTTAGCACAGAGTTCAGCAGTTTCACTCACACTTCTCCCTGGAAGGTATTTTTCCAAGCCTTAAATCAGTTTTTTAACCTTCTCTCAAAACTGCAGGCACAGGCACTGTGCAGTGTTCCAAGATCAGTCACACTGGTGCCTGATGGAGCAGAGGTGTCACCTCTCCCAAAGCCCCTTCTCTTCCCCCATGCAAGCATCACACTGTTGCCCACCCTTACTGGTTTACTGACCCCCTTCCTTCTCAGTCCTTTCCAACCATCCCATAGGATGTTTTAGGGGAAAGCCTCTAAGAGGATGCTGGGAGCAGTACGGGTCCCAGCTCTTAAGAGGGACACAGCTATTCTGATTTGGGTCTGAGGTCTCTTACTTCAAGAGGAAGAAGACAGCAGCCATGGAAGCAGCTCCTTTTGCAGGCTCGGGCTTGCAAGAAAATGTCCATCTCTGAAGCAGGAACACATTGGCCTCCTGAGCTGCTGGTGAAGTCTGTGTCCTACAGAGAGCCAGAACTGGCTCCTCCAGAAGCTGGACCCAATGTCCTGAAAATGCTCAGAAGTAGATGATGGATACAGAGGGTCTGCTCAGAGCTGAGCCTGTGTCTCAGCCTCTGTCTATGCTGGGCAGATGGGTTGGGGATTTGTTCCCATGTGCTGTTGGCCAAGAGAATCCAGTGTGCTCTACCAGTGAGTTGGGCACATCAGCTACATCTTCTTCTCAGGAAACTTCACTGACACATCCTGGGTGCAAACCTGCCTGGTGTGAAAGGTCTGTCTGCATCACTGCCAGAGAAGATGATGGTGCTGAGCAACTCAAGCACCTCACAGGACAGAGCCCGTGAACTAGACTTCCAGTGGGAATGGAGCCCAGCATCCTTCACTGCTCCATTCCCAACCTCTGGACAAGATGTCTGTGAAAAGAAACCTTGACAAATACAGGACCTCTTGAAGCCAAGACTCTCTGGGCAGTGGTCTGCCTCGCTTTGGTGACCACCTCACCTCTGCTTACAGGCTGGGGCTTTCCAAATCACACCATGGTTTCGATCAGTGGGGATCTCTGGAGGTCCATCGTGCATCCCTGCTCACAGCACAGCTGGTAGATGAGGTTGCTCAGGAGGATCTTGAAGGATCGCAATTCCCATCCCAGTCTGGTCCCTGTGCCAGTGTTTTACCACCCTCACAGTGAAAATTTTTTTCCCTAATGAGAATTTCCCTTCTCCAGCTCATGCTCGTAGCCTCTCATCCTATCCCCATGTGCCTCTGAAAGGAGATTGGGCATGTTTCGTGTTTTGCATTCCAGCACCAAGGGCAGGCAGGGCGCCCCACCAGCCCTGATAAACACACCGAGATGGCCACTGTCCCCTTCAGGGATCCAAAGCTTCAGAGAAGGAGCATCCTGCTGCACAGAGCTTTGTGGCTTCAAAGACAGCCTCTAGCACCTGACCCTGCACAGGCAACCCAGGACTGACTTTACCAGCCATGGGGCCAGCACTGCTGCTCTCTGCTTCTCCCAGGAGACCCCCCTCCCGCTGCAGTTTCCCTCTTGGGCACTGCAAACTATAACTGCTCTCGCTTGGAGCAAGAAGGGAGCAGCAAAGCCACATGCACAGCTGGGCAGACGGCCGCCTTGGGCAGCTGGGGGAAGGGATGTGTGGTCTGGCAGGGACAGCTTCTCTTGCAGACCTTTCTGCTGCCCCAGAACGCAGCGGGCAGGGAAATGGAGCAACGGGGGTGGCCGGGCAGGGATTGGTGCCTGCAGGCAGCTGGGTGACAGTCCCACAACCTTTCGTTCACTGCATGGCGTTTCCAAGGCGGCTCAACCTGCAGCATCTCCTGCTACATCCCACCCTGATCCCTCTGCCTGGCCTTGCCAAGGCACATCAGTGCTGACCTGCGGCAACTGGCCACCCGCCTGCCTGCGCCAAGACATCTCAGAGAGACACCCCTCCCTTCCAGCTTCCAACGCCTTCCAAATCCAAGCTTCTATCCGTGTCCTGATTCCTTACCCCGAGAGAACAGGGCTGAACCCCTGAGAGAAGAGGGGACTTAAAGCCCAGAGGGCATGAAGTGGGGTGTCAGCTGGGGTGCTGGACTGCCCCCATGCCACCTCCGTCATCCTGCTGTTCACCCTCCTCTGCTATGCCCGCCCAAAACAAGGCTCTTCTGGGGATGGGATCCCCTATCCCTCTGCAGCATCTCCAACCACCCCCAGCCTGTGCCATTTCCTTCAGGAAAGGGATTCTTGGACAAACTGAGCCCCCTCTCAAGCCCTCCACTTTTGACCTTGTCCTGCTGGAATCGTGGGGGCTGGAAGGGGGGAAGGAAGGGACCCCAATGTTTGGGAGGCTGAGGACAAGGAACAGGGTGGGACTATCCTGTGATCTCTCTTCGGGGAGGGAAAGGGGGGGAGGGACAAATTCTCCCCCAAAGAAGCAGCGGTGGAGAGCCGTGGAGGGGCATCGCCGAGCAGAGCTGGAAAAGGGCAGGACCGGGCCGGGAGCGGGGGGGGGGGGCACTGATCCTGTCGAGAGCAGGTTGCAATGGGGCGGCGGGTGGGGGTGTGTGTGATGAATATTTTAATGTGAATCGAACAAAAGCGCGAGAGCCGCTCCGAGCATTTGCCGGAGACGGGGAAGGGCTGGAGGGAGGGAAACGAGACCCCCGAAAATCTCAGTGTCCCCCCAGATCCCCGTCCGTCCTAAGCAGCCCTCGGGGGATCCCGGGGCCATCTCGCCTCCGGGGTCCCAGCCCCGGGCGGAGCGGGGATAAGGGGGGAGAAACAAATCGTGGCGGTTTCCGTGGGAATGGAGCGGGAGACGGGCCGGCTGTGACCAGCGCTTCGGTGGAGCCCGAGCTTCGCTTACCGGGAGCCACCCCGAGCCCACCCGTGAGCGCCCCGAGCCTACCCGTCTCCCCAGCCGGCGGCCCCACGGCAGAGGCGCGTTCCGCGTGGGTCGCGCTGTGCTCCCAGGGGCCAAATCCCTTTTCCCCAGCCCCACAAACCCCTCGGACCCCGCCGCCTTCTGCTTCCTCTGGTCTCCCGCTCTCCCCTTGATGCTGCTTCCCACGCGGGTCCCCGTGGAGACCCGGGAGGTGTGGGGGGGGGGGCTGGAGCCGGCGGTTCCGCTCCCACCGGGGACCGGGAGGCAGAGACAAAGGCGGTGAAATATCAGTGCACGGCTAAAGCCGCTCCGAGCCCCGCGGAGCCCTTAACTAGATCGTTAGGGAATTATCCGCACCCGAAGCAGGCGTGGACGAGGGGGTGTTGCGGCCGCTCCGTCCCGTTACCGAGCGCCCCGGGGGACGGCGCCGGTGGGAGGCGACGCGCGAAGCTGCCCGGGCGCGGCGGCTGCTGGAGACGGGTCTACGGGGAGAGCGGAGCGACTAGCGGAGGGACCGCGATCGGTACCGGGGCAGGGAGGGGACCGGGGGTCTCAGGGGTCCGTCTGTCGCCCTCCGGGGGCCGGTGGGGACCGAGGCTCGGCGGAAAGTTTGTGCCCACAGGCGGGGCAGGTCCTCTGGTCTGCGGTGGGTTCGTGCCCCGGGAGCCCGAGGGCTGAAGCTGGGGTGCCCGGGGGGGCCAGGATTAGGGGCGCGGGGCTGTGGCAGCCGGGGTGTCGGGGGGGGTCTCTCTGTGCCTCCGCGCTGATGGGCTCAGCTTTATCCAGGGCTGTAATCCCCCCTGCTCCGGTAATTAAAAACTCCGCATTACAAGGAAAACGGTGTGCAGGGAAATGTAATCAAGTCTGGAGGGGCTTAACCATCTGGTAAAGGTTAGGACCGGCACGGCGGGGGACGCGGCTGGGGGATTTGGCAGCCGTTGCGATCCGGGCTCCTCTTAATCTACCGCGGGGACAAGCGCAGTATCTGCGGGTTAATACCGGTGCCCCGAGCAGCGATCAGTCTCGCTGGGGCTCCCACGGCTCTCAATGGGACCTCCCCGGGGCTAGCCCCCTCCCCAGGTGCGTTCAGCTCCTGTAAACCGGTTCTGCTGTGGCTCCGGGGCGCGGATTGCATCCCCGCCCTGGGGCCGGCAGGGAACGGGTTAAGCAGGAGCCGGTGGTCGCGGCTCGGCCCCCCCCCAGCTCCGGGCAGGGCCCTCCCCCCCCGGCCCCGGGAGCCCGAAACTCGCTGGAAGTGCAGGAGGGAGCAAAGGCGAGGGGGGACCCCGCGCCCCCGGGAGGACGGCGGGGCCATGGGGGCCGGGGACCGCTCCGGGCTGGGGCAGCTCTTCCTCCGCTCCCTCCTCTTCCTCTTGCTGGCCGGGCCCCCGGCACCGCGCCCGGCGGGCGGGCAGCTGCACTATGCCGTGCCGGAGGAGCTGGAGCACGGAGCCTTCGTGGCCAACCTGGGTGAGGACCTGGGGCTGGACGTGTCCACCCTGTCAGCGCGGCGGTTCCGCATCGTGTCACGGGCCGGGGCCAGGCAGTACCTGGAGGTGAACCTGGAGAACGGGATCCTCTTCGTGAACGAGCGGATTGACCGGGAGGAGGTGTGCGAGGCGGGAGGCACCTGCCTGCTCCACCTGCAGCTCCTCGTTGAGAGCCCGCTGGAGCTCTACCGTGTCGAGGTGGAGGTGCTGGACATCAACGACCACGCACCCACCTTCCCCTGGCAAGAGTATGTGCTGGAGGTGGCCGAGTCTGCCGTGCTCGGTGCCCGCTTCCCACTGGAGAGTGCCCAGGATCCTGATGTGGGCACCAATTCGGTGCGCACCTACCGCCTCAGCCCCAATGGTTTCTTCTCACTTGAGGTGCAGACGCGCAGTGACACCAGCAAGTTTGCGGAGCTGGTGCTGGAGCGCGCCCTCGACCGTGAGCAGCAACGCGTGCACCGGCTGCTGCTCACTGCTCTTGATGGCGGCGTCCCCGAGCGCTCAGGCACAGCTCACATCCTCATCACGGTGCTGGATGCCAACGACAACGTGCCTGTCTTTGACCAGCCTTCGTATGGCATCAGCCTTCCTGAGGATGCCCCTGCCGGCACGCTGGTCATCCAGCTCAATGCCACTGACTTGGATGAGGGTCCCAATGGGGAGATCGAGTACTCCTTCAGTGGGCACGCACCACCGCGTGTCCGGGAGCTCTTCCACATAGAGCCCTGGAGCGGGCAGGTACTGCTGAAGGGCCCTCTGGACTATGAGCGGGCAAGCCTCCATGAGCTCTACGTGCAAGCCAAGGACCGCGGACCCTCAGCTGTGGCTGTGCACTGCCGGGTGCTTGTGCACCTCCTTGATGTGAATGACAACGCACCAGAGGTGACCCTCACCTCTGTGTCCACACCCGTGCTGGAGGATGCCCCACCAGGCACTGTCATTGCTGTCATCAGCGTTCTGGACCGGGACTCTGGAGACAACGGGCGTGTGAGCTGTGAGGTCAGCCCCGATGTACCCTTCGAGCTCCACTCCTCCTTCCACAACTACTACACGCTGGTCACCACGCGGGCACTGGACCGGGAAGTTGTGCCCGAGTATAACATAAGCATCACTGCCCGGGACATGGGCTCCCCTGCCCTGCTGACCCACAGCACCCTCACCGTCCCAGTGTCTGATGTGAACGACAACGCCCCACGCTTCCTTCAGCCCTCCTACAGCGTCTCTGTGATGGAGAACAATGCACCAGGTGCCTCCATCTGCTCTGTCAGTGCATTGGACCCTGACTGCCAACAAAACGCCTACCTGTCCTACTCCATTGTTGATGGGCACATCCATGGCATGCCTGTGGGCACCTATGTGTCTATCAACTCAGACAGTGGGCACATGTATGCCCTGCGCTCCCTTGATTATGAGCAGATCCGCAGCTTCCAGATCCAGGTGCAAGCACAGGATGCAGGTTTCCCTCCCCTCAGTGCTAACGTCACAGTCCACATCTTCGTGCTGGACCAGAATGACAACGCTCCAGTCATAGTTTCCCCCATGCCACGCAATGGCTCCGTGGCCACAGAGCTGGTGCCACGTTCAGCCAGGCCTGGCTACCTTGTGGGCACAGTGTCAGCAGTGGATGCAGATGCAGGGCTGAACTCCCACCTCTCCTACCAACTCCTCCAGGCCACTGACTTCACCCTCTTCAGCATGGCACCAGACACGGGTGAGCTGCGCACCCTCCGCTCCTTTCTGGAGCAGGATGCGACCCGGCAGCGGCTGGTGGTGCAGGTGCGGGATGGGGGGCAGCCAGCCCTCTCTGCCACCATGTCCCTCCTGCTTTCAGTGGTGGAGACCATGCCTCAGACTCTCTCTGACTTCAGCGAGTTCAGCCTCCCCGCGGAGCCTTCCTCATCCTCCCCACTCACCCTCTACCTTCTTGTCTCCCTGGGCTCCATCTCCTTCACCTTCCTCCTTGCCATCCTCATCCTCACAGCCATTCGATGTCGTGGAGAGCGGTGCTCCCGTGAAGGTGATGGTTGCTCACCACTCTGCTGCCGCTGCTGCCCTGGCTCCAGACCCTCCTCTGATGGCCTGAAGACATCCAACCTGATGGCACAGGCCCCTGCAGGGACCACGGCTGCCACCTGCCTCGACATGCCTGGAGGTGGCCCCCCGGGCTACTGCTACAAGGTCTGCCTTGGTCCTGAGTCTGCACAGAGTGACTTCATGTTCCTCAAGCCCTGCAGCCCACCCCGGAACAATGAGAAGGACTCTGGGAAGTGCTCCCAGCCAGGCCAGCATCTCCAGGTCTCAAAGCAGGTAACACTGTGCCCATCAGTGCTCACTGGCACTTGACAGGTCCCCCAGCTCTCTTCTTCAGCCTCTGCCGTGCCTTTCCCAGAGAATAACAGATGCTTTTGATCAGTGCAGGAATTAGGAGCTGTCAGGCAATGGGAAACTCTCCACTGAGCTTCCTGACAGGTCTAATTACTGGGGAAAAATCCCTTCCCACCACCTTTTGCACCCATTAGAGGCAACGGAGATGCTCCAGTGCCCTGGGGGATGTAGGATGGTGGGGGTGGCATCATGTGGGTGGGCAATTCACGGTGGGACAGCCTGAGCATTACTGCTTCCCCCGAGCCAGTGGGGATCTGCAGGGTCCCACTGCTGCATCCAGGGCTGGTCCTGGCCCCAGCATCACCACTCGTGTCCCCAGCTCTGGCACCCAGGCAGCTGTGCTGCACCGGGCTGTACTGGCAGGGAGGGAGTGGGCACTTCAGGGCAGGATTTTGGTGTCAACATTTGTTAGGTAGTGAAATGAGGAATGTCTAATTTTCCCGATGAAAGACTCTTTCTGAAACACGATTACAAGGCTGGAGAGTGATGAGGCATCTAATCCACTTACATTTGAGTTTTAATAAAACAGCCCTTCCAAGGAGAGCCCAGGACTGGCTGCCAAAAGGCTCTCCCCACACGTCTCCCTGCACCGCTGGACACCTTTCTCTAATACATTAATGGGATTTTCCCGTTGTTCCTTGCAACCCCCTCCTGGGAAATTTGGTATACAGCCAATTTCTGCACCTCTCACCATTTAGTGCCTGAGTCCTGGGCTAAGCTTCCATTGCACCAGCAAAAGAGGCTTTTTAATATGAACAGGAATAGGAAAAGCCCCTTTCTGTCCTGGAAGGACAGACTTTAGCACTTAAACAGAGAGCAAGCCCCAGGCAACCCCAATGCCTCAGGAAGGTCCAGAAGGGAATAGGCTGGTTCAACACTGCCTCAGTTTCCCTAAAATGGGAATGTGCTGCTTATTTCTTCACAAAGTGCATGGGGAAAGAGGAGATGGGGTCCTGCATCCCTGCCTACTGCAGCCTTGTGCTGGCAGGGCTGGGCTGATTAAGAGGGTCCCAGCAACCAGCCTTGATTTTCCCTGTGTTTTCCAGATCAAGCAGCCCAACATGGACTGGCTGCCTCCAAGCACACAGAGACCTGCCCTGAAGAGGTACCAAATCCAGCGCTGTGGGAACAGAGGGAGTGGGTGGAAGGGGGATATGGGAACAGGGAGGTTGTCTCTAACACAGCTTTGAATCGGTCTCTTCTTTTTAGCTCCCAGAGCCTGGAGGATGTGGGGGAAATTCGTAAAGCCCTCCAGAAGGAGCATGAGAGGCTGTGCACTCTGGTTACCCCTGTCTCTGGTTAGTATTGGGGCATTCGGGCTGGGAAGACCAGACTGTCTTGTAGCTTGGTGGAGGTGCAGAGAGAGGGGGGGACATCCCTGTTCCGCAGTAGTAGAGTTTTGCGGGGTGGAAGGGGTGGCCAGCTTCCAGAAGGGAGGTTGGTGACACATGGCCACGGGCTTGCACCCTGGGACATGGATGTGACTGTACCGTCGAGCTATGGAAGTGACCTCGCCTGAGCTGTCTTACACTCATCTTTCCTCCAGAGTTTCAGAAGGCTTCGGCAGGGACCAACAGCATCTGGACACCCCAGTACAGCCCCTTGTACCCAGGACACATCCCACCCCTGGATTACCAGCACAATGTCTACATCCCTGGCACCCCCACTCTGCTTTCCAGCAAGGACGGGCCTCTCTTCCTGGGCCGGGAGAACAAGAACAGCTTCTCCACCTTTGGCAAGAGGAAGAAGATGACAACTTACTGTGACATGCATGACAACGTGGTTATCAACAACGACCTGAAATAGTGACCAGAGCTGGGCCTGGGTGGCTCTGCCCAAGGCCCTGGGCACCACTGGCATTATTTCAGCTGCCAGGTCTACCCACAGCACACAGCTCCATGTATGCAACACTCAGGACCCTGTGGGGTTGCTGGGATAGAGCTCACCAGAGTGTGCGGAAAGTGTTTAAGGAGCAAGAGACTAAAAAGTGATGGAGGGAGGGTATTTGTCCCATCTCATCCTGCAGTGCTGTGTTGGCAGCAGGTGCTATTCGGGGTCCATATGACCAGATCTGAGCAAATCTGCCTTGAGTTTACCCATTCCCATGGCCCCTTAGGGACTGTCCATCTCTGTAAACATTGTCACTTCTTTGTCTTGTCTGGCTGTGTGAATGTACTGAGCTGCATGCCTGTATTTCTGTCCCAGTAGGCATGGAAAATGTATGCAGACTAAGCCTGGTTTAGTCAAGCCTGACCATAAATACTGGGGCAGCAACCATTGCTTTGTCCCTGAGATCCAGTGGGATGTGTTGCATGTCCAGAGCAGCTTTTGGTGTCTGTCTTCTGTGGGAAGTGAATGCAAACCCCAGCCATTACGGGTGCCTCTCTTCAAACCCTGACCCAACTCTTTCTGGGCTGGAGACCCAAAGTCCAGGGCACAGCCAGGGTCCAGGACACAGCCAGTCTTTGCTCCAGGAGCAGCAGGGGCTGGAGCACACGCAGGTGGGATGGCCAGAAGAACTGTTAGCTAAGCAGCTGAGAGATACACAAGGTGAGGCCCTGATGGGTAACTCTCTACACCAAGACAACATCATCTGAACAAAACCATCGGAGGAGCCCAGCACAGGTGACATCCTCTTCCCTCCTCCCTTTTGCCCTCACCTTCAACGGGGTCTCTGTTCTCCCCAAGTCCTCATCGTCTGGGGGACCCCCTGCACTGGGGGCCCCACCTGCATAGGACAGACATCTCCTACTGTGCCCTGCTTCTCTTTAAGGACTCTAAGTTGGCTGTCAGAAGCTCTCAAGGGCAGGAATCCAGCCCCAGAACAGTCTCTCCCCTGCCCTGACCACCCTACACCTGTCCACCCAGTCTGTCTGCCACCATTGCCAATCGCTCCTGTCACGGGACAGTTCATTTCCAATCTGTGCAGAACATGACAGCTCTTTCTCAACCAAGTTTGCTTCACAATGTCTGATTTGTACCAATAAATTGTATTTTAATAGCTCACCCTGGCTCCTGGCTGTCCCTGAGCTGCACATGACAGCAGGAATTGCTGCTCAGCTCATGGAGCAGAGCTCTTGGCTCCAGGAGACACATGTGTTCTTCTGGCCTCCTTAGTTGCTGGAGCAGCTCAGGAGAGCTCATTTTATTCATTTTGCCCGGATCCTGGGAGCTCAAGGTCACCTTTTCCTGGACTCGGGAATGCTTTGGGGTTACAGCCAGGAGGAGCCATGTGCTGGAGATGTCACACAGCTCCTTGCTGCATGCTCCAGCTTGGGAAGAGACACTGCAGGGATTTGCACCAAGGAGTGAGCATAGAGGGCTCTGAACTGCTGGGGAGAGGGGCTGGATCTGGCAGTAATGGCTGGTGTTGTTATCGTGCATTGCTTTCCATGGTTCATTTATGCTTTCCCATGGATGCTCACCACCCACCAGCTTGCCTCAGGAGTCACAAAGATAACCTGAATGCATGCCAGATGCATGGACCAACTGCCTGGGAATAGGTAAGCCTGGATCTGCTGGTGGGATGACTCTTGATGTGGGAAGCAGTTCACCTTTGGATGAAGTCCTGAGACAGCCATGCCATGTCTGTCCTTCTTGTCCCCCCTGCTTACTCAGTGGCTGGCTTCGGGAAGCTGCAATGCAGCTTTTGGGATTAACCCAGAAAAGTCCTTGTCTTCAAGTGGGTAAGATGCTCTTTAGTGGAAGCAGGGGGCAGGGAACGCTCAAAGGGGCCCCATGAGAGTCATGGACCCTGGAGGACAGTGCTTTGGACATGAAAGGGACCTGGCTGCTTCTGGTGACTTCAGTCCCAGCTCACATCTGCCTGACTGCAAGTAGATGAAATATCCCTGTTCCAATTAGACAGGAGGATGAAGGATTTTATGCTGCTGAGTTCATTCTTCAATGGTCTTTACAGAGTGTTAAGGGTAAGAAAAGAACCCCAAACAGACCTTTGTATAGCATTAGCCTGCTTCACTGCTTCAAAAGAACAAAAGAATTATGTAAAGTGATACAATAAAATTAATAACAGCCTCAAGAAGTAATAAAAGCATCAAATGGACCTGACTCCCTGCGGGGCAGCAAGCATCTCCCTCTCCCAGCTCAGCTCCGGCAGTATCTTCCCTGCCATTTTCAGGTGGTGCTGGTCAGGCATTGGTGGAGGACTGTGGCCCCTCCAGCGAGCCCACAAAGGCTCAGCAACAGGCATTTGAAAATGATGCTTTACATCCCTGTCTTTGGAAATTCATGGGGTTGAACAACCAAATGCCCAGCTTTTGCTACCTCCCTGTGAGTGTGTCACTCTCCAATGTATTTTCTTGGTATTTTTTAACCCCTACTACTAAGACTCAACTGACATCCAGTAAATTGCTCCCTCTCCATTACTCCTGGCCATCCTCAGCACAGGGGATGAGATAGATATATACACGTCTGTGCCTCTTGCTGATCCCCAGGTTCGCATGTCCAGGGCAGGCCTCTTCCAAAAGGGATTTCAGGGTCAACAGAGCACCCAGCCCATGTCCCAGCACCCCACATTCCCCAAGGATCTTCTTTTGCTTAGTTGAAGGAAATCCTGCACTGGCAAGAGCTCAGTTTCGATCTTTCTTCTCTACCAACATATTGATAAAAAAGACAATAAGAAGGGACTTGCCTCTGGGAAGAGAGCACTTGCTTAAACCTAATTCAACCACACTACTATCCCTTCTTCAAAGGGCACGCCTGGTCAGAATCATCCGTCTAATAGACGAGATCTCCTTTGAAGATCTCCCACAGGGACAGGGTGTCATTAAAAATGCAAAGTCTTTGCCCTACAACCAGTTATTTTTACAACTCTTTCTCTGCTTACACTCCTATACAGTTCATGAGCATTAGCTCATGGTTTCTGTAGTGTGGTAATGCACTGGGCATGAGGGCTGCTTTGGAGATGTACTCAACAGAATGCTCTCTATATGCCCCTCTTATACATTCCAGCTCTCTCAGAGATCCAGAGGCAAATCTGGCTTTCAGGGACCTGCCAGCCAGCTTGAGATTTGCTTCTGCAACAGTGGGAAAGCTGCCATGTGGTGCAGTTGGCTGCAAAACGCTGCAGGCCATGCTAGGGAAGCACACAGTGCTTCTGGGCACCAGCACAAAGAAGGCTTTTTTGTGCTCTTCCTATTGCTGAATAGATTCTTTGGATGGAAACATTATTTGTAGCTCTGTAATGACTTGAAAGTATATACCAGAGAGGCAGAATGAATGCAGAGGTAGAGAGGAAAGAGGCCAGAGAGGAGGGGCTGGTGCTCAGCTCTACTCTGGTCTGCCATGGAGTCAAGTGAAACCCTCAGAAAACCTTAGTGGGGACACAGCACCCTGCATGTAGTCAGGTTAGACTGGGTAGAGCCACGGATACAGGCGATCTCAGCTCCCCAGAGGGGTTGGTGTCAGCAGGACAGAGCTATGGGGGACCAGTTGGAGTCTGTACACTGACTTTGGAGGGTTCCGTACCCAGCCCAGAGTCTGTGACTCTCAGCAGCTAATTACAGTCTCCAAAGATGCGAGAACTTTGTTTTCTTTTCTTCTCTTCTCTTCTCACTTGAAGCTGATGCTGGAATGAACACACCTTAATTTAGCCAAGACTGGGTCAAGATCCATCCTGGTTTCTTTTCAAATTGCCTCAGCATCTTAAATATCTCCCTGGCCTGACCCTGCAGAGCAGCCTCCTGTTCTTGGCTGGACCCCCTCCTCCTGCCTCCTTTTTGATCTCAGCAAATGTTTTGTAGAAATAAATATCCTTTAGGTTTTCTCATAATAGTTTAGCCTCTGCCACACTGACAAACAGTCTGCATGATCGTCATGTGCTGATTTTCTCTGCTCTTTTGCACCTTTTCTGGTTTTTACTGCTCTGAAAACCTCAGCTGCCAGCTCCTCCACAGAGATCAGATGAAAAAACAGGCCTGGGCTAAGTGAAGCTTTTGCCTCACCACTTTGCCTGTAATGTGTTTTAATCTAAGTGGTGGAAATGTCACTGACTCTGTTTGCAGCATTCTCTCGAGCGGAATTGATGCTTCTTGTTAGTGATAATATGACTTAATCAGCTTAATTATGGTGAGACATAAGTAGACACCTTTGTGTATTGAATAACTTATGACCTACTGGACCAAAAAGCACGAATGAAGGCTTGGAAAATAAATTAAATATGACCCCTAGTGCAGTCTGCACTTTGACGAACGATTCGTCTCCCATGAAATTCAATGATTTACAAACCTTACATTTGAATAAGTGATATATTTCTTGCATTTTTTAAACAATAGCAGCGACTTTAATTTCAGCATTTGGAATTCCAAGTGTTTCTCTGATGCCAGGAAGCAGGGCAAACAAGTTCATGGTAAACGAGTTGAAAAATTAAGCATTTGTGCAGTGAGCTATCAGAAAGACATGCAGAGGATCTGCAGGCATTTGTGATATTTATTTCAATTCATTGCTAGGGATATCTACAACAACAGGTGAAAAAATGCATCGGAAGACATGAAGAGAGAGCAAAGATTTCCAGAAGAGTTGCTAATGTTGTCAAATCAAATCCGTACATTTCAGTAATGTCTACAACAGAAAATACCATTAAATAGCTCCAGAAATGTCTTATCATGCATTTTGCCTGCACAGAAAATAAATCATACAAAGGAAAGAGAAGCAGGAAAAGCAAGAAAATGATTATGAGCATTAGCAGGGTTTCTAATAGGCCAGGATGCAGAGACTCTGTGATAGCAGGCTGCATGTGAACTAGAAAAATTGGGGTTAAATTGCTATGTGAACCCAGAGAAAAGATGAGCTGTCTGAATACGTTCTGTTCTATTGCAATGAGTCACTGAATTTTGTGTCCAAATCTTCCTTTAAAAAGCACTGGAGTTCATCATGATGCAAACAATAAAGCGGATCTCTACACAAGGATTTTTTGCAGCCCAAGTCTATTTGAAATTCAGAGGTTAGTTTAGAATTCAGCATCAGAAGGAAGCCTGGCTAGTTTGACGAGTCTGCTCTGAAGTCCACGTCCATATTTCTTGGTATTTTAACTAACAGAATGGGGGGGGGGGGGAGGAAGGAGGGTTCATACTGACAATGGTGAGGGCTGAGGGCTTAATATTTCTGTCAGAGAGCTGCTGCTCTTTTGCAGCCAGTTTATCACTGCACTTGTTCTGCAGTTGTTCAGTCTGTATTGCCTAAATCTCCAAATCCCCCCCAGTACAGATGGAGCATATTCACACCAGTATATAAATGTAAGGGCTTTGACCAGGGGCTGAATCCCACCTGGAGGATCCCTGTTGTCCCCAGTTTCCTCCTTGGCCTTCCTTTAATATCATTTACCAGAAGTGGAGATAAAGCCCTCTGTGCCCAGCACCTGTCTGTCAGTGGCTTTTTATCAGAGACCAGAGGAACAGATTTGCTATTTGTTTTGAGTCTCCCCTAGAAGGCCAAATTTCAGTAATGTAATCCTGAAAATCCTGAAATCCATTCTTAAATCTAAAGTGGATTTTTTCTGTTGCCAGGAAATGTAATGTTATATTCAGTTTGCTTACCTAAACCATCTTTTCTTCCTTTTCATTTCCCCTGCAAACTAATCTGGTAGCTGCCCCACTATGTGAGGAGATCTACAGGTGGGATTGAATCCTTTTCCCATGTTACCCAGGAGTCTTCTTGGTTGGTTGTGCCACATGACATGAGCCATTTCACTGCCTTAATGCCTATCTGATGGTATTTACCATGATGGTCATGTTCCTCTCATATCTGAACAGCCTTCATCATGCCCATCCTGTTGCTGTAGGCTTCACCCTCATGCCCTCTTTTCTGCCTCTCTTTTGGCTCAAGTTTTATATCATCTGCTATAGTTTCCTAGTGAGGCTGGATCAAATCTGACCTTGCTTGGAGCAGAAAGTTGGCCCAATCACTTCCAGGTATCTCTTTCAGCCTCAGTCATCATGTGAATCCATGAAGATCCCATACTGCAACCTTCAAATCACTGGTGCAGTGTGGCCCCTCCATGTTACCCACATGATGCACAATACCAGCAGGACAAAACCATCCTATCTGCTGTGCTTGTGTCTACTGAGCCATCTTGCGTGCAGCCTTGTGGTGTCTGAAAACCAGGGTGGATCTATGCAGGGTACCACGGCTGACCAGCAAGACACTTCCAATCTTACAAGGGAGCGGTTAGAAGATAATTTCTGGTCCTCCTATCGTGGAGACCAGCAGGGGCAAGTTACAGGCTATTTGAATGTTATACCTTCTTTAAAAAGATAACAAATAAACCAAAAACTTGGGTCTGAAGGGACAAATCACAGCACAGAGCTTGAGTACACAAGGGCGACCTTCATGTCTTTCCCCAAGCCTTTCTGTCTAGTAAAACACTGTCTGTCTGCTGAAGGAATGAGGAAGAAAGACCACTCCGAAAGCCACTTGTGAAAAGCTTGATGCTGTTGGCATGGAGAATTTTCTTCACAAAGGACCTCTATATGCAAATGGGAAATGGAGATGGAGTGGGAAATGAGCCCAGCAAAAAAATCATGGAAGTTTTTTGCTGCCTGCAGGTGAAATTCAAGTGAAAAACAAGGGGAAGGAGGGTGGGGGGAGAGAAAAATGAAACAGCCTCCTCTCTGCATAGATTGCGTTGCTGGGGAAGCTCTGAATCTTGCAAGGCAGAACAATTGTCTGCTCAGAGGTTCCTTCCCCAGGGACTTTGCCTGGGATAGTTTCATTCATTTATCCCTGACTCCTGACATCTGCATAACACGCTCACAGAGAGAGTTATTAGTTTAATTTTCTTGTGAATTACAACAGAGGCAAAGAGAATTAGAAAAGACTTTTTTATTATTATTATTATTATCATTCCTTTTTGTTTTCCAGTTGAGAGATTGTAAATTAGGCCATTCATCCTGCTAACACCAGTAGGGACCCAAACCCAAGCCTTTCTGGGGTAATTGGTTTCTGATGAGCAATCACTTGTAAAACCAATAGCAAAGGCAAGAAGTAAAATATAAATTCTCCCTTTACATGCTGAGCTTTTCATTAGGATTGTGTGCTGGTTTCTTTCTGGGATTTAGTGGAAAAACCAAGAAGTGGTAAACAAGGCAGTGGGCTAAGCCTGACAAGGAGTTTGTATTAACACAAAACTGGAAGAAGAGCATTGTCCAATGCCCTTGGGAAGAAATAAAGCAGCTGCAGAATTCCTCAAGCTACAGCTTTCTAGGGAGCCATTTGGCCAAACTAAGGCCTTGGGCAGGCACCAGAAATGGCAAATCTTCTCACAAGCATGTGTTTTCATGTGGGGCAGCCTGAGTGTGTTTCTGTCTAGCAGAAATCAAAATGTTGAGGAAAGAAACAAAAACCTAAGACACCAGGGGCAGTTGTCTATGCTGCAAGTCTAACCAGAGTGGCTAATGGAAATTTGCGATCCCTTGTACCCTGCAGCTTGCAAAATGTAGTGGACCATGTTATCTGGATTTGTACAAGGGCTGAGACTGTGAGTCAGGCTCCAGTTCTCTTTTTATTCCCCAGTTCCAAGTGAGAAGGCTGCTCATCTGCACCAGCTTTTGTTTCCCTGATGAACGTCACGGTGCTTAAGGCTTGATTTATTTATTTATTTTGGAGGCAAATTAAGTATCAATGTAGATGCAGCTTCCAATGGTTTCTAGGTTGAGGTTGTGGGGCTGCCATTCATTGGCTTAACTGGATTGCTTGCTGTTTTATGGGAGGTTTTTTTCTCAGTTAATCTTTTGGCACACATGCAGCTGGTTGTTGCCTTATAGATGAGTAGAGAACAGCAGGCTTGACAAAGACTGAATATTTTTAAGCTCATGTACACAGAAAAGCTTCCAAAACAAGAATGAGGAAGACATATCTCTAACAAAACAAACCAAGCAAAACTCTTCAAACAAATCCGCTTTTTCAGCTTCCAAATGATGAAAGCTGATCCCAAGGAAACCAATGTGGAGTAAAATCCACAGATTGGACTCAGCCCTGAGCAACCTGGTTTGAGCAGAGGGGAACGGACCAGATGTTGTCCAGACATATGTTCCAAACACAATGATTCTGTGATCACAGCTTTTTCCTTCCCTTAACCCCCCAAAATAAGGACCTGTTGCTGCAGCCACAGGAAGAAAGGAGACAATTTGGACATTTCAATATTTGCATCACATTTACTTACAACATACAGCTCAGTGCAATATTCTGCACACTTATCAAGCAAACCAGTTTCTGTTTCTCCCATTTGGAGCCAAGCTTTCCGGGAGCCTCATAAAGCCCGTACTAACTGTGCCTTGTTATTGGTCACACACCAGCCAGACTCTGTTGACTGCCCTGGCTTTTTGGCCTCCTACCTCAAACATGAGGAAACCTTGTCATTTTGGTACTACTTCAGCAGAAGCAAGTGTCTTTCCATGACAAAGCCCAGGATCACTCACCTAGGCTTAAACACTGGAAGTTAGGGGGATATAAGGCATTGAGAAGTGAAGAGGTTTTCGTTAACTGTGATGTGACATAGGAGAGGTGGAACAGGAACAGCTGATCCCAGCAGTTTTCCAAACTGCCCAAGCCTCTGGAATCATTAATGATAATTCATCCCCTTCTGCCTGCAATGTGGGCAGAGGTTTGTACAAGAAGAGAGAACTTGTGCCTTCCTGTCAAACTGTGCAAGCACAACCCCCATGGCCTGGCCCTGCACCCTCACCTCTACTGGTACCTCATCTCTAAAACCTATACAGGCAGAAGCGGAGTCTGCAGGTAATGAACTTCCTTTCCTACTTTGAATAGCTGGTTCCCCACCTCCTTCTGTCTTCCCCAAACAATCCCGCATGCCCTTGCTCTGCAGAGAGCTGAAGTCCCCAGCTGAGTTCTCTTCTGCACGTGTATCTGGCTGATCTTTCTGAGCACGCTCCCATTTTGTCTTTATGGATGTGTCTGTCCTCCAAGTGATGAACAGTGCAGCTGAGCCTTTCACTCTCAAGGGTGGAAATAAGGGGGAAAATGCAGGAAGTGAATCCTTCTGACTTTTTTTGTCTGTTTTACTTTGCAACTTTGTTCTTTTGCATACGCCTTGTATTTCCGTTTTTTGAGTTTATTAATGAGGAGGTTGGGACTGAAGAATAGCAACAGCTCACACATTGCACATTCCTTTAAAATGTGGGTGCTATTTAAAAAGATTTATTCACTGTGGCAACAATTTGTCAAAGGCACAAAGTGGTGATTGAAGAAGATTTACCCACCCAGAAAGCAATTTTGTTGCTGTTGCAGGTTTTGCTTATTCTCTGCTTTATTCTGTGACCTGGCCTAGGAAACTCATCGGGGATATTATGTGCTTGGGAAGTCTGTGAAAGAGAAAAGTAGGTGACATTCTGGACCTGCACAGCTGGTGTGCAGCAAAGGAAAGTGAAAGAAAAAGCACCATGGTGGGAAATCTGTCGGATTTAACAGCCTTATATATAAAAATTTCTGCCATGGAATAATATTTGTAGTTGTTGTTACAGAAAGAAGAAAGAAAGATAGGCAGAGCACTGAAAACTGGATAAAATAACCACTATCTGACCAGGAACCCTGTACCACTGTTGGAATTTCCCTCAATTCCCTTTCTGGTGGACATTTAAGGGAATCTGTGGTATTAGGGATAGGAAAGAAAATTGCAATGGAAGCAGGGTGCAAGGTATTATATGGTTTCCACCTGAAACTGCAAAGAGCTCAGTCTCTGGCAGCCCACAGCCCCCCTTCACATCATGCTCACTGGCCACCTTAGGACAACATCCCCAGCTTTTACATCCTGATTCTCCTTTCTGCGGCATCATTTCATGCAGTTTTCCCTATTGCTGCAGAGCAAGGAGGGAGGAATTCTTTCTCCTGCAACTGCATCATTCTCTCGCTTTGTTTACAGAGGCTGAAATGAAGAAAACTCACCCTTGTGCTAAATCTGTTGGGCATGGGGAGCGTGGTGGAGGCACGGAAGTGGAATTATATTGCAAATGTCAGGAGCTATGAAAAATGTAACAGACTTTCATATTCTTCTGCTGTTATTGCTGAGTGTCTCTCACCTGCATTCACATAAAGTGAAGTGCCTTTTACCAAGCCCAGAGGCCACTGAGCAGAAGAAATTGCCAGGATTCCTATTTGTATTTTAACACTGCACTATGGATTGCGTCCTAATAATAAATGCACTTTCCCTCTAAACTCTCGTTGTAACAGAATCACAGAATGGTTTGGGTTGGAAGGGACTTCTAGAAATGATGTAGTCCAACCCCCCCTGCCAAGGCAGGGCCACCCAGAGCAGATTACATAGGAATGTATCCAGGTGGGTTAATTTTAATTAAATTAGTAATTAGCTTTCAGCTTCAAGACTTCATTTAAACCCTCAACCATGAGGGTTAATCCTTCTATCATGCTCCCTTAAATTTCAGCCCCAGTATCCTGCTACTTATACCTTATGAGTGACTTCTATGTTCCAAATTATAACTACAGCCCCTGCCTTCCGTGATACCTAGCTGGTGCTGAGCCAGCCAGTTGGATGCTGCTCTGAAGATGTAAAACATTAACGATGCATCTCTCCATAGCTCACTTTCCCGTGGGGGTGTGTTTCAAGGTAAGTGGTTTGCATAAGACCCCTCAGAGACCCGCATTTAGTTTATTCAGTAGTATAAACAAACTGCTGCTTTTGTGCTTCTCCCTACAGAGCAAAGAAAAACCCATTTTATACATTAAAATTGAACATAGAGTTGCTGAAAGGTCTGTGATGGCTTTTTCTGGAGCTCAGAGCACCTTATCTAATTCTGAGCGGGGTCTTACAGGGCATAAGCAATTTCTCGCCGTACATCCCCCTCCTCTCTTAAGACCCGGGCTCCGGTGGGGGATATGGGGTCACCGGCCCCCAGCTCTGCCTGTCTCACTGTCCAAGGCTGGGGGAGTTCCTGCCGAGAGCAGTATCGGTTTTCTCCACGGGGTTATTTTCATTTCACTTCAATACAGCGATCCCCACGGTTCAAAAAACAGCTCCAGGAGGGGAAACCTGGCTCTCCGCGACACAATTAGCATAATCCCTGGAAGTAAAGGGCTTAAGTCCTGACTCCTGTTGTTTTATCAGCAGTCACGGCATGTCGCTCCCTGCGAGGCACCGGCGAGGCCGGCTGCTAACGGGGCCCTCGGCTTCCAGCCCCGCCGCGGAGAGTAGCACCGGAGAGCCCCGACGGCTCGTCCGTGCTGTGCCCCCGGGGAGCCCCGGCGGTGGTTCTCCCCGGACACGGGGGCTGGAGGGGAGCGAACCAAGGCTGAACCAGACCTTGTTCAGTCCCAGACGCTCAAAGGCAGGATCGGGGCTTGGGGGAACGGAGACGAATTTCATCCTTTCCCTCCTTGTCGTGAGGTCGGTTCTGGTAAGGCACAAAAAGGAGCGGTGGAAGATAAATGAACAGCTCCTCCACGCCGGGATTTGAGCAATCAGGAAATATAGTCTGAGCTGGAAAGTGCCCGAGCATCTGTTGGGTTATTAATAAATTGTATGCAATCTGTCCGGGATGAACCTCGGGATGGAGAGGAACCATCTGCTCCCGAGCGGTAGCTTTAATGGGGTCTGGGGAATGAACTTAGTGGATGAAAGGCAATGGGATCGGCCAGGCGGGTTCCCGGAGCGCTGCTCTGGGCACAGCTTTCCCAGGGAGGGACAACGCGGGGGTTCCCCCACCCCCGGAACAGGACCCCGCACGGATGCGCAGAGAACTGGGATTCAGGCCGAACGTGGGCATCATCTCTCCGGCCTCACAGGCTCGGCCAGCTCTCGGGGAACTTGTGCTTTCTTTCGAGATCCCTTCCAGAAACCAAAGGGTCTTGGGCCAGGGAGAGCCCCGCTCCCAGGGGCTGCCTTGTGTCCCCAGTCCTGGGGGATGCAAGGACACATTTATTCCCTCCCCCCTTTCCTCTCGGTCAGTGCTTATTGCTGCTCATAAATACTATTTTCCACCTTTTATCCTTTAACGGTGCCAACTGCAGAATGCTGGGGCATGGAAGGGTTATCATATGAGTGCAGAGTGAATAGCCAAAATGCTCATTGCTGGCAGACATCTCTGCCTGATCGCGGGGATGCGAAGCTCTGTCAGTGGACATGCATTCCCTTAGGAAGAACCCAGGACGGTGTCCCCGAAACACGTGAGAAAACCTGGGTTCCCATACACCCCACTAGGAAGAACTCCAGCCTAAATCCAGGCCATGGGAGGATATAACCTACAGCGAAAGGGAAGAGAGGCAGAAAAGGAAGGAGCGCAGGCGCCGCTGGGCGGAGCTGTGCAGATGGAGCTGCGGGCGGGCAAACTCGCTGCTTCCCCTTCGAGAAGGATAACCGGGAACCCCGGCCCCGCAGCGACCGCCCAGACGGAGCGCTGACAAACGCTACCGCTCCGCTGTCACCCGGCGGCGGAGCAAAGGCTGCCGGGACCTTCCGGCGACGGGAGGAAGCGGAGCCGAGCTCCGCCTGCTCCCCGGAGGGGTTTGGGTTGCGGGACGCGGCTCTGCTCTGGCTTGGAAGTCGCTGTGGCGGGGGGGGAGCGGGGTAGGGGTGGTGGGGAGGATATTCTTCGTTAATGAATTAATTACTTTAAATGCATTTTCCGGGCTCACTGGGCCGCTCCCCGGGCTCGGAGGCAGGCGCTGGGCTTGTCGGAGGGAGCTGAGCGGCTGGGGGCCGGCAGCGGCGGGCTGATCGGCACCGGCCATCGCCGGGGGAGGGAGGCAGGTAGGTTTCAGCTCTACCAGCTCTCTGAAGACAGCGGTGGAAAGGGAAGGGTTTGGTGTCCTTTGCCCGCTCTCTGAACCTGCCCCTCTTATGTTCGATGCTGAAGGTGATGGTGCAGAAGGAAGGGCTGAACCCCGCGGCGGTGAGTGCTCCAGCCGCTGAGGTCACCCCTTTCCCCGGCTTTCCCACGGGCGGTCACTCGCTCAGTGTTTAGGGCACTCTTAGTGTTTAGGGTAGGAGATGTTTTAAGAGCTTTCGGTCTCAAAAGGGCTTTGAAATCAGATATCGGCTTTTCTGTGCCGTGCTCTAACAGCTCAACGGCGTCAAAGAGGCGTCAAGGACCCCCTTTCCAAGAGGACAAATCCGACAGTGTGTGCTCGGGGCTCGCTAGCCCTTCGGGAGGGGACGGGCTCTTCTTTCCGTCTCAGGATGGTAAGGCTGGAAGCGTTCTGTGTCACGGGAGTCCTGCTTTGAGTCCGGCGGGGGTCGAACTGGAGCTTTCCGAATATCCCTGGAGAAGTCCGTCTGTCTCCCCCTGTCTAAAGAACGACAGGAGACGAACGTTTCGGCTGGTGTTTGCCATTGGGCTGTACTTGCTTTTCTAAGAATCCAGCGTTTACTCTTTGAGCTCTGATGGACGAACTGGTGTGGGGATGTTGAAACTCACCGTGGTTATTTTTTACAACAGCTTAACTAAGCTTTCACCCCTTCTAATGAAGGAGGCTTGGAGTAATGCCTGGGCACTTGATGGGCTTTTGGGGTGTAAAGGTGAGTAGCTTTCAGTAATTTTTCTGTACAGATTCTTTCTTGATGTGGATCACCACTCCTCACATCTTGCTGCTTAGTCAGGGGCACAGGGCATACTCCATATGGAGACTGACTAAACTTGCAGCAGCTAAACTAAGCCTCCCACCAAATCGGGTGCTTTTACAGGATCATCTCAGCTTTTTCTGATGACCTTTGTTGCTTCTCATTATAGATCTGTAGTAGTAGCACAATGCTATAATGCTTAAGGATTTGCCAATGCTACCAGCTTCCCTACTGCTGCTCAGCTAGCAGCTGGATTTCATCAGAATGTGAGAATCTGGCATGGACTGGATGTGACTAAACAAGAATCAGCTCTTCCAATGTGTGCCCTTGTGACTCTTCCAGCAGTTATCCTGGATTCTTTACCTGTTTCTTTGCATATAGAAATACTTTTATCCATTGCTAAGCTCAGATCTCTGACGTCGTGGGATCATTTATTCAAGTTGCTGCTTGGTGGATATAGAAATGGTGCAGACAAGTGTTCAGACCACAGGAGAAGGGACACCATGTCCTATATTCTCGATGTTAGTGCTCCTCATCTCATTAAAAGCTGTTCTACTGATTTAAAACCTCCTCCAACATTTTACAATGAGCTTAACTTGGGTCCTAGCACGGCTCTTAAGATACTTGAAAATAAAGCGATGCTGCTCTTGGTGACATCGGCATTATATATTCATCCCTATGAATATGGCATGAAATATTGCTCAAAAAAAAAATCTACTTATTCCAGGTAAGTGGATTAGCTCGGCAAGCAGGTAAGTAGGGAAAACAAACGAGCACGAAACAAAAAAACAGCAAACTGAACACCACCACCCCCAAATCAGCAACAACGAAACGAAACCCCACCGAAACAAACAAAACCTCACCGAAACAAACAAACAACAAAACCACAAATCCCCAAACCTATCCTGCTTAAACACCTCTGGTCCTGGACTCAAATGGGGCGAGCATGATGAATGTGTTTATAGAAGATCTGTGATGGCACCTCTCCCTATCCACGAGTCAAGACAAGGGATCTCTATCCAAACCTTTATTTCCTTTTGCTACACGAATTAAACAAACTGCTGGAAAACTCCAGGAAACTCGAAGGTTGGGAATGTGTCTCCAAATTAACCTGGCAAAAATCGTGCCTTGTAGAATCTTGTTCGTCGGTTCTCTGTTATCAAAAAGATCAACTCCGTCGTCTGCTCCTGGAAGAAGTTAATAAATGCTGTTCTGCTTGGTAGGATAGATTTGTCTCTCTCTGCTTACCTGTGGTGTAGTAATGACGGAGAGTGCAGAAAATCCGTGTGAAGACCTAAACAGTGGAAGAGAAGGATAAAACCTGTATGGACGTTATGAATGTGATAACGATGTGCTAATGGGCTTCGTAAGTCTGAGTCCCCGGCAGGAGCAGTGTCTGCCGAAGGTCCCTTTTGCTGTTTACCGTGGGCTGCTTTGCTCGAGAGTGGTGCTGGAGGGAAAGACCGCTCTTCATCTTGAAAGGCTGAACTTCCGCAGGGATTTTGGAGAAATTAAACGTGATCTGCCTGAACGTCTTCGAAGGGGAGAAAACCCTGTCACGGTCGGGATAAGGAAATTCAGGTAAGTTACAAAGACGATGTAGGAAGAGTTTGTGTTTTGATGGCATAGACCATACAAAATTGGCATCAAGGATACATCTGTAATCAAGACATTATTGCTGTCCACGAAAAGCCTGACTACCTTCAGCAGCAGGTAAGCACTGATTTTTGTATGAACCAGCAGCACTGTGAAGATCAGTCAGGCAGGAATACAGAAAGGTCAGTAGGCACGTTTGTATTCCATAATGTTTTGAACTGTGGTCTGTGTACATGAGCTGCAGAGGTAACGGCAGAAGTCGGTCTCACCCTTGGTCCAGCTGTGGGAAGTGCAGCAGCTCGGCTGCCTGCGAGGGCCCAGAGAGCTCATGGTGAATGTGAACGAGGGCAGATTTTGCCTGCGTTCAAACTTCAAATGGTGGTTAAAAATCCTCCCACAGCCACGCAGCCACCTTTGCCTGGATGGGGGAGTTGGGGACGATAATATTTTTTGATCGTTATTATCTTTATTGCTGGGACATGCTGTTGTGGTGGGGCAGTGTCTGGATACTATGGCAGTAATCTTCCAAGTGGCACGGAGTAAGGCTTGAGGCATCCATTATGGGGAGAGTGGCTGACTGGGGAAGAGTCTTCCCTGAAGAAATGGAGATGCTGTGTAGAAAATGGACTGTGTCATTGGGGAAGAACTGGAGACTCACATTGGCAATGAGTTGTTAACAGTGGATGAAATGCAGCTGGCAGAATTTTGGCAATTACTGGGTGGCAAAGTTTGAGGCTGTTGGCTGTCAGTGTGGGGATAGCTGGGGATGGCTTTTCCAGTGTCCCGAGCTGAGCCTAATGTTTAGAGAATGTCCTTAGCTTTCTGGTGTCCTTCCTGCTTCCCGTGTGATAGAAGTGCATAAGGGAGCCCTGTGCAGTGTCCAGTGATTTCAAGGCTTTTGCAGATGTGGGTCATGTTTTCTGTCTCCCCCAGAAATCTCTGATAAAGTTAAGGGAAAACGTCCTTAAGAACCAATTCCCCTCCCCTGAAAATCTTCCTTTTCTGAAGAAGTAACCAGTGATGCTATTTCAAGGCTTTTGCAGATGTGGGTCATGTTTTCTGTAAGTGGCTCCTGCCTGAAAAAGATGAGTCTGAGAGACAGATGTACTTTTGTTCCTGTTTCGTTGTGATACCTTCATGATGGATTGACTGAACATAGCCTGGATTGTGTGTTGGACTCAATGATCCTTATGGGGCCCTTCCAAGTGGAGATATTCCATGATTCTATGATTGGCGCAAAGCACCACTGCCTGCTCTCATTGCTTTCTTGCTGCTTCCAGGCAGAATGTGAGCAAGTGACAGCCAGCACGGACGGAGGAGGAACCCTAATCTGTTTCTCAGAGTGGATATGTTTGGCATCGAGGGGATATCACGGTGTTCTCTTGGTAGCTTTTGACGGATGGCTTGTGCTAGTGAAGGAGAAGTATTCTGTGGGAATTAGTGCCTCTGGGTATGGAGTTAAAAAGAAGCAAGGTCCTGACATAGAATGTGAAGGTAGAAAATGAGGCTGGAAGAATGGTTCTTCATCGAGGTACAGGAGGAGTGCTTAGGAGTGTGATGGCCCCGTGCTTTTTTAGCTTTCTTGGAGGATTGGTGTGCTGGGCTGTGACGGGTTTGAGTTCTTAAATGAAAGATTCCCCCTGGGTTGTTTGGGATCATCGGAGCCTGTTTGCACAAATGTCGAAGAACCTGTTGCTTAGTCTTTTGTTTCAGAGGGTGATGGATTTTCTTTACTGAGAGTTCGAGAGTGTTCTTTCAGAAGTGGAGGTGAAGGGGGAGTCTGTTGCATAGATCGGAGGAAAGCAGGAAGGTTGGTCCTTGTGGAAGGAAAGAACTCTTGCCAAAGTGCATGTCCGTGCTGCAGAGAGAGAGTGATGTAATCGTACATAAAACGTGTTGGTTAAGGAGAGAAAGCACAAAAGAAGAAACGGTCCGGGTGGGAAGGAAGGCAGGACAGGGAAAAGAAGACGAAGAGAAACGAAGGAAAAGGAAGTAAGGAAAGAACAATGCAGAGAAAGTGAAAAAGAATGAATCAAGCAAAAGAGAGAAGAGGAAGAAAGGAAGAAACAATAAAGGAATTTACAAGCACGGACCAACACTGCCATTGTACACAGAAATGTGGTGAGGGAGAGAAAAGAAAAAATGAAAGACGAAAGGAAAGAGATAAGTTAAAAATAAGGAAAGAAGTAAGATTATAAAGAAGAGGGGGAGGAAAAAAAAAAGGAAAAACCATACAGGACATGACCAGGGTTCACCTTGCAAAAGCATCCAGGAGGAAAGGGAAAAAAAGGCAGTAAGAAAGAAAGCATAGAAGGGAAGGAGCGAAGAGGCGATAGGGGAGATGACGAGCCCGTACTGATGTGCCCTCTAGCCGCGAACCGGAGCTAGTCCCTAGCAGCCTCCCCCGTGGGTAGAGCACTGCGCTCCGGCGCTGCTGCCCCGTCAGTAGCGGGAATGGGTCCGTCTTTGACAGTGTCCGCCGCGGCGCCGGAGAAGTCGGGGGAGCTGTCAGCGGGAGTAAAGGAGAGAGAAGGGTAGGAAGAGAAGGGAAAGGGGCGTAAAGAGCAGGGCAGAGCAACAAAGGAAAGAAGAACGGATGGAAGAAGGAGACGGAAGACAGAACAAAGGAGCAAGAAAGGGCGGGGAGGGGGGAAGAAGCGAGAAGAAAAGAGGGGAGGAAGAGGAAGAAAGAAGCAATGAAAACCTGAGATTTGAAGTAAGAAGATAGGAAGGAAATCAGAACGAAATTAATAAAGGAAGAGGAGAAAAGAAGGGAAGCTATGCAAGCAAAGAAAAGGAATAGGGAAAAAAAACAGTCGAAGGAAAGAGAAGGGGAGAAAAAGGCGAGCGGAGAGCGGAGCAGCCCAGGGCCGCAGGCTTGGGCGATGTCGGGAAGCGTGTGAGGCGTTGGAGCAGCACACGGTGTCGCTGCAGGCTCAGAAACGGCGTGTGGGCGGCTCCGCCCCGGTGCGAGCGGCGGAGAGCCCGGCTGTGAGCGCGGGGGGGCGGCGCGGGCCGGGCAGGAGAGCCGGTGCAGCCGTGCGGCGGCGGGGAGCCGTGCGAGTCTCGGACCTCTGCCGGAGGTGGCGATAGCGATGGGCGGCGTGTGTCGGGGTGCGTTGTTGCGGCTGCTGGTGCTGCAGGCGTCCTGGGCGTTGATCGGCGGGCAGGTGCGGTACTCGGTGCCGGAGGAAGCGAAGGCCGGGACGGTGGTGGGCCGGCTGGCGCAGGACCTGGGCCTGGAGGCGGGCGAGCCGGAGGCGCGTCGGCTGCGGCTGGTGGCGCAGGGCCGGCGGGCGAGCGTGGAGGTGAGCGGGGCGCTGGTGGTGAGCTCGCGGCTGGACCGGGAGGAGCTGTGCGGGAAGAGCGCGCCGTGCGCCCTGCGCCTGGAGGTGCTGGTGGAGCGGCCGCTGCGCGTCTTCCACGTGGAGCTGGAGGTCACCGACATCAACGACAACGCCCCGGTCTTCCCCGCCGCCCGCAAAAACCTCAGCATCGCGGAATCGTCGCTGCCGGGGACTCGGTTCCCTCTGGAGGACGCGTCGGATGCAGATGTCGGAGCCAACGCGCAGCTGTCCTATAGCCTCAGCCCCAGCGAGCATTTCAGAGTAGAGGAAGAAAATAGTAATTCGCGCAGTAAATCCCTGTTTCTGGTGCTCGCGAAACCTCTGGACCGCGAGACGATGCCGATTCACCGTCTGTTGCTGACGGCGAGCGATGGGGGCCGCCCGCCGCTGGCGGGCACTGTGGAGCTGGTGATCTCGGTGCTGGACGTGAACGACAATGCGCCCCAGTTCAATCAGTCGGTGTACAGCGTACTTTTGCCCGAAGACGCCTTAGAGGGCACGCTGGTGGCACGGGTGAACGCCACGGATCCGGACTTTGGAGTATATGGTGAAGTGATTTACGAAATGGATACAGTTGTTCCTCCCTTGGCGTCAGCTGCATTCAGCATCGATCCGAAGAGAGGGGAGATTAGACTGACGGGCGCCCTGGATTTTGAGACCGTTACTTTATACAACCTACACGTTAAAGCTAGAGATGAAGGGACTCCCCCGCTGTCGGGTCACTGCAAGGTGGTGGTGGAGGTGCTGGACGTGAACGACAACGCGCCGGAGGTGTGGGTGACGTCGCTGTCGTTGCCGGTGCCGGAGGACGCGGCGGTGGGGACGGTGGTGGCTCTGCTGAGCGTGTCGGACCGGGACTCGGGGGCGAACGGGCGCGTGCGCTGCTCGGTGTGGCCGGCGGCGCCGTTCGGTCTGGTGTCGACGTTCGCGGGGTCGTACTCGCTGGTGCTGCGGGAGGCGCTGGACCGGGAGCGGGTGTCGGAGTACGAGGTGGAGGTGCGGGCGGAGGACGGCGGGGCGCCGCCGCTGCGCGCCAGCCGCGGTCTGCGGGTGCCGGTGTCGGACGTGAACGACAACGCGCCGGCGTTCGCGCAGGCCGTGTACACGGTGCTGGTGCGGGAGAACAACGCGGCGGGCGCGGAGCTGGCGCGGCTGTGGGCGCGGGACCCGGACGAGGCGGGCAACGGTCGCGTGAGCTACTCGGTGTCGGAGGGCGGCGGCGGGGCGTCGGTGTCGAGCTACGTGTCGGTGGACGCGGAGAGCGGGCGTCTGTGGGCGCTGCAGCCGCTGGACTACGAGGAACTGCAGGTGCTGCAGTTCGAGGTGCGGGCGGTGGACGCGGGGGAGCCGGCGAAGTGCGGCAACGCCACGGTGCAGCTCTTCGTGCTGGACGAGAACGACAACGCGCCGGCGCTGCTGCCGCCTGCCGGCGGCGGGCCGGGCGTCGGGGCGCCGGGCTCGGCGGTGCCGGGGGCGCTGTGGGCGTGGGCGTCGTGGGGGGCGCCGGCGGGGCAGGTGGTGGCGAAGATCCGCGCGGTGGACGCGGACTCGGGCTACAACGCGTGGCTGCGCTACGAGCTGTGGGAGCCGCGGGGCAAGGGCCCGTTCCGCGTGGGGCTGTACAGCGGCGAGGTGAGCACGGCGCGGGCGCTGGAGGAGGCGGACGGCCCGCGGCAGCGCCTGGTCATCGTGGTGCGGGACCACGGCGAGCCGGCGCGCTCGGCCACGGCCACGCTGAGCGTGTCGCTGGTGGAGGGCGCCGAGGCGGCGCTGGCGGCCGCGGGCTCGTCGGGGTCGGGGCTGCGGCCGGCGGCGGAGGGCGGTGCATCGGCGACGTCGGCATCGGCGACGACGACGAACGTGTGGCTGGTGGTGGCGATCTGCGCGGTGTCGAGCCTGTTCCTGCTGGCGGTGGTGCTGTACGGGGCGGCGCGCTGGGCGCCGCGGGCGGCCGTGCTGTCGGGGCCCGGGCCGGCCACGCTGGTGTGCGCCAGCGAAGTGGGGAGCTGGTCGTACTCGCAGCGCCAGAGCCGGAGCCTGTGCGTGGCGGACGGCGCGGGCAAGAGCGACCTGATGGTTTTCAGCCCCAACTTCCCTCCGCCGCCCGGCCCCGCGGCGAAGGAGACGCAGCCGGAGGCTCCCGCTCTGCTGGACACGGTCAGTGGCGCTTCCTCCCTCCCTTTCACGCCTCTCTCCCTTTCCCCCTACGCTCTTTTTCCCCTGTCGCCGTTCTCGTTCGCCCGCTCCTTGGGCAGTCACGGATGTGAGCCAGGCTCAGACCCCAGGTCCTGAGGGCTATGGGTGTTGGGCGTGTCTTTATGGCTCTTCTGGGCACCTTGTCATCAGCCTCCACATCCTGATCGGAGCACCCTGGCCCTTGCTAGGGGAGTCTGTAAAGAAAGGTCTGGCCTAATCACAGAATCTTTAAGAACTCAATTTCTATTTGAAAGTGCTGAAGAAGCACAAAGCATCCAGGCAGCTGTATAGCATCTAAGAGTTCCAGAGTGGCTTTGCAGCATTCCATGTATTCTTTGTTCCAATCATAAAGAAAGGTGAGGATGTACAATGGTTTGAGTCTTGCTCAATGTAGGCTTTATTGCTGCGACACACTGAGTGGTGGAGCAGTCTCTGAGTACTGTGGCAGCGATCCTCCGAGTGTCACTGACTGTTGCCTGGGCACGCATCCCAGGGAGTGTGTCCTTGAGCAGGGAAAAGTTTCCCGAGGGAAATGGAGGTGCTGTGTACAACATGGCCTGTGCCACTGGGGAGGAACTGGAGCATGTCTGCTTAGATGATCACATTTCCCATGGCAGGAAATAGATTATGCCAGCAGAAAACCTCAGGAAGTGTCCCCATGCACAGTGCTGCTTGTCCAGGATCCTCTCAGGATCTCCAGAAGTTTTGTGTATTCTCCGCCCCCCTGTCTTTGTTGTTGGTCTAAGACACTGGCAAACCTGACCTTTCAATACAGTGGCATGGGATCCTCTGGTTTTCTGCTTTCCTTTTAGCAAAACCTCTGTTCTTTTGTTTTTATTTCTCACCCTGGCAATGTGTAGGCTCTAGGGAATGAGGTGCAGATGGTGGAATTTTGGCAGCTCTCGGGTTGCAGAGGGTTTGGCTGGTTGGCCATCAGTGTGGGGGATGATTTTCCCCACTATCCTGAAGTGAGATTGACATTGCAAGAATATCGTTAGCTCTCAGGAGCCCCACCTGAGGCCCCTGTAACACAAGTGTGTGAGCACAAGGCACTGATCAATAATTTCACAGCTTTTGGAGAACTTCGGTCATAATTTTTCTGTTCAGGCTCCCCAGAAAGCGCTGATAACATCAAAAAATTATGTCCCTTAGAAGAAACTGTCCTTTCTTTTTGTAAGAACCAACTGTTAATGCTACAGGTAAGTTGCTTCTACCAGAAAAGGCTGTGTTTGAAGAGACAAGTCTACTTTTGTTCATGTCTTAGCTGAAGTATCTTTATGTTGGATCGAATGAATGTTGACTGTATTGGATCAGCAAAGCACCACTGCCTGGTCTCGTACCTTTCCTGCTGTTGCCAGGCACAGCTGGCCAGGTGGAAGCAAGCATGAGTAGAGAAAGGACCCTAATACTTTTCTTGGAGTTGGGTGTACAAGGAATGCTAGAATCAGAATAGTTTGTGTTGGAAGGGACTTTTATAGGTCATCTAATCCAAGCCCCCTGCAATGAGCAGGGATGTCTTTAACTATATCCGCATTGCCCTAAGCCCAGTCCTACCTTCTTGATGGAAGGATTAACAAAAGCTGGAGTGAGCCCTTGAGGTATGAAAGGAAATGGTGGCATGTCTGGGAGGTTAATGTGGCAGTGAGTAGAGCCTGGCCATTTCCTCATGTGAAAGGTGACTGTGAGCAGTGGGAAGACTTGTCTGTGGGCAGGGCAATTCAAAGTCTGAGTATTTTGGCACTGATCCTCCAAGTGGCACTGACATGGCCTGGCCTATGTCGTGGGGAAGGGTAGTTTTAGAGGGGAAGTGTCTTCCCTGTGGGAAAAGGAGATGCTGGGTAGAACATGGTCAGTGTTAGTGGGGAAGGACTGGAGAATGTCTGCTGAGCTGTGGAGATGACAATTCCCATGGCACATAGAGGATGCAAATAGAAAACCCTCAGAAGAGGCCTGGCACACAGGGCTGCTCTCCTGGGATCCCCTCAGGGCTTCCAGAAGTTCTACATATTGTCGCGGTCTGATGTTCTCTGGGGTATCACTGCTTTTGAAGATAACTGCTGTACGTGCCTTTGATCACTTGGTTTTGGAGTGGAATATTTTTAGTCAAGCAGAAGCTTTTTGAAATTGGAATCATTCTGGCAGCCTTCTCAGAACATCTCCTCACTCATCTCTCTGGTCTTAGTCTTGTGAGTTAGGGGAAGATGTGCTTTCCATATTCAAGATGTTGCAAACCTCGTGTGGCTGGTTTTCTTCTCTCACATTCTCTGTTCCCAAAACATTTCTTCCCATGTTTTGGGAACAGGGGATGAGATGCAGACTGCTGAATGTTGGCAGGTGGCAGGTTTTGGGCAGTGTTCCATGAGTGTGTGGGAAGGTTTTTCCGCTCTCGTGTCCTGAGGTTGGTGTTGAGATAATATCACTATCATTCAGGTCTCTCTCCCTATTCCACTTTGATACAGGTGCATGAGGGAGCACCACACAGTGTCCAGTGTTTTGAAAGCTTTTGGAGAACATGAATAATCTTTTTTCTGTTTGGCATTCCATGAAATTGCAGATAATGTTAAAGGACAATGTCCCTCAAAAACAGTTCTCTTGTTCTTTTTCTGAAGATTACACCAATGATTCTACATGTAAGTTACTCATACATGAAAAAGATGCATTTTGAGAAATTAGATTCCTGTTCAGTTGTGGTATCTTCGTGTTGGATTGAGTGAATGCCACCTTGACTGAAATGCCTATAGGTTTGGAGCAGCAAAGCACCAGTGCCTGCTCTCATTCCTTTCCTGCTGCTTCCAGGCACAGTGTGATCAGGTAGCATGGATGGAAAAAGGACCCAATGAATTTCATCAACCAACACATTCATTCCATGAGGGGATGTTCTCAGTGAAAATATCGTGGTGTTACCTTGGTGGCTTTTGTTTGGCTGTATGACAAGTGATCATGCTAATGATTGCGAGCTATTACGTGGGCGCTAATGGCCCTGGGTATGGAGGTTCTTTCTGTGATGTTCTGGCAGAGCATGCATGCCACAGAGGGAGAAGCAAGAGCCTGACTTTCAGTGTGGAGGTGGAGAATGAGACCAGAAGAATGGCTTTTCATGGTGGTACATAAAGAGTGCTTGGATGCTGTCGTGGCCTTGTGTTTTATGAGCCTCACCTGAGTAATTGTCATCCTGGGCTGTGACAGGTTTGAGTTCCTGAATGAGAGACTCCCCTGGGTTGTTTGGACTCATCAGAGCCTGTTTGCAGAAATATCATAGTACCTGGTGCTTGGGCTTGCATTTCTGAGGGTAATGGATTCTGTTCTGCTGTAGCAGAGCTTTTCTTTGCCACATGATTGCCTTGCTCTCTTATTTGCTGGGTTCTTGAGAGTACTGGAGGCTGAAGAGTGTGGCCTTCGTCCTGAGAGGAGGGGAAGTTGGAGGTGCATGGAGAGCGGAAGAGCAGGAAGGTTCTTCTGTATCTAGAGGGATGGAAGGTGACAGAGAAGTGGAATGAGAGCTCTTGCCAAAGGACATGTCAGTGCTTCATGGCAAGTGTGGTGTGGCTAATTTAAAACACTTTGGTAAAGGACAAAATGAGCAGAAGATACAAGGATGGAACGAGAAGACAAGCCGAGGCAAAGATATGGCAGAGTGGGTCAAGAAAAGAAAAGGAAGAGAAAAAGGAAGAAGTGAAAGGAAGAAGAGAAAAAAAAAGGAGTGGGGAAAAAGAAAGGAGGGGGGAAAGGGAACCTTTGTAAGAAATAAGTAGGCAAGGAAGAAAGAAAAAAGGTAGAAAGAAGGATGGAGGAGATGATTGAGGAGATTACCAGCATGCTCTGATACTATCTCAAGACTCTTAATGGAGATGAGGAACTCAGTATATTCAGTACTCAGGAACGCCCTGCAAGGCTTGACAAAGAGTAGTGAGGAAGAGGAATGAGAGCTCCTGCCAGAGGCCATGTCTCTCCATCCTTGCGAGCATGGTGGAGACATTGGGAAAATATTCTTGTAAAGGAAAAAAAGAACAGAAGAGACAAGGATGGAAACAGAGAGGAGGGGAGGAAAAAAGGCGAATGAAGAATGAAATATATTTAAGAAAAATAGAGTAAAAAGAGTCAAATAGAATGAAAATGAGAGAGAGAAAGAAAGAAAAAGAAACAGAAAAAAGAAAGAAAAAAGAAGGAAAAAAGAAAAAGAAAAAAGGGAAGAAAGGAGGAAGGAAAGGAAGAAAGGAAGAAAAAAGACAGGAGGAAGGAAAGAAGGAAAGAAATGAAGAAAGGAAGAAAAAGAAAGGAGGAAGGAAAGAAGGAAAGAAATGAAGAAAGGAAGAAAAAGAAAGGAGGAAGGAAAGAAGGAAAGAAATGAAGAAAGGAAGAAAAAGAAAGGAGGAAGGAAAGAAGGAAAGAAATGAAGAAAGGAAGAAAAAGAAAGGAGGAAGGAAAGAAGGAAAGAAATGAAGAAAGGAAGAAAAAGAAAGGAGGAAGGAAAGAAGGAAAGAAATGAAGAAAGGAAGAAAAAGAAAGGAGGAAGAAAAGAAGGAAAGAAACTAAGGAAGAAAGGAAGGAGAAAAGGAAGGAAGAGGAGGGAAGAAAGAATGGAGGAAAAGCAGAAATGGAAGGAAGAAGAAAAAGGAAAAAAAGGAAGCAAGAAGAGGAAGCAAAGAAGGAAGAGGGGAGAGAGAAGTAGGAATTAGAAAGAAAGACCGAGTGAGAGAGGGAGGGAATAAGGAAAAAAAGAAGATGAACGGTAGAGAACTAAAGGAAAGAATAGAAAAGGAGGGAGGAAAGAAAAGCGTCTATGCATGCAAACACGGAACAAGCAAGGAGAAAAAAGGAATGCGAAAAACAGGGAATGAAGAGAATGAAAGAGGAGAAGGGGAGGAAGAGGCAAGCTAGAACGAAGCAGCCCGGGTCCGGAGGCTTGGGCAGTATCGGGGAGCGTGTGAGGCGTTGGAGCAGCACACGGTGTCGCTGCAGGCTCAGAAACGGCGTGTCGGCGGCTCTGCCCCGGTGCGAGCGGCGGAGAGCCCGGCTGTCAGCGCGGGGGGGCGGCGCGGGCCGGGCAGGAGAGCCGGTGCATCCGGGCGGCGGCGGGGAGCCGAGCGGGACCCGAGCCGGTGCTGGCGGCGACGATGGTGATGAGCGTGTGTCGTGGTGCGTTGTTGCGGCTGCTGGTGCTGCAGGCGTCCTGGGCGTTGGTCGGCGGGCAGGTGCGGTACTCGGTGCCGGAGGAAGCGAAGGCCGGGACGGTGGTGGGCCGGCTGGCGCAGGACCTGGGCCTGGAGGCGGGCGAGCCGGAGGCGCGTCGGCTGCGGCTGGTGGCGCAGGGCCGGCGGGCGAGCGTGGAGGTGAGCGGGGCGAGCGGGGCGCTGGTGGTGAGCTCGCGGCTGGACCGGGAGGAGCTGTGCGGGAAGAGCGCGCCGTGCGCCCTGCGCCTGGAGGTGCTGGTGGAGCGGCCGCTGCGCGTCTTCCACGTGGAGCTGGAGGTCACCGACATCAACGACAACGCCCCGGTCTTCCCCATCGCCCGCAAAAACCTCAGCATCGCGGAATCGTCGCTGCCGGGGACTCGGTTGCCTCTGGAGGACGCGTCGGATGCAGATGTCGGAGCCAACGCGCAGCTGTCCTATAGCCTCAGCCCTAGCGAGCATTTCAGAGTAGAGGAAGAAAATAGTAATTCGCGCAGTAAATCCCTGTTTCTGGTGCTCGCGAAACCTCTGGACCGCGAGACGATGCCGATTCACCGTCTGGTGCTGACGGCGACTGACGGGGGCCGCCCGCCGCTGACGGGCACTGTGGAGCTGGTGATCTCGGTACTGGACGCTAACGACAATGCGCCCCAGTTCAATCAGTCGGTGTACAGCGTAGTTTTGCCCGAAGACGCCTTAGAGGGCACGCTGGTGGCACGGGTGAACGCCACGGATCCAGACGAGGGAAGTAATCGAGAAGTGATTTATGAAATAGATACTGTTGTTCATCCCTCGGCGTCAGCTGCATTCAACATCGATCGGAAGAGTGGAGAGATCAGGCTGACGGGCCCCCTGGACTTTGAAACAGTTGCTTTATATGACCTACACGTTAAAGCCAGAGATCAGGGGACTCCCCCTCTGTCGGGTCACTGCAAGGTGGTGGTGGAGGTGCTGGACGTGAACGACAACGCGCCGGAGGTGTGGGTGACGTCGCTGTCGGTGCCGGTGCCGGAGGACGCGGCGGTGGGGACGGTGGTGGCTCTGCTGAGCGTGTCGGACCGGGACTCGGGGGCGAACGGGCGCGTGCGCTGCTCGGTGTGGCCGGCGGCGCCGTTCGGTCTGGTGTCGACGTTCGCGGGGTCGTACTCGCTGGTGCTGCGGGAGGCGCTGGACCGGGAGCGGGTGTCGGAGTACGAGGTGGAGGTGCGGGCGGAGGACGGCGGGGCGCCGCCGCTGCGCGCCAGCCGCGGTCTGCGGGTGCCGGTGTCGGACGTGAACGACAACGCGCCGGCGTTCGCGCAGGCCGTGTACACGGTGCTGGCGCGGGAGAACAACGCGGCGGGCGCGGAGCTGGCGCGGCTGTGGGCGCGGGACCCGGACGAGGCGGGCAACGGTCGCGTGAGCTACTCGGTGTCGGAGGGCGGCGGCGGGGCGTCGGTGTCGGGCGGCGGGTGGCGTCCGGCGTCGAGCTACGTGTCGGTGGACGCGGAGAGCGGGCGTCTGTGGGCGCTGCAGCCGCTGGACTACGAGGAGCTGCAGGTGCTGCAGTTCGAGGTGCGGGCGGTGGACGCGGGGGAGCCGGCGAAGTGCGGCAACGCCACGGTGCAGCTCTTCGTGCTGGACGAGAACGACAACGCGCCGGCGCTGCTGCCTCCTGCCGGCGGCGGGCCGGGCGTCGGGGCGTCGGGCTCGGCGGTGCCGGGGGCGCTGTGGGCGTGGGCGTCGTGGGGGGCGCCGGCGGGGCAGGTGGTGGCGAAGATCCGCGCGGTGGACGCGGACTCGGGCTACAACGCGTGGCTGCGCTACGAGCTGTGGGAGCCGCGGGGCAAGGGCCCGTTCCGCGTGGGGCTGTACAGCGGCGAGGTGAGCACGGCGCGGGCGCTGGAGGAGGCGGACGGCCCGCGGCAGCGCCTGGTCATCGTGGTGCGGGACCACGGCGAGCCGGCGCGCTCGGCCACGGCCACGCTGAGCGTGTCGCTGGTGGAGGGCGCCGAGGCGGCGCTGGCGGCCGCGGGCTCGTCGGGGACGGGGCTGCGGCCGGCGGAGGGTGGCGCGTCGGCGGAATCGGCGACGACGACGACGAACGTGTGGCTGGTGGTGGCGATCTGCGCGGTGTCGAGCCTGTTCCTGCTGGCGGTGGTGCTGTACGGGGCGGCGCGCTGGGCGCCGCGGGCGGCCGTGCTGTCGGGGCCCGGGCCGGCCACGCTGGTGTGCGCCAGCGAAGTGGGGAGCTGGTCGTACTCGCAGCGCCAGAGCCGGAGCCTGTGCGTGGCGGACGGCGCGGGCAAGAGCGACCTGATGGTTTTCAGCCCCAACTTCCCTCCGCCTCCCGGCCCCGCGGCGAAGGAGACGAAGCCGGAGGCTCCTGCTCTGTTGGACACGGTCAGTTGCTTTCCCTCCCTTCCTTTATCGTTTCTCGCCCCTTGTCCCCTGTCACCCTTTTAGCCCGCCCGCCAACTGGCAGGTGCTGGTGTGAGCCGGGCTCAGGTCCTGGGGCAGTGGGTGCTGGGCTGTTGCTTGAAGCTCCTCCGGGCACCTTGGGATCTGCCTCCGCATCCTGGAAGGTGCACTGTAGCTCTTGCTCTTCTGGTGAAGGGAAAGGTCTGGCTGCACTCTGCAGCAGGTACGGTCCTTAGCTGAGCTTTGCTGCTACACGTGTGAGTTGTTCTTCCCTTGTAGTAAATTCCTGTTGATATGTGCAGTATTTTATCAGAAACTCTATTCTTGTGTTCTCTGATTCTCCACTGCAGGAGAGATGTTACCTGATTATACTTGGGATTTCAGGGGTTTCTCTGCCTGTGGTGGATATTCTCCATTTCTGTTCGTGCACCATGCTCATAATGAAATTAGGGGATGCGTGGTAGACTTTTTTCCATGTTCTTTTGCAAGGATGTTGTTACTCTATCAGTAGCGTAAAGTGTTCAGGCAGAGGACTTTGATCCAGCATGGATGTCCGAAATAGCAAATTTCTTGTTGTAGTTCTGCAACCCTGAATCATGATATAGATGTGTATAATCAGAATTGACAGCCTCAGGGAAGAACAAAAAACCTTGTATTTAAAAAAAACCCCAAACTCCTCTACATTGTAGATCATCCATTGTAGTGTTATGCTCGTCAGCATTCGAGTTCTTCTCTCACAGAAAGAAATCAATGGCTATTGCCATTATTGTTATTGTGACACCATCTCTACAAATATATGTGTTACATTTCAGAGGTGTAACAGAACTCCCAGGTGTGGATCAGTTTCATCTGGGATAACGGAACATGAAGGGTCAAATACAGATAGTCTGCTGAATACAGTGATACCGGCTGCCTGTTTATTATGGGGCTCTTGATTGCAACAGTTGCGGATTTGTGCTCCTGACCAGTGAAGTGGCGTGACAAACACTGGATGGCTTCGATGTTCTTTCAATATTTGCTTCAGCAGCCACACCCTCACAAAATTAAAAACCAAACTGAGCTTCCCCCAGTAACACCCCCGTAAATCCAGATTGCCCTGCCCGTATCATCTGTTACACTGGGGGCTTGTCAACATTTAGGTTCTTCTGTCACAGAGTGAAATTAATGCCATTACAAATTTAGAGCTGCTCTGACATCAGCTTTTGAACATGTAATGTGCAACACGCCGTCTGTATAGTACAACTGGTATGGTCTTTTAAAGTGCTCTCATTGTTTGGAAGGGTCCAGAAATGCTGGAGTGAGCCCTGGTTTGGGGAAGAGAACAGAGGCGTGTCAAGGAGGTGAATGTGGCAATGGCCCTGAGCAGGGCCTAGGAACCTCATAAAATCAAAGCCATTGCAATTTAAAGCTCTTTTGTCATTATCTTTTGAATGTGTAAAGTGCACTGCACATAGTCTGTATGATACGATTGATATGGGTGTTTTTGAGAGTGCTCATTGTTTGGAAGGGGCCACAAATCCTGGCGTGAGCCTTGATTTGGGGAACAAAACAGTGGCATGTCAGGGAGGTGAATGTGGCAGTGGACCTCTGGACTAGGAACTTGGCACCTCATAACATGAAGGGTGATCTTGAGCAGTGGGAAGACTTGCCTGAATTGAAAATCCTTGGGAAGCCCATGGGCCATGTAGTAAGGCAATAACGGGAGACGGCATGCTTGTCTGGAGAACACGTCTCAGACTGGGGAGTGGGGAATAACCAGAGTAAAGCATGAAGCAGGAAGGGCACAGATTGTTCCTGCCCAGGATCCTTTCCCAGGCTCCCAGCATGTCTGGAGTTGGAGGCCTTCTGGATCTTGAGACAGTGTGTGATATTGAAATGCCAACAATGTCTTTTGAATTTGTGAATGTCTCCCACGAGCCACAGTGTCCTGTGGTGCTGCTGCCTGATGGGGGAAGATGAGTATGTGCAAAGAGCTGGGTCATGCGCTGAGAGGGGTTTAGAGCTGGGGCATGTCTCTGTGTTGGAGCAATGTCTGTGTATTGTGGCAGTGATGGCACTGAGTAGGGCCTGTGTCTGCATCACAGGGAGTATGACACTGAGCAGGGAAGTGCATTAACTGAGGGAAATGGAGATGCTGGGGAGAATGCAGTCTGTGTCGTTGGGAAAGAACTGGAGAACATCTGCTTAGCTGTGGAGATCACATTTCCTATGGCACGGGTTTGCATATGCCAACAGATGACCTTGAGAAGAGGCCCGGTACACAGAGCTGCTCTCCTGGGCTCCTCTCAGGGCCTCCAGAAGTTCTACATTCTTTGCAGCCTGGTGTTCTCTGTGGCATTACTGCTTTTGAAGATAACTTCTGTACATGCCTTTAATCGTTCAGTTTCGACATTGAACGTTGTTGATCAAACAGAATCTTTTCAAAATTTGTATCATCTTTCTGGTCATAGTCTTGAAAGGGAAGGGAAAAGATGCTTGTTGTAATCAAGATGTCAGCAAACCTGCTGTTGCAGTAGAGTGGCATGGGTGCCTTCTGTCTTCTACTCTTGTCTATAGTGAAGATGCCCACCCTTTGTTTATTTCTTCTCTCACGCTGTCAGCGTGTTGGAAACAGGGGATGAGACGGAGATGCTGAATTTTAGCAGCTGCCAGGTGGCAGGTTTTTGGGCAGCATTCGTGAGTGTGTGGGAAGTTTTTTCCATCCCACCTGACCTGAGGATGTTTTTAGGAGAATGTCTCTAGCTTTCAGGCCTCCCTCCTTCTTCCCCTTTGATAGAGGTGCATGAGGGAGCACCATGCAGTTTCCAGCATTTTTAAAGCTTTTAGAGAACATGAATATTTTTTCTGTCCAGCATCTCCTGAAATTCCAGCTCATGTTAGGGGACAGTGTCCCTCAAAACCAATTCTGCTGTCCTGAAAGTGTTTACTTTTCTGAAGTCTACACCAGTGACGCTAGAGGTAAGTCACTTATTATAGAGAATGTGTTTGAGGGGCTGATGTACTTTTGTTGTCGTTCAGTTGTGGTTTCTTTCTGTTGGATTAACTGAATGTTGCCTGGATTGAAATGCCTGTAGGTTTAGAGAAGAAAGCACCACTACTGCCCTCGTTCCTTTCCTGCTGCTTTGTGGCAGAAGTTGAGCAGGTGGAAGCCAGGACAGGTGGAGAAGGGACCTTGATGTGTTCCTTGGAGTAGATGCATTGGGCATTGAGGGGATGTTTTAGTGAAAATGCTGTGCTGTTACTTTGGTGGCTTCTGTTTTGTTTGGCTGTGTGATGAGTGGATCATGCTAATGGGTGAGAGGTATTCCATGGGAACTAAGGCCCTGGGAATGGAGGTTCTTGCTGTGTTGTTCTGGCAGAGCATGTGTGCCAGAAAAAAGAAGCAAGGTCTTCACGATCATTTTGGAGGTAGAAGATGAGGGCAGAAGAACAGCTGTCCATCGAGGTGCATGGGGAGTACTCGGAAGCTGTGGTTCCCGTGTGCTTTTTGATCCATTGGGAGGGTTGTCTTGCTGGACTGTGATGGGTTTGAGTTCCCAAATCAGAGACATCCCTGTGTAGTTTGGAGTCTTTGGAACCTGTTTCATTAGCGGTCCCAGTACCTGGTGCTTGGGCTTGTTTTACCAAGGGTGGTGTATTCCTTTGTGCTGTAACAGAGCTGTTCTTTGCCATATGATTGCCTTGCTCTGTTGTTTGCTGGGTCCTTAAGAGGACTGGTGGCTGCAGAGCATGGCCTTCCTCGTGAAGAGAGGGTAAGTTGGAGATGCGTGGATGGGATGAAAGCAGGAAGGCTCTTCTGTGACCAGAGGAATGGAAGACGGTATTGAAGACAAATGAGAGCTCTTGCACAAAGGCATGTCGGTGCTTCCTAGTGAGCATGGTGGAGCTATTTTAAGAACATTTTGGTAAAAGACTAAATTATCAGAAGAGACAAGGATACAAGAAGAAGTGAAACGGAAGCAAAGATAGAGCAGAGCATCGCAAGAAAGAAACAGAGAGGATGAAGAAGGGTGAAAAGAAAATAAGGAAAGACAAAGGAGGAGCAAAGCAAAAATAGGAAATGATGGAATCGCTGGGAGAAAACAAACAAAAAAACCCCCAACAACAACAACAACAACAACAAAAAAAGGATGAAGGATTGAAGATATTATCAGCATGCTCTGATGTTATCTCGAGATGCTGAATAGAGAGGAGTAAGTCGACATCCTCGGGACTCATGGGCACTCTGCAAGGCTTGATGAAGAGCGGTGAGGTTAGAGGAATAAGAGCTCCTGCAGAAGCCATGTCCGACTTTATTTTGAGCGTGGTGTGGACTTTGGGAAAATATTTTGGTAAAGGAAAAAAACAACAGAAGAGACAAGGATGGAAGTGGAAGAGAGGGGACATAAGCAAAGGAAGAGGAGGAAAGAGAAGACAAAAGAACAGAAGGGAAGAGAAGACGAAAAGAGAAATAGAGAGAGACTAGTAGAAGAGAATGACGAAGGAAAGGAAAAAGGAAGGTGAGAAAGGAGGAGAAAAGAGGTGATGACGTGCCGCCACCGAAGTCACTTCTGGTCGTGGAGAGTGAAACATTGAAACGAGGAGGAGAAGGTAAGATACACACGTGAGGAGAAGGGAAGAGAAGACACAAGTAGTGAGGAGATAGAGAAAAAGGTATTTAAAAAGAATAGCAGAAGGAAAGGAAGCAAGCAAGGAAGGAAGCACAAAGCAGGAAGGAAGACAGAAAAGCAGTGAGAAAGGGAAGAGTAGAAGGAGGGATGAAGAGAGGAAGAAAGAAAGGAAGAAACAAAGGAAGAAAAGGAGATGATACAGGGCAAGACGAGCCCGCAGCGACGTCACCTCTAGTCATGGAGCGGAGGTGGTTCGTAGAAGCCCCTCCCGTGGGCAGAGCACCGCGCTCCGGTGCTGCCGCCCTGTCATTACCGAGGAGGAGTCCGGGTTTGACGGTGTCCGCCGCGGCGCCAGAGACGACTGGAGAGCTGTGATCAGGAGTAAAGGAGAGAGAAGGGTGGGAAGACAAGGGAAAGGGGCATAAAGAACAGGGCAGGACAAGAACGAAAACGGAGAATTGACAGAAGAAGGAGAGGAAAAAGAAGATAGAGGATAAAAAAAAAGACAATAAAAATGGGCAAGAGGAAAGGTAGGGTGGGGAATAAAGAAACGATAAAAACCTGAGAGTTTAAGTAGGAAATAGATAAGAAGGAGGTGATGAAAGAGGAAGAAGGAAAGAATGTGGGGAAGCTAAGAACGTGGAATAAGGAAGAAAAAAGAGAACGAATGAAGAGAAGGAGAGGAAGAGGCGAGCGTGAGCGGAGCAGCCCGGGTCCGGAGGCTTGGGCGATGTCGGGGAGCGTGTGAGACGTTGGAGCAGCACACGGTGTCGCTGCAGGCTCAGAAACGGCGTGTCGGCGGCTCCGCCCCGGTGCGAGCGGCGGAGAGCCCGGCTGTCAGCGCGGGGGGGCGGCGCGGGCCGGGCAGGAGAGCCGGTGCATCCGGGCGGCGGCGGGGAGCCGTGCGGGGCCCGGGCGGATGCCAGCGGCGGCACAGATGGCGATGGGCGGCGTGTATCGTGGTGCGTTGGTGCGGCTGCTGGTGCTGCAGGCGTCCTGGGCGTTGGTCGGCGGGCAGGTGCGGTACTCGGTGCCGGAGGAAGCGAAGGCCGGGACGGTGGTGGGCCGGCTGGCGCAGGACCTGGGCCTGGAGGCGGGCGAGCCGGAGGCGCGTCGTCTGCGGCTGGTGGCGCAGGGCCGGCGGGCGAGCGTGGAGGTGAGCGGGGCGAGCGGGGCGCTGGTGGTGAGCTCGCGGCTGGACCGGGAGGAGCTGTGCGGGAAGAGCGCGCCGTGCGCCCTGCGCCTGGAGGTGCTGGTGGAGCGGCCGCTGCGCGTCTTCCACGTGGAGCTGGAGGTCACCGACATCAACGACAACGCCCCGGTCTTCCCCGCCGCCCGCAAAAACCTCAGCATCGCGGAATTATCTACGATGCCGGGGTCTCGGTTCCCGCTTGAGGGCGCATCGGATGCAGATGTCGGAGCTAACGCGCAGCTCTCCTATAGCCTCAGCCCTAGCGAGCATTTTACGGTCGATATTAAATCCTCTGATGAACACAGAAAATCTCTCTTCCTGGTGCTCACAAAGCCTCTGGACCGCGAGACGATGCCGATTCACCGTCTGATGCTAACGGCGACTGATGGGGGCCGTCCGCCGCTAACGGGCAATGTAGAGCTCCTGATCTCGGTGCTGGACGCAAACGACAACGCTCCTCAGTTCAACCAGTCAGTGTATAAAGTGCAGCTGCCGGAGAGCGCTGCAGAGGGGACGCTGGTGGCACGGGTGAACGCCACGGATTCAGACGAAGGTGTGAATAAGGAGTTTACTTACAGTCTCGTCAGTTCGGTTCCTGTTGGTAAGCGAGATCTGTTCTCCATTGATCCAGAGACGGGCGAGATCAGACTAACCGGTGATCTGGACTTCGAAGACATCAGCTTATACGAGTTGCAAATCGAAGCGAGAGACAAAGGGACGCCTCCGCTGTCAGGTCACTGCAGCGTGGAACTGGAGGTGCTGGACGTGAACGACAACGCGCCGGAGGTGTGGGTGACGTCGCTGTCGGTGCCGGTGCCGGAGGACGCGGCGGTGGGGACGGTGGTGGCTCTGCTGAGCGTGTCGGACCGGGACTCGGGGGCGAACGGGCGCGTGCGCTGCTCGGTGTGGCCGGCGGCGCCGTTCGGTCTGGTGTCGACGTTCGCGGGGTCGTACTCGCTGGTGCTGCGGGAGGCGCTGGACCGGGAGCGGGTGTCGGAGTACGAGGTGAAGGTGCGGGCGGAGGACGGCGGGGCGCCGCCGCTGCGCGCCAGCCGCGGTCTGCGGGTGCCGGTGTCGGACGTGAACGACAACGCGCCGGCGTTCTCGCAGGCCGTGTACACGGTGCTGGCGCGGGAGAACAACGCGGCGGGCGCGGAGCTGGCGCGGCTGTGGGCGCGGGACCCGGACGAGGCGGGCAACGGTCGCGTGAGCTACTCGGTGTCGGAGGGCGGCGGCGGGGCGTCGGTGTCGGGCGGCGGGTGGCGTCCGGCGTCGAGCTACGTGTCGGTGGACGCGGAGAGCGGGCGTCTGTGGGCGCTGCAGCCGCTGGACTACGAGGAGCTGCAGGTGCTGCAGTTCGAGGTGCGGGCGGTGGACGCGGGGGAGCCGGCGCTGTGCGGCAACGCCACGGTGCAGCTCTTCGTGCTGGACGAGAACGACAACGCGCCGGCGCTGCTGCCGCCTGTCGGCGGCGGGCCGGGCGTCGGGGCGCCGGGTTCGGCGGCATCGGGCTCGGCGGTGCCGGGGGCGCTGTGGGCGTGGGCGTCGTGGGGGGCGCCGGCGGGGCAGGTGGTGGCGAAGATCCGCGCGGTGGACGCGGACTCGGGCTACAACGCGTGGCTGCGCTACGAGCTGTGGGAGCCGCGGGGCAAGGGCCCGTTCCGCGTGGGGCTGTACAGCGGCGAGGTGAGCACGGCGCGGGCGCTGGAGGAGGCGGACGGCCCGCGGCAGCGCCTGGTCATCGTGGTGCGGGACCACGGCGAGCCGGCGCGCTCGGCCACGGCCACGCTGAGCGTGTCGCTGGTGGAGGGCGCCGAGGCGGCGCTGGCGGCCGCGGGCTCGTCGGGGTCGGGGCTGCGGCCGGCGAAGGGTGGCGCGGCAGCAGAGTCGACGACGACGACGACGACGAACGTGTGGCTGGTGGTGGCGATCTGCGCGGTGTCGAGCCTGTTCCTGCTGGCGGTGGTGCTGTACGGGGCGGCGCGCTGGGCGCCGCGGGCGGCCATGCTGTCGAGTCCCGGGCCGGCCACGCTGGTGTGCGCCAGCGAAGTGGGGAGCTGGTCGTACTCGCAGCGCCAGAGCCGGAGCCTGTGCGTGGCGGACGGCGCGGGCAAGAGCGACCTGATGGTTTTCAGCCCCAACTTCCCTCCGCCTCCCGGCCCCGCGGCGAAGGAGACGCAGCCGGAGGCTCCCGCTCTGCTGAACACGGTCAGTGGCGCTTCCTCCCTTTCTCACGTCTCGTACTTTCGTTCGACGCCCCCTGTCGCCCTTCTCGCCCGTCCGGCCGCTGGGCAGGCGCTGGTGTGAGCCGGGCTTAGCTCCCTGGTCCTGAGGGAGGTGGGTTCTGGCCGGGTGCTTGAGGCTTTTTTGGGCACCGTGGCATCTGCCTCTGTGTCGTGGCCGGAGCACCTCGGCTTTTGCTCTTGGGGTCCATAAGGAAAGGTCTGGCCTCACTATGCAGCCGTTACCATCCTCATCTGAAGTTTGTTGTTCTGCGCTTGAATCCCTGTCCTCACTTTCTTTGATTCTCCTCTGCATTTTCACCAGAACTTGCTAAAGGATTGCAAGACATGCAGGTAGTATTTTCCTCCTTGTTACCTTTGCAGTCCAGGCTTTTTTTAAGTGCAGTTTCATATCTTAAGTGCGATGCTCCTGCTCTTTGATTCTTTTTTGAAGGAGAGGTGATGTGATGTTGCTGGGATAACTGGGTCTTTGGGGGTTTATGTATCTGTGGTGGATCTTCTCCATTTTAATTTGCCCACCGGAGTCATTATGAAAGTAGGGAGGGCATTACAGACATTTTAATTCCCAATATGTTTTAACTGTGTTTAGTTGAAGAAGATACTCAGGCAGAGGAGTGCCATCCAAGGTAGGTGTTGGAAACTGGAATATTTCTGGTCTTGGTCACCTCGTCTCCCAGGTTGTGGACTTGCATTCTTGGCTAGAGAAGTCATGGGATGTCTGCTGCCCGGTTCTGGTGTTCTTTCAATGTTTGCATCAGCAGCCATGCTGTTACTAAAGTGCTGGAAATCCTCTATTCAGGAAAAACAAACAAACAAAACAAGAAGAAAAAACACTGTTTGTCTTGAGAATGCATGTTCCAGAGTGGGGAATGGAGGATGCTCAGATGAGAGCAAGAGGCACAATGAGAACATAGTGCTCCTTCCAGGATGCTTTCCAGGCTCCAAGAGTTGGAGGGCTTCCTGATGTTGAGATAGTTACATGGTATTAAAATGCCTACAATGTTCATTGAGAGTATGAAGATGTCTCACGAGAGACATCTCATGCTGCTGCTGCCTAACATAGGGAATGTGTTGGGTAAGAGTTGCTGAGATGCTGACTGCTTAATAATGTCTCATGGAACCTTTCTGTCTTGGCTTGGGAAGGGCGTTGTGGAATTGCCAAGTCAGCCTCAGTAGAGATGGTGTGTCCTGTTCAGACACGTGGCTCATTCTTATGTCTGGGTGTGCATGTCAAACCCTGCACAGGAGCCCAGCTCTGGTTTTCTATGGCACAAATTCTCTCATGTAATTGACATTGCTGGTGCAATTGTGCTTCAGCATTTGCTGTGGTCTTCTTGAAGATCTGTACGGACTTGGATCAGAGCTGTCTGAGCTCTAATCACAGAATCTGTAAGAACTCAGTTTTTATTTGAAAGTGCTGAAAAGGCACAAAGCATCCAGGCAGCTGAGAAGAGTCTGAGTCCCAGAGTGGCTTTGCAGCATTCCATATATTCTTTGTGCCAATCATAAAGGTAGGTGAGGATGTGCAAAGGCCTGGGTCATGCTTAGTGTGGGCTTTGTTGCTAGGAAACACTGAGTGGTGGAGCAGTGTCTGGGTACTGTGGCAGTGATCCTCCAAGTGGCACTGACTGTTGCATGGGCATGCATCCCAGGGAGTGCGTCCTTGAGCAGGGAAGAGTTTCCAGAGGGAAATGGAGATGCTGTGTAGAACATGGCCTGTGCCACTGGGGAGGAACTGGAGCATGTCTGCTTAGCTGATCTCATTTCCCATGGCAGGAAATGGATGATGCCAGCAGAAAACCTCAAGAAGTGTCCCCATGCACAGTGCTACTTGTCTGTGATCCTCTTAGGCCTCCAGAAGTTCTGTATATTCTCTCACCCCTGCCTCTCTGGTGTTGGTCTGAGACATTGGCAAACCTGGCCTTTCAATACAGTGGCATGAGATCTTTTGGTTTTCTTCCGTCCATTTAGAAAAATCTCAGTTCCTTTGTTTTTGTTTCCCATAGTGGCAATGTGTTGGTAAAAGGGGATAAGATGCAGACAGTGGAATTTTGGCGAGGCCTTATACTTGGTCTTACTGATCCCCATGTGATTCATGTAGGCCCACTTCTCAGACTTGTCCACATCCCTCTGAATGGCATCCTGTCCTTCAGGCATATGAACTGCATCACTGAGCTTCGCATTGGCTGCCAGGTTGCTGAGGGTGCCCTTGGTCCCACTGTCTACCTTGTTGATGAAGTTATCAAACAGCACTGGTCCCCATACAGACTCCCGAGGGATACCACTTTTCACTAGTCCATCTGGACATGGAGCCGTTGACCTCTACCTTCTGGATGGGATCATTCAGCCAATTCCTCATCCACTGAACAGTCCATCCGTCATATCTGTACCTGTCTTATTTAGAGAGAAGGAAGTTGTAGGGGACTGTGTCAAAGGCCTTACAGAAGACCAGGTAAATGACATCCATAGCTCTTTCCTTGTCCACTGATGCAGTCACTCCCTCATAGAAGGCCACTAGACTGGTCAGACAAGACTTGCATTTGAGGAAGCTGTGCTGGCCATCTTGAATCACCTCTCTACCCTCTATGCACCTTAGCATAGCTTCTAGGAGGAGGTGTTTCATGATCTTCCCAGGCACAAGGGTGAGGCTGACAGGTTGCTCGATCGCAGGTTCCTCCTTTCAGCTCTTTTTAGAAGGAGGTGCAAAGTTTCCTTTCCTCCAGTCATCAGGGACTTCACCTGCCTGCCATGACATTTGAAATATCATGGAGAGGGGTTTGGCAACCACATCAGTGAATTCTCTCAGGACTCTGGGAATGTTCTCAGTGAAAATGCCGTAGCATTACCTTGATGGCTTTTGTTTGGCTGTGTGACGAGTGGATCACCCTAAGGCAAGAGGTGTATTCCATGGGAATTAATGCGCCATGGTACATAGGTTCTTGATGTGGTGTTCTGGCAGTGCCTGCCTTCCTGAAAGGAAAAGCAAGAGCTCGCCATTCATTATGGGGGTGGAAAATGAGGCAGGAAGAGTAGCTCTACATCAGGGTATATGAAAACACAGATGTCTTCAGCTGGATTAAAAAAACCACTAACCAATAAAACACAAACACAAACCAAATTGTACTACACAGTAGATATCGCCCATTACAGTGCTGTGTTTATCAAAGTTTGGGTTATTACCTTCAAGAACTAAATCAGTGCCATTGCCATTTAGAGCTTTTCCATCATCCCCTTTAGAAAGGTGTTGCTTATTGATGTATAACATCCCCATCTGAGATAGCTGAAGCACTGCAAAATTGAAGGGTCTGCTGCAGAGAGTCTGGAGGACACTGTGTCTATGATAGCATCTGTGTGGTTTTCTATGTGCTTTCCATGATGGGAAAGGTCAATAAAAGCTGGAGTGAGCCCTGAGGTGTGAAAGGAAACAGGGGCGTGTTGGGGAGGTGAATGTGGCAGTGGCAGTGAGTTGGACCCGTCAGTGTCCTGATGTGAAAGGTATTTTGGGAGTGATTCTCCAAGTGGCACACACTATGGCCTGGCCATATGTCATGGTGAGGGTGACTTTTAGTGGGAAGGAGTCTTCCCTGTGGGAAAAGGAGGTGATGGGTAGAACATTGCATCACTGGGGAAGAGCTGAATGTCTGCTTAGCTGTGGAGATCATGTTTCCCATGGCAAGGTTTTGAGGATACCAATAAAAAACGCTGAGAAGAGGCCCAGTGCACAGGGCCTTCTCCTGGGATCCTCTCAGGGCCTTCAGAAGTTCTACATATCCTAGCAGCCTGGTTTTCTCTGTGGTATTATTGTTTTTGAAGATAACTGCTATATGTGCCTTTAATCACTTTTATTTGAATCATTCTGTCAGCCTTCTTAGAACGTCTCCTCAGTCTTGCGAGGGAGGGGAAAGAAGTGCTCTCTATATTAAAGATGTCAGCAAAGCCGGTGTCACACTAGAGTGGCATGGGTTCCTTTGGTTTTCTTTCCTATCTATAGTGGAAAGGCCCACCTCTTGTTTCTTTCTTCTCTCATGCTGGCCATGGTTTGGAACAGGGGATGAGATGCAGACTGCTGAATGTTGGCAGCTGTGAGTTGGCAGGATTTTGGGCAGTATTCCATGAGTGTGTAGGAAGAATTTTCCACAATCCTGACCTGAAGTTGGTGTTGAGAGAATGTCACCAGCTTCAGGACTCACTCCTGCTTCTACTTTGATAAAGGTGCATGAGGGAGCACCACAGAGTGTCCAGCATTTTCAAAGCTTTTGAAGAACATGAGTTTGATTTTTTTTTTTTAATGTCCAGCATCCCGCAAAGTTGGAGTTGACGTTACAGGTAAGTAATTCTTTAAAGAGGATGTGTTTGAGAGACTGATATACCTTTGTTGTCATTCAGTTGTGGATTCTTCCTGTTAGATTAAATGAATGTTGACTGGATTGAAACGCCTGTAGGTTCGGAGCAGCAAAGCACCACTGCCTACTCTTGTTCCTTTCCTGCTGCTGCCTGGCAGAAGGTGAGCAGGTGGAAGCAAAGGACAAATGAAGGAGGGACCTTGATGGATTTCTTGGAGTAGCTATGTTGGGCATTGAGGGGATGTTCTCAGTGAAAATGCTGTGGTGTTGCCTTGGTGGCTTTTGTTTGGCTGTGTGATGAGTGGATCATGCTAATGAGTGACAGGTATTCTAACGTTCATGGGTATGGAGGTTCCTGCTGTGTTGTTTTGACAGAGCATGGCTGCCAGAAAGGAGAATCAAGAGCATCACATTCATTGTGCAGGTCGAAAATGAGACCAGAAGAATGGCTTTTCATTGAGGTACATGAAATGTGGCTGGGAGCTGGGATGACCCCGTGCTTTTTCAGCCTTCTTGGAGGATTACTTGGCTGTAATGGATTTGAGTCCCTGTATTGAGAGACTCCCCTGAATTATTTAGAGTCACTGCAGCTTGTTGGCTCAGATGTCAGTGTTGGGATTGTTTTTAATAGGGTGGTGGATTTTCTTCGGTGATAGAAAATTGTGGACTTCTTCCAGCAGGGGAGGTGGCTGAACAATCTGTCTGTCTTCACAGAGGGAGGAAAGTAGGAATGTTTGTTTTTGAAGAGATTCAAGGCAGCAGGGAAGAGTGATTGCCAGAGGGTATGTCTGTGCTCCATGGCGAGAGTGATGTAATCATAGAGAAAACGTGTTGGTTTAGGAGAAAAAGCAGAGAAGAAGAAGGGGTGGGGGTGGGGGTGCAGCACAGGCAGGAGAAGATGAGGAGAAATTGGTGAAAGAAGTGAAGGAAGAAAGGAACAGGGTAGAGAAAGAAGAGCAAACGTGCACGACAAAAGCAATAGGGAGAAAGAAGGGAAGCAACAATGAACATGTTTACTAGCATGTAAATGACAGTATCACTGTAGATAGAAATGTGCTGAGGAAAAAAGGGAGGAAGGGATGAAGGAAGATGGAAAAGAAAAGAAAAAGCAAGAATGTATAAAGATGATGAGCAGGGTGCACGAATGTTACTTGCAGAAGAATCCAAGAGGAAAGGAAAAAGACAATGAATATATGCAAATAAGAAAGCAAGAAAAGAAGAAAGCAAGTATAGAAGGGAAGGAGCGAAGAACTGATAGAGGGAAGTGTGAAGGAAAGAAGGAAGCAAACAATTACGGAAAGAAGCTGACAAAGAAAAGAAAGCAAGAAGCAATAGTGGAGATGGCAAGCCCGCACCGACGTCGGCTGTAACCGCGGGGATGGGTCAGTCTTTGGTGTCCGCGCGGCGCCGCAGGCGGCGGGGAGCTGTCATCAGGGGAAAGGAGAGAGAAGGGAAAGGGGCGTAATGGGCAGGGCAGGGTAAGAACGTAAAGGGGAAGGAAGAGAAGAAAGAAGAGAAGGACGAATGAAAATAATGCAGAAAGAAGATGGGGTAAGGGAAAAGAAAAAGGAAGAGCAGAAGAAAAGAAAGTGTAGGAAAAAAAGAAAAACGAGAGATACGAATAAAAAGAGGTAACTGCGGGAAGACAGGTGAAAAGAAGAAAGGAAGAGATAAAGAACAAACAACGAAGGAGAAAGGAAAAGAAAGACTGGAAGGAAAGAAGAGAACGCGAGGAGGAGGCGAGTTGGAGCGGAGTATCCCGGCTCCGCAGGCTTGGGCGATGTCGGGAAGCGTGTGAGGCATTGGAGCAGCACACGGTGTCGCTGCAGGCTCAGAAACGGCGTGTCGGCGGCTCCGCCCCGGTGCGAGCGGCGGAGAGCCCGGCTGTGAGCGCGGGGGGGCGGCGCGGGCCGGGCAGGAGAGCCGGTGCATCCGGGCGGCGGCGGCGGGGAGCCGTGCGGGGCTCGGGCCTCTGCCGGACGCAGCGATGGCGATGGGCGGCGTGTGTCGTGGTGCGTTGTTGCGGCTGCTGTTGCTGCAGGCGTCCTGGGCGTTGGTCGGCGGGCAGGTGCGGTACTCGGTGCTGGAGGAAGCGAAGGCCGGGACGGTGGTGGGCCGGCTGGCGCAGGACCTGGGCCTGGAGGCGGGCGAGCCGGAGGCGCGTCGTCTGCGGCTGGTGGCGCAGGGCCGGCGGGAGAGTGTGGAGGTGAGCGGGGCGAGCGGGGCGCTGGTGGTGAGCTCGCGGCTGGATCGGGAGGAGCTGTGCGGGAAGAGCGCGCCGTGCGCCCTGCGCCTGGAGGTGCTGGTGGAGCGGCCGCTGCGCGTCTTCCACGTGGAGCTGGAGGTCACCGACATCAACGACAACGCCCCGGTCTTCCCCGCCGCCCGCAAAAACCTCAGTGTATCGGAGAACTCCCCTGCCGGGTCTCGGTTCCCGCTTGAGGGCGCGTCAGATGCAGATGTCGGAGCCAACGCACAGCTCTCCTATAGCCTCAGTCCCAGCGAAAACTTCGCTTTGGAAGCGAAATCCAAGGACGATAACAAAATCTCCGTAGTTCTCATATTAATGAAATCTCTGGACCGCGAGACGATGCCGATTCACCGTCTGGTGTTGACAGCGAATGACGGGGGCCGTCCGCCTCTAACGGGCACGATGGAGCTTGTAATCTCGGTAGCAGACGTGAACGACAACGCACCTCAGTTCAACCAGTCGCTGTATAAAGTGCAGCTGCCGGAGAACGCTGCCCCGGGAACTGTGTTTTTCCAGCTGTTAGCGACAGACAAAGATGAGGGAATTAATCGGGAGATATATTACTCGTTTAGTGATACGGTTTCCGCCAAAGTTCAGGACCTTTTCCTTATTGACGGAGAATCCGGGGAATTAAGGACTGCGGGTGAATTGGATTTCGAGGACGTTCGATCCTATGACTTGGAGATCGAAGCGAGAGATAAAGGGACGCCTCCGCTTTCGGGTCACTGCAGCGTGGAGCTGCAGGTGCTGGACGTGAACGACAACGCGCCGGAGGTGTGGGTGACGTCGCTGTCGGTGCCAGTGCCGGAGGACGCGGCGGTGGGGACGGTGGTGGCTCTGCTGAGCGTGTCGGACCGGGACTCGGGGGCGAACGGGCGCGTGCGCTGCTCGGTGTGGCCGGCGGCGCCGTTCGGTCTGGTGTCGACGTTCGCGGAGTCGTACTCGCTGGTGCTGCGGGAGGCGCTGGACCGGGAGCGGGTGTCGGAGTACGAGGTGGAGGTGCGGGCGGAGGACGGCGGGGCGCCGCCGCTGCGCGCCAGCCGCGGTCTGCGGGTGCCGGTGTCGGACGTGAACGACAACGCGCCGGCGTTCGCGCAGGCCGTGTACACGGTGCTGGCGCGGGAGAACAACGCGGCGGGCGCGGAGCTGGCGCGGCTGTGGGCGCGGGACCCGGACGAGGCGGGCAACGGTCGCGTGAGCTACTCGGTGTCGGAGGGCGGCGGCGGGGCGTCGGTGTCGGGCGGCGGGTGGCATCCGGCGTCGAGCTACGTGTCGGTGGACGCGGAGAGCGGGCGTCTGTGGGCGCTGCAGCCGCTGGACTACGAGGAGCTGCAGGTGCTGCAGTTCGAGGTGCGGGCGGTGGACGCGGGGGAGCCGGCGCTGTGCGGCAACGCCACGGTGCAGCTCTTCGTGCTGGACGAGAACGACAACGCGCCGGCGCTGCTGCCGCCTGTCGGCGGCGGGCCGGGCGTCGGGGCGTCGGGCTCGGCGGTGCCGGGGGCGCTGTGGGCGTGGGCGTCGTGGGGGGCGCCGGCGGGGCAGGTGGTGGCGAAGATCCGCGCGGTGGACGCGGACTCGGGCTACAACGCGTGGCTGCGCTACGAGCTGTGGGAGCCGCGGGGCAAGGGCCCGTTCCGCGTGGGGCTGTACAGCGGCGAGGTGAGCACGGCGCGGGCGCTGGAGGAGGCGGACGGCCCGCGGCAGCGCCTGGTCATCGTGGTGCGGGACCACGGCGAGCCGGCGCGCTCGGCCACGGCCACGCTGAGCGTGTCGCTGGTGGAGGGCGCCGAGGCGGCGCTGGCGGCCGCGGGCTCGTCGGGGACGGGGCTGCGGCCGGCGGAGGACGGTGCATCGGCGGCATCGACGACGACGACGAACGTGTGGCTGGTGGTGGCGATCTGCGCGGTGTCGAGCCTGTTCCTGCTGGCGGTGATGCTGTACGGGGCGGCGCGCTGGGCGCCGCGGGCGGCCGTGCTGTCGGGGCCCGGGCCGGCCACGCTGGTGTGCGCCAGCGAAGTGGGGAGCTGGTCGTACTCGCAGCGCCAGAGCCGGAGCCTGTGCGTGGCGGACGGCGTGGGCAAGAGCGACCTGATGGTTTTCAGCCCCAACTTCCCTCCGCCTCCCGGCCCCGCGGCGAAGGAGATGCAGCCGGAGGCTCCCGCTCTGCTGCAGACGGTCAGTGGCACTCCCTCTCTCCCTTTTGTCGCCTCTCTCCCCTTCCCCCGACGCCCCTTGCCCCCTGCTGCCCTTCTCGTCCATCCGCCTGCCCCATGGGCAGGCGCTTGTGTGAGCCCGGTTAAGCCCCCGGATCCTGAGGGCGGTGGGTTCTGGGCAATTGCTGTTCTTGGCACCTTGGCATGGGCCTTTGCGTCCTGGCCGGAGCACCACGGCTCTTGCTGATGTGAGCAAAGAGAAAGGTCTGGCCTTGCCCTGCAGCAATTAGCATTGGTAGCTGAGCTTTGCTATTACAGAGGTGAGTTCTTCCCTACAAGGAAATCCCTGCTAGTTGTTGAGATTTCTTATCTAATCCCTGTCATCGTCTTTTCTGATTCTCCTCTGAAAGGGAGGTGGTGCCAGGTGACAATTGGGACTTCAGGGACTTCTCTATCTTGGTGGATTTTCTGAGTTTCTATTTGCCCACCAGAGTCACCATGAAAGTAGGGAGGGCATTATGGACTCTTTTTTCCCCAAAGTATGTTGCAACTCTGTTTAGTTGTAGAAGGTAATCAGGCAGAGGAGTATCACCCAAGGTAGGTGTTGGAAATGGGAATTTTATTTTTGTTTTCCTGTGTGCACCATGTCCCAGGTTCTGGTCTCTTATTCCTGTCCAGAGAAGTGGCATGACAGATGCTGCCCTCTTTTGATGTTCTTCTGAGATTTGAATGAGCTATCAGTATGGTAAACATTTCAGAGAAGCAGAACACAAGCAAACCAAACCCAATTAAAACAAACAGTAATGCAAATCCCAAATCAAATTCTCCTATGTAGTAATATCATCTGTACAGTGGGGTGCTCAGCACTGTTTGGGTTGTTCCATCAGTGAACAAAATCAATGCCATTTTCATTTAGAGCTGTTCAGACATCACCTTTAGAAAGAGTACTGCTCCCAAGTCTGCAACATTTCATTTGGAAATAGCTGAAGCATTGCCAAACGTTATGGGACTGCAGCAGAGAGTCTTCTGGACACTGTGTATATGGTTTATACCTGCCATTCAGTATATATATATAATTTTATTTGTGGTAATGTTCTTGATGAGAATGGAAAGAACAAATCAGAGTGAGCCATGAGATGGGAAACTGGTGTGTCTAGGAGGTGAATGTAGCAGTGGCCATGAGTAGGGCTGGGCCATTTTCTGATGTGAGGGGTGACCTTAAGCATGTTGTAAGACAAGAATGGGAGATGATGTGCTTTTCTTGAGGGTGCAAGCACTCAAGTGGGGAACAGAGAATTCCTAAAAGTGAGCATGAGGCAAGATTGTCACAGTGTTCCTGCCCAGCATCCTTGTATGTGGATAACACTCAGTTTGGTGTCATCCACAAACTTGCTGAGGGTTCACTCAATCCCACTGTCCATGTCCCAACAAACATATTCAGTAGTACTGGTCCTGCTACGAGCCCCTGAGGCAAACCACTTGTCACTGGTCTCTACCCAGACATCAAGTCTTTGATCACAACTGTTTGAGTGTGACCACCCAGCCAATTCATTATCCTCTAAATGATCTACCCATCAAATCCATGTCTCTGCATTTTAGAGACAAGGATGTCTTGCGGCAAATTGTAAATGCTCTGCACAAATCCAAGTAAATGTCAGTCTCTCTCCTTTTCCACTGCTTATATAACCCTGCCATAGAAGGCCATCACATTTGTCAGGCACAGTTTGTCTTTAGAGAAGCCATGTTGACTGTGACACTCAGTCTCTGTCTTCCATGTGCCTTAGCACAGGTTCCAGGAGCATCCTTTTAGGCTGTGCAGGCTGGATGAGTGAATGGTTATGTGGGCTGAGAACTAGCTGAATGGCATGACTCAGGGGGTTGTGGTCAGTGTCACAGAGCATAGTTGCAGACCTGTAACTAGTGGTGTCTCCCAAGGGCCTACTGTGTCCGGTATTGTTTAACTTATTCATGAATGACTTGGATGAAGGGCCAGAGTGTTTCCTCACTAAGTTTACTGACAATACGAAACTGGGAGGAATGGCTGATACCCTAGAGTGCTGTGCTGTTATTCAGAAGCATCTAGACAGGCTGGAGAGATGGGCAGAGAAGAACCTTTTGAAATTCCACAATGGCAATTGCAGAATCCTGCACCTGGGGAGGAATAACTCCATGCAGCACTACAGGCTGGTGGCTGAGCTGCTTAAAGTAGCTCTACAGAGAAGGACCTGGGGGTCCTGGTGGACAGCAAATTCTTCTTGTGGCCAAGAAGGCCAGTGGTGTCCTGGGCTGCATTAGGAAGAGTATTGCTGGCAGGTTAAGGGAGGTGATCCTCCCTCTTTACTCAGCCCTGGTGAGGCTTCACCTGAAGTACTGTGTCCAGTTCTGGGCTCCCCGGTACAAGAGAGACATGGAGCAAGTCTGGAAAAGGGCTACCGGATGATTAAGGTTCTGGAGCATCTCTCCTATGAGGAAAGTCAGAGGGAGCTGGGCCTGTTCAGCCTAGAGAAGGCTCGGGGGGGATCTGATCAATGTGTGTAAGTATCTGAAAGGAGGGTGTCAAGAGTATGGGGCCAGACTCTTCTCGTTTGTGCCAAGTGGTAGGACAACAGAAACCAGGCATAAACTAAGCCACAGGAAGTTCTGCCTGAACATGAGGAAGAATATCTTTACTGTGAGGGTGACTGACCCTTGGAACAGGTTACCCAAAGAGGTTTCAGAGTCTCCTTCCCTGGAGATATTCCAGAGCCATCTGGACACAATCCTGAGCAATGGTCTTCAGGTCATCCTGCTTGAGCAGGGAGCTTGGACTAGATGAATGCCTGTGGTCCCTTCCAGACTCAACCGTTGTGTGCTCCATGATCTTGCCAGGACCAGAGGTGGAACTGACTTGCCTGTAGTTCCCCTGCCTTTCTTTATTCCCTTTTTAAAAGTGGGTGTTATGCTTCCCCTTTTCCAGTCACTGGGAACTTCACCAGTTTGACAAGACTTTTCAGATATGAAGGACAGTGGCTTAGCAACTTTACCTGCGAGTTGCCTTGGAACCCTTAAGTGCATAGACTCAGGTCTCATGGACTTGTGATGCCCATTGATGCTTCTTACATGATCTGCAACCTGACCTTCTCCTACAGTGGGGAGTAGTTCATTGTCCCAGATGAGGTTTTCTTTTTCAGGTGTGACCGGTTTTTCTGTAGAATAAAATCAGTCCTGATTCTGATGAGAGGTGCAGCACCACCAACTTTGCAGACCCTCTTGCTTGCTGGGGTGTAGCATTTCTACATGAGTTTTATGAGGAACTGCAAGACACGCAGGCTGTGGTGGTGGCCATCCCCCAGGCACTGTTGACTGCCATTTCTGTTGTTGATCATTGTCTGTGCTTGTATTCAATATGGTTTCTTGTCTAAAACTTTGTCGTCCTCCTCTTTGGTTCTCCTCTGGAATGTATGTGATGGAAAGTGACATTTGGGACTTGAGGGTTTTCTCTCCCTGTGGTATAATTTGTCCACTCTGGTGAGCTCATCAAAGTAATTATAAAAATAGGGAAGGTGCTGTGGACTTTTTCTATGTTCTTTTTCCAAGTATGTTGTTACTGTAGTTGGTGGTATAAAGTGTTCAGAGAGAGGAGTGTACCGAGGGCAGGTGTTAGAAATGGGAATTCTATTTTCCTGCTCCCCATTTCTCCCAGGTTGTGGACTGCATTTCTGGCCAGTGAAGTGTTGTGATGTACACAGACTTTTTGATGTTCTTTCAGTATTTGGATCAGCAGCAACAACCTTAAAGAATCCATGTAAGCCTTCTTGTCAACAGACCAAACCAAATAGAAACAAAAGAAAACACATCCCCAAATTGCCCTACACTTTAGATATCACCCATTACAGTGCTGTGCTCGTCAGCATTTAGATTGCTGTCTCACTGCATGAAATCAATACCTGTTGCCATTAGAGCTGTTGTGACATCATGGGTTTATGAAAGGCTAGTCCTGCTTGACTAACCTGATCTCCTTCTAGAACAATATAACCTGCTTAGTGGATGAGGGAAAGGCTGTGGACGTTGTTTACCTGCACTTTAGTAAAGTCTCTTACACTGTTTCCCACAGTGTTTTCCTGGAGAAACTGGCTGCTCATGGCTTGTAAGGGAGTGCTCTTTGCTCGATAAAAAACTGGCTGGATGGCCAGACCCGAAGAGTGGTGGTGAATGGAGTTAAATCCAATTGGTGGTCAGTCACAAGTGCTGTTCCCCAAGGCTTAGTATGGGTCCAGTTCTATAATGCTTATCAATGATCTGTACAAGGGGATTGACTGCACCTTCAGTAAGTTTGCAGATGACACCAAGTTGGGCTGGTATATTGTTCTGTTTCAAGTTAAAGAGGCTCTACCCAGTGATATGGACAGGCTGGATTGATGGGCCGAGACAATTGTATGAGGCTCAACAAGGCCAAGTGCCAGGTCCTGCACTTGGGTCACAACAACCCTATGCAATGCTACAGGCTTGGGGAATAGTGGCTGGACAAATGTCCAGTGGAAAAGGACCTGGGGGTGTTAGACAACACCTGGCTGAACATGAGCCATCAGTGTGCCCAGGTTGCTAAAAAGGCCAGTAGTATCCTGGCCTGTATCAGAAATAGTGTGTCCAGCAGGACTTGGGAGTGATTTCCCCCCTTTACTTAGCAATGAAGTGACTGCACCTCAGATACTGTGTTCAGTTTTTGGCCCCTCACTAGAAGAATAATATTGAGTTGCTAGAGCATGTCCAAAGAAGGACAACAAAACTGTTGAAGGATCTAGAGCACAAGTCTTACAAGAAGCGGCTGAGGGAACTGGGGTTGTTTGATCTGGAGAAAAGGATGCTGAGAAGAGGCCTTGTCATTCTCTACAACTACTTGAAAGGAGGTTGTAGCAAGGTGGGTGTTGATCTCTTCTCCCAAGGTAAAAGCGATAGCATAAAAGGAAATTGCACCAAGTTGCACCAGGGGAGGTTTAGACTGGGTATTAGAAAAAAATTCTTCACTGAAGGGTTGTCAAGCATTGGAAGAGGCTGCCCAGGGAAGTGGTTGGGTCACCATTCCTGGAGGTATTTAAAAGACATGGTGCTTAGGGACATGGTTTAGTGGTGGACTTAGCAGTGTCAAGTTAGTGATTGGACTCAATGATCTCAAGGGTCTTTTCCAGCGTAAATGATTCTATGATTATCTTTGGAAACAGTATTGCCGCCAGATGTGTAAAATGTCCATCTGAGATTGCTGAAGCATTGTCAAATATGAAGGGTAAGCTGCAGAGAATCTGCTGAGGACTGTGTATGTGATCCCATCTGTATGTTTTTCCATTGTGCTCTCACTGGTGAAAGGGTCTGCACAAGCTGGACTGAAAGAAAAATATGGCATGTTCATAGAGGGTGTCAAGAGAGGGCCAGACTGTTCTCGGTGGTGTCTCCTGGGGCCTGGGCATCTCTTTATGTGAAGGGCTAACTTGAGCAGTGGGAAAACTTGTCTGAGAGAAGTGGAAATTTTTGGGAAGGATTTCCCAAGTATTGGGTGATGACAAGAAGGAGACATGTTGAGCTTGTGTTGTGCATGGTTTTTCCATTCTCATGAGCTGAGATTGATGTTGAGAGAATGCTCGTAGCTTTCATGTATCCCACCTGCTTCCCCTGTGATAGAAATGCTAAAGGGAGCACAGTGGACTCTCCAGTGTTCTCCAGGTTCTTGCAGAAAATGAGTAATTTCTTTTTTCTCTCCAGCTCCTCCAGGAACCTTTTATAACATTATGTGAAAATGTCACTTAAATCCAGTCCTTCCATCCCGACTTTTTTTTTTTTTTTTCTTTTGATTTATTTTGAAGAACCAACGAGTGATAATACTGGTAATTTACTCATACCAGAAAAAGATGTATTTTGAGAAACAGATGAACTTTTGTTTCTCTTCGTGGTGGTTGTATCTTCATGTTGGACTGACAGAATGTTGCCACACTGTAATGCCTATAGGTTTGGAGCAGCAAAGCACCACTACCTGCTTTCGTTCCTTTCCTGCTACTTCAGGCACAGTGTGATCAGGTGGCAGGAAGCACGGGTGGAGGAGGGACCATGTGTTGCATGGAGTTAACATGTTGGGCGGCGATGATCATTCTCAATGAAAAAGCCACAGTGTTACCTTGCTAACTTCTGATCGGCTGTGTGACGAGTGGCTCATGCTAATGAGTGAGCAGTATTCTGTGGGGAGTAATGCTTGGGGTACCAAGGTTCTTAGTGTGTTGCTCTGGCAGAGCATGCCTGCCAGGAGGAGAAAAGGAAGACGGAGGAAAAGAAATGAGAAATAAGATGGAAAAAGGGGAAATAGAATAGTGAAAGAGAAGAAAAATGCAGGGAAGAAAGGAAGAGACATGAATAAAAGGAGATAAATGCGGGCAGACAGATGTAAAAAAAGAAGTAAGAAAGAGGAAGAAGGAAAGAGCAAGCAAGGAAAAAAAGGAAAATGACGACGAAAAGGAAAGAAGAAATAGGAAGGCAAACAAAGAGAGAACAGGGGGAAAAAGGATGAAGAAAGCGGACGGAATGAAGAAATAAAGGCGAAGACAAGAAGAAATAAATGTTCGCAAGCAAAGAGGAAGCATGGAAAAATAAAGAAAGACTCAAAGGAATGAGAAGGGGAGGAAGAGGCAAGCGAGAGCGAAGCGGCCCGGATCCAGAGGATTGGGCGGTGTCGGGGAGCGTGTGAGACGTTGGAGCAGCACACGGTGTCGCTGCAGGCTCAGAAACGGCGTGTCGGCGGCTCCGCCTCGGTGCGAGCGGCGGAGAGCCCGGCTGTGAGCGCGGGGGGGCGGCGCGGGCCGGGCAGGAGAGCCGGTGCAGCCGTGCGGCGGCGGGGAGCTGTGCAGGACCCGGGCCGGTGCCGGCAGGGTCGGTGGCGATGGCGATGGGCGGCGTGTGTCGTGGTGCGTTGTTGCGGCTGCTGGTGCTGCAGGTGACCTGGGCGTTGGTCGGCGGGCAGGTGCGGTACTCGGTGCCGGAGGAAGCGAAGGCCGGGACGGTGGTGGGCCGGCTGGCGCAGGACCTGGGCCTGGAGGCGGGCGAGCCGGAGGCGCGTCGGCTGCGGCTGGTGGCGCAGGGCCGGCGGGCGAGCGTGGAGGTGAGCGGGGCGAGCGGGGCGCTGGTGGTGAGCTCGCGGCTGGACCGGGAGGAGCTGTGCGGGAAGAGCGCGCCGTGCGCCCTGCGCCTGGAGGTGCTGGTGGAGCGGCCGCTGCGCGTCTTCCACGTGGAGCTGGAGGTTACCGACATCAACGACAACGCCCCGGTCTTCCCCGCCGCCCGCAAAAACCTCAGTGTATCGGAGAACTCCCCTGCCGGGTCTCGGTTCCCTCTGGAGGGCGCGTCGGATGCAGATGTCGGAGCCAACGCGCAGCTGTCGTACAGCCTTAGCCCCAGCGAGCATTTCGCTTTGGATTTACAAAAAACCGAGGAGGAGGGTGAGTCCTTATTCCTGGTGCTCAGAAAACCTCTGGACCGCGAGACGATGCCGATTCACCGTCTGGTACTGACGGCGAGTGACGGGGGCCGTCCGCTGCTGACAGGCACAGTGGAGCTGATGATCTCGGTGCTAGACGCCAACGACAACACGCCCCAGTTCAACCAGTCTGTGTATAAAGTGCGGCTGCCGGAAAATTCTGAACGCGGTACTATAGTGTTCAGAGTAACAGCCACGGATTTGGATGAGGGGACGAACAGGAATGTCTCGTACTCTCTGCTTAACTTGTTCCCTCAGGATGAAAGAGACGTTTTCGGGATCAACAGGGACAGCGGAGAGATCCGTCTCCGAGGAGATTTAGACTTTGAGGATGTTGGTGTCTATCGCCTGCAAGTGGATGCGACAGATCAGGGAAACCCACCCCTGACGGGACACTGCAAAGTCGTGGTGGAGGTGCTGGACGTGAACGACAACGCGCCGGAGGTGTGGGTGACGTCGCTGTCGGTGCCGGTGCCGGAGGACGCGGCGGTGGGGACGGTGGTGGCTCTGCTGAGCGTGTCGGACCGGGACTCGGGGGCGAACGGGCGCGTGCGCTGCTCGGTGTGGCCGGCGGCGCCGTTCGGTCTGGTGTCGACGTTCGCGGGGTCGTACTCGCTGGTGCTGCGGGAGGCGCTGGACCGGGAGCGGGTGTCGGAGTACGAGGTGGAGGTGCGGGCGGAGGACGGCGGGGCGCCGCCGCTGCGCGCCAGCCGCGGTCTGCGGGTGCCGGTGTCGGACGTGAACGACAACGCGCCGGCGTTCGCGCAGGCCGTGTACACGGTGCTGGCGCGGGAGAACAACGCGGCGGGCGCGGAGCTGGCGCGGCTGTGGGCGCGGGACCCGGACGAGGCGGGCAACGGTCGCGTGAGCTACTCGGTGTCGGAGGGCGGCGGCGGGGCGTCGGTGTCGGGCGGCGGGTGGCGTCCGGCGTCGAGCTACGTGTCGGTGGACGCGGAGAGCGGGCGTCTGTGGGCGCTGCAGCCGCTGGACTACGAGGAGCTGCAGGTGCTGCAGTTCGAGGTGCGGGCAGTGGACGCGGGGGAGCCGGCGCTGTGCGGCAACGCCACGGTGCAGCTCTTCGTGCTGGACGAGAACGACAACGCGCCGGCGCTGCTGCCGCCTGCCGGCGGAGGGCCGGGCGTCGGGGCGTCGGGCTCGGCGGCGTCGGGCTCGGCGGTGCCGGGGGCGCTGTGGGCGTGGGCTTCGTGGGGGGCGCCGGCGGGGCAGGTGGTGGCGAAGATCCGCGCGGTGGACGCGGACTCGGGCTACAACGCGTGGCTGCGCTACGAGCTGTGGGAGCCGCGGGGCAAGGGCCCGTTCCGCGTGGGGCTGTACAGCGGCGAGGTGAGCACGGCGCGGGCGCTGGAGGAGGCGGACGGCCCGCGGCAGCGCCTGGTCATCGTGGTGCGGGACCACGGCGAGCCGGCGCGCTCGGCCACGGCCACGCTGAGCGTGTCGCTGGTGGAGGGCGCCGAGGCGGCGCTGGCGGCCGCGGGCTCGTCGGGGGTGGGGCTGCGGCCGGCGGAGGGTGGCGCGTCGGCGGAGTCGACGACGACGACGACGACGACGACGAACGTGTGGCTGGTGGTGGCGATCTGCGCGGTGTCGAGCCTGTTCCTGCTGGCGGTGGTGCTGTACGGGGCGGCGCGCTGGGCGCCGCGGGCGGCCGTGCTGTCGAGTCCCGGGCCGGCCACGCTGGTGTGCGCCAGCGAAGTGGGGAGCTGGTCGTACTCGCAGCGCCAGAGCCGGAGCCTGTGCGTGGCGGACGGCGTGGGCAAGAGCGACCTGATGGTTTTCAGCCCCAACTTCCCTCCGCCGCCCGGCCCCGCGGCGAAGGAGACGCAGCCGGATGCTCCCGCTCTGCTGCAGACGGTCAGTGGCGCTCCCTTTCTCCCTCCCTCTTTTCCTCGTTTCTCGTCCCTTCCCCCGACGACCCTTGCTCCCTGTTGCTCTTTTAGCTCGCCCTCCCACGGGGCAGGTGGTGGTGTGATCCCGGCTCAACCACTGGCGACTGAGAGTGGTGGGTGCTGGGCGGGTGCTTGAGTATTTTCTGTGCCCTTTGGCATTTGCCTTCTCGTCCTTGCCGGAACACCCCGACTCTTGCTGCTGGGAAAAGAAAGATCTCCTGTAGGATTAAATCCCTGGTGTTATGTGAGGTATCTTATCTTGTTTTCATGTTCTGTAGTTCTTTTCTACAAGAGAAGTGTTGCCAGGTGACATTTTGGACTTCAGGTATTTCTCTTTCTGTGATGGATTTTCTCCCATTAAATTCCCTCACCAGAGTCATAAGGAAGTTAGGGGAGGCGTTTTAGTTTTCAGACAGAGTACTGTGAACCATCGTAGGTGTTAAAACCGGCAAGTTTTGTTTGTATTTCTGTACCCCATAATCATGCTGTAGATTTCCATTTCTGGCTGGGAAGTGTCATTGTCCTGTTAGGGTAGTCTTTTGATACTTGTATCATCAGCATTGACAGCCTCATGGAATAACTGAAAACATTCTCTTCAAAAAAACCAAACAATTTCTTTTGTACATCGTGGCATCCATTGCAGTGTTGTGATTGTCAGCGTTTGGGTTGTTGTGTCACAGAACAAAATCACTTACCATCAGAGCTATCCTGACACCATCTCTGCAAATATATGTTTAACATTTCAGAGGTGTAACAGAGCTCCCAGGTGTGGATCAGTTCCATCTGGGGTAACAGAACTTGAAGGATCAACTACAGAGAGTCTGCTGAATACAGTGATACCGTCTGTGTTGTTTTTATGGGGCTCTCATTGATGGCAAGAGTTGTGGATTTGTGCTCCTGACCAGGGGAGTGATGTGACATACAGTGGACTTCTTTGATGTTCTTTCAATATTTTCATCAGCAGCCACACCCTTACAAAGGAAAAAACAAACAGAACCTCCCCAGTAACAAATCCCTAAATCCAAATTGTCCGACAGAACTGATATCATCTGTTACATTGGGAGCCTTGTCAACGTTTGGGTTGTTTTAACACAGCGTTACATCAATGCTATTGCAGTTTGGAACTGCTCTAACATCACCTTTTGAACGTGCCAAGTGCGCTGCACAGAGTCTGTATGATACAATTGGTGTGGGTTTTCTTAAAGTGCTCTCACTGTGTGGAAGCGTCCACAAATCCTGGAGTGAGCCCTGATTTGGGGAATAAAACAGTGGCATGTCAGGGAGGTGAATATGGCAACGGCCCTGACTGGGGCCTGGGAACCTCATGATATGAAGGGTGACCTTGAGTAGACTTGCCAGAAGTGGAAAACTTTGGGAAGACCATGGGCTGTGTAGTAAGGCAATAATGGGAGTTGGCATGTTTGTCCTGAGACCGTATGTCCCAGACTGGGGAGTGTGAGATACCTAAAAAAAAGTGTGAGATACCCAAAAAAACTCTGGAAGGGCACAGACTGTTCTTGCCCAGATCCTTTCCCAGGCTCCCAGCATGTCTGTAGCTTAGAAGCCTTCTGGATCTTGAGGCAGGGTTTCGTACTGAAATGCCAACAATGTCTCTTTAAGTTTGTGAATATCTACCGCCCAGGAGAGTCCATTGTGCTGCTGCTGGCTGATGTACAGAATGTATTGGGTAAGAGTTGGGACGCTGCCTGCTGAATACTGCCTGATGAACCTTTTCACTGCTGTTCTGGGAAAGTTGTTGTGGGAAGGCAGTGTTTCAACCTGCTGTCCTTGTGTAGTGGTGGGCAGTTACAGCTTTTCCACAGGTGTTGATGTTGCTGTGATGGGTCATCGGTCCTGCTCAGGCAGGATTTCTCAGGACACATGAGGAGGTGGGTGTAATCTCTGTGTGCTCGGCTTCCCCTATTTATGCACTTCACCATCAGCCTTGGTAGAGATGGTGTGTACTGTTGTCACATGTGGCTCATTCTGGTGTCTGGACATACGAGTCCAGCTCTGGTTTTCTAGCATTTGGTGTGGTTCTTTTGAGTAATAACATCTGTGTGGCCTGGGATCAGAGGTGTCAGAGCTCTAATCCAAACATTTTTAAGAGCTCAATTTCAGTTCGAACCTTAGTATCTAGAAAAGGCATCACTCCATATGTTGTGGTGCCAATCCTGAGGGAAGATGAGTATGTGTAAAGACCTGGGTCATGATATGAGAGGGGTTTAGAGCTGGGGCATGTTTTTGTGGTGGAGCAATGTCTGGGTGTTGTGGCAGTGATGACACTGAGTAGGGCCTGTGTCTGCATCACGTGGTGTGTGACCTTGAGCAGGGATAAGTGTTGTCTGAGAGAAATGGATCTGCTGGGGAGAATGCAGTCTGTGTCACTGGGGAAGAACTGGAGAATATCCTCTTCTCTGTGGAGATTACATTTTCAATGTACAGGATACAGGATGCCAATAGATAACCTTGAGAAGAGCCCCGATGCACAGGGCTGCTCTCCTGGGATCCACTCAGGCGCTACAGGAGTTCTACATATCGTTGCAGCCTGATGTTACCTGTGGCATTACTGCTTTTGAAGATAACTTCTGTACATGCCTTTAATCATTTGGTTTTGACATTGAATGTTGTTGATCAAACAGAATAATTTCAAAATTTCTATCATCTTTCTGGTCTTAGTCTTGCGTGAGAGGGGAAGAAGTGTTCTTTGTAATCAAGATGTCACCAGACCTCATGTTGCAGTAGAGTAGCATGGGTTCCTTCTGTTGTTTACTCTCATATATAGTGAAAATGTCCATCCCTTGGTTTTTTTTTCTTCTCTCACGCTGTCAGTGTGTTGGAAAGAGGGCATGAGATGGAGACTGTTGAATTTTGGCAGCTCTCAGGTGGCAGGCTTTTGGAGAATATTCATGAGTGTGTGGGAAGGTTTTTCGACTTTCCTGAGCTGAGGATGTTGTTAGGAAAATGTCACTAGCTTTCAGGTCTCCCTCCTTCTTCCCCTTTGATAGAGGTGCATGAGGGAGCACCATACAGTGGCCAGTGTTTTTAAAGCTTTTGAAGAACATGAGTATTTTTTTCTGTCCAGCATCCCCTGCAATTGCAACTCATGTTAAGGGACGAAGTCTCTCAAAACTAATTCTGCTGTCCTGAAAGTGTTTCTTTTTCTGAAGATAGCAGTGATGCTACAGGTAAGTCACTTATTATAGAGAATGTGTTTGAGAGGCTGATATGCTTTGTTGTCATTCAGTTGTGGTTTCTTTCTGTTGGATTAACTGAATGTTGCCTGGATTGAAATGTCTGTAGACTTGGAGCAGCAAAGAACCACTGCTTTCTCTTGTTCCATTCTTGCTGCTGCCTGGCGGAGGTTGAGCAGATGAAGCAAGGGCAGATGGAGGAGGGACCTTGATGCTTTCCTTGGAGTGGATGCGTTAGGCACAAAGGATGTTCTCAGTCAAAACGCTCTGATATTACATTGGTGGCTTTTGTTTGGCTGTGTGACGAGTGGATCGTGCTAATAAGTTAGACTAAGGAGGCTAAGTATTCCAGAGGGACTAAGTATTCCTAGGAATGGATGTTCTTGCTGTGTTATTCTGGCAGAGCATATGTGCCTGAAAAAAGAAGTATGTTCTTTAAGTTCATTCTCCAGGTGGAAGATGAGGCCAGAAGAGCAGCTGTTCATTGAGTTACAAGGGGAGCACCTGGGAGCTGTGGTTTTCCTGTGCTTTTTGAGCCTTTGGGAAGGGTTGTCTTGCGGGGCTGTGATGGGTTTCAGTTCCTGAATCAGAGACACCCCTGTGTAGTTTGGAGTCTTTGGAGCGTGTTTCATTAGAGGTCCCTGTACCTGGTGCTTGGGTTTCTGTTACCGAGGGTGATGGATTCTGTTCTGCTGTAGAAGAGCTGTTCTTTTCTAGATTATTTTCTTGCTCTGTTATTTCCTATAATTTGTTATTTAAGAAGCCTGGAGACTGAAGAGCGTGGCCCTCATTGTGAAGAGAGGGGAAGTTGGAGATGCATGAATGGGATGAAAGCAGGAAGGCTATTCCATGACCAGAGGGATGGAAGGTCGTATGGAAGATGAATGAGAGCTCTTGCCAAAGGGCATGATGCTGTTTCATAGAAACCATGGTGGAACTATTTGAAGAACATTTTGGTATTGGACAAAATGAAGAGAAGAGACAAGGATGGAAGCAAAAGAGAAATGGAGGCAAAGATAGAGCACAGCATGGCAAGAGAGAAAGGATGAAAGAGAGGAAGTGTGAAAAGAAAGGAAGAAGAGAAAGGAGGAGCAAAACAAAACAAGGAAAGGAAGGACTTGGTGGTATAAAAAAATTAAGGAGGAAGGAAGAGATGATTGAAGAGATAACCAGCATGCTCTGATGTTATCTCGAGACGCTGAATGCAGATGAGGAACTCAGCATCCTCATTACTCATGGACAGCCTGCAAGGGTGCTGAAGATTGGTGAAGAAGAGGAATAAGAGTTGCTGCCAGACTGCCTGTCCATTCTTCCTCGTGAGCGTGGTGTGGGCGTTGGGAATATGTTTTGATAAAAGAAGTGAAAAACAGAAGAGAGAAAGATGGAAGTGGAAAAGGAGCAGAGGGAAACGTAGGCGTGGGAAGAGAATGAAAAAGAAGACGTAAAGTAAGAAAAGAAGGAAAGCGAATATGGAAAGAGAAACAGGAAGAGGAAAGAGAGAATAGCAGAAGGAAATTAAAGAAGGAAAGAAAAAGGAAGGTGAGAAAAGAAGCAGAGAAAGGAAGGAGCGAAGAGGTGATGACGAGCCCTCACCGACGTCACGTGTAGTCACGGAGCGGAACTGGTCCCGTGGGCAGAGCAGCACGTTCCGGCGCTGCTACCCCGTCATTAGCGGGGATAGGTCCGTCGTTGCCGGTGTCTGCCGCAGCGCCGGGGGCCACTGGGAGCTATAATCGGAGGAAAAGGAGAGAGAAGGGTGGGAGGAGAAAAAAGAGGAGGTATAAAGAGCAGGGCAGGGCAGGGCAGATGAAAACCCGAGAAATTAACTAAGAAAACAAAAAAAGAAGACGGAAGAGAAAAAAAGAAGGAAAGAAAAGAATGTGTGCAAGCAAAGAACACGGATTAAGGAAAAAAGAGAACGATGAAAAGAAAGGTAAGAAGAGGCGAGCGAGAGCGGAGCAGCCCGGATCCAGAGGCTTGGGCGATGTCGGGGAGCGTGTAAGGCGTTGGAGCAGCACACGGTGTCGCTGCAGGCTCAGAAACGGCGTGTCGGCGGCTCCGCCCCGGTGGGAGCGGCGGAGAGCCCGGCTGTGAGCGCGGGGGGGCGGCGCGGGCCGGGCAGGAGAGCCGGTGCATCCGGGCGGCTGCGGGGAGCCGTGAGGGGCCCGGAACGGTGCCGCCGGCGGCGGAGGCTATGGAGCTGGGCGTGTATCGTGGTGCGTTGGTGCGGCTGCTGTTGCTGCAGGCGTCCTGGGCGTTGGTCGGCGGGCAGGTGCGGTACTCGGTGCCGGAGGAAGCGAAGGCCGGGACGGTGGTGGGCCGGCTGGCGCAGGACCTGGGCCTGGAGGCGGGCGAGCCGGAGGCGCGTCGTCTGCGGCTGGTGGCGCAGGGCCGGCGGGCGAGCGTGGAGGTGAGCGGGGCGAGCGGGGCGCTGGTGGTGAGCTCGCGGCTGGACCGGGAGGAGCTGTGCGGGAAGAGCGCGCCGTGCGCCCTGCGCCTGGAGGTGCTGGTGGAGCGGCCGCTGCGCGTCTTCCACGTGGAGCTGGAGGTCACCGACATCAACGACAACGCCCCGGTCTTCCCCGCCGCCCGCAAAAACCTCAGCATCGCGGAATCGTCTCTGCCGGGGTCTCGGTTCCCGCTGGAGGGCGCGTCAGATGCAGATGTCGGAGCCAACGCGCAGCTGTCCTATGGCCTCAGCCCCAGCGAGCATTTCGCTTTGGATTTACAAAAATCTAATGAGCGAAATATTGTACCTGATCTTGTTTTAAGAAAACCTCTGGACCGCGAGACGATGCCGATTCATCGTCTGGTGCTGACGGCGACGGACGGGGGCCGGCCTCCGCTGACGGGCACTGTGGAACTAGTGATCTCGGTGCTGGATGCCAACGACAACGCACCCGAGTTTAACCAATCGGTGTATAAAGTGCGGCTGCTGGAGAACGCTGAGGAAGGGACATTGGTGGCGCGGGTGAACGCCACGGATGCCGATGAGGGAATTAACAGTGAGATGACCTACTCGGCGACTAACTTCTTTCCTCTCAGTGGAAAAGATGTAATTACTGTCAATCCGAAGACGGGAGAGATTCGTCTGACCGGCGCCCTGGACTTCGAAGATGTCAATGTATTTGATTTTCGTATTGAAGCGAGAGACAAGGGGACGCCTCCGCTATCGGGACACTGTAGCGTGGAACTGGAGGTGCTGGACGTGAACGACAACGCGCCGGAGGTGTGGGTGACGTCGCTGTCGGTGCCGGTGCCGGAGGACGCGGCGGTGGGGACGGTGGTGGCTCTGCTGAGCGTGTCGGACCGGGACTCGGGGGCGAACGGGCGCGTGCGCTGCTCGGTGTGGCCGGCGGCGCCGTTCGGTCTGGTGTCGACGTTCGCGGGGTCGTACTCGCTGGTGCTGCGGGAGGCGCTGGACCGGGAGCGGGTGTCGGAGTACGAGGTGGAGGTGCGGGCGGAGGACGGCGGGGCGCCGCCGCTGCGCGCCAGCCGCGGTCTGCGGGTGCCGGTGTCGGACGTGAACGACAACGCGCCGGCGTTCGCGCAGGCCGTGTACACGGTGCTGGCGCGGGAGAACAACGCGGCGGGCGCGGAGCTGGCGCGGCTGTGGGCGCGGGACCCGGACGAGGCGGGCAACGGTCGCGTGAGCTACTCGGTGTCGGAGGGCGGCGGCGGGGCGTCGGTGTCGGGCGGCGGGTGGCGTCCGGCGTCGAGCTACGTGTCGGTGGACGCGGAGAGCGGGCGTCTGTGGGCGCTGCAGCCGCTGGACTACGAGGAGCTGCAGGTGCTGCAGTTCGAGGTGCGGGCAGTGGACGCGGGGGAGCCGGCGCTGTGCGGCAACGCCACGGTGCAGCTCTTCGTGCTGGACGAGAACGACAACGCGCCGGCGCTGCTGCCGCCTGTCGGCGGCGGGCCGGGCGTCGGGGCGTCGGGCTCGGCGGTGCCGGGGGCGCTGTGGGCGTGGGCGTCGTGGGGGGCGCCGGCGGGGCAGGTGGTGGCGAAGATCCGCGCGGTGGACGCGGACTCGGGCTACAACGCGTGGCTGCGCTACGAGCTGTGGGAGCCGCGGGGCAAGGGCCCGTTCCGCGTGGGGCTGTACAGCGGCGAGGTGAGCACGGCGCGGGCGCTGGAGGAGGCGGACGGCCCGCGGCAGCGCCTGGTCATCGTGGTGCGGGACCACGGCGAGCCGGCGCGCTCGGCTACGGCCACGCTGAGCGTGTCGCTGGTGGAGGGCGCCGAGGCGGCGCTGGCGGCCGCGGGCTCTGGCTCGTCGGGGGTGGGGCTGCGGCCGGCGGCGGAGGACGGTGCATCGGCGGCGGCATCGACGACGACGACGAACGTGTGGCTGGTGGTGGCGATCTGCGCGGTGTCGAGCCTGTTCTTGCTGGCGGTGGTGCTGTACGGGGCGGCGCGCTGGGCGCCGCGGGCGGCCGTGCTGTCGGGGCCCGGGCCGGCCACGCTGGTGTGCGCCAGCGAAGTGGGGAGCTGGTCGTACTCGCAGCGCCAGAGCCGGAGCCTGTGCGTGGCGGACGGCGCGGGCAAGAGCGACCTGATGGTTTTCAGCCCCAACTTCCCTCCGCCGCCCGGCCCCGCGGCGAAGGAGACGCAGCCAGATGCTCCCACTCTGCTGCAGACGGTCAGTGGCGCTCCTTCCCTTCCTCGCCTCTCACCCCTTCCCCCGACACCCTCTGCTCCTTTTAGCCTTTTTCTCCCATCCGCCCGCTGGGCAGGCCCTGGTGTGAGCCGGGCTCAGTCCCCGGGACTGAAGGCTGTGGGTGCTGGGCAGCAATCTTGGCGTCTGCCTTTGTTTGCTAGCTGTAGTACCCCAGCTCTTTTTGATGGGGGTGAACAGAAAGATCTCCCCGAGAACATAATCCCTGGTGTTATGTTGGGTGTCTTACCGTCTTCTCTGATTCTCCTCTGCAAGAGAGGTGACACCAGGTTATATTTGGGATTTCAGGAGTTTCCCTACCTGTGGTGGATTTTTTCCATTGTAATTTCCTCATCAGATTCCTAATGAAATTAGGGTAGGCATTTTAGACTTTTCCAGTGTTCTTTTGCAAGGATGTCGTTGCTGCTCAGTACCATAAAGTATTCAGGCAGAGGACTGTGAACCATTGGTGTGAGAAGCGACAAGTTTTCATATATATTTCTGCCTCCCCTCCGATCCTTCCCACCATCATGCTGTAGATTTCCATTCCTGGCCTGCTTGGGTGGTCTTTCAGTATTTGTATCATCGGCATTGATAGCCTCTGTGCTTATGATAATTCGGGTTGTTATCTTACAGAAGGAAATCAATGCCTACTTCCATCAGAGCTATGCCATCATCGTCTCTCGAAATACATGTGTAACATTTCAGAGGTGTAACAGAGCTTCCAGGTGGTTCAGTTCCATCTGAGATAACAGAACATGAAGGGTCAACTACAGAGAGTCTGCTAAACACATGTGATATGACCAGTATATTTTTAATGGGGCTCTCATTCATGGCAAGAGTTGCTTATTTGTGCTCCTGACCAATGAAGTGGCGTGACATACACTGGGCCTCTTTGATGTTCTTTCAATATTTACATCAGGAGGCACACCCTTACAAAGGAAAAAACCAAATAGAACCCCACTGATAACAAACCCCTAAATCCAAACTGCCCTATAGAACCAATATAATCTTTTACATTGGGGGGATTGCCAACATTTGGGTTGTTTTGTCACAGAACATAATGAATTCCATTGCAATGTAGAGTGTTCTGTCATCACCTTTTGTGCCCTTCACACGGTCTGTATGATACAACTGGTTTGGGTTTCTTTTGAAGTACTGTCTTTGTTTGGAAGGGTCCACAAATGCTGGAGACAACCCTGAGCTGGGGAAGAGAAAACTGTCAGGGAGGTGAATGTGGCAATGGCCCTGAGTAGGGCCTTAGCACTTCATGATATGAAGAGTGACCTTGAGCAGTGGGAAGACTTGCCCAAATTGGAAATCTCTGGGAGGATCAGGCAGTAATGGGAGATGACGTACTTGTCCTGAGAATGCATATCCCAGACTGGGGAGTGGAACATGCCCAAAGGAAAGCATGAAGCAGAAAAGGCACAGACTGTTCCTGCCCAGGATCCTTTCTCAGGCTCCCAGCATGTCTGGTGTTGGAAGCTGCCTGGATCTTGTGACAATATGTGGTATTGAATTGCCAACAATGTCTTTTGAGTTTATGAGTATCTCCAACCAGGGACAGTCCCTTGTACTGCTCCTGCTTGACACAGGGAATGTGTTGGATAAGAGTTGGTGGGATGCTGACTGCTAAATACTGTCTGATAAATCTTTTTGCTCCTGTTTTGGAATGGTTGTTTCAGGAAGTTAATGTTTCAACCTGCTGTCCATGTGTAGTGGTGGGTGTCTACAGCATTTCAACTGGTGTTGAAGTTGCCATGATGGTTAGTTGGTCCTGCTCAGGCAGGATTTCTCAGGACACATGTGGAGGTGGGTGTAATCTCTGTGTGATCGACTTCCTCTCCTTACGTACCTGCACCATCAGCCTTGGTAGAGATGGTGTATCCTGTTGTCACACGTGGCTAATTCTGACATCTGGACATACATGCCCAGCTCTGGTTTTCTAGCATTCAGTTCTCATGGTTCTCATGAAGAAAAAGATCCGTGTGGCTTGGGATCAGAGGTGTCAGAGCTCCAATCAAAACATTTTTAAGAACTCCATTTCAATTTGAACCTTAGTGTGCAGAAAAGGCATCACTCCGTATGTTGTGGTGCCAATCCTGAGGGAAGATGAGTATGTGCAAAGACCTGGGTCATGATGTGAGAGGGTTTTAGAGCTGGGGCATGTTTTTGTGGTGGAGCAATGTCTGGGTGTTGTGGCAGTGATGACACTGAGTAGCGCTTGTGTCAGCATCATGGGGAGCATGACCTTAAGCAGGGAAGAGTGTTGCCTGAGAGAAATGGAGCTGCTGGGGAGAATGCATTCTATGTCATTGGGGAAGAACGGGAGAATGTCTGCTTAGCTGTGGAGATCGCATTTCCCATGGCAGAGGATAGAGAATGCCAATAGATAACGTTGAGAAGAGGTCTGGCATGCAGGGCTACTCTCCTGGGCTCCTCTCAGGGCCTCCAGAAGTTCTACATATCTTTGCAGCCTGGTGTTCTCACTGCTGTCACTGCTTTTGAAGATAACTGCTATATGTGTCTTTAATAATTTCGTTTTGGTGTGGAATGCCGTTGGTCAAACAGAAGCTTTGCAAAATTCGTATCATTTTTCTGTTCTTAGTTCTGTGAGGGAGGGGAAGAAGTGCTCTTTGTGATCAAGATGTCACCAAACCTGCTGTTGCAGTTGTTGATTCGCATGGATTCTTTCTGTTTTCTTCTCTTGTCTATAGCGAAAATGCCCATGCTTTGTTTATTTCTTGTCTTACATTGGCAGTGTGTTGGAAACAGGGGATGAGGTGGAGACTGCTGAATGTTGGCAGCTGTCAGGTAGCAGGATTTTTGGCACTATTCATGAGTGTGCAGGAAGGTTTTTCCATTCTCCTGAGCTGAGGATGTTGTTAAGAGAATGTCTGTAGCTTTCAGGTCTCCCTCCTTCTTCCTCTTTGATAGAGGTGCATGAGGGAGCACCATACAATGTTGAGCATTTTCAAAGCTTTTGGAGATCATCAGTAATTTTTTCTGTCCAGCATCCCCTGAGATTGCAGATAATGTTAAGGGACAATGTCTCTCAAAACCAGTCATGCTTTCTTGAAAGTGTTTCTTTTTCTGAAGATGACACCAGTGAAACTAGAGTTAAGTCACTTAATATAGAGAATGTGTTTGAGAGGCTGATATGCTTTGTTGTCACTCAGTTTCTTCACATTGAATCGAATTAATTTTGCTTGGATTTAAACGCCTGTAGGTTTGGAGCAGCAAAGCACCTTTACCTGCTCTTGTTCCCTTCCTGCTGCTGCCTGGCTGTGGTTTTGCAGGTGGAAGCAAGAACAGATGGAGGAGGGACCTTGATGCATGCCTTGGATTGGATGCATTGGGCATTGAGGGGATGTTCTCAGTGAAAACGCTGTGTTGTTACCTTGGTAGCTTTAGCTTGGCTGTGTGATGAGTGGATCATGCTAAGGAGTGAGACTAAGGGGACTAAGTATTCCATGGGACTAAGTCCCTGAGAAGAGAGGTTCTTGCTGCGTTTTTCTGGCAGAGCATGTGTGCCTGAAAAAAGTAGCAAGAGCTTCATGTTCATTCTGCAGGTGGAAGAGGAGGGTGGAAGAAAGGCTCTTCATCGAGGTGTAAGAGCAGTACTCAGGAGCTCTGGTTCCCCTGTGCTTTTTGAGCTTTTGGGAAGGGTTGTCTTGCTGGGCTGCGATGGGTTTGAATTCCTGAACTACTACTCCTTGATGAAGTTTGGACTGTTTGGAACCTGTTTCGTTAGAGGTGCCCATAGCTGGTACTTGGGATTGTGTTTCTGAGGGTGGTGGATTCTGTTCTGCTGTAGAATAGCTGTTCTTTGCCATATGATTGCCTTGCTCTGTTCTGTGCTGGGTCCTTGAGAGGGCTGAAGAGTATGGACCTCATCCTGAAGAGAGGGGAAGTTGGAGGTGCATGGATGGCACAAAGGCAGGAATGCTATTCCATGTCCACTGGAATGAGAGATGGTAGGGAAAAGGTATGAGAGCTCTTTCCAAAGTGTATGTCTGTGCTTCATGATGAGTGTGGTGTACCTATTTTAAGAACATTTTGGTAAAGGACAAAATGAAGAGAAGAGACAAGGATGGATGCAGAAGAGAAGTGGAGGCAAAGATCGAGCAAAGCAGGGCAAGAAAGGAAAAGGAAGAGAGGAAGTGAGAAAAGAGTGAAAGACAGAAAGAGAAAGTAGCAGCAAAACAAAAGAAGGAAAGGAAGGAATCGCTGAAAGGAGAAAAGAAAAAAGGAAGAAGAGATGATTGAGATTAACAGCATGAACTGATGCTACCTGGAGTTGCAGAATGAAGTTGAGGAACTTAACATCCTAGGTACTCATGGACAGTGTCAAGCTTGATGAGGAGTGGTGAGGAAGGGGTGTAAGAGTCCCTGAGAAGGCCTGTCTGTCCTTACTGCAAGCATGGTGTGGACTTTGGGAAAATAATTTAGTAAAGGAAGAAGCAAACATAAGAGTCAAAGGTTGAAACAGAAGAGAAAGAGAGGTAAAAATAGGCACGTGAAGAGAAGGTAGAAGACAGGTAATAAGAAGATAGAGAAAAAGGGAATTAAAAAGGGTAGCAGAAGGAACTGAAGAAGGAAAGGCAGCAAGCAAGGAAGAAAGTACAAAGCAGGGAGGAAGTAGAAAAGCAGTGAGGAACTGAAGAAGAAAAGGAGAGATGAAGAGAGAAAGAAAAGAAGAATGAAAGGAAGAAAACGGGAAGACACGGTATGGGTGGTGGCGAACCAGCACCGACGTCACTTGAGGTCGCGGAGCGGAGCTGATCTGTAGCAGCTCCTCCCGTGGGAAGAGCACCGCGCTCCGGCGTTGCTGCCCTGTCGTTAGAGGAGTTGGGTCCGTCTTTGACGATGTCCCCCGCAGCACCGGAGGAGACTGAGGAGATGTCAGCAGGGTAAAGGAGAGAGAAGAGTCGGGAAGAAATATAAAAAGCGGAAAGAGCAGGGTAGCGCTGAGCAAGAATGAAAAGGGAGAATGGAGAACTGATGAAAACTTGGTAATTTAAGTAAGAACAAAAAAAAAAAGAGAAGAAGGAAGAGATGAAATAGGAAGAAGAAAAGAAAGGAATGTGTGCAAGCAAAGAAAAAGGAATATGGAAAAGAAGAAGACAACGAAAGAGGAGAAAGGGAGAAACAGGCAAACTAGAGCGGAGCAGCCCGGGTCCGGAGGCTTGGGCAGTGTCGGGGAGCGTGTGAGGCGTTGGAGCAGCACACGGTGTCGCTGCAGGCTCAGAAACGGCGTGTCGGAGGCTCCGCCCCGGTGAGAGCGGCGGAGAGCCCGGCTGTGAGCGCGGGGGGGCGGCGCGGGCCGGGCAGGAGAGCCGGTGCATCCGGGCGGCGGCGGGGAGCCGTGAGGGGCCCGGAACGGTGCCGCCGGCGGCGGAGGCTATGGAGCTGGGCGTGTATCGTGGTGTGTTGGTGCGGCTGCTGTTGCTGCAGGCGTACTGGGCGTTGGTCGGCGGGCAGGTGCGGTACTCGGTGCCGGAGGAAGCGAAGGCCGGGACGGTGGTGGGCCGGCTGGCGCAGGACCTGGGCCTGGAGGCGGGCGAGCCGGAGGCGCGTCGTCTGCGGCTGGTGGCGCAGGGCCGGCGGGCGAGCGTGGAGGTGAGCGGGGCGAGCGGGGCGCTGGTGGTGAGCTCGCGGCTGGACCGGGAGGAGCTGTGCGGGAAGAGCGCGCCGTGCGCCCTGCGCCTGGAGGTGCTGGTGGAGCGGCCGCTGCGCGTCTTCCACGTGGAGCTGGAGGTTACCGACATCAACGACAACGCCCCGGTCTTCCCCGCCGCCCGCAAAAATCTCAGCATCGCGGAATTATCTACGATGCCGGGGTCTCGGTTCCCGCTTGAGGGCGCGTCAGATGCAGATGTCGGAGCGAACGCGCAGCTGTCCTATAGCCTCAGCCCCAGCGAGCATTTCGCTTTGGATTTACAGCGGAGTGAAGAATACCGAGAATCTCTTTTCTTGGTGCTTAGGAAGCCTCTGGATCGAGAGACGGTGCCGGTTCACCATCTGGTACTGACGGCGAGTGACGGGGGCCGGCAGCCGCTAACGGGAACAGTGGAGCTGGTGATCTCGGTGCTGGACGCCAACGACAATGCTCCTCAGTTCAAGCAGTCGGTGTATAAAGTGCAGCTGCGGGAAGACGCTGAGGAAGGGACGTTAGTGGCGCGGTTGAACGCCACGGATCCGGATGCGGGGAGCAATGCTGAAGTGACCTTCGCAGCGAGCAATACTTTTCCCCAAAAGGGATTAAATCTTTTTCTTTTGAACCCGAAAACGGGGGAGATCGGTCTGACGGGCGCCTTGGACTTTGAAGACGTTCGTTCATACGAGATACAAATCGAAGCGACAGATCAGGGGACTCCCCCTCTGTCGGGTCACTGCAAGATGGTGGTGGAGGTGCTGGACGTGAACGACAACGCGCCGGAGGTGTGGGTGACGTCGCTGTCGGTGCCGGTGCCGGAGGACGCGGCGGTGGGGACGGTGGTGGCTCTGCTGAGCGTGTCGGACCGGGACTCGGGGGCGAACGGGCGCGTGCGCTGCTCGGTGTGGCCGGCGGCGCCGTTCGGTCTGGTGTCGACGTTCGCGGGGTCGTACTCGCTGGTGCTGCGGGAGGCGCTGGACCGGGAGCGGGTGTCGGAGTACGAGGTGGAGGTGCGGGCGGAGGACGGCGGGGCGCCGCCGCTGCGCGCCAGCCGCGGTCTGCGGGTGCCGGTGTCGGACGTGAACGACAACGCGCCGGCGTTCGCGCAGGCCGTGTACACGGTGCTGGCGCGGGAGAACAACGCGGCGGGCGCGGAGCTGGCGCGGCTGTGGGCGCGGGACCCGGACGAGGCGGGCAACGGTCGCGTGAGCTACTCGGTGTCGGAGGGCGGCGGCGGGGCGTCCGGCGTCGAGCTACGTGTCGGTGGACGCGGAGAGCGGGCGTCTGTGGGCGCTGCAGCCGCTGGACTACGAGGAGCTGCAGGTGCTGCAGTTCGAGGTGCGGGCAGTGGACGCGGGGGAGCCGGCGCTGTGCGGCAACGCCACGGTGCAGCTCTTCGTGCTGGACGAGAACGACAACGCGCCGGCGCTGCTGCCGCCTGTCGGCGGCGGGCCGGGCGTCGGGGCGTCGGGCTCGGCGGTGCCGGGGGCGCTGTGGGCGTGGGCGTCGTGGGGGGCGCCGGCGGGGCAGGTGGTGGCGAAGATCCGCGCGGTGGACGCGGACTCGGGCTACAACGCGTGGCTGCGCTACGAGCTGTGGGAGCCGCGGGGCAAGGGCCCGTTCCGCGTGGGGCTGTACAGCGGCGAGGTGAGCACGGCGCGGGCGCTGGAGGAGGCGGACGGCCCGCGGCAGCGCCTGGTCATCGTGGTGCGGGACCACGGCGAGCCGGCGCGCTCGGCCACGGCCACGCTGAGCGTGTCGCTGGTGGAGGGCGCCGAGGCGGCGCTGGCGGCCGCGGGCTCGTCGGGGTCGGGGCTGCGGCCGGCGGAGGGTGGCGCGTCGGCGGAGTCGACGACGACGACGACGACGAACGTGTGGCTGGTGGTGGCGATCTGCGCGGTGTCGAGCCTGTTCCTGCTGGCGGTGGTGCTGTACGGGGCGGCGCGCTGGGCGCCGCGGGCGGCCGTGCTGTCGGGGCCCGGGCCGGCCACGCTGGTGTGCGCCAGCGAAGTGGGGAGCTGGTCGTACTCGCAGCGCCAGAGCCGGAGCCTGTGCCTGGCGGACGGCGCGGGCAAGAGCGACCTGATGGTTTTCAGCCCCAACTTCCCTCCGCCGCCCGGCCCCGCGGCGAAGGAGACGCAGCCGGAGGCTCCCACTCTGCTGCAGACGGTCAGTGGCGCTCTCTTCCTCTTTTCCTCGTTTCTCTTCCCTTCCCCCGACGCTCTCTGCTCCTTTTGCCCTTCTCGCCCGTCCGGCCGCTGGGCAGGCGCTGGTGTGAGCCGGTCTCAGTCCCCGGGACTCAAGGCTGTGGGTGCTGTGTGGGCATCTTGGCATCTGCCTTTGTGTCCTGGCTGTAGTACCCCAGCTCTTTTTGATGGGGGTGAAGGGAATGATCTCCCCTAAAGGCAATCTCTGGTGTTATGTGGAGTGTCTTACCATCTTCTCTGATTCTCATGTGCAAGAGCAGTGATGCTAGGTGACGTGGGATTTCAGGAGTTTCCCTACCTGTGGTGGATTTTGTCCATTTTAATTCCCTCATCAGAGCTATAATGAAAGTGATGGAGGCGTTTTAGACTTCTTCCATGTGCTTTTGCAAGGATATTCTAACTCTGTTCAGTAGGGTAAAGTTTTCAGGCAGCGGACTGCGATGCACTGTACTTGTTAGATATGGCAAGTTTCCTTTTGTATTTCTGCATCCCTGAATCATGCTGTAGATTTCCATTCCTGGCATTTTGGATGGTCTTTCACTATGTGTGTTATCAGCATTGACAGGCTCAGGGAAGAACTGGAAACCTTCTCTTATAAGGACCCCAAATTCTCCTGAACATTAGGTAGCATTGTAATGTTGTGCTGTGCTCATGAGTTCCAAAATGTGGATCAGTTCCATCAGAGATAACAAAACTTGAAAGGTCAATTAAAGAGAGTCTGCCGAACACAGCATGTATGACATTATCTGCATGGTTTTTATGAGGGTCTCATTAATGGCAACAGTTATTGATTTCTACTCCTGACCAGTGAAGTGGCGTGACATACACTGGGCCACTTTGATGTTCTTTCAATATTTGCATCAGCAGCCACACACTTACAAAGGGAAAAATCAAACAGAACCCCCGGATAACAAACCCTAAATCCAAATTGTCCTACAGAACCAATATAATCTGTTAACACTGGGGGGATTGCCAACATTTGGGTTGTTTTGTCAAGAACATAATGAATTCCATCGCAATTTAGAGCTTTTCAGTTATCACCTTTTGAACATGAAAGTGCACTGCGCACAGTCTGTGTGATACAATTGGCATGTAGTTTTTTTAAAGCGGTCTCACTGTTTGGAAGGGTCCCCAAATGCTGGAGTGAGCTCTGATTTGTGCAGTAAAACAGAGGCATGTCAAGGAGGTGAATGTGGCAGTGGCCTTGAATAGGGCCTGTGCACCTGATGGGATGAAGGGTGACCTTGAGCAGTGGGAAGACTTGCCTGAACTGGAAATCTTTGGGAAGACCATGGGCCATGTGGTAAGGCAGTAGTGGCGGATGACTTTCTTGTCCTCAGAACACATCTCCCAGAGAGAAGTGGGAGCTACCCAAAGAAAAGCATGAAACAGGAAGGGCACAGACTGTTCCTGCCCAGGGTCCTTTCCCAGGCTCCCAGCATGTCTGGAGTTGGAGGCCTTCTGGATCTTGAGATAGTGTGTGATAGTAAAATGCCAAGAATGTCTTTTGAGTTTGAGAATATCTCCCACCAGGGATAGTCCCTTGTGTTGTTGCTGGCTGCTGTAGGAAATGTGTTGGGTAAGAGCTGGTGGGATGCTGCCTACTGAATACTGTCTGGTGAACCTTTTCGCTGCTGTTCTGGGAAAGTTGTTGTGGGAAGGCAGTGTTTCAACCTGCTGTCCTTGTGTAGTGGTGGCCATCTACAGCATTTCCACTGGTGTTGAAGTTGCCATGATGGTTAGTTGGTCCTACTGAGGCAGGATTTCTCAGGACACATGAGGAGGTGGGTGTAATCTCTGTGTGCTCGGCTTCCCCTATTTATGGACTTGCACCATCAGCCTTGGTAGGGATGGTGTGTCCTGTTGTCACATGTGGCTCATTCTGATGTCTGGACATACATGCTCAGCTCTGGTTTTCTAGAATTTGGTGTAGTTCTCCTGAAGAATAAGATCCATGTGGCCTGGGGTCAGAGGTGCCAGAGCTCCAATCAAAACGTTTTTAAGAGCTCCATTTCAATTTGAACCTTAGTGTGCAGAAAAGACATCACTCCATATGTTGTGGTGCCAAACATGAGGGAAGATGAGTATGTGTGAAGACCTGGGTCATGACGTGAGAGGGTTTTAGAGCTGAGGCATGTTTTTGTGGTGGAGCAACGTCTGGGTGTTGTGGCAGTGATGACACTGAGTAGGGCCTGTGTCTGCGTCACATGGTGTGTGACCTTAAGCAGGGATAAGTGTTGCCTGAGAGAAATGGATCTGCTGGGGAGAATGCAGTCTGTGTCATTGGGGAAGAACTGGAGAATTTCTGTTAGCTGTGGAGGTCACATTTCCCATGGCAGAGGATAGAAGATGCAAGTAGATAACCTTGAGAAGAAGCCTGGTGCACAGGGCTTCTCTCTTGGGATCCACTCAGGCGCTACAGGAGTTCTACATATCGTTGCAGCCTGATGTTAGCTGTGGCATTACTGCTTTTGAAGATAACTTCTGTGCATGCCTGCAATCATTTGGTTTTGACATGGAACGTTGTTGATCAAACAGAATCTTTTCAAAATTTGTATCATCTTTCTGGTCTTAGTCTTGTGAGGGAGGGGAAGAAGTGCTCTTTGTAATCGAGATGTCAGCAAGCCTTCTGTTGCAGTAGATGGAATGGGTTCCTTCTGTTTTCTTCTCTATAGTGAAAGTGTCCATCCCTTATTTTTTTTTCTTCTGTCATGCTGTGAGTGTGTTGGAAAGAGGGGATGAGATGGAGATTGTTGAATTTTGGCACCTGCCAGGTAACAGGAGTTTGGGGAATATTCATGAGTGTATGGGAAAGTTTTTCCACTCTCCTGAGCTGAGGATGTTGTTAAAGAGAATGTCTGTAGCTTTCAGGTTTCCTACCTGCTTCCCCTTTGATAGAGATGCATGAGGGAGCACCATGGAGTTCCAGCATTTTCAAAGCTTTTGGAGAACATGAGTATTTTTTTCTGTCCAGCATCCCCTGAGATTTCAGATAATGTTAAGGGACAAAGTCTCTCAAAACTAATTCTGCTGTCCTGAAAGTGTTTCTTTTTCTGAAGATAGCAGTGATGCTACAGGTAAGTCACTTATTATAGAGAATGTGTTTGAGAGGCTGATATCCTTTGTTGTCATTCAGTTGTGGTTTCTTTCTGTTGGATTAACTGAATGTTGCCTGGATTGAAATGTCTGTAGCAGCAAAGCACCACTGCCTGCTCTTGTTCCCCTCCTGCTACTGCGTGGCAGAGGTTGAGAAGGTGGAAGTAAGGACTAGTGAAAGAGGGACCTTGATGCGTTCCTTGGAGTGGATGCATTGGGCATTGAGGGGATGTTCTCACTGAAAATGCTGTGGTGTTACCTTGGTGGCTTTAGTTTGGCTGTATGATGAGTGGATCATGCTAATGACTGGGAACTGTGTATGGCATGGGGACTAAGTCCATGGGAAGACAGGTTCTTGCTGTGTTGTTCTGGCAGAGCATTGCTGCCTGACAAAAAGAAGTATGATCTTCAAGTTCATTCTCCAGGTGGAAGAGGAGGGTGGAAGAATGGCTGTTCATCGAGATGTGTGGGACGTGCTCAGGAGCTGTGGTTCCTCGTGCTTTTTTAGCCATCGAGGAGAGTTGTCTTGCTGGGCTGTGATGGGTTTGGGTTTCTGAATGAGAGATTCTGCTGCGTAGTTTGGAGTCTTTGGAGCCTTTTTCATTAGAGGTTTCCATACCTGGTGCTTGGGCTTCTGTTGAGAAGGGTGATGGATTCTGTTCTGCTGCAGCAGAGCTTTTCTTTGCCATATGAGTGCCTTGCTCTGTTATTTGCTGGGTGCTTGAGAGGACTGGAGGCTGAAGAGCGTGGCTTTCATCGTGAAGAGAGGGTAAGTTGGAAATGCATGGATGGGGTGAAAGCAGGAAGGCTTTTCTGTGACCAGAGGTATGGAAGGTGGTATGGAAGACGAATGAGAGCTCTTGCCAAAAGGCATGATGATGCTTCATATCAAGCGTGCTGGCACTGTTTTAAGAACATTTTGGTAATGGACAAAAAGAACACAAGAGACAAGGATGGAAGCAGAGGAGAAATGGAGGAAAAGACAGCACAGCGTGGCAAGAAAGAAAAAGAGAGGATGAAAGAGAGGAAGGGAGCAAAGTGGTGGAGAAAGGAAGAGAAAGAAAAGAGAAAGAGAAAGGAGGAGCAAAACAAAAGAAGAAAAGGAAAGACTCGATCGGAGAAAAAAATTAAGGAGGAAAGAAGAGATGCTTGAAGACATAACCAGCATGCTCTCATGTTATCTTGAGACACTGAATGGAGATGAGGAACTGAGCATCCTCAGAACTCAGGGACACTCTGCAATGCTCGATGAAGAGTGGGGAGTAAGAGGAGTAAGAGTTCATGCCAGAGGGCCTGTCCATCCTTCTTTGTGAGCGTGGTGTGTGGTTTGGGAATATATTTTATTAAAGAAAGTAAAGAACAGAACAGACAAAGATGGAAGTGGAAGAGCAGTGTAGGAAACATAGGCAGGGGAAGAGAATGGAAGACAAAGAAAAGAAAGAATATGAAGAGAAACGGAAAGAGAGACTAGCAGAAGGAAATAAAGAAGGAAAGGAAAAAGGAAGGTGAGAAAGGAAGCAGAGAAAAGAGGAAGCGAAGGGGTGATGACGAGCCCGCACCGAATTCACTTCTGGCCGCGGAGCGGAACTGGTCCGTAGCTGCTCCTCGCGTGGGCAGAGCACTGCGCTCCGGTGCTGCTGCCCCGTCATTAGCGGGGGTGGGTCCGTCTGTGACGGTATCCGCCGCGGCGCCGGCGCAGACTGGGAGCTGTCATCGAGGGAAGAGGAGAGAGAGGTAAGGAGTGACGCGAAAGGGGCGTAAAGAGCAGGGTAGGGCTGAGCAAGAATGAAAAGGGAGAATGGAGAACCGAAAAAACCCTAAGAATTTGAGTAAGGGAAAAGAAAAAAAAAGATAAGAAGCGCGTGATGAAATAGGAAGAAGGAAATCAAGAAACCTATGCAAGCGAAGAACACGGAATAAGAAAGCAGTGAAAGAAGAGAAGGGGAGGAAGAGGAAAGCGAGAGCTCAGCAGCCCGGATCCAGAGGATTGGGCGGTGTCGGGGAGCGTGTGAGGCGTTGGAGCAGCACACGGTGTCGCTGCAGGCTCAGAAACGGCGTGTCGGCGGCTCCGCCCCGGTGAGAGCGGCGGAGAGCCCGGCTGTGAGTGCGGGGGGGCGGCGCGGGCCGGGCAGGAGAGCCGGTGCATCCGGGCGGCGGCGGGGAGCCGTGCGGGATCCGGGCCGGTGCCGGCGGGGTCGGTGGCGATGGCGATGTGCGGCGTGTATCGGGATGCTTTGATATGGGTGCTGTTGCTGCAGGCGTCCTGGGCGTTGGTCGGCGGGCAGGTGCGGTACTCGGTGCCGGAGGAAGCGAAGGCCGGGACGGTGGTGGGCCGGCTGGCGCAGGACCTGGGCCTGGAGGCGGGCGAGGCGGAGGCGCGTCGTCTGCGGCTGGTGGCGCAGGGCCGGCGGGCGAGCGTGGAGGTGAGCGGGGCGAGCGGGGCGCTGGTGGTGAGCTCGCGGCTGGATCGGGAGGAGCTGTGCGGGAAGAGCGCGCCGTGCGCCCTGCGCCTGGAGGTGCTGGTGGAGCGGCCGCTGCGCGTCTTCCACGTGGAGCTGGAGGTCACCGACATCAACGACAACGCCCCGGTCTTCCCCGCCGCTCGTAAAAACCTCAGCATCGCGGAATTATCTACGCTACCGGGATCTCGGTTCCCGCTGGAGGGCGCGTCGGATGCAGATGTCGGAGCGAACGCGCAGCTCTCCTATAGCCTCAGCCCCAGCGAGCATTTCGCTTTGGATTTACAAAAAACCGAGGAAGAGGGTGAGTCCTTATTTCTTGTGCTCAGAAAGCCTCTGGATCGAGAGACGATGCCGTTTCACCATTTGGTGCTGACGGCGAGTGACGGGGGCCGTCCGCCGCTAACGGACACGGTGGAGCTGGTGATCTCGGTGCTGGACGCCAATGACAACGCTCCCCAGTTCAACCAGTCTGTGTATAAAGTGCAGCTTCCGGAAAATTCTGAACGCGGTACTATAGTGTTCATAGTAACAGCGTCGGATTTGGATGAGGGTACCAACGGGAATGTCTCGTACTCTCTGCAGAACTTGTTCCCTCAGGATGGAAGAGACGTTTTCGGGATCGACAGAAATAGCGGAGAGATCCAACTCCAGGGAGACTTAGACTTTGAGGACGTTGGTGTCTACCGCCTGCAGGTGGATGCTGTAGATGAGGGAAACCCACCTCTGTCTGGACACTGCAAAGTCGTGGTGGAGGTGCTGGACGTGAACGACAACGCGCCGGAGGTGTGGGTGACGTCGCTGTCGGTGCCGGTGCCGGAGGACGCGGCGGTGGGGACGGTGGTGGCTCTGCTGAGCGTGTCGGACCGGGACTCGGGGGCGAACGGGCGCGTGCGCTGCTCGGTGTGGCCGGCGGCGCCGTTCGGTCTGGTGTCGACGTTCGCGGGGTCGTACTCGCTGGTGCTGCGGGAGGCGCTGGACCGGGAGCGGGTGTCGGAGTACGAGGTGGAGGTGCGGGCGGAGGACGGCGGGGCGCCGCCGCTGCGCGCCAGCCGCGGTCTGCGGGTGCCGGTGTCGGACGTGAACGACAACGCGCCGGCGTTCGCGCAGGCCGTGTACACGGTGCTGGCGCGGGAGAACAACGCGGCGGGCGCGGAGCTGGCGCGGCTGTGGGCGCGGGACCCGGACGAGGCGGGCAACGGTCGCGTGAGCTACTCGGTGTCGGAGGGCGGCGGCGGGGCGTCGGTGTCGGGCGGCGGGTGGCGTCCGGCGTCGAGCTACGTGTCGGTGGACGCGGAGAGCGGGCGTCTGTGGGCGCTGCAGCCGCTGGACTACGAGGAGCTGCAGGTGCTGCAGTTCGAGGTGCGGGCAGTGGACGCGGGGGAGCCGGCGCTGTGCGGCAACGCCACGGTGCAGCTCTTCGTGCTGGACGAGAACGACAACGCGCCGGCGCTGCTGCCGCCTGTCGGCGGCGGGCCGGGCGTCGGGGCGTCGGGCTCGGCGGTGCCGGGGGCGCTGTGGGCGTGGGCGTCGTGGGGGGCGCCGGCGGGGCAGGTGGTGGCGAAGATCCGCGCGGTGGACGCGGACTCGGGCTACAACGCGTGGCTGCGCTACGAGCTGTGGGAGCCGCGGGGCAAGGGCCCGTTCCGCGTGGGGCTGTACAGCGGCGAGGTGAGCACGGCGCGGGCGCTGGAGGAGGCGGACGGCCCGCGGCAGCGCCTGGTCATCGTGGTGCGGGACCACGGCGAGCCGGCGCGCTCGGCCACGGCCACGCTGAGCGTGTCGCTGGTGGAGGGCGCCGAGGCGGCGCTGGCGGCCGCGGGCTCGTCGGGGTCGGGGCTGCGGCCGGCGGAGGGTGGCGCGTCGGCGGAGTCGACGACGACGACGACGACGAACGTGTGGCTGGTGGTGGCGATCTGCGCGGTGTCGAGCCTGTTCCTGCTGGCGGTGGTGCTGTACGGGGCGGCGCGCTGGGCGCCGCGGGCGGCCGTGCTGTCGGGGCCCGGGCCGGCCACGCTGGTGTGCGCCAGCGAAGTGGGGAGCTGGTCGTACTCGCAGCGCCAGAGCCGGAGCCTGTGCCTGGCGGACGGCGCGGGCAAGAGCGACCTGATGGTTTTCAGCCCCAACTTCCCTCCGCCGCCCGGCCCCGCGGCGAAGGAGACGCAGCCGGAGGCTCCCACTCTGCTGCAGACGGTCAGTGGCGCTCTCTTCCTCTTTTCCTCGTTTCTCTTCCCTTCCCCCGACGCTCTCTGCTCCTTTTGCCCTTCTCGCCCGTCCGGCCGCTGGGCAGGCGCTGGTGTGAGCCGGTCTCAGTCCCCGGGACTCAAGGCTGTGGGTGCTGTGTGGGCATCTTGGCATCTGCCTTTGTGTCCTGGCTGTAGTACCCCAGCTCTTTTTGATGGGGGTGAAGGGAATGATCTCCCCTAAAGGCAATCTCTGGTGTTATGTGGAGTGTCTTACCATCTTCTCTGATTCTCATGTGCAAGAGCAGTGATGCTAGGTGACGTGGGATTTCAGGAGTTTCCCTACCTGTGGTGGATTTTGTCCATTTTAATTCCCTCATCAGAGCTATAATGAAAGTGATGGAGGCGTTTTAGACTTCTTCCATGTGCTTTTGCAAGGATATTCTAACTCTGTTCAGTAGGGTAAAGTTTTCAGGCAGCGGACTGCGATGCACTGTACTTGTTAGATATGGCAAGTTTCCTTTTGTATTTCTGCATCCCTGAATCATGCTGTAGATTTCCATTCCTGGCATTTTGGATGGTCTTTCACTATGTGTGTTATCAGCATTGACAGGCTCAGGGAAGAACTGGAAACCTTCTCTTATAAGGACCCCAAATTCTCCTGAACATTAGGTAGCATTGTAATGTTGTGCTGTGCTCATGAGTTCCAAAATGTGGATCAGTTCCATCAGAGATAACAAAACTTGAAAGGTCAATTAAAGAGAGTCTGCCGAACACAGCATGTATGACATTATCTGCATGGTTTTTATGAGGGTCTCATTAATGGCAACAGTTATTGATTTCTACTCCTGACCAGTGAAGTGGCGTGACATACACTGGGCCACTTTGATGTTCTTTCAATATTTGCATCAGCAGCCACACACTTACAAAGGGAAAAATCAAACAGAACCCCCGGATAACAAACCCTAAATCCAAATTGTCCTACAGAACCAATATAATCTGTTAACACTGGGGGGATTGCCAACATTTGGGTTGTTTTGTCAAGAACATAATGAATTCCATCGCAATTTAGAGCTTTTCAGTTATCACCTTTTGAACATGAAAGTGCACTGCGCACAGTCTGTGTGATACAATTGGCATGTAGTTTTTTTAAAGCGGTCTCACTGTTTGGAAGGGTCCCCAAATGCTGGAGTGAGCTCTGATTTGTGCAGTAAAACAGAGGCATGTCAAGGAGGTGAATGTGGCAGTGGCCTTGAATAGGGCCTGTGCACCTGATGGGATGAAGGGTGACCTTGAGCAGTGGGAAGACTTGCCTGAACTGGAAATCTTTGGGAAGACCATGGGCCATGTGGTAAGGCAGTAGTGGCGGATGACTTTCTTGTCCTCAGAACACATCTCCCAGAGAGAAGTGGGAGCTACCCAAAGAAAAGCATGAAACAGGAAGGGCACAGACTGTTCCTGCCCAGGGTCCTTTCCCAGGCTCCCAGCATGTCTGGAGTTGGAGGCCTTCTGGATCTTGAGATAGTGTGTGATAGTAAAATGCCAAGAATGTCTTTTGAGTTTGAGAATATCTCCCACCAGGGATAGTCCCTTGTGTTGTTGCTGGCTGCTGTAGGAAATGTGTTGGGTAAGAGCTGGTGGGATGCTGCCTACTGAATACTGTCTGGTGAACCTTTTCGCTGCTGTTCTGGGAAAGTTGTTGTGGGAAGGCAGTGTTTCAACCTGCTGTCCTTGTGTAGTGGTGGCCATCTACAGCATTTCCACTGGTGTTGAAGTTGCCATGATGGTTAGTTGGTCCTACTGAGGCAGGATTTCTCAGGACACATGAGGAGGTGGGTGTAATCTCTGTGTGCTCGGCTTCCCCTATTTATGGACTTGCACCATCAGCCTTGGTAGGGATGGTGTGTCCTGTTGTCACATGTGGCTCATTCTGATGTCTGGACATACATGCTCAGCTCTGGTTTTCTAGAATTTGGTGTAGTTCTCCTGAAGAATAAGATCCATGTGGCCTGGGGTCAGAGGTGCCAGAGCTCCAATCAAAACGTTTTTAAGAGCTCCATTTCAATTTGAACCTTAGTGTGCAGAAAAGACATCACTCCATATGTTGTGGTGCCAAACATGAGGGAAGATGAGTATGTGTGAAGACCTGGGTCATGACGTGAGAGGGTTTTAGAGCTGAGGCATGTTTTTGTGGTGGAGCAACGTCTGGGTGTTGTGGCAGTGATGACACTGAGTAGGGCCTGTGTCTGCGTCACATGGTGTGTGACCTTAAGCAGGGATAAGTGTTGCCTGAGAGAAATGGATCTGCTGGGGAGAATGCAGTCTGTGTCATTGGGGAAGAACTGGAGAATTTCTGTTAGCTGTGGAGGTCACATTTCCCATGGCAGAGGATAGAAGATGCAAGTAGATAACCTTGAGAAGAAGCCTGGTGCACAGGGCTTCTCTCTTGGGATCCACTCAGGCGCTACAGGAGTTCTACATATCGTTGCAGCCTGATGTTAGCTGTGGCATTACTGCTTTTGAAGATAACTTCTGTGCATGCCTGCAATCATTTGGTTTTGACATGGAACGTTGTTGATCAAACAGAATCTTTTCAAAATTTGTATCATCTTTCTGGTCTTAGTCTTGTGAGGGAGGGGAAGAAGTGCTCTTTGTAATCGAGATGTCAGCAAGCCTTCTGTTGCAGTAGATGGAATGGGTTCCTTCTGTTTTCTTCTCTATAGTGAAAGTGTCCATCCCTTATTTTTTTTTCTTCTGTCATGCTGTGAGTGTGTTGGAAAGAGGGGATGAGATGGAGATTGTTGAATTTTGGCACCTGCCAGGTAACAGGAGTTTGGGGAATATTCATGAGTGTATGGGAAAGTTTTTCCACTCTCCTGAGCTGAGGATGTTGTTAAAGAGAATGTCTGTAGCTTTCAGGTTTCCTACCTGCTTCCCCTTTGATAGAGATGCATGAGGGAGCACCATGGAGTTCCAGCATTTTCAAAGCTTTTGGAGAACATGAGTATTTTTTTCTGTCCAGCATCCCCTGAGATTTCAGATAATGTTAAGGGACAAAGTCTCTCAAAACTAATTCTGCTGTCCTGAAAGTGTTTCTTTTTCTGAAGATAGCAGTGATGCTACAGGTAAGTCACTTATTATAGAGAATGTGTTTGAGAGGCTGATATCCTTTGTTGTCATTCAGTTGTGGTTTCTTTCTGTTGGATTAACTGAATGTTGCCTGGATTGAAATGTCTGTAGCAGCAAAGCACCACTGCCTGCTCTTGTTCCCCTCCTGCTACTGCGTGGCAGAGGTTGAGAAGGTGGAAGTAAGGACTAGTGAAAGAGGGACCTTGATGCGTTCCTTGGAGTGGATGCATTGGGCATTGAGGGGATGTTCTCACTGAAAATGCTGTGGTGTTACCTTGGTGGCTTTAGTTTGGCTGTATGATGAGTGGATCATGCTAATGACTGGGAACTGTGTATGGCATGGGGACTAAGTCCCTGGGAAGAGAGGTTCTTGCTGTGTTGTTCTGGCAGAGCATTGCTGCCTGACAAAAAGAAGTATGATCTTCAAGTTCATTCTCCAGGTGGAAGAGGAGGGTGGAAGAATGGCTGTTCATCGAGATGTGTGGGACGTGCTCAGGAGCTGTGGTTCCTCGTGCTTTTTTAGCCATCGAGGAGAGTTGTCTTGCTGGGCTGTGATGGGTTTGGGTTTCTGAATGAGAGATTCTGCTGCGTAGTTTGGAGTCTTTGGAGCCTTTTTCATTAGAGGTTTCCATACCTGGTGCTTGGGCTTCTGTTGAGAAGGGTGATGGATTCTGTTCTGCTGCAGCAGAGCTTTTCTTTGCCATATGAGTGCCTTGCTCTGTTATTTGCTGGGTGCTTGAGAGGACTGGAGGCTGAAGAGCGTGGCTTTCATCGTGAAGAGAGGGTAAGTTGGAAATGCATGGATGGGGTGAAAGCAGGAAGGCTTTTCTGTGACCAGAGGTATGGAAGGTGGTATGGAAGACGAATGAGAGCTCTTGCCAAAAGGCATGATGATGCTTCATATCAAGCGTGCTGGCACTGTTTTAAGAACATTTTGGTAATGGACAAAAAGAACACAAGAGACAAGGATGGAAGCAGAGGAGAAATGGAGGAAAAGACAGCACAGCGTGGCAAGAAAGAAAAAGAGAGGATGAAAGAGAGGAAGGGAGCAAAGTGGTGGAGAAAGGAAGAGAAAGAAAAGAGAAAGAGAAAGGAGGAGCAAAACAAAAGAAGAAAAGGAAAGACTCGATCGGAGAAAAAAATTAAGGAGGAAAGAAGAGATGCTTGAAGACATAACCAGCATGCTCTCATGTTATCTTGAGACACTGAATGGAGATGAGGAACTGAGCATCCTCAGAACTCAGGGACACTCTGCAATGCTCGATGAAGAGTGGGGAGTAAGAGGAGTAAGAGTTCATGCCAGAGGGCCTGTCCATCCTTCTTTGTGAGCGTGGTGTGTGGTTTGGGAATATATTTTATTAAAGAAAGTAAAGAACAGAACAGACAAAGATGGAAGTGGAAGAGGAGTGTAGGAAACATAGGCAGGGGAAGAGAATGGAAGACAAAGAAAAGAAAGAATATGAAGAGAAACGGAAAGAGAGACTAGCAGAAGGAAATAAAGAAGGAAAGGAAAAAGGAAGGTGAGAAAGGAAGCAGAGAAAAGAGGAAGCGAAGGGGTGATGACGAGCCCGCACCGAATTCACTTCTGGCCGCGGAGCGGAACTGGTCCGTAGCTGCTCCTCGCGTGGGCAGAGCACTGCGCTCCGGTGCTGCTGCCCCGTCATTAGCGGGGGTGGGTCCGTCTGTGACGGTATCCGCCGCGGCGCCGGCGCAGACTGGGAGCTGTCATCGAGGGAAGAGGAGAGAGAGGTAAGGAGTGACGCGAAAGGGGCGTAAAGAGCAGGGTAGGGCTGAGCAAGAATGAAAAGGGAGAATGGAGAACCGAAAAAACCCTAAGAATTTGAGTAAGGGAAAAGAAAAAAAAAGATAAGAAGCGCGTGATGAAATAGGAAGAAGGAAATCAAGAAACCTATGCAAGCGAAGAACACGGAATAAGAAAGCAGTGAAAGAAGAGAAGGGGAGGAAGAGGAAAGCGAGAGCTCAGCAGCCCGGATCCAGAGGATTGGGCGGTGTCGGGGAGCGTGTGAGGCGTTGGAGCAGCACACGGTGTCGCTGCAGGCTCAGAAACGGCGTGTCGGAGGCTCCGCCCCGGTGAGAGCGGCGGAGAGCCCGGCTGTGAGTGCGGGGGGGCGGCGCGGGCCGGGCAGGAGAGCCGGTGCATCCGGGCGGCGGCGGGGAGCCGTGCGGGATCCGGGCCGGTGCCGGCGGGGTCGGTGGCGATGGCGATGTGCGGCGTGTATCGGGATGCTTTGATATGGGTGCTGTTGCTGCAGGCGTCCTGGGCGTTGGTCGGCGGGCAGGTGCGGTACTCGGTGCCGGAGGAAGCGAAGGCCGGGACGGTGGTGGGCCGGCTGGCGCAGGACCTGGGCCTGGAGGCGGGCGAGGCGGAGGCGCGTCGTCTGCGGCTGGTGGCGCAGGGCCGGCGGGCGAGCGTGGAGGTGAGCGGGGCGAGCGGGGCGCTGGTGGTGAGCTCGCGGCTGGATCGGGAGGAGCTGTGCGGGAAGAGCGCGCCGTGCGCCCTGCGCCTGGAGGTGCTGGTGGAGCGGCCGCTGCGCGTCTTCCACGTGGAGCTGGAGGTCACCGACATCAACGACAACGCCCCGGTCTTCCCCGCCGCTCGTAAAAACCTCAGCATCGCGGAATTATCTACGCTACCGGGATCTCGGTTCCCGCTGGAGGGCGCGTCGGATGCAGATGTCGGAGCGAACGCGCAGCTCTCCTATAGCCTCAGCCCCAGCGAGCATTTCGCTTTGGATTTACAAAAAACCGAGGAAGAGGGTGAGTCCTTATTTCTTGTGCTCAGAAAGCCTCTGGATCGAGAGACGATGCCGTTTCACCATTTGGTGCTGACGGCGAGTGACGGGGGCCGTCCGCCGCTAACGGACACGGTGGAGCTGGTGATCTCGGTGCTGGACGCCAATGACAACGCTCCCCAGTTCAACCAGTCTGTGTATAAAGTGCAGCTTCCGGAAAATTCTGAACGCGGTACTATAGTGTTCATAGTAACAGCGTCGGATTTGGATGAGGGTACCAACGGGAATGTCTCGTACTCTCTGCAGAACTTGTTCCCTCAGGATGGAAGAGACGTTTTCGGGATCGACAGAAATAGCGGAGAGATCCAACTCCAGGGAGACTTAGACTTTGAGGACGTTGGTGTCTACCGCCTGCAGGTGGATGCTGTAGATGAGGGAAACCCACCTCTGTCTGGACACTGCAAAGTCGTGGTGGAGGTGCTGGACGTGAACGACAACGCGCCGGAGGTGTGGGTGACGTCGCTGTCGGTGCCGGTGCCGGAGGACGCGGCGGTGGGGACGGTGGTGGCTCTGCTGAGCGTGTCGGACCGGGACTCGGGGGCGAACGGGCGCGTGCGCTGCTCGGTGTGGCCGGCGGCGCCGTTCGGTCTGGTGTCGACGTTCGCGGGGTCGTACTCGCTGGTGCTGCGGGAGGCGCTGGACCGGGAGCGGGTGTCGGAGTACGAGGTGGAGGTGCGGGCGGAGGACGGCGGGGCGCCGCCGCTGCGCGCCAGCCGCGGTCTGCGGGTGCCGGTGTCGGACGTGAACGACAACGCGCCGGCGTTCGCGCAGGCCGTGTACACGGTGCTGGCGCGGGAGAACAACGCGGCGGGCGCGGAGCTGGCGCGGCTGTGGGCGCGGGACCCGGACGAGGCGGGCAACGGTCGCGTGAGCTACTCGGTGTCGGAGGGCGGCGGCGGGGCGTCGGTGTCGGGCGGCGGGTGGCGTCCGGCGTCGAGCTACGTGTCGGTGGACGCGGAGAGCGGGCGTCTGTGGGCGCTGCAGCCGCTGGACTACGAGGAGCTGCAGGTGCTGCAGTTCGAGGTGCGGGCAGTGGACGCGGGGGAGCCGGCGCTGTGCGGCAACGCCACGGTGCAGCTCTTCGTGCTGGACGAGAACGACAACGCGCCGGCGCTGCTGCCGCCTGTCGGCGGCGGGCCGGGCGTCGGGGCGTCGGGCTCGGCGGTGCCGGGGGCGCTGTGGGCGTGGGCGTCGTGGGGGGCGCCGGCGGGGCAGGTGGTGGCGAAGATCCGCGCGGTGGACGCGGACTCGGGCTACAACGCGTGGCTGCGCTACGAGCTGTGGGAGCCGCGGGGCAAGGGCCCGTTCCGCGTGGGGCTGTACAGCGGCGAGGTGAGCACGGCGCGGGCGCTGGAGGAGGCGGACGGCCCGCGGCAGCGCCTGGTCATCGTGGTGCGGGACCACGGCGAGCCGGCGCGCTCGGCCACGGCCACGCTGAGCGTGTCGCTGGTGGAGGGCGCCGAGGCGGCGCTGGCGGCCGCGGGCTCGTCGGGGTCGGGGCTGCGGCCGGCGGAGGGTGGCGCGTCGGCGGAGTCGACGACGACGACGACGACGAACGTGTGGCTGGTGGTGGCGATCTGCGCGGTGTCGAGCCTGTTCCTGCTGGCGGTGGTGCTGTACGGGGCGGCGCGCTGGGCGCCGCGGGCGGCCGTGCTGTCGGGGCCCGGGCCGGCCACGCTGGTGTGCGCCAGCGAAGTGGGGAGCTGGTCGTACTCGCAGCGCCAGAGCCGGAGCCTGTGCGTGGCGGACGGCGCGGGCAAGAGCGACCTGATGGTTTTCAGCCCCAACTTCCCTCCGCCGCCCGGCCCCGCGGCAGAGAACGGTTCTGCTGGGAAGGGGCCGTCTCTCTCCCCATTTGCTTCAGGCGCGGTAAGTGTATTCACAAATCACCTTTTTTTTCTTTCTCTTGGGTTGTTTTATTTACTCCTGAATTAGAAGAATAAGATCATGTTTTGTATTGAAAAGATTTGTGGAAATATACAGTCTAAATCCGTCCTGAACGGCAGACATGTTGAAGTTGGCTGCGTTTTGTTGTAGTGTTGCTTAATTTAGGTGTTTCATGGTTTTGCTTATTATTATTTGTGATGGTTTTTCTGATCTTAAGACCTCAATTGTATTGCCTTTTGGTCTTTTATTTTTTAACATGAGGCAATGTTCCTCAAGGAGAATTTACTGTAAAACTTTGGTCATTCCACTGGCCTTCTCGGAAACTCTTTCTGGTCATCTCTTCACCGTGCTAAGAGGGGAGGACCTACACAAATATTCAAAGTGTTGGTGAACCTTACATTTCTGCAAAATAAATTAAATTCATTGTTTACTTGCACAGTCTCTGAAGTTTTACCTTTTTGATTGGCACTGAGAACTTAGCTGATGTAATTCGCGAATTACAACTTCTCAATGCCAAAGGTATAATTTCAGAACCTGGCATCATCGTTCCAGAGTCAAGCACAGTTCTGGTGAAGCCACATTTTAACTCAACTGCTCAGCTTTGTGGTGTCCTACCTGGAAAATCTTTTGCCATTTTCCCACCTAGGTCTTCAGGGTCATCAAGTCTTTCTTCAGTTGTTCTTCTCAGCAGAGCTGTGTTTTTACACTGCCGTCTCTGCCATAAAAACTGCAGTTTTTACACTGCTCTGCAGGGTAATAGCTCCTATAATCTTTATTACATCACTCTGCATGGCTTTTTGAGATCCTTTGATGATCTATTAAATAGCACTGTTTTTGACAATGGTCTCTGCCCGACTGCTGTTGTTGACCTTCGTATTTCGCTGAAGTGACCAGGTTTGTTTTCCTGCCATCTGCTATCATGGCTCGAGCGTCTCTTCCAGCCTTATTTCATTTTATACAGAGTGTCTTTAGTTGTGTACTTTTTCCTGTCTTGCAGGTAGGGCAGCTTTTTCAGTTCTGTCTGCTTTGTGGTGCTGGTCTCCAATCTTTTCTTACACAGAAGTCTCTTCTCCTTTTTGATTCCTCTCTGGAAGAGAGATGATGCAAGGTGACCACAGTTGGATCACAGAACTCCACATTCTCTCTTCATCTTGCATTGCATAGTTTGTGAAGTACTACAGAATTATTATGGACATGGGCAAGATAGAAGCATTTAACATTGCCCTTTTCGAAGTATGATGTAAATGCAGTTTCTAATGTAAAATACTTAATGATGGAAGAGCATGAACTAAGGTAGGGGTGAAAAACACACAGCTGTGTTAGACAAGATGTATTGCTAGAGGGCTTGGTTTTGGTGGGCGAATATATCTGTAGAAGCACCTCAGCTATGGTTCCTGACTGTGCTAGTTCCATGTACCCTGCAGTGATAGGCTTTGAATACCCCATAAAATAAACTTATGTCTTATTGTGTGTGTGTCTTATGATGATCATGTGAATATGAACTGGGATGACACTTTGAAACTCCTGTGTTCCCTATAGCCTGCATGGTTTAGCTTGTTTTCCTCAGGAGATGTGTCAGTAATTGCGATTGAGAACCATGCTGCCAGGTAGTGTTCTCTCTTTGATTTCAGAATTTGTGTCCTTTGCCATCACTGTAGTTCACTGTCTTGTAGCCTCTTAAGATGAGCTTTACCGCGAGAGAATGATGTGAGCCTTCAGGTTTCATTTCTGTATTTGCCTTCATGGCAGTGGGTACAGGAATGCTGGCGATAAAGCAGGGATTTCAGAGTCTTGACAAAACCTGTTTGTTTTTCTAGCCCTGCTCTCCTGAAATCATTAACATTGATCCTTGAACTCTGCCCTGACAATGGAGACCTGGAAATAAATCCAGACAACTGTTAGAATAGCAACAGTGTAATTAAAGATGACCTATTGACAGACCTACTTGGATTGTTTTAGCATTTGGTATCTTCATTTGAGTTTGACCTCCTGTTGCATCATTTTTCTTCTGTGGTGGAACCAGCAACTCACTACCCTGTGAAATCCATTTCTTATTGCTGCCTGGCCTGCATGGCAGGTTAGCAGCCAGGGTCTGTGGTTGTGTAGAGAAGGAGCCATGATGTGTTTACATCAGTGGATAAGGTGGGAGTCTGGAAACATGGTGTAAGACAAACTGAACCTTGCCAGAGCAGTGATGTGACCCTTTTGTGTAGTGTTTAATTACATCATGGGTGGGTGGCTGTACTCTATATCCTGCAGTGGCTCATCTCCATCAGTAATGAGTGCATTGTCTTGCACTCTGAGTGACTGCCTGCCAAAAAAGGTAAGAAAGAACTTGTCATTCATTGTGCACCTACAAGTGGGGAATAAAACTTACAGGAAAAACATCACTGTGACACATAAAGTCTATTAAAGATGTTCCCTGAGCTATTTCACCTTTCCAAGAGGATTTGTGCTATGTGGGTTGTGCTTAGATAGATTGACATATAGAGTTAGGGAGTCACTGGTGGAGTTGAAAGCCTTTGGAATTTGTATGCATCTATGGTTTCTTATGTTGGACCTATACTTCAAAAGGCAAACCCATTCTGTTACAGACAGACAGTTATTCTTTGTAGCATGATGGCCTCATACTACTATTTACTGTATGAAAACCAAGGGGAGTTGTACCGCTACATCACTGTTACAAAGCCATGAAAAAGGAAGCAATTTCTGCTTGCTTTTAGCATTGCTGCACTAGACAAAAATAAATTCCGTGTGAATCTATGTCTTCTGGAGACCTGAGTAATTTCCACAGATGGAAGATCAAGGATACAGTCTTCTGGAGAGGAAACAACTGAACTTTCTTCGCAAAGAAAGAAAGAAAGAAATGAGGAAACTGAGTTATACTTCCTCAGCAAAGTGTAGGGGAGACAAAGCCGGAAGATCAGAAGTGGAGTAGCCTCTTTTCGATGAAGACCTTCCCAGGTGTCATTCCTGGGTTAATGGAGGTGTTTGAGGAAACATTTTGGCAAGTATCCATCATTTAAAATGCCTTTAGGAAAAGAAAGAGAAAAGAGAAGAGGGAAGAGGAGAGAAGAGCGAAGAAAAGCGAGAAGAAAAGGGAAGAGAGCAGAGAACAAAAGAGAAGAGGAAAAGAGAAGAGGAAAAGAGGAGAAAAGCAGAGAGATGAGGACAAGAGAGGAGAGAAACCCTCCACTTTTTATTGTTTTCGAAGAAGGGAAATTTTCCGAAGGGAAAGCGCTGAGTTTGGTGGCCGAGCGGGCGAGCCAAGGGCGCGTTCTTTCAGGAGCAGAGCGCGGCGGTCACAGGCGGCTGCTTGCGGAAGCAGACGCGGTCAGACACCAGGTGCCGCTGTTGGCCGTGAAGACGCCGGAAGCTTGCGAGGGGCGGCAGCTCCTCCCTGAACTGCTGTCACAGCCGTCGTCAGCGAAGCGGGAGGCAGGATGCGGCGGCCCGGGAGGAGCGGCGGCCCGCGTCTGCCGGGGAATCCCTAAGGCGAGCGACCGAGCGGCGGCGGGGAACCGTGCCTGCCCGGGTGGGTGCTGGCGGCGACGATGGGCAGCGTGTGTCGGGGTGCCGCGGCGCGGATGCTGGTGCTGCAGGCGGCCTGGGCGCTGGTCGGCGGGCAGGTGCGGTACTCGGTGCCGGAGGAAGCGAAGGCCGGGACGGTGGTGGGCCGGCTGGCGCAGGACCTGGGCCTGGAGGCGGGCGAGCCGGAGGCGCGTCGGCTGCGGCTGGTGGCGCAGGGCCGGCGGGCGAGCGTGGAGGTGAGCGGGGCGAGCGGGGCGCTGGTGGTGAGCTCGCGGCTGGACCGGGAGGAGCTGTGCGGGAAGAGCGCGCCGTGCGCCCTGCGCCTGGAGGTGCTGGTGGAGCGGCCGCTGCGCGTCTTCCACGTGGAGCTGGAGGTTACCGACATCAACGACAACGCCCCGGTCTTCCGTGTAAAAGAGGAAGCCCTTAACATCGCGGAATTGTCTCTGCCGGGGTCTCGGTTCCCGCTGGAGGGCGCATCGGATGCAGATGTCGGAGCCAACGCGCAGCTCTCCTATAGCCTCAGCCCCAGCGAGCACTTTGGTTTGGATATACAAAAAAACGAGAAGGAGGATGAGTCCTTATTCCTGGTACTCAGGAAACCTCTGGACCGCGAGACGATTCCGGTTCACCGTCTGGTGCTGATGGCGAGTGACGGAGGCCGTCCGCAGCTTACAGGCACTGTAGAGCTGGTGATCTCGGTGATGGACGCCAACGACAACGCACCCCAGTTCAACCAGTCGGTGTATAAAGTGAAAATTTTGGAGGGTTCAGAGCCAGGGACTCAGTTAATCGCGCTCAGTGCTACAGATTTGGACGAAGGCATTAGTAGTAATGTTATATATTTATTTAGTAGGCATGTCACTGCAGGAGTTAAAGAAATGTTCTCCATCGACGAAAACAAAGGAGAAATCAGACTTCGGGGGAATTTAGACTACGAAGTAATGGATAGTTACGAGATCCAGATAGAAGCAAGAGACAAAGGCTTCCCACCGCTGTCAGGTCACTGCAAGGTGGTGGTGGAGGTGCTGGACGTGAACGACAACGCGCCGGAGGTGTGGGTGACGTCGCTGTCGTTGCCGGTGCCGGAGGACGCGGCGGTGGGGACGGTGGTGGCTCTGCTGAGCGTGTCGGACCGGGACTCGGGGGCGAACGGGCGCGTGCGCTGCTCGGTGTGGCCGGCGGCGCCGTTCGGTCTGGTGTCGACATTCGCGGGGTCGTACTCGCTGGTGCTGCGGGAGGCGCTGGACCGGGAGCGGGTGTCGGAGTACGAGGTGGAGGTGCGGGCGGAGGACGGCGGGGCGCCGCCGCTGCGCGCCAGCCGCGGTCTGCGGGTGCCGGTGTCGGACGTGAACGACAACGCGCCGGCGTTCGCGCAGGCCGTGTACACGGTGCTGGCGCGGGAGAACAACGCGGCGGGCGCGGAGCTGGCGCGGCTGTGGGCGCGGGACCCGGACGAGGCGGGCAACGGTCGCGTGAGCTACTCGGTGTCAGAGGGCGGCGGCGGGGCGTCGGTGTCGGGCGGCGGGTGGCGTCCGGCGTCGAGCTACGTGTCGGTGGACGCGGAGAGCGGGCGTCTGTGGGCGCTGCAGCCGCTGGACTACGAGGAACTGCAGATGCTGCAGTTCGAGGTGCGGGCGGTGGACGCGGGGGAGCCGGCGCTGTGCGGCAACGCCACGGTGCAGCTCTTCGTGCTGGACGAGAACGACAACGCGCCGGCGCTGCTGCCGCCTGCCGGCGGCGGGCCGGGCGTCGGGGCGTCGGGCTCGGCGGTGCCGGGAGCGCTGTGGGCGTGGGCGTCGTGGGGGGCGCCGGCGGGGCAGGTGGTGGCGAAGATCCGCGCGGTGGACGCGGACTCGGGCTACAACGCGTGGCTGCGCTACGAGCTGTGGGAGCCGCGGGGCAAGGGCCCGTTCCGCGTGGGGCTGTACAGCGGCGAGGTGAGCACGGCGCGGGCGCTGGAGGAGGCGGACGGCCCGCGGCAGCGCCTGGTCATCGTGGTGCGGGACCACGGCGAGCCGGCGCGCTCGGCCACGGCCACGCTGAGCGTGTCGCTGGTGGAGGGCGCCGAGGCGGCGCTGGCGGCCGCGGGCTCGTCGGGGACGAGGCTGCGGCCGGCGGCGGCCGCGGAGGGTGGCGCGGCGCCATCGGCGACGACGACGAACGTGTGGCTGGTGGTGGCGATCTGCGCGGTGTCGAGCCTATTCCTGCTGGCGGTGGTGCTGTACGGGGCGGCGCGCTGGGCGCCGCGGGCGGCCGTGCTGTCGGGGCCCGGGCCGGCCACGCTGGTGTGCGCCAGCGAAGTGGGGAGCTGGTCGTACTCGCAGCGCCAGAGCCGGAGCCTGTGCGTGGCGGACGGCGCGGGCAAGAGCGACCTGATGGTTTTCAGCCCCAACTTCCCTCCGCCGCCCGGCCCCGCGGCAGAGAACGGTTCTGCTGGGAAGGGGCCGTCTCTCTCCCCATTTGCTTCAGGCGAGGTAAGTGTATTCGCAAGTTGGTTGGTTTGTTGTTTTTTTTTCCCTTTCTCTCAGATAGTTGTGTTTATTCGTCACTTTCAATGGATAATTGATGTATCAACACACCTTTTCCTGTGGTAGTATTTTTACGATGTGAGTTTTAGACTTTTTTTTGTTCTTGATCTAGCCATAGTTATCCTTGTTAGACGCGCGTGTTCCCCTTTTGAAAACTCACTGTTTGGCTATCTGTTCTTTTCACAATAATTCCATATCACCATTTCTTTTATTTCTCTTCCCTAGGACATTATGTTTACCCATATTCTTATGGCTGTAAGTTGTGGGGTTTTTTCCCCACTACTTGGCGTCAAATGACAGTAGTGGCTTTAGCAGATCTTTCATTTACCTTTTTTAGTGTTTTTCAACACCCGAGAGTTGTCCAGGTGTTTGGTTGCTCCCTCAAGCTGACTGCAATTAGAGCACTAGTTATCTTTGAAACCAGCTGTGATTACACTTGGTTTGATGAACATTGTGTTCAGCTGTACAAGGGCTCGCTTGGTTTTTTATTGCTTCTGAAGTGCCTTGGTTCGTGTTTTGAAATTTTAACAAGCTGAACTATGTTAAGTGCCAGGTATGGGGTGCAGGGAGCGTCAGAAATTTTGGTGGAGGTTCTGAGTACTCTTCTGCTTCTGGAAGTCCATTTAAAACGTGGGGGGAAGTGGAGCGAGATAGAGAATTCTGTGGAGATCTGTTTGAGGAGGGGTTACTCTCCGGTCTCCTTTTGCGACGCTGTCCCGCCGTCCTCGTGTTGTTCTGGCATCCGTTCTACCCCATCCGCCCCAGTAACGTGCTGTGGGGAGGACAATTGAAAGTCGGTGGAAGTCGAGAAAGGGAGGAGGTGTGGTTAAGGGAAAAGTGGAAGCTGGAGCGTCTATATACTGAGTAAGCTGGAGATGGTGGTTAGAAAACGTTTGGTTCTCCCAGCGGAAGTAGCAGGGAAACACAGATTCAGCGAGAAGGATATTTTCTGTACTGATTTCCACATCGATTTCTCTCTGTGGAGTGTGATTGCTTAATTACCGGGTTGTTTTAATACCGTTATAGAAAGAGGTGATCCTGGTCATGCCCTGAATCAACTCTTTCAGATGAAATGTCCAGGGTCATGTTTAGTGTTCCTTGTTTGATGTTAGGAACTGGATAGAACTTCTACAGGGAAAAGCGCAGGTCTCTCTGATTTAATTTGTGTTATAACATAAAAACAATGCCCGTAGGGCTGCCGGAGTAGTAAAAACAAGGAGTACTTGTGTATCATTCTTTCATGTTACACGCTCAATTCACCAAGGACACTTGTTTGGAGAACGACCATAGTTTTATTGCAAAGTGATGTATCTGTAATGCAGCTTTTTTTTGTTTTTTTTAGTGAATGTACATTTTGTTGGGTTTTATACTAATAGAAATGTGTTAGATGAAAAACATGGACTAAAAAAAAATAAACTTGCATATCCTTGTTTCCAAGATGACAAGGATGGTGCTCACGAGTGTACAGCACAAGCTGGAACCTGCCTGGCTGGGAGGCAGCCCTGTGGTAAGGGACCTCTAAGTCCTGGTGGACACAAGTTCAATAGAAGCGAGCAGTGTGCAGCTGTAGCAAAGAAAACCATTAGGATGCTCATCAACAAAGGCAACACCAGCAGAGATAAAGAAGTCGTTATCCCGCTCAGTGCTTGTCAGGCCACACCTGGAATACTGTGTCCAGTTTTGATCCCTGTTATACAAAATAGATGTGGACAGGTTGGAAAGGGTCCAGAGATTGGCCAGAAAGATGATCTAAGGACTGAGAAGCCGTATGAGGAAAGGCTGAGAGAGATGGGCTTGTTCAGCCTTGAGAAAAGAGGGCTCAGGGAGATCTTATCACCAGGTTCCAGTATTTAAAGGGTGGGTACAAAGAAGATGGAGACTCCCTTTTTACAAGGAGTTACGTGGAGAAGACGAGGGGTATTGAGACAAGACACTGCCGGGGAGATTCAGGTTGGACAGTAGAGGAAAATTTTTCACAATGAGAACAACCATCCATTGGAATATTCTCAGGGAAGTGGTGGATTCCCCAGTGTTGAACGCTTTTAAGATTCGGCTGGACAAGGTGCTGGGCCATCTAGTTTGGGTCATGTTTTGCCAAGAAAAGCTGGACCAGATGATCCTTGAGGTCTCTTCCAACCTGGGATTTTATGATTCTATGTCCGTCTTGGAAAAGACGTAAGAGTGGGTTGTCTCCTGCTCATCCACAGAAAAACGGGAGCGTGTCCTACAAATTCCTCTTTCCTTTCTGCATCTACTTTAGATGGCTTTTCCTTTGAGTTCTTTGTGTATTTGCTGGGGATTGTTTTTCTCCTCTCCTTTGATCATGTCTGATTGCTGATGTGCTTGAGGGGAGTGAGTCATCACCTCTTCAGTATGCGCGAATTACCTTCCCTTGGGAGTAGCAAGGCTTATCCCAGAGTTGTAGATCTGTCGCTTTCTTCCCTTAGTTCACATGGATGGGATGGAAGGCAGAAACAGCAAACCGCGAAGCTTCTGGTTCCATTTATAAGAAAGTTTAACTAATTTTTTAGAAGTGGATCAAAAAACACGGGGGTAGGAAGCACCTCTTTTCCTTGGACGATGATTAAGGGTGATGTGGAGTTTCTTAATGCCGATCGTTTGGGGCAGGACAGGCTTTGGGTTCCGTATGTTTTCTCTTGGTTTCTCTGACTGCAGTAATGAATTGAAGATCTGAAAGGGATTTACTATAGACATACACTGTCAGGAAGTATTTTCATGTTTCTTTCAGAAACATAAAGCAATCTTGACTTTAGAAACGAAGCTCGTGCATGCATTTACTTCTTGGCGTGGTCTGGGCAGGAATCGTTAACAGAAGGCGCTAGAATATTCAGTCAGTGCCTTGAATAGAAGATACTGAGTTCGCGCAGGGTTTTTCGGTCGCTGAAAGCCCAGGCTCTCATCTCATCCCTCCCCATGTTGGTTTGGAGGATGACGCTGGTGAACAGCTCTGCTGTCGGCGTAACGTGCGGGCGGCCGCTGGGCAGCGCTTCCGCGGGAGCTCCGGGAGCGGAGCGGCGGCTACAGCGCCCACCCCGCTGAGGTGGCCGGTGGCTGTATTGCAGCCTCGTAACTGGGGGATTTACAGGCAGGGAGATGCTCGGAGAAGCTGCTGGAGACGTCGGATGTTCGGCTCGGAGCTGCTCCGGAGCACGAGCGAGTCTGGTCCCCCGAGCCCGCTGTCTCTGCTGTCTTCCCCCGCGGCAGCTTCCTTCAAGCCCGGTGGGTTCTCACTGGGAGTACATAGACCGATGTGTGCCCTCGCTTTCAGGAGACGAGTTCTTGCCTGCGACATACTCAGTGGCACGTTCTGGGTCCGTATTCCTGTGGCACGATGTGGGTAATGAGGATTTTCGTGGGCTTCGCTGAACTCTAGAAATCCTCTGTGGACGAGATTGTTCTTCCGGGCTGCTTTTAGTCATCTTGTCTCCCACTGTCCCTACGCAGGAGATGCGAGCTCCCGTGGCTTGTTGAAGGGCATCCTGACATTGCCGCCCGCTCTGCCAATCCCCGCGGAGGGGCGGTCGGAGCTTCTGGAGCAACAGCGGAGCTGCTCCGCTCCCACGGGTGACGGCTCTCACGGAGGCGTTGCGAGCTGCCTGTCAGGCGGGACCCCGAGAGGGAGGAGCACAGTTTTTCGGGCTGCTTGGGGCACCGCCGTCCCTGCGCTGCTCCCCGCCCGGGGGAGCCCTCCTGGAAAGCGGTAGCGAGGATCTTCCACCTCCGTCCGCGGCTCCGCGCTGGCTAATTGTCCTCGTTCCAAAGAGGAGCTCCGCTTTCCTCCGTCCGCAGGCAGGTCCTGTTTACTGCCGGGCTCCCGTCAGCGGACGAGTCCATCCAGGCGGAGATAAGGACTGGGGCTCCTGGCGGGTCCGAGGGCAGCTGTCGCCGTTGTCGCTCTGCCGGGCGGATTCAGCCCCTCCTGCTGTCTCCCGCTGAAGCTCTGTGTCCTAGTTTAGCACCAGTGCGCGCCCTAGGATTTTTCCACGCCTCTACGAGAGGGAAGTATCCTACAAACTGCCGCCGAGGGCTCCGCTCCGCGCCCGCACCGCCTCCGCGGAAATGGCGCCTTCAAACACGCGTGGTCCTTCGTGTGTTGCAGCTGTGTGCTCTGCAGCCCCAAGATAACCCGGGTTTACTAGTCGCTCTATTCGCCTTCCCTCCCCTCACCTCCTTTGTTGGCTTAACAGTCCCTTTTTCCTGCTGCCATTGTTCTGAGCACACTGTGCACGGCCGGACTCATGACGTCTTATTACATATTATTATCCCAGGGAATGATAGGCTAAAAATATAAGACGGGGCGGGAGGAAGAGCACGGGGAGGTTCTGAGGCGGTGTAAATGCAGTATTGTCGGGCGGAGGGGCGTGGAAGAAGTGTTCTGGGAGCGGCACGGCGTGAGAAGGGTTGTGCGGTGGTGAGGGGGACCTCAGAGCTCTGGCCCATGCCCAAGCGTTGAATTTCTCGGTTCAAACCGGCCTTAAGAATGGGTCAAGCCCTAGAAAGGGAATAGGAAGCGGTTTGGAGATGGCAAAGTGAAGGCAAAGGTGACATCAAAGATAAGGGGATTTAACCATTATCAGCTGTGATAACAAGGGAAGTGTCTACATTGATGGTGTTTAATGTGACTGATGTGCAAATAACGTCATTAGGGTAAGCGACTTAAGATGGAGAAAACTTTGAGACTGGAGAGCCTGAAAAGAGGGATTAGGTGGAAGGGCGGCCAAATAAGCGTGAGAGTGGAGGAACTGAGACAACAGGACAAGGAATGCCCAAATACTAAAGCAGGTTTGTAAGGTTTAAAAACGTTTAAAAAGAATCGATGGCATGTTCCCTTAGAGCCCTCTAAACAAGCATTAGGCAATGCTACAAAATTAAAAGTAGCAGAAGGCTGAAGAAGTTATTTCGATGCTAAATGAGTAGTAAAGGAGTGAATTAAAGACAGATTTAGTGTAGGCTGCCAGATGCTTCTCAGAACGTGAGTAGATCTTGGAAAGAGGCAAATGTGTGATTATTTTGGCCATCGAGCATTGAGCAGTTTCTGCTAACGCTGCTGGTATTTCAGGCTCTGGAATGCACAACCACAGCTTGTTATTACAATACTAAGATTTATAGAAAATCTGCCTTTGAGAGGGTTTATGTGTTCCACAGGAAGACCTTGGGCCCAGAATTCTTGGGTTTCTTCACTGCAAATCCAGTAACAGATGGGCGAGCAGAGGTTGTGTGTTTTACCTGTGTTTGTCCCTGGGGCACCAACACCCAGCTGCCCCAGCCTTCCCAGGAGAGTGGATTTATCTTCACTGCAGGCCAATGTTAAGGGAAATTCATCAGTCTTTCCCGTGGCTTTGATAGGTGTTACTGCATTGGTTCAGGGTGTTTATGACTGTGCATCACCGCAGAGCAGTAACGTTAGCAGCTCTTTCATATATTGTAGATGACATTGTATCTTGGCAGAAGAGGAGTCCAGGGCAAATTTGGGACGGGGGAGTCTGAATGACGGTTTTATGGTGATTAGGTGGGAATTGGGGATTTCTGCAGTTAGCAATTGAGTAAAAACCCACCAAAGTAAATGTACAGTAAATACTTGACGTATATTGTGTACAACAGTGCACTGAACAAGCTTACGTAGTGTGTGAATTAAGGGGGGTGCACTCCCAGCTCCTGTAGCTCTAACAGCTATTGGAACGTCAACACAGTAGAAGTAAAATACAACACTCAGGTACTGCCAGGGGTGCCTGGAATGAAAAAGTAATACTATCTGCAGGTACTGATGAAGACCCACTCCGGTGCAGGTAGGATGGGAACCTCACCGTGAGGTTTTGCTGAGTTGTGAGGATGTAAACAGATGTATTGATTTTTTTGGTATTATTATTTAATGTACAACTTCTGACTGTGCTCCCAATTCTCTCCTGTTTTGAAAAGCCCTGATATTATGTATAATTGAAATGTTCTTTTTCACTTGCCTGGAAATTCTCAGCTGCATAAAGAAACACAATGAATGCAAGAAGAGTTGAGATTTGTCCTTGTCGCCCATTTATAGCCTCTTGCTTTTGAGCAATCAGGATCTCATGGTAACAAGCTCTCACAGAAGGAAGCTGAAAGTGGAGGAGACTGCAGGGGTTGTCAGGGCTTGAGGACCATCTGTGTAAACTGCTGCTGAAGGTCATTCCAGGAAGGTTTTCCAGGACGATATTTGGAAATGCTTTCTGCCCTCAACCACATTTGCAAACTGTGCCCGTGGTGCAAAAAGTCAGGGGAGCAGAGAGATCTGATTTTATTTTTTTTCAGTTGTGATCTGCTGTCTCTGTGTGCTATCAGATCATCTTTCCTCACAGTTCTGGGCATGTCCTAAATCCAGTATCTCTCTGCTGCCGACATTTACTTCTTTACAAGTAATTTCACTGCAGCAGCCCACCCGAGCCATCCCCATCCTGCTTTGGCGGGCTGGATGGGAGTTCATCTGTGGCTGAGTCACCCCACTGGGGACTGTCGGAAGAGAGATCCCTCTCTCTAATAATCGGTGTTAATTTACCTTGTCCAGAAGACGAAGCAGGAAAGAAGCTTTTTTTCCCCCTTTCCTTCTCTCTTCCTTTTTATTTCCTTCTCTCTTTCTTTTTACTTTTTCTTTTGTCCAACCCTTTTCCCTTTTTTTATAAGTTTCACAGGGGTAGAACCGACTGCCTCCTGTAATTGTGCTCTTAAAACCCCTCTGGGAAACGCTGTGCCTAGCCGGAGCCTGCCTGGGCTGCGCTGCCCCGTGTTTAGCCGATGCCTGTCACTTCTCATACGCGTTTCTCTTCCACCGCGGTGCGCTGACAGCGTGCGGCCCCGCACCCTCTCGCCGCTTCTCCCGCAAGGAGCGGAGGGAGAGGAGGACGGAGGACGCGGGGGGGGCATCTCTCCTTCACGGAAACACATCCATGCGCGGACTCAGGGGGCACGGAGCCCCCTCGGATCTCCTCGTTAAAAAGCAAGAAGAAAATGAGAGGGGGAGAAGCGACGGCTGGGGGAGCGCAGACCCCCCCCTTCGACCAACACACACACACCCCGCCCCGGCGGCGCAGGTGACACCGCGGCCTCTGGGTGGCGTCTAAGGGACGCGCGGAGCTGCCGCGCCGGGCACAGCGAGCGGCGGGCGCAGCGCAGCGGAGCTGCCGCCTTTGCCCTCACGGTAACCGGCGGCTTGGGGAGGGTGGGAACCGCGGAGCTGCCGCGGAGCCGCCGCGGAGCCGGGGCGCCTCCCGCGCTTGCAGCGAACTTCTCGCCTTGCCATTGGTGCGCCCCGGTGCCCGTTCACTTCGCGCTTGGAACTTGGGGTGTTTGCTGAATTCTGGATGATGTTCCTGCTGTGCCGGTCTGCGGGGAGCTGAGCCGGGGAGGAAGAATGCGGGTCTATCTAATGCTTTTCTGCCTTATTTGCTGCACCGCGAACGGGCAAGTAGTGTATTCCATCGCTGAGGAAACAGAGCGTGGAGTGTCTGTTGGGAACATAGCAAAGGATTTCGGAATAGATGCAGCTACACTTTTATCTCGGAAATTTCGCATGATCGCCGGTTCAAGTAAGCAATATTTTAATATAAATGCCAGCACGGGAGCTTTGGCTGTTAGCGAGTCCATAGACAGAGAGCAGCTTTGTGAATTAAAGTCTCCCTGTCTTCTGAATTATGAACTCGTGTTAGAAAACCCTCTAGAGCTTTATAGGTTGGAATTTAAAGTCTTGGACATAAATGACAACTCCCCTAGCTTTTCCTTAAGTGAACATCATATAAATGTGCCTGAGTTCCTGCCACCCGGGGCACGGTTTACACTCCCCAATGCCCAAGATCTTGATGAAGGTACCAACAGTGTCCAGAATTACACGCTGAGCCCTGATGAACATTTCCATTTGGAAATGCAGACACGCGGGGATGGGAGTAAATATCCTGAATTGGTGCTGAAGAAAGCCTTAGACAGGGAGCAGCAAGCCATTCACAGACTTGTCCTTACAGCCAAAGACGGTGGGAATCCTCCGAAGTCTGGTGATGTCCCAGTCATTGTGACAGTGCTGGATACCAATGACAACGCACCAGAATTTGAGCACTCAGTCTACAGGGCGAGTATCTTGGAGAACTCCCCCAGTGGCACTTTGGTAGCCCAAGTGCATGCCACGGACTTAGATGAAGGTCCAAATGGAGAAATCAGGTATTCCTTTAGCAATACTACTTCTGCTGATCTACAGCGAATGTTCGTAATTCACCCACACAGTGGGGAGGTGACAGTCAATGGCATTTTAGCTGTTCAGAGACCTCTCCTTGAGATGCTTATTGAGGCAAGGGATAATGGGGCGTTTGGCATGTCCAGCACAGCTAAGCTGCTGGTGGAGATCACTGATGTGAACAATCATGGCCCAGAGATAACAGTTACATCCCTTTCCAATCCCATTCCTGAGGATGCTGTTCCTGGCACAGTGATAGCTCTGCTGAGTATTTTGGATAAGGATCCTGGAGAGAATGGGAAAGTAACCTGCCAGATCCCTGATAACCTTCCCTTCCAGTTAAAACCTTCCCTTGAAAACTACTACAGCCTGGTCACCAGTGAGCTGCTGGATCGAGAGCTGATCAGTGGGTACAACATCACTATCACTGCCGCAGACTTGGGCTCACCACCCATCACCACTCAGAAGACCCTTTGGGTGCAGATTTCTGATGTGAATGATAACCCCCCTGTCTTCAGTGCTGACACATTTGATGTGTTTGTGGAGGAGAACAATCCACTTGGTGCTTTTCTCTGCCAGGTCTCAGCATCTGACCCTGATATGGGCGAGAACGGACGAGTCACTTATGTACTCAGGAATTCCACAGTTGCAGGCAGTGCCCTGGCCAGCTTTTTGTCTGTGAGCTTGGCCAACGGGAGCATCTATGCAAAACGTGCCTTTGACTTTGAGCAGCTTAGGAGCTTCTTTTTCCAAGTGGAAGCCAAGGACAATGGGTCACCACCCTTGAGTGCTGCCATAACTGTGCATGTTTACATCTCAGACCAGAATGACAATGCCCCAGCCATCCTGTACCCCACCAGCCAGAATGGTTCAATAGCAGTGGAAGTTGTGCCCCGCCTGGCTGATGAGGATTACTTGGTGACCAAAGTGGTAGCTGATGATGAAGACAATGCGCAGAATGCCTGGCTTTCCTATCACATTGCCCACTCCTCTGACTCCACCCTGTTCCACTTGGCACCACACTCTGGTGAGCTGCGCACCACACGCTCCTTGCGGTCCACTGACTTTCTCAAGCATAAGGTGGTTGTGGTGGTGCGGGATCATGGGGATCCACCACTCTCCTCTACTGTGACTGTGGGCATCCTGCTGGCTGACACCCTGCCCCAGGCACTGCCAGATTTTGATGACAATGGGGAGCCACCACCACTGCTCAGTGCTACAAACATCTACTTGATTGTTTCCCTTGCCTGTGTCTCCTTCATCTTTGCGGCATTCCTCCTCTTTCTTGCCATTGTGTGGCTGTGCCGCTGCCAGACTTGCTGCTGCACTGGCTGCTGCTGCCCAGCTGATGAGTATGAAAAGTATTGCTATAGCATACGCATGCTTCCTAGTTCCCATCTCCCACCAGATGTGTTGGAGGTCACTGGTGTGGGTAAACTGACTCATACCTACCTGTACAGGGCATCTGTGGGTCTTGGGCTTAGTAACGGCAGCATCCCAAATGGTGGTGCTGGGAACATTCCCAGCAGTTCAAGGTTACAAGTGCCAGGACCCTGCATCCAAGTGCAGAAGGTCCAAAGTGATCGGTTGAGTGCTGTCCTCATGGTAAGTACTTCTTCCTTTCCCCTTTTTTCTCCCAGTCATGTGGCCTTGCACCTACACTGGGTTGCTCTCAGTGCAGAAGAAGGTACTGAGGGTATTTGCAGGAGAGCAAGTGTCGTTTCATGGCACCTGGAAGAAACTTCAGTTCCTCTTATAACTTCCCTAAAGCCAAAATGTCTTTGGGTGAAATATGGTCATTGGATGACAAAAGAGATCTTTTTGCCCCACATTCAGACATAACTGAAGGTAAAGAAGATGTAAGTGAAAACTAAATACCTTGCAGTACCTTAAATACTGAGCTGTTGTCTTCAGATAGCTATGTAGGGGCGTGATAAAGGTCCATGCTAGTTTCTAATTTATGTGTTCTTCTGATCTACACTGTATGGAGCCTGTGATTCCTGATATTTTTTCATTGAGGGGTGAGTAGTTTGCTGAGCCAGGATGCTGGTTTACAATGCCCAATGGTAGAATAGCAGGAAATCAATATCCAGCACCTCTTTAGGACACGTAGTTTGTAGTGTTCATCTCCCTTCCCAAGCAATCCACAGGTTTTGTATATCTGAAAGAATACTCTTGTGAGCCTCTGGTTTCTTCTCAGTAGTGTGAATGGGTGACTTTCCAGGAGAAAATATCTTCCTTTGATTACAGTGTAGGGCTACAAGGTGGGATACGTCTGCAGGTCTGATCTGTTGGGTGTTGCTGTATCACTTGTCCAAGATTCAGTTTTGTTATATGCAAAATAACACCAATTGCATTTTAGTAGGTGCTGTGAGTTGTCTTTATACTGTTGTCAAATTTTAAGATGTTTTGCCTGCAGACTGTCAAATTTTCTTGGTGTGTGTAACAGCAACTAACCACTGTTGGCTCCGTCCAGGCCAGTACTCTGTGGTAAGAGCTACTCCAAATGTTTCTAAGGAAAATGTATGAACCCATGTTTAGACAGACGTGGTGTAATCTGCTTTGTGCGGTTGTTTTTATCCTAGTTTGCAATTATTAGAGGTTGTTCTAAGTCTGTAACGGTTATGTTTGTTTTCGTTTTTGAAATCATTATTGTACCTTTAAATACATGTAAATGGCCAGCCTCTTTCTGAACCCTGATGTAAGGGTAGGTTCAGCAACTTCTTTAGATAATCAAATACGTACTCAGATATATAGCACTTCATTTTATAAGCCTTGAATTTCCAAGTAGTGATTTTTAGTAAGCGTTCCTTTGTTCAAGAAAAGGTTCCTGATTTGCTTTTAACTATGCAATCGATTTATCTTGCTTTCTTTTATTTATCTGTTGGCACTGTGAAATAGGTTTGTGGGTTGCAGGTTTTTGGTTTTGGTTGTTTCCCCTCTCCTTCACAAAATGAGTGAATACTTTTTCCGCATAAATCCTACTGACAAGGAAAGATCTTTTCTCAAATATTTATGATATGATTTATTCATAATGGTTTACCTAGTGTTTAATCAAAGTCATAATCAGTTTTATATTCTGTTCTCTATAGTGGTAGAGGGTTGCGCATCCTGGGTCTCTCACTATGCAAAGGGATGTGTGTGGAGTAACTAAATCTTGAAGAAACAGAAGCATCAGTGTCTTTCAGTGAGAAATTATAGCATCCAGGAAAATAACAGTTGGCAGTATATAAAGAAGAATTTGTGCCTAATGCATCAGTGTACTTTTGGGAATATCATTGATTATTCTGAGGATCTGAAAAAAGGCTGAGTTAGGGTATTTGCAATGAGAAGTTAAAAACCTTTTTGGCAATCTCTTAACTCTGGAGGTGTCTGCAAGAACCCTGATAGTGTCTTGGGGGTGTATCCTTGGCTGGAAAGTAGTTAATAATTGCAAAACTTGAATATGTAATATTAATTTAATATAAACAAAAAGCCTGGCACAACTAATTTCTGTGTTCGTATTGAGCAAGATCTTGAAATTCAGGTTACCAACACATTAATGGAGTGAATAATAATTAAAATGCAAAAGTATCCCTGCTGTCTGCAATGAGAACACCCAAAATGTATCTTGTCACATCTTGCTGTATTTTGATCACTTGGGTGAATTTTTAACCTTGAAATATGAGATGAGATAGGAGCTTTTGATAATGGGCAAAATAAATCCCAGGTGTCATCATTGGCAATTTTATTTCCTTAGCTCCTAATATGCAGAGATGGGTAACCACAGATGTGGCCTATGTGGAAAGCCCAAAGGCTCTTCATGAATTGAGCTGAGGAAAGGAGCAGAGGCAGAGACTGTGAAAACGCATCTACCCTTAGAAACAAAATGATGCCAGTTATTATTAATTTTATGCTGATGATTTCCATGGCTAGTATACTGGAAAATCAACACACATGTGTGTATATGTGTATATATACCATTTGCATATTTCTAGCAAAATTTTCAAGTTATTAAAAAGGCAGTAGTATTCAAATAATCAGGAGTAGGCAGAAGCTGCAGTTTTTGCACTTTCATGTCTGTACATGCTTTAGATTCATAAAGATTTAAAAGAAAGTATAATTATGTTAGAGATGCTTGGAAAATAGTTTCCAGTCATCTGAGGTGAGAAAGAGAACTGTCACTTGTTCTTGAAAAGTGTTCCTTCATCCAAATCCCTGTGGACTTAAACATGCTTGCTGTGCAGAAAGATCACTGTCACTTTATTAGGAATATTTTTACTCATATTAAAATCAGAGTTATAATTTTTCAGCATTTACCAATAGGAATTTCAGTAAAAAATGTAAGTTTGGATGTTGACTGAATTTTGTCTTTAGGTGCTTTCAGACCGACTCATTTGGAATTAAAAATACAAACATAAGTGACCCATGGAACTTCTGACCAGGGTTCATTGTATTCCTCCCTAAGAATATAAACGTAACAAAAATAAAGCATCGAGTATTTAAAAAGCACTGGGAGCACCCCCATAGTTGTAATTTAAGGCACTGGAAATTACTCCAAAATTACACTTTTAACAGAACTTAAATATGGAAGCTCTTTACTGTGAGGGTGGTGAGACCCTGGCACAGATTGGCCAGAGAAGTGGTGAATGCTCCATCCCTGTCAGTGTTCAAGGCCAGGTTGGACAGAACCTTGGGTGACACGGTCTAGTGTGAGGTGTCCCTGCCCATGGCAGGGGGCTTGGAACTAGATGATCTTAAGGTCCTTTCCAACCCTAACTATTCTATGATTCTATGATCTCTGATTGTTACTATTTTTTTAACTGGGAGGAGATTACAGTTTTTAGTACCTGAAAGATAAAAAAGTTTATGTATATCAAAAGTTAATTGAAATTCCAGAAATTAAATGTATTTTCAAAATTTAGGTTAACTTTTGCTACTGAATTAAATGATAGGCTTGAATGATTTTTACATGTGTAGACGCATGAGACCCTTTTGTGCTTTTACATCTTCCATTTAGGATAGAGCTAAAAATAGTTATGTATGGCCATAATAGCAGTATAGTAAACTGTAATTGTATCTCAGTATGTTGCTATGTCTTTCTGTAATGCAGCACAAGTGACAGATAAGTGAGTAGCATGTTACAGTGCTCTACTACTGTGCTTTGTTAGAGACAAAAACACTAGTAGGGTTACTAAAGTAAGCAGTAGTTCACTGAGTATTTCTGAGGTCGTAGAGCTGAGTATTTCTAGGGTCATGATGTGGCCATGTATTGTTACAGTTCTTTCATTTGCTTGTGTTGTCCATTGTGCTACACAAAAGGCCTTTAAGGTGTTTCTACATTCAGAGTGTAGTGACCTCTCTGTGACTTGACATTCAACATTTGGGTTATGTCCAAAAATAGACACAAACCTAGCAATGGAGAATATTTCTTGCTAAACTGTAATAGGAGTGGAATAATTTTGCGCAACGTGGCATGCTTTTTCAGTGACAAAAATGAATGCACTTGCATTGAGACAGTGGCATGCAATCTAGGTTGAACTGCTGCAGGCTAAGCATCGGTGTCTTACTCGCAGAAGTAAAGACCAGCCATGTGAATAAGCCCTCCCTGTGTCTTGTTCTGTTGAGAGCATGCCCCCTAACACAGCGAAATGTAAGGGTGAAACACCTTCCTAATTTTTTCTGTCTGTGCTGCTAACAACCTGCCTAGGACCAGGAGTCTTATGTGTACATGGTAAGAATTGTTGTATAGGCAGATTTCTTGGCTGCAGAAGTTATTCTTGGGGTCAGACCAAGAAAATCCTGGAAGGAGTGATCAAAATAAATTCAGCAAGGAAAACTGCTGTAGATTTCCCTCTTTCTGACCACTCCAATTACCTTTTGCAAAGAAAGATGAAGCTCCGGTGTTCAACAGAAGAACACTGGGTCCAGGAAAAGCTCCAAATGCCTGGGCTGAAACTTTGCTTGTGTGATGTCTGCCTTGGAGTAGTATTTTTAGAGGTAGTGGAAGGGAGAGTTACAGAGGAGTAGCTTGAGACAAAAGACTTGAGGGGATGTGAAGAGTAATGTGGCTGCATTTGGAGATGCGTAAGGCAATGATGGGGAGGATGAGATTGGATTGTGACCTGCGCCGAGGAAGGGTAGATGTGAGTGGTAATTCTTGTATGAAAGCATAGAACAAGAAAACACAATTTGGATAAAGTCCAGTCCTTTCTTATATCAGCCTCCATTTAATCTTAAATCTTCAAATTCAAAGATTCAAATTCTCTTTGTAAAAATATCAATTTTAATTTAAAAATTCATTAAGTTGTGCCCATTATTCCTATTGGAAAGTTATTCCTCTAAGGCTTTGAAACCCTCTTCTGGCATTTGTTCTTGTGACAGCAGTGTCCTTTTAGGATACATAGTTCTTTTCCCTCTTTGGGGCTTTTTCTTCCTCATAGTTTAGAGAGCAGCCACATCTTTTCTTAGGCTTTGTTTGACTGAGCTAAACAAGTGTATCTCTTTCAGTCTTTTTTTTCTACAGTCACCTCTACACTTGTCTGATCAGGCTACTATCCCTTCTCTGCATCTGTTCTTTGTGGATATGTATTTCTTGCAAAAATATTACCAGAATTATATATAATATTTCAGACAAAGGGCCTCCTACACAGTGATAGGAATACTTCCCTGACCAGGGGATAGCGAATACTTCTTGGGATGACAGTTACTTTCTCCATAGTTGCAATACATTGATCAGTCATGTAAGTATTATTGCAGAACTCCTTTGGGGTAGAGGTGGATGAGGGAAGGTTGGTTGCCAAGATGGTGGTTCTGCCTAACTTCACCCACCCGTCCACCCATCTCGAGGTTTGAACCTTAGATGTTAAAAAGTCATAACTACCTGCTGAGAGAAACTCATCCTGTTCAGCTTGGTTAGACTTGAGAGTTTAGACAGTCTAAAAACACTGCTGAGACTAGACACACAATTTTTAAATAACTGGAACTAGTTGATATAAGTAGTACCTTATGGGAGTCTGTACTTTGGGTAATTGGACATCATCCATTTCTGTGACAAGTGTGAAGTTGTTCCAGCAGTGAGTGATGTCATATGGTTGTCTTCCCCAGCTGTCATTAGAATAGCCCAACTTCTCATGCCATTGTTAAACTTTTCAATGTAGCGTTGTATAGAATGTTTTACTGAAATCAGAATAGATGAATTTCAGTTTGTGTTTTCAGTGAAGAGAATTGAAGACCAGTCTAGCAAATAGTTGTCTTCGATATATCTATGAGAATTTTCCTTCCTTTTCTGTGTACTTTCATATATTATTTATTCCTTCCTGCAATTTTTTTATCTAAACAGGCAGGGTAGTGGGCTTGTGGTCACACAAGCTGGATTTTACCAACCTAAATTACTGGCACTGCAGTTGCTTTTCTCCAATCTGATTATTCTGCTCCAGCCTTGACTGGTTTATCTTTAAAAACAAAACAAACCCTCCTAAATCCTACACTTCCATTTGTCAGTTCTTTTAAGAATCTGTAATGGAAATCAGCTAGTGGGGATTTGAGGATGCTGAACTCCCAGCATTTTAATTCTGCCTTGGTGAAAGCAATTTCTGTTCCCTCAGAGTAATTTGTCACATAGTCAACATCACACTCAAGATATTGAAAATAGAGGAAAATATAGATTTATTGTCATAAGATGAGATGGTGTCTCAAGGGGATGATTGGTCAAATGTGTGCCATGTTTTTGTACTGTTGGTCTCTGCATTGTGTTCTGTTGGAGAGAGGCTCCGAGATTTCTAGTATGGCCCCATATAACTGCACTCATGCTATGTATTTTGAGGATTACAGTGGACTTGTTTCAGTGTAACAAAAGGAATTCTGCCAAAAGTGTGACTTGCTGTGGACTTTTAAAGTCACAATTAATCAAAAGAATAGCAACAAAGTCCAACACCAGAACTGAAAAGGGAATGGAAAAGAGAATTCAGATATTCAGTTCAGATTTGTAAGGCAAAGAAAAGGGTAGGGCAACAGCTTAAAGATTTGATGTTATCAGAGGTATTTGGAGAATGAAAGCAATTTGACAAATAGGGCAAGTGGAAATTAAATATCAGATAAAGAAGGTACATTAAGAAATAAATCAGAGGTCAGTAGTCTCTAATCCTTGAGCAGTTGTTCTAAGGAAAATTTACACATTTTTGTTCTTTGGTTTCTTTCTTCTTTAAAGGTTTGGTTTTTATATTTTGGTCTGTTAGTTCTTCCATCTCCCTCTGGGCTTGTCCCAGCCTGATGGGTCCTGACACCACATTTAGTGGCTTTTAATTTCTTTCTTATTCTGTACAAGCTGCCTTGTCAAACATCTTTGCATGACTGGTCTGCAAAAATCAAAGTTTATGATGTTCGTTCACAAAAGCTGAGACGGTTCAAAAAGTTCTGTGCTGTTGTTCCTTAACCTTTTTCAATTCCCTTGTAGGGGACAGGAGCTGAGCAAGGAAGTTTTACAGCTGAATGGTCTCTTCATCTTTTGAACTACATAGCTGTTTGCTATCTGTCTTGGGAGTTTATTTTCGATAGCTGTTAGGGCAGTTTTTAGCAAGTTGGTACTCTATGAGAGGATGATCTATCTGTAAGATCTGTGGTGCTAAGGAATTTCTATCTGAAACATCACACTCCATAGACTTTGAGGGTTTGGGGGTTTTTTTGTATGTACTTCAGGGAATCTTTTTGGAGCAAAAACATCCCCTCACCTCTCCCCCCCAAAAAAAAAACCCAAACCGAAATAACAACCTAAACTTTCAATTACATGTTTTCTCAGGGAGACCTTTTCTGGGTTTTTCATTTTCACTTGTTTTAAGATACCAGAGATACCAAGAACTCAGAAGATTTGGCATTTGGCTAGGCCTAAAAGAACTGCAGAACTCAAGGAGGGCTTTTTCTGGTAGAAAATGGGAAATTTAGGAATACTGATAAACTCCAATGAAAGCACTGCTCAGACTCGTTGATAACTTGAACGTTCAGTGACTAAATCTTGTAAAAGAGCATAGGTGTTGCAGAGAGCACAAGAATGCTAAAGGTGCTGAAATAGGACTGACTTATATTGTAAAAACCAAAACCCCTGCAACAGTGCAGGCTGAGGTGTTTGAGGCTTTTTTTTGTGTGTGTGTTTTTGGATTTGTAGCTAGAATCCCATTCTTCCTGTACTCTTCACACCCCCAGTCCCTAAAAAAGAAAACCAAAAAATTAGTAGCCAAATTTATTCAAACAATCATAATTCTGCTCTATATGTCAGCCTGCTATATATCTCCAATAGATTTACATAATAAGAATATTTATAATATTTCAGGAATCATTAAAATGTGATGTTGTGAACCTGTTTTCTTCTGTTGACTCTGTTTTCTCCCTTGTAGAATCTTAGTCTCATGGAGTATAGCCAATATCAATTCTGTTGTCTATATATGTATATCCCTTTATTCCTTCAAGTGATTCCTTCACTTTTTGGGGGCTTTTTGTTGTCGTGTTTGGGGTTTTTTTTTGTATTCATGTGTTTTGGGGGAGGGGGGAGGTGGGTGGGTTTTTTTGGTTCAGCAATCATGAATACCCTGAAGATAATTGAACTCTAAAGCTATTTGTTTTCAATACAACATTGTTAGGAAGGATACCTGGTGGAAAAAGGAAGTGATTTCTTCCTTCCAGTCAGAGGAGATAAAACTGGCACCTTCTCTTGCCGTTTTTGGGCTGGCAAAGTAAAATCACCTTAGCAAATGACTTGTCTAATCTGAGTTGCCAGCTGGAATAGGTTCAAAGGATTTTGGGTTGTTGGTTTAGGACTGCTATTTGCACTTTCATCTTTGTTTTAATCTTCTTATATATTTGTCTAGGGATTAGAATTAGGAAGTTCCTGTCTTCTCTTTTACAACGTCATGCTTCTCTATAAGGCATTCAATCTCTTTAATGCATCTAACCTTATTTGAAACACTACAAGAAAAATTAACCTGAGCTAATGCAGCACATGGAAAGATGCCAGTTTGTGGTCAGAATCTAGCTGTAGAATACAAATCTGCACTGAAAAATATTATTATTCTGGAGCTCTTAATGTGGTGAGTCTTTTTACTATCTCAATGTTACGTTTCATGAAAAAGCTATTCTTCATTCAAGCTGCTCAGATTGGACCCAGATAGTTTTGGATAAAATCTAAATTGAACCATCAAGCCCTTGAGCTGTAAGTCACCATTGTATGAATTAATAGTTCATCACCAAGTTTTGTGTTGTTTGTATTATCATCTAGGATATGGGGCCAATGTTCTTCAATATAGGTAATTTAGGTTCCTGGAAAACTTGGAAAACAGCCAATATTAGTTAAACTTGATAGGAAAAATACAAACAAGCCAAACAACCAACCAAAAAACAACCACCCCATCCTTCCCCCAAAAACCCCCACAAAACCAAAAAACCCAACCGAAAACAAAACCCAAATAGCCTGGACAGGGGAATTAGCAGTAGTTTTCCACTTAATAATGGACATTGCAGTGAGAGGAAGAGAGGAAGTTGTTACAAATTGCAGCAAGGAAAGTTGCAACCCAGGGACAGGACCCAGAGAGGTGTCGGGATCTCCATCCTTGGAAATACGCAAAACTTGGCTGGACAGTGGTCCTGAGCAACCTAATCCACCTGTCAGTTTAACCTTCCTTCCTTTGAATAGGAGGTTGAAGTAGAGACCTTCTGAGGTCCTTTCCAACCTAATTTTTTTCCTTTGAAATGTGGCCAAATGTAAATGTTTAAAAGTTGTTCTAATCTTTCCAAAACCGAAATGCTTCATTCCATTTTCAAAAGCTATACTGAAGTGTTTACGGGGGTTCCGAAACTACTGTACATTTCCCAAAAGGTTCTCAAATCCCACTGTGAAAGATATGAAAATCATGCCAAAACATCTGGATTCCTTCCTTGTCAGATGCACAGCTGGTGTCATCCCCTGCTGTGGATCCTAATGCTGGGTTGTACCCAGCTGTCTCCAGCTGTAACTACAGTGATGATCCCACCCAAGTAATACAAGTTTAGGAAGCTCTGCCTTACCACACAAACAGGAGATTGAAACCACACATACCTAGCTTTGGGGATAATTTTGGCATCTGAAATCAGTTTTGCACTTTTAATTGTAGTTGAGTTCTCTTCTGAGAGAATCTCTTTTTCCAATAGAATAGCTATTTTCCTTTTCTAGAAAGCATTTATGCTAATAATTCATCTTCTACAGGAAGCCTAGATCTTACCTTTATCCTCAGCTACATATAACTAAGAAAACTTATTTTAGTCTCTCTCTCCCCCCTTATAAAATGAGAGCTCCTAGGTAAAACAGTACTATATAAATGATGAGCCTGGTGACAGAGTGAAAACAGCTTGCTGATCATGTGCACTCAGTGTTCTAGGATAACTGTAAACAGGAAAGAGGAGAGGTACTCCATGGTTGTAGTGTCATGATTCAGGGGGAAGCTGTGGCTTTACTGCAGCTGTTAGTTTGTGGTATACTATGTAAGAATCTGTAGCTCATATATTACCTTTTGCAAGGAGATCTTACTCTCTGCTGTGGAATTCCCAGGTTCTGTTACTGTCTCAAACCTGTTGGTAACTCTAGTCCTCCAGCAAATTTGATGAAAGGATTATACAAAATCATTGTAGTCTGGTTCACTGTTTGACAGAAGCAATGATGGCTGTCATCAGGAAGTTGATTAAAGGAAATGTCAGTTTCATGTATGGTACATACTGAATAATTTAATCTGCTACATATTTGATTTGAAAGGAATCTGTTAAAGAAGCAGACAAATTAATGGGGTAGAGGTACCTGCTACCTTAAAAATATCAGTAAGATAAAAGAATAAAAGAAGTGTTTTGGTTTGTTTTTCTAGTGCACTTAGATTAAGTATCATTCTGATTTAATGTAAAATTCAGTTTACTGGAAATCATTGTTAATACTTCAAAAAACCTTCCAAATAGGTATAAACCATGAGGAAGATTTAAAGTCAGTCCCTTTAAAGTATCAATCCCAATTATATATTCAGGGACAGGAACAACCATAACTGAGGAAGAGTAAGATCGGTTTGGGTCTACAAGGATGTTGAGGAGGGACTCTTCGTCAGGGACTGTAATGATAGTACAAGGGGTAATGGGTTCAAACTTTAACAGGTGAAGTTTGGGTTAGCTATAAGGAAGAAGTTCTTTCCTGTGAGGGTGGTGAGGCGCTGGAGTGGGTTGCCCAAGGAAGTTGTGAATGCTCCATCCCTGGCAGTTTTCAAGGCCAGGTTGGATGGAGTCTTGGGTGACCCGGTTTAGTGCGAGGTGTCCCTGCCCATGGCAGGGGGGTTGGAACTAGATGATCTTAAGGTCCTTTCCAACCCTAAGTATTCTATGATTCTATGATTCTAAAATGAGCCTAGACCTGTGCCTGTGCTGTATCACTGATACCAGCTGAAAGCTAACTACCTGTGATGGTGGCAGCTGCAGCAATCCTTCCAAACTGAAGTCCTGTAAGGAGTTTTCATTCCCTTTCCCTTCTGCCAGACAGCAAGGAGGTTTTTGGAATAATTCATAAATCATTTCCTTTAAAATATGAAATGATAATGCCATCCGTAAATTTCCTTTGTAATAGCCTTTTGAATGCTTACTTACCTACTTGCAGTCAAGATTAAAACAGATTTTATCAGAATTTATTCATTCATTGTGCTTTTAGCAATTTTGTGGTCAGTAGTGCAAATTATACATTGGGGAAGAAACAAACATGCAACCAGATTTCACCACACTTCACAGCCTTATTATCCCCCCCTCCCAGGGGGTTCTTACCTGAGATTACGCTATTTTAAGGCTCATGGAGAAATTTAACTTTTACACTGTATTCAAGATTAGACCACTTGCAGATTTTCAGGACTACCGTTGGTGCTATTCTGCCAGTACAGAGGGGAGATGGTCGTTTGTTTAATGAGATAGCAGTTACTTCTGGACTTGGGGGATTTTAGGGAGTTTTGGATTCATCCAATGGCAGTCTAAAACATCAAAATAGCCAAAGATGCCTTTAAATGTCTCTATTCCCCCCTACTGATTCTGTAGAATAGATGTCACGTTAAAATAGAAGTAGCAGAAGAATGTTGTTGCAAGAGCTGTAATTTTGTAGTGTGTGGCTTTTTATTTGGTTGGTTGTCTTTTCCTGTGAAAACATTGCCAAATTTTTTCTCATTTGTAAAAAAAAAAAAAAAAAAAAACACCAAACAAAAAACCAAACAAAACACAAACAAAACCCACAAAAAACCCACAAACCTCCCATATTGACACTAGATAAATCGTAGTCTTGGCATAGCCTTTTTCATGTGCACTCTGGAAAATCTCCACAACTTGTGGCCATTTAAAACACATTAAAAATCCCAAACAAATGTAGATTACATTGTCTCATAATATATTTTATCTCTATTCCAAGGGCTTCCAGCTGTCTCCACAAAGAACTATCCATTTTATCAGCCTTGATGCTCTACAGTTAGACTGTTCCAAGTGTATGCTTGGCTTCTGCTAATGCTCAAGCCCAGTCTGCTTCCAATCAAGCTGGGAGAATTTTATATATAAAAGCATTCTGCCTGAAAGACACTTTTTATTTACTATTATAAATAGCGTTGAGTCATTTGTTACATTAAAAATGCATGACATTATTAATTGTTCAGAAAAAAAACGTTTTTCAAAATACACAGAGAAACTAGATGGTATATATATTACTGTGTATAGTAGCATCTGGTGTTCAAACTGAATTTGCTTCTATAGTGCTTAAATGGGGGATAATATGTTGTTTAAACCAAAAGATAGGTTAATGTGCCACCTAAAGAGAACTCTGTCACCTCAATCACTGATGGAAGGAAATTCTAGCAGTATGAGCAACTTTCAAATTGTTCCTTTTTTCTGTTTAATGAAAGCAATTGCAGTTGGTTATCTTGCTTCTATATTTCCAGCTCTATCCATTATTGAATGAATGAAAACATTTCAGTGTTTCAGGCTGTGTTCATACCACTGGTTACTATAAAACTGGTCTGAAACTATTCAGTATAAAACCCGTCTAGTCTCTCAGGGTGTTGGTATGTGTGAGCCAGGGGTTACCTGTTAGACAAGTTCCACTGAACAGTTTGGTCGTTCCTCAGACTGAGGGTAGTGAAAAATATTCTTTTCGCCTATAATAAAAATGTGTCTCATCTTCCCTTTAAAAGTCTTGCTGGAGTATATTTTGGAGAAAGGACTTGCTATCTGTTATGAAGTGGGCTTTGTGTCATGTTTGATAGCCGTTAAGGTCTGTTAAGGTTGGCTGAGTTACAAGCTTTTGAGAAATTCTTGTTCGCTGTACTTGGTGTAGATACTTGCAAAGGCTGGAAAGCTCAGCTCCAAGTCTTGCCAGCATCGAGCCCTGCTTCAGCCAAGGGCTGACAGGACCTTTCTTTAATTGTGGTTGTATGATTGTGACCCAGACAAAAGTTGGGGCTGGTGCTCAGAACAGGAAGACCAAAAGCAAAAAAACCCCACCTCAATGCCCAGAAAGAAACAGGGTGCAGGGAAGGGGAGGATCTCTAATTTCATCAGAAAAGGTGTAGAAATGCATTGCACAGGTGGAAACCAAGTGATCCCATGAGCAGAGCACTGAAGTGGGCTTTGGAGACAGACAGGATCTATTCTTGGTTCTCCTGCATGGTCTTGACATGTCCTTTTGCTGTTGTGAGTCATTTTCCAGCTGTAAATTTATGCCAGTTGTGCTGACTGCTCCTTTGTGAAGTACTTTGGGATGTTCCAAAATGAAGTACTAAATATAAGCTAAGTGTTGGTGTATATTGCATGTTTCAGGGAAGATGGATGAGAACTGGCAGGAGGAAGAGAGAAAGCTGGGAGGTGACTTGGAGATGCCAACAAAGAAACTACTGAAGGGAGAAAAGAAAGATGTGGAACAAGTGGAAAAAAGTTAAAATTTACACATAGGAATCCAAATCCCATAACAAGTTACATTAAAAGTTTCATCAAATCAAAAGTAGCATGTGTATTTGGAAAGTTGTTATATATATATGTAGTCATCTTATGGAGTGGAAGGAAGGAGGCTTTATGAAGGTTTCATTGTCTGACTACAGTAGTGTGAACTTTAGAAGAAGGGCTGTTTATTACGGACATCAGTGAAGAGCATCAAGTGCCACATGGGAAAATATTGGAGAAGCTAGAGCTGATGATGATTAACAGAGAAATAAATAACTGACTTTAAATGCCAGAGACTTGTACTAGAGGAAAAACTATCCAGAAGGATTTTTCTGAAGCAGATTGTTATGAAAGTTCACAACAGAACAAGTAAAAATATGGTTTGTTCAATACAGAAATGCAAAAGATGCAGTTGCTATAGAGGAAGGCTGGAATGTCATAGAGGAAGGAGTACACGGTCTGAGGGTTCAAGTGAAATGTGGGAAGGGTATGTGGAAGGAGAGTGTCTGCTCTTTTAAAGGTAGCTGGTCAAAGGAACCATAACAAAAACATACAGAGGCAAACCTGGTGGACAAATAAGGGAGATACTGGTAAGAACAGATTTGGTCAGTAATTCTGATTGGTAAAGAGATGTGGAGTATAAGAATGTTTATTTTTTCCAGTATGATTATGTGACTAAGGACCTTGCCAGATTAGGATGATGAGAAAAAGGTGAAAAGCAAGCATATGGAGGCATAAAACCTGACCAATCAGCATAACAAAGGTAATAACAGAAACAAATCTAGTGAGTCCCATTAACCGATGGGCTATCAAGAAATTGCAGGCAAACTGGGCCTTTGCAACTGGTGAGGAGGTAAACCTGAGGTTCTAGTAGCATTGGTTTGAGGGGCTATAGCAGTACTTGAGGGATCCATGAATGTGCCATCCCAGAAAGCTGTGAATCCAGAGAGTGGTGTGTGTATGGGTGTGCACTTCCACAAGTGCCCTCCTGTCTGCCAGCTGAAGAGAAAGGAACTTCGCTGTCTGTGCCTGTGCCTTATGTGAGTTGTGTATGTGGGTGGTGTTGAAGGCAGCACTTCGGCTGTGGCAGTTGGTGTGACCAGCTGTGTCAGTGTATATGTGCGTGTCCGCCTGTATCTCTGGGGTACATGCTCAGCTTTGCTACTGGTTGAACCTGCAAATGTGAGAGCAGCAGCTGTATCTCAGTTTCCCAAGTTTCCCAGGTTCCCAAGAGACCCTGTTTCCCAAGGCATTGGGCTGGGTTCCAGCAGTCAAGCAGGTGAGGTCCTGATATCCCTTAACAAAATGCAATAAAATTTTGGGGTAGCACTAAAATAGTTTATTTTAATACAAGTGAGGTTTCATAAATGGGCTGTGACTGAGGAGAATAACACATAGATTACAGCATCACTCAAGCTGCCCATATGTCTCCATCAATAAGAAAATGATCAGAGAGTGCATTAGTCAAGGTAGTTGTAGTGGTTTTGGGGGAGTACTGACAACATGGAATGGCAAATTCTGATTTTTGCCACCCATATTCAAATAGGACAACCAGAAATTGTAAGAGATGTTCCAAAGGATTGTATGCATGACTGAGGAAAGAAGTGTCTGTCAAATGAGAATGAACTAGAAGGGCTTGGAATGTTTAGCAAGAAGCGTTTTATTGTCTAAGAGAAACTCCTTTAGCTATTTATGAGAAAAAGCAGTGCTTCTTAACTACAAATGGGCATAAATAGCCATGCTACACGTACACTGGTAAGAGAAGGATCATAATTAGAGCCTTCCACTGGGGTTCAGCACCTACCAGCTTTTAAGACTTGAATTCGGTAGGAGGTGGTGTACAAAGGTGTTGTACAAAGTGGTACCTGGTATCTCAGGAGATGGAATTGAAAGGACCAACCTTTTCCTCCAGTCTTAACACTCTAGTGCTTGAATTTTAGACCAGTTGCTCACCAAAAATCCAATCCTTACGAAAATACAAATGGAGGACAGTGGTGTAATGAATATTTAATTAGATTAACTGAATATTTACCATACCATTGCCCTCTATTTGTGTCTTCCAATGACTGGATATGTCTTTTTGGCTGGACAAGGACTTCTTTTTAATCTGTTTTAAGAGGAAATTTGGCTCAGAACTTTAGAGGCCTGCAAGTCTGGAGAGGCAGTTGCCACATAGTGGGGGTCCATCAGTAGAAAATGCAACATTACTTCTTGAACAAATAGGTCATATGAAGCTTCATGTGGGGCACTAATTTCACAGTATCACTAAAAACATACTAAAGGAATGTAAGAAACTAAGAATAGAGAAGCCAGAACAAGCCAGAAGTATCAAAGAGGAGAATAAATAAGCAGCTTAAGTAATTGCATGATGCAACACTATAGTAATTAAACAGAAATATTACAATGGAAGATGATAAAATGTTTTATAGCTCAGAAATCTAATAGCTTCTTTCTTTTAATACTTTTACCTGAAGATGCTTTGTTTCAGAGAGGTTCTAGCAAGACTGATAACTGTAAAGGCTGTTGTATTGCAGCAGTATAAACCCCAGAAAATAAGTCAGCAATATTGACATTTGGCAGAGTTCCCATTGTGGGTGGGTTTATGTGCTAGAATTCTTGAATGAAGGACTAAAAAGAACTGAAAGTCTTTGATGAAAATACAATGTCAAGATTGCTCCTAGTGGATGTATGGCAGGAAGATAACTATAGTGTTGTGGTTGCAGGACCAATTGCCCATAGAACAGGAATACTGATTGGGTTGTGCCTTCCTGTCTTTCGAAACCTGTTTCTGGCTCTTTCTGCATTCATTTTGTTCTCCCCAGTGCTTGTCCCTCTTTCCTCACCTTCTCCTGAGATCTAGTTCCTAATCCTAGAAATATTTTCAGATTGTACTCTGATTTAAAATATATCAACCCCTGAGAGAGGGACCAGACTCAGTCTTTTGCGTCCTTTCAAGGACACAGAACCAGGCTGCCTTTTTTGATCTCATGAACCTTGACTTTGTTGGCTGGAGACTGAGCCTGTTTCCACAGAAATGCCTCCCCAGCCACTGTAGTAATGGTTTTGGGGGATATGGCTGCCGCCTTAGTGGACTGGACTTGAAAGCCTCTAAACTTTGTGCCTTCTGCCACTGTTCTGTATGATAAAGAAACCCAGGAGGAACACCGGTGCTGCTGCGGGGTATTATTTTAACTTTTTCCTAGCCATGTGGCCAGTAGTAGTTTGTATTTCAAATGCTGAATCCTGATATCTGTCTCCAAACAGGAGAGCTTAAAAAGAGTGTCAAATGAGAAGAATCATAATGAGATACTGCAAATCTATCTGGTTGTGGAGGACAATGTTTTGGTTAGTACAAGGAGTGAGGATTGATTTCAGTGGGTACATTTGATATCATCATCACTGCTTATCACTCAGTCTAACATGTCCTGCTGTGGTTTCTCTGTTCAAGGATGGAAGAAATACTCTGAGCTCAGCTGAGTTCTTAAAAGCTAGAAGTGCAGTGTCATTTGAGCTATACCGGAGCTAACAGATGTATCTCTGTAAGGTTGGCAGATATGACCTGGGGGAGATCTGTGCCCTTCTGGAAGAGCAGCTGAGGACCAGGCAGGATATCCTGCCCTCTGCATCACAGAACCATTGTGTGCTGTTGCAGGAACAGGTATATACAATGTGGGTTTCCTTGAGTGCCAAAGAATGAGTTTGCTACATATATGATCCATGCAAAATGCATAAGGTAAATCTGCATTAATAATACAGTACTAACTAGGATACAGTCCGGCTTTTAAAAGAATATTGTATTAGGTCAACCACTGACATATTCAGTAAGAACTCTTGTGCTCCAGGAAAGAAATATTGAACTCTTACTAAATTCAAAACATAAATATTTTGTGTTGCTGAGGTTTTAAGAATTCTGAAGATAAGTTTGAAAAGAGATTTGCTTAATGTATACTTCAAAAAAGCCAAGCATTTCTCTCCCTTCAGCACCCATTACAAATAATAAATTATACATATGTATCTTCTTCCTTGAGAATATTCAATTATCCTTTACTGAAGTGCTTTAAACCTTGCAGTGGCCATTTCAGCCCAGATATTGCTGACATTTTAGGAACCAATTAAGATACTTGCCAAAAATCATGAAGCCCTTGGTGCAATAGTGGAGACAACCAAGGTCTCTTGACTTCTTGCTTTTATGGCAAGCTGCTGCTGTCACCACCTCGCTTTTGTCTTGCCCCATTATCAAAAACCCTAACTCAGCTCCAGGGGACTTTCCCCCCACCCATCCCCTTCTTGTTACTGCGTGAGAGCTATTGCTTCTCAGGCGTTCCTCTGGGCTTCTGGTCAAAATCTGCTCCACCACATACATTGCATCTCCCCTTTTCTTTGCTTTCCCTTTCAAGTGCTCTCAGATGCTCTTACATGCTGTAAATCAGGGTGAACTTGTTGCACTGGTGAATCTGAACAGAGGTATCTCAGTAGCGCTGAAGCTGGGCATACAGGCCCAGAACCAGGCAGCTGTGACCAGTGGCTTTTTCTCGTCTTCTTAACGACTTGAGCACTGTTTCACCCAGAGGTGTGCCCATCAGCCTGTGCGACACAGGATTGCTATCATGCCATGGTGCCAAATCCTGTTCTAATACTGCATGTGACTTTACAGTTCCTGTATATTCTAAGGTCTGTTTACCACTGCTTCATTCTCTGCTTCTGTTCCCATCCAGACAGTGATCTGAAAGATGCTGATGACTGCTTCCATCTCATCTCCCTCCTGCTTTACTCCTTGCAGCCCCTCCAGCTACTACCTAGAGCTAGTCCTCTTCTCCAGTAGCAATAGCAACAGTGAGTGCTAGAGGCTGTAAGGAACCATAAAGAAGGATGCAGAAGCTGGTGCTCATATCCGTATGTAGGGGGGGAAGTGCACCTGAAGCAAAGAGTTAAGACAGCTGTGCCTTCAACCCTTTCTTAAAGTCTCGCCTGGTTGCAAAAGTTATTATTTCTTGTTCTTCTCTGGGTCCTTCCCTGTAGCGTTGTCTGGTTTTGTTTTTAATTGGTTCCTCACAGCATCTTCTGGCTATTGCTATGTCTGATCCTTTCTGACTGAACCCTTACCCTCTCAGGCTCTGACCTCTGTACAAATACTGTCTCATACAGAAGAATCTAGAATTGTCATTAGGAAATTAGTATAACAGAACTGAATGCAAGATCCTGTGGAAAGGAAAAGTCATTTTCTTCTGCAAAATCTCTAGTTTCCCACTGTCACTCATTCTCTTACAGATTTTGCTCACTCACACCCATATACAAGCATCAGCTCATCTGCCTGATAGTCACTGGTGACCAGGGTCACTTGTATACAATGCAGAAGACAAAGGACACTGGCTATCACAGCTCATATGTTCTCATTCACTGCTGACAGTAGACTGGTCTGAGACTTGCACTTGATTCCCTTTAGGAATGGGTGCTGTTTGGGGTCTTTTGTGTCATTATTTTGTCTCACCCCTTTATCAGTATTAGGTAAAATTCTTTAATTTCACAGTTCTCTTACATTCATCAGCTGTACATTTTAAGGCTCCACTTCTCCATCTTCTCAACACCTTATTTTAGGTCATTTTGTTCCTCTTCATTCACTTGGATTAAAGCCCCATATAGGGTGCTCTACAGCAATTAATGCATGCTTTTCCTGTTAATTCCTATTTTGTATTTTCTTTGTGTGCTTTCACATGTGCACACACATTCATATCATGGATTACAGAACTGACAGATTAGTTACGGTAAAGAACTCAAACTATTGATAAAGTAGTCACAAGCAGTGAGAAAGCAAAATTGTTGCTGGGTGTTTGCATAGAGTTGGCAGACAGTGTTTTGGCATGTTACCAGGTACTACTTGTAAGTGCACAGTTAGAATCCAATTCTCAGTGCTGTTTTGATAACCTTATTAAAGGGAAAACAGGACTGATATTGTAGAAGTACACAAAAGGGCATAAAATGGCTGGAACATAGATTACAAGTCAACAGAGAAAAAAAGAACAAGCTTTTGCATGTCTACTTAGGAGAGCGTTGGGGTCAAGGAGGGTGTGGGCTCCTACTGAGTGCCAGAACCCTGAAGAGAAACACAAATATATAACAAAATCGTTGACAGAGAGTGTGAGTCAGGGTCAAATGCTGTTCCTTGTTCTGCTGAGTAGGAAAATCAATGGGACTTGTTCTGAGTTCAGGTAATATCAGCAGAATCTGCAGTATTAACATTTTGCCCATCATATGTATATGTAGTTATAGGTTAAAAATAGTCCAAGCACAGCACAGTTTGGGCAGATGGATTTTTCCTTTTTAAATAGGATTTGAGGAAAAAATCTTCTAAGCACAGAAATGCCTGCTGAGAATTAGCAAACAAACCAAAATATTTTCCTGCCCTATTTTCACTGCTCAGCCATTCCTGTGCAGACACGTGAAATACAGAAAGCCCTGGAACAGCATACTGGTCTCATAAAAAGATCCTCACAGCCTCAGTGTTTTTTATGGGGCCTGTGCTCCAATCCACTCCTTCCTCCTTTGTGGCTCTCAGCTGCTCTTTAAAATAGTTGAAGGGTTTTCATTTTCTGTCAGTATAATTGGGATTGTGGTATGTGTATCGGAACTGTAGGCAAAGACCTGCAACTGAAAGTGCAGTGGCAAGGGTGGTAAGAGTAGAGGGTTGTTAAGTATTTGGCTATGTTGCTGAGCAAAGTCTTTCCCATTTGTGCTAAAAGCTGGGTAGATTCTGTGATGGAGATTTTCCTCCATCATTTATGGTTGGGGTGAAGTTTCCTCCTTCCCCGATGTAGAGAACTTCAAGTCTGAACAATGGCTAATCCTGAGAATGCTCTGAAAGGCCGCAGAGGTTCACTCCACACCATGTCTGGCTTTTCTGTCATGGCAGATGTATGCTGAATACATCCTGTGCCCTACCTGGGTTTGTTTTGGTGAGCTCTGGAAGCCCAGAGCCACACTTCCATTGTTCCTTTGGAGGGTCATCCATTCTGCAGCAAGGAACTTACATGATATCTCAACAGTTCTGGCTACTCTGGCTTGGAGATGGTACCGTAGTGGTCGCTTGCGCCTCTGGCTGCAGAAAGCATGGGATTTGTGTCCAAGCGCAACAGCCGGAGGTAGAGGTGATGATTTGCCTCACTTCTGTGTTTTAAAAAGCATAGCTCTAGTGATTTAATTTCCTGGCGAATTTGACATTGACTTTTTCCAGCATCGAGAAAACAGCAATTAAGCTGTTAGTTCTAAAATATATCCTTGAAAAGGAAAGTCATCTCTACACTTTTAACTCTGATGAAGTATAATTTGTTCTATTAATCTGAGAAATTGCTGAAATTTAGGGCAGCTCTGTACAGCTCAGTTCAGCAGCATTTTGGGTCTGATTTTTAGGCTGGGAAAAACTGTCCATGATTTTTGTGCTGCTTTAAATATTTAGTCTCAGGAGCAAGTTGTAGCTTGCTGCTGTGTAAGAATGTCACGGTGGTTTTGAACAGACACTTGTAGCTCAGTGCTAAGCTTCCATACAGCTTTGAGAGGAGATGAGCCAGGGAGGAGGAAAGGACAGAACTGGGGCTCTCAGCTGCTGGAAGAAATATAGAGCAACCTGAAAATGGCTCAGCTATAACTAGTGGATAATCCATCCATCTTCACATTACGCATCTTAGACTTCTTGTACCTTGGGCTGTCTGGAGTGGCTGCAGGCAGAATGTCGAATGTATACTCTAATTTCTGTCTAGGGAATAAACACAAAACACTTAAGTCATATTTAAGAAGTCATGGGACTGAAGTTGCACACAGGTCTGTTTTGTTGAGAAAATGCACTTGGTAGTAGCAATCCAGTGTGACATGTTGATGCATGCTTCAGCTGGTGGTGTATATGTTTTGAATATACCAGGAAGCAGAGTGGCAGCAGGTGTGAGATCAGCAGGCCCAGGTTTTCTCGTATTTCATTTTTTCTTTTTCTTTAATTTATTTTTCTAAATTTTTTATTTAGTCAGTGGAAGGTCTGCAACATTTTAGGTGACTTAAAGGTGTGTAAAGGATGGATTGGGCAGGCTTGCAAAAGAAAGTTGCAGTGAAAGAATCTTCAAATAACAACACCATGAGTTAACCATTCAGTACAAGTGGTAATCCTGTTAGTAGTTAGCAGGGCAACTCTGCTGGCGAAAGGAGATCTTCACAGTGTCTTTTTGTGACATTTTGTGGCTCTGAATTGAATATGGTTGTGCAGATACAGGGCTCAATAAACTAAGCATTGACATTAAAGCTTAAAATATGCTTTTATGTCTTGAATTTATAATTTTCTAACTTGATGTACTTTCACAAATTGAGAGAGTTCGTGGAGATGCTATTAGGAATTGCATCAAACCTGGAAAAGTCATTAGGTGAACAGCAGAACAAAAAAGAAAGGGCAAATGAAGGAGCAAAAAGCACTGACCTTCCAAAAGGCAAAATCTGATCTAGCACAAGATGTACAGGTTATAGTTAGAGCATTGACAGTCAATACTTCAAACATGCTCAAAGGCAAACTTAGGTCGTCATTAAAACCGTGTGATAAACAACCTGTGTGATTGCCAGTTCCCTTTCAGATCCAAACTGAGCAGTTTCAGATTTAGGCGGTTAACTCCTAAGAGATACTTCAGAGTAAGTAGGGAGCAGAAATAAAATTATTAGATGTAACTCTCAGTACATGTGTTCAAGAGAGTGAATACACAGTAGTTGGGTACTTGTATAGTCTTTTACAATGCAAACCGGACCTCTTTTGCCTGTTTAAAGAGAAGCACTGGCAAGCTCTAATGAGAATGCTGTCAGTCTTTCTCAGCAGTGAAGAAGGTGACTGTTCCTCATATTACTCCTTTCCTGTACTTTTGATTCCCACTATCTATTTTTATACCTAGATCTCTATTTCTATTGGTTCCATGCCACTGTTGGGTGCTTAGCTTCCTACTTTTATCTGTGTTGTGTAGACAAAAATGAAGGGAAAAGGAGACATCAGCATCCCTAATCAGCATCATTTTGGAACACAGTAAATTTCTTGTATATCCAGAGGACAAATGCAGAAGTCCTAGGATGTTGAGGGGAAAGAAATATGGAAAATCAACATAAAGAAATAAGTGGATGACCAAAACAAAAATGAAAGAGGCAGGAGGACTGACTGGAAATGGAGTAGGAAATAACTGAATGGACTAGAGGTTGAAGATGGAAAGGAAAGAGGAGAATATTCAGTGGAAAAAGACAAGATGGCAAAAAGTATAGAAACCAAAATGGAAAAAAAAAAAAAGTGAGAGGGGAGGCGGGGGGGGGGGGGTGGGTGGAGAATGGGAGAAGAGAGAATAGTATAAACAAAAGATGGAAAGCTGAAGTTAAGCCGTGGCTAGTAAGGGGGGGGGGGGGGGGGGGGGGGGAGGGGAACCTACACACATATGGAACAAATAGTTAAGAAAGAGAATAGATAAGGTGGAAAAGAAGAAAAGGATGGCTTTAAGAGTCAAACTGTGAATTTAGAGCTATTTAGAGCTGGACTGGCAAGTCCAACTTGGATGTCCATTGAGGAGACCTCAGGAGCCATTAATAGTGACTTGGACTGATAGGACCATCCAAGTCTAGTAGAAGATCTTGTTTAATAGGATAAATAAAGCAAACTTTGAGTAACTTTGTGCCAGAATGTACCTATTTTTCAGAAATAAGACTTACTGGCAGGTATATGTATGACATTGGACAAGTCAGAAAATCTTCCAGGAGAACTGGTTTCAAAAGAAAGAGGTGGAAAATAGATCCTTCAGTTTTGAGATCTTCTCATAGGAACTGTTAAATTAACAAATTACTAATATGCCTAAACATGAGGATAATAGTATGAAAAGCTTCACATAAAGGTATGAATAGGGCTCCCCAAAAAACAGGTCAAGGACTACCTGATGAATAGTTAAATTTTGTAGGTTGGTTAGAAAAAAGGTGGTATAAGTAAAATTAAATTACAACCATAGAGCTCAGCATTTATGTATTAAAAATATATATTAAAAATACAGCAAAGAATAAAAGGTGCTATTGCACATGTAATGATACTGGTTGTGCATTTTCTATGACACAGGATCATCTAATTGTGCTACAAAGAGCATGAAATAGCAGGACTCCTGCTGTGAAAATAGTTTAGTATCACTAACACTTATGTATGTGTATAAGTAGTAACACAAAAGTTATAAAACATTGGAACTACTTCTACTGTGAATTATATCCCAAGGTGGTTTAGTGTGAAGTTAATAAAACTTCTTGGAGCACAAAGAGGTTTCTACCATCTCCTCCTCCTTTCCAAGTGAGTACCTCAGGTGTTAGGATACAGAATGACACCTCATATTGCTGTTCTCTTTAACCAAAAATGTCACAAGTTTTTGCTGCCTTTGAATAAGGAGGTAGAAGACATCCTGTGGCTTATGATGAAGACACTTTCAGGAAGGTGAGGAAGGAAGTTTGAACTCCTCAAAGCATAAAGTGAAATTAAGTCTTCAATTTCTGGGTAACTGCTCTGACACATTCATATACAGTTGCAGGAGAGGGACAGCTACCTTGTAACTTTATCCCAGTCCTCAGACTCTACAGAGGGGGATGCAACACGTCTGAATATAAGCATGGGGTAAGGCAGTAGCCAGAGAAACAAATGAAGAGGTTCCAGAGGTATCATCTGAAAGCGGTTGTGAGACTAGCATGTCTCACAACCACTTCATTGGGCTGAAATCTAGTGGCAATGGCACGTGCTGAAGAATCACAGCCTGCAGGATCACAGAGAGACAAAAGACTGTGGCTCTGAAGAGAGACAGTAATGATAAAGGAAAACACACTGACCAAAACCTTCAAGAAAATATTTGGCAGTAGAAGTAGCACTGAGAGGCTTTGTGATGACTTTAGAAAGGTGAAAGTTATTTTGTTGATGTCCAATTTGTTAATGTACTTTCATTTAGAATGGCACACTGTGACATTATGGTCAATAAATAATTGAAAGGATTTTTAAGTCATCAGAAAAATACAGCAGAAGACTAATAGAATGAGTCAGAGAGAGATCTGTCCTTAAATTTTAGACTGGAAGTGAGAAACAAATGTACACTGATGATCAGGAGAAGAAAAGAAATGTATTTTCTATGTATCTTTGTATAGATGGTTTGTGTGAATTCAGATTTGCAACACTCACCATACCCCAACCCACCACCTCTTTTTCTTTACATGCTATTTTCTAGAATAACAGGAAACACAGAACTGCAAAGAAAATGTGACCTAAATACTAACAGGATTTTTTCTGGCTGTTTAGCAGCCTTGGTTCCCATAACAGCAATGTTTTAAATAGTCTGGCTTCGTATGTTTGAGTTACAAAAAGAAAATCTCATCAGTTAGGTTCATACCAATGTGAAAAATGGATTTAGGAAAAGATGTGAAAGAATGGAGCCAATCCAACTGAGCAATTTGGCACGAGACCTATTTATGACAGACAAGTTGCATGTGAAAAGATGACTTGTCAACAAGTAATTCGAGCGTGGAAGACGACTTGAACATAGGAGCAAAGAAGTTGAATGTAGACACAAGAAGTTTGCATGACCTCAGGGAGGCATTTTGCAGTATTTTTAGGAAGAGGGAGAATTGCACATCCTCAGAAAATCCCATACAGAGAGTGCAGACCATACACTGAAAGAGATCTGGTTCAGCAGCTGCAGGACTGTGTTTAAGGGGTTGCTCAGTGGCTCTCTTCTGACTGCAGAGCCCCCCGTCTCATATTTTGGGATCTCTGCCCTCGTATTGCTAAATCAAGACTGGTGGAAGCTTGTCAGGCAGGGAGCTGCTAGCGGGTATGAATCACTTTCACTACTGCCTTTACGTTGCCTTATCATCTCTAGGTCACATCTTCCTGATCAGATAGTACATGAGACATGGCAAGTCACCAGAATCAATCCTGAACATGCTCTTCAGAGAGTGGAGAGGGGGTCATGACTGAAGTAAGTAGGGTGCAAAAGAATGCAGCAATCCCAAGAGTGAAGTGAAAGATGGGTGGGGTTGGAATGAAAAAGTAGTGTAAGCATGACCTGCAATTACCAAGATGTTTTAACTATAGGTCTCATGAGTACCCATGGACTAGAAGATGGTGCTACAGTCCACCATTTCACTGGAAAAAAAACCTGTATATAAGAAACTCCACAAATTTGAGTCATTCCCTTAGAGTTTACGGGTATTGTTTTCCACTGGGGTTGAGGTAATCAGGTCTGTGACTGATGGATGTTCCTTTTCTCTGGACTTGATTTAATTCTAAGTAAGGCAGACAAATTGTAGGCACCACATGCAAGCAGGCACATAGAGAAAATCTAGTTTTTTCTAGAGAATGACACTGCTTACCTGCTTGTTAACAGCTAAACTATATGGATTCTCTAGACTTGTCTCCATATTTTTTTGCACACTTTTATCAGTAGGCAGAAATGGTGTGTGCATTTATATGGTATACCAGCAATCTCGTTATTGCTAAAAACCTACATGCTGATAAGAATACATGCAAAAACCTAGAGCCTGATCCTTGGAGCTGGTGACTTCTTACCAGCTCAGAGAGGTGCTACATTGTGACACTGAGTTGCTGGGTATCATGTTTAAGGGATGTGAGTTACCGAAGGTGAAATTAGTTACAAAGAAGCGAAATGTCTTCATATGTTGAAATACCTTGGAGTTCTTCAGTTAACGCGTTGTATTTTCACTTCTTCCTGTTCTCTAATATGTCTTTCTTCCTCCTTTTGCTGTCCGAGACTCAGAAATAGCCAGAGGAAGGACTCTGCAGTGTTCTGCAATAAAGCAAATTGAACACAGGTTTATTGCTGTTCAAGCAAATTTAGGTGATTCTGGTTACAATGTTATATAAAACCATTCCTTGTACAGTTGTGATTTGAAATGAATGAACTTTTCAAGACCTTAAATACCTACAGAACTATATCTGTGTGTAATTGTATCACTGCCAAGAGAAATATCTGCACAGAAATATTTCTGTGGCACTGCATGAAACTGCTACTAATTCAGGCATATCTATATGTAGAACTGTTTCAAGGAAGACTTGCATAGGAATGTGAGGACTTTTCATACTAAAGTAGTTATGTTACTACAATCTCTAGCATAGACATGTATCAGTTTCATGATATATTCTTAATTTTCTTCTGCAGGACTTGATAAAATCAGTGTATTCTTTGCTACACCAGTATGTTTGTACTCGTATTAAAGGACTCATACTGTTTAATCTAACCAAGCTGATTAAAGTGGTGCAATTTTTATATGTCAGCAAAGCCCAGTAGGCCTGTGTATATGGATGCTCTGTACAGGCAGTATTCAATCTCTTCAGGAGTTATCAGGTTTATCAGCAAATGGATACTTGGGCCTGGTATGTTTTATCAGCTGGTTTTGCAGCAGGGATAGATTCTGATTCTCCTGCTCATATGCATTGATCTGAACCCATTCGGTACCTTTTTATTTAGTGAGCTTTGAAGGTGTTTCAAATTTGATGCTTAGATGAAATTACTGGAAAACAAAACTGGTGAAAGAAGAAAACAAGAAAGCCCTGAAGCCTCAATTCAGTTAAAACTGAAATTATGTTTTTCTGTGTTTCAATTTTTGCCTTTCACTAGAAAAATCAATATTACTACAGCCCAGATCCTGAAGTGTTTTCTCAATGGAAGTTTTTCCCAAATTAAAAATCAAGGCCTGCAGGACTGACTCAGCATTACCGCTGAAGCTGAAGGAAATAACTAAATTATTGTGGCCATGGATGAATTTTATAGAGATTTAAAGGGACTCGGGGAACATTTGCTCAGAACAGAACAAGTTTCAGTATATCACTTACAACCAGTGTAGTCAGCATAAATTGTATAAAGCTAATGTTTTGAGAAAGACTTTTACATTTGTACAGTGTTACTGTAAAAAAGCCAAGCTACAGCATTAATTTGTAAAAGGAAAATCAGAGCACTTATTTATTTGGTTGGTGCTCTAAAACTTACACAAAAGCAAGAAGCTGACAATCCTGGGATTTACGATTCTGAAATTAGGAGACAAGTTTTCTAAGAAGCTGAGTTTTAGAAACATGTTTGATGGGAATGAAAATATTATGGAATATGCTCAAGAATGGCTCAGTTACTTATGTGTGTGTTATCTCTTCAGTTTTACATTTTGTGGTGCTTTGCAAAACTTCGGATGTGCACAGTCTTAGCTGTCCACAGAGAGACAGTGAGGAAGACGAACCTAGGTAGCATGTGAATAGTGAGGTGGGCCAGGATTTGAGTGTTCATCAGCCCTTCCTTACTGGGGGACCCAGCTGGAATGCTCTAGAGCACAGCCTGGACCAGAAGTAACTCATTGGGGTCTAGGAACAGTGGGAAAGATTCCTCACTGGTAATAAAAAACCCTGGATGTGATATTGCTGTCATTCCCACACTGTAAGTAAAATCAACTTGTGGCTAGAAAGGTGTTGCCTACAGAGACAAGCTTTGTTTTCTCACCACCTCTTAGAGTGGGCATTGTCTGTTTCCAGAAGGGTCTCTACCAACACGTGTTGCCAATGTTGCTGTGGTTTTGGCCCTTTATTGGTGTGTTGTGTGTTTGTTAGAGGACTCTCTGGCTGTGCACATGGGAGGTGTGGGGCAGAGATGACCTGTGGACTGTCTGAATGAAACAACTATTTGATTGTCTGGAAAACTGAGGGTGTGCCCCTTCTGGCTTCTGTTTCACATGGTAGCTGCAAGGTTTTTTGACACACAGCTGCATAGTCCATGTATATTAGTGCTGCTATATGTGCTTTTTTATAGCAGGGTAGCTTTTGATGGGTTGGTTGGTTGGTTTGTGAGGCTATCAGGGTGTTTTGTTCTGAATCTGTGAATATTGTGATCTGAAGCCAAAATTTTTAGCTGATTTCTGTAGCTAGCCAAAATTTTTAAGCTGATTTCTTTTAAAAAGTGTTTGGCTCCAGTTTAGATAACTGGATGAAATGGGCAGTTTTCCAGGTGTTCTAGGCACTTGGCATCTCTATCTGTCCTTCTTGGTCTGTGCAGATCTACATTCATCTTAGCTGAAAAGATAAACAGGGTTGGGTGGTTCCACAGCAGTATTTGCAGACACTGGAGTACTGGATGCATTAGAATTGATATGAGGGCAAACATTTAGAATGCAAAAATGGGATGAGGAGTAAATAAACCTATCAGCCAAAACATAAGTGGTGTAATCCTTTTCTTACTGTTGTCTCTTCTGATAATGGTGGCCACTGATAAATGCTGATAGACTGGTAATCATTCTCAGCAGTGCTGAGTGAGGATTAGGGCAGTTTTTCTCTGGAGCTTGTACATCAGGTACGTTATAATAAGAAGTTTGGGGATTTGTAGTGTAAGATTGTGCTCTGAAAAGTCATTCCACATGGTGAGGGGTGCCCAGGCTCACAAAGGGCAATGAAAGAGGTTTTAGCTGAATGTTGGGATCACCTCCTCCATTGATAGACCAGCCCAATCCAGAGAGGATTCACTGGACGTTCCAAAAGACTTTATGGGTTCAGCAAGGAAAAAACCAACAGGGAAAGAAATACTAAGCAGAGGAGCATTTTCTGCACTGGATAAGAGGTACAACATCTTTGCACCCCTGGAAGACTCTGTTCTGTGGTTTGTCTTACTAAATATGTCAGCTTAGTGACTTAGATGTTGTATAAATTAATGAATGCTTAAGTTTATTGTCTTTGCTGGGATTTGTGGCATTGGGGTAAACTCATTGCAGCTGCAGCACCCTCACCTTGCCGCTGAGTTTGTTCAACTGTGTGGCCCTGGTTTTTGCCAATCCTCCATCACAAGGGCAGAGAAGGAAAAAACTGTAACTGGAAAACAGACCATGTTGTATCTTCTCTCCAGCTGCACTTGATCCCCTTGAGCCCATGTATTGCATTGGGTGAGCAACTGAAGCCCACCTTAAATGCTCATAACTCGTGGGTGTGACTTGCAGAATTCTACCAGGCGAGTGGGGCAGGAGGTGGAAGTGGGGCGTGGGGCATGCAGAGGTTGAGCAGAGGGACGGTGCGGCAGCAAGGATGAATCTCCGAGGGAGCAGAGGGGCAGGTCTCCAAGAAAGAGGTCGTCAAACATACTGCAGCAACACACAGACGGCACCAAACCTGGCTGGAGGCCCGTTTTTTTTCGGAGCCCTGCGCTGATTTAACCCTCCCAAGCGGATGTACTTTAGCGCTGCAGCAGCAGGTCCAGAAGTGCAGGCGGTTTGCGGCTCTTCCCCCGCTCCTCCCCGCGCCCCCGAAGCTTCAGCAGCGAAACCGAGGCGGAGACGAGCGGCGGCGGCGGCACGGGAGCCGCCCCCCTCCCGGTTCGGCGGCGACATTCCGCGGCCGCCGGGAGCGACGGGCCCGGCTCACCGAGGGGCAGCAACACGTGGGTGAGGGGGTGCGGCGGGGCCGGCAGCGGGGAGCCCGGGGCAGGCATCGGGGCGAGGGGCGGGTCCGCCCGCAGCCGTGTCGCTGTTCCCTACTCAGGTGCTGAACCGGAGCCAGCCGCGGCTTAGCGGCCTCCCCCGCCTCCTCCCGCGCAGCAGCTGGAGCAGGAAAAAGCGGATCCGGCGAGTCCCGGTCCCTCCTCCTTCTTCCTTCTCCTCCTTCTCTTCTTCCTCCTCCTGGGAGCCGCCGTCTCAGGCAGCTGGAGAGCATGGACCGGGTGGCGGCGGGGCCGGAGGCGGCCGGCGGCTACTGCTCGCCGCTTGCATGAGGCGACCGGGCGGTGGCGGGGAGTGAGGCCGGGCCAGGGAGCGAGGCGGCTCCGGCAGCTCCCCCCTGGCACCCTCCCGCCCCGGCCATGGCGGCGGCTGCTCGGCGGAGCCGCGGCGGGGCGGTGGTGCTGGGCCTGCTGCTGCTGGGGCTGTGCGCCGGGGGGGCGGCAGGCGGGCCGCTCCGCTACTCGGTGCGGGAGGAACTGCCGCACGGCGCCTTCGTGGGCAGCGTGGCGAGCGACCTGGGCGTGGATCCGCGGCGACTGGCGGCGAGGGGAGCGAGGCTTACTTCGGGCACCGGCCGGCAGTACCTGGAGCTGGAGCTGGGCCGCGGGGCACTGTTGGTGAGGGAGCGCATGGACCGCGAGGCGCTCTGCGAGCTGAGCCCCACCTGCTTCCTCAGCCTGGAGCTGGTCATCGAGCAGCCCATTGAGGTACACAACGTGGAGGTGGAGGTGCTGGACATCAATGACAACGCACCGTGCTTCCCCCGCCAGGATTACCGGCTGGAGATCAGTGAGTCTGCCATGCCTGGGGCCCGCTTCCACATCGAGAGTGCCCAGGACCCTGATGTGGGCACCAACTCTGTGCAGAGCTACCAGCTCAGCCCCAGCCGCCACTTTGCCCTGGACCTTAAAGGCTTCCAGAGTGGCAGCAAGCTCCTGGAGCTTGTGCTGCAGCAGCCACTGGACCGGGAGCAGAGTGCCCTGGAGCAGCTGGTGCTCACTGCCGTGGATGGTGGGGACCCCCCTAAGTCCGGTACAGCCCAGATCTCTGTGCGTGTTGTGGATACCAATGACAACCCACCTACCTTTGACCGCTCCACCTACACCGTGAGCCTTCTGGAGAATGCCCTGCCTGGCACGCTAGTGGTCAAACTCAATGCCTCAGACCCTGATGAGGGCTCTAATGGGGAAGTGGTCTACTCCTTTGGCAGCTACACCCCACAGAAGGTGAGGCAGCTCTTTAGTGTGGACCCACACTCAGGGGAGGTGCGGGTTAATGGTACTTTGGACTACGAAGAAGCATCCTCTTATGAGATCTATGTGCAAGCTGCTGATCAGGGCCCTGTCTCTATGGCTGGACACTGCAAGGTGCTGGTCAACATTGTGGATGCCAATGATAATGCTCCTGAGGTGGTCCTGACCTCCCTGTACAGCCCAGTTCCAGAGGATGCAAAGGCCGGAACTGTGGTGGCCCTGATGAGTGTTACTGATCAGGACTCAGGGCTGAACAAGCAGGTGAGCCTACGTATTCCCCCAGGCCTCCCCTTCACACTGAACTCTTTCAAGAACTCCTACACCTTGGTGACCCAGGGCAATCTGGACCACGAGAAAGCAGCAGCCTACAACATCACAGTTACAGCTACTGACTCTGGGAGCCCCCCTCTCTCCTCCCAGAAGGTGATCTATGTGGAGATCTCAGACATCAATGATAATCCTCCACGCTTTGAGGAACCTGTGTACTCAGTTTACATCCCTGAGAACAACCCCCTTGGAGCCTTTATGTGCACTATCAAAGCCACTGACCCAGATGTTGCCGAAAATGCCTATGTGTCCTATTCTCTACTAGATGGGGAGATTGAAGGGCTACCTGTAACTTCCTATGTTTCCATTAAATCTGATAGTGGCAACATGTATGCTGTCAGGTCCTTTGACTATGAGACACTAAGGGAATTCCAGGTGGTTGTCCAGGCTCAGGATGCCGGGATTCCATCACTGAGCAGCACTGTCACTGTCTACATCTATGTGGTGGATGAGAATGACCATGCTCCACAGATTCTGTATCCTACCTCAACCAACACTTCAGCAGCCCTGGAGATGATCCCACGCTCGGCATATGCTGGATATTTGGTAACCAAAATTATAGCCATTGATGGGGACTCAGGACAAAATGCCTGGTTGTTCTTCCACCTGGTGCAAACCTCAGATCCAGGTTTGTTCAGGGTAGAGCTCCATACTGGGGAGATTAGGACTACTCGCAAACTGGGGGAGGACAGCACACCTACTTTCAACCTGACGGTGGAGGTGAGAGACAATGGAGAACCACCGATGTCCTCATCAGTAGCCATCACTGTTGCTGTGGTGGATAGAGTTTCCAAAATCATCCCTGATAAAAGAAGGCACTTAAAAAGTCCAAGCAATTACTCAGAGATCACTATTTATCTCATTATCGCTTTGAGCGCCATCTCCTTTGTTTTCCTTTTCACAATCATTGGGCTTACTGTTATCAAGTGCTACAGATACAGTCTGTATGGGGACTCATGCTGTGGAGGGTTCTGTGGGGTCAGAGAACGGTCCCCTGCTGAATTATACAAGCAGGCCAACAACAACATCGATGCTAGGTTGCCTCATGGTTTAAAAGTACAACCCCATTTTATTGAAGTGAGGGGCAATGGGTCTCTCACAAAGACCTACTGTTATAAGGCATGCCTAACAGCGGGCTCGGGAAGTGACACTTTTATGTTTTACAATACCTGTGGCCCAACAGGAACTACTGGTCCCTCTGCAGTCATGACTGAGAGGCATCTGACAGGACAGAGTGGGCAGAGCGCACAAAACCTGATCATACTTAAAAATGACTCCATTACGCCTAACGAGGTGAGGCTACATTGATAAATGGTCAGCATAGTGCTCTGAACAAATCTGTGTGTAAGCAGAGGTTCAAATTGGAAAACTCAGGTTAAAGTGTATTCCCTTCCGGGCTCACTCACACAGAGCTATGAAACATGGTTCTAATGAATCTAATCTGTGCAATGCATTTTGTTTCTAGGTAAATACTGGGGCTTTCAGGTCTGTTTGGTAAGTTCAGTATGTGTTGTTTGAGATTCACTTCATTTTTGCAGTGTATGCTGTACGCAGTGTTGCCTCCTTCCCTTTTCTCTTACAGATCTAAAATTGCCTGCTGCCACAGCGTTCTAGGGAATAACACGTGGTCTTAAATTTTGGATGCTGAAACTAATGTTGCAGGAAAATATAAATTAAGAAAAAGTGATTAGGCTGGAAATCAATAGATTATGGCAGTTATGGATGTTTTCTACTTCACTGGTTTTGTAACTAGACAAAGCTGTTGAATTTAGATCATTGCAATAACATATGATTTGCATGCTAATATGGGCATGTTTTAGTTATCTGAAAACTGCAGTCCCTCCTTTGATAATGTTTGTTCTACCCAATGCCGCATTTCATGCTTCCTGGGCAGTGGCATCTTTGTAGAGAATTATGGCAAGTTCCTGTCATTATGTTACAGTGTGACAACTTCTAAGCTGCTGGGTTGCTACTGAAAATTCTTAAATACCTATGGTTTGACCAGCAGCATATTAACCTTTTCAATATTTTCCCACAGTGAAGAATTAATGGTTGTGTTATGCTAGCATACAGGCAGTCTGCAGTCAGTGTGTGGTTTGCATGCTCTGTATAGTTTCCTTTTTACATATATGGGAACTAAACCCAGAAGCACTCACAAAAGAGACTAATTCTGGTTCACAAAAGGAAAATTGTGTGATTACTGTGTGTTTGTGTCCTATGATTGTGGCAGGCATAAGATTGGTTCGTGCACTAATGTGTGCTGTGTTTCCAGACGTGGGAAATCTAGGGGAGTTACTGTGGTGGGATAGAAAGGAGCCTGACTTGTGTATTCTGCCACAGAAATATCATTTATTTCTTTATATTTCTTTACCTGTGAAGATGTTAGCATCTTTTGCAGCTCTTGTTTAGTTACACAAACATGCACAAATCTTAAGGACTAGCAAGTCTTCCATAAACATGCTTTTAGAGAGTAGTGATCATCCATTCAACATTAATCCATCTAAAATTCATGCAGTGTTTTTCTGTAAGTCACAGTGGCAGGGTATGGGGGGAGTATTTTTCTTTTTTTTAAAGTACAGGTTTTGTACCTTAAAATCTTTCTGAGTATGACAAAATGCCTGGAATCTGTTTGATATAGGAGGGAATGTGAGACATACTGTGTAAGCATATCTGCTGAAGAATCGAAGAGTGAAACACACACCCCGAATCTGCTTTTTCTGGGGAAAAAAGAGAAGCAATAGTTGAAAATAGCTTCACTTTGTATGCAAGACCAATAGGAAAGTAATTTAACAGACAGATTCTTATTGCATTTTGGGAATCACTCAATTGAATGCAATGAATTAGCAAGTTTTGAACACCAGTACAGCAGCAGCAAAGCTAGCCCAAACTTGAAGTGTGAAAGTAAAGAGATATATAGGACAAACTAATGAATACCTGTCTGTGTGGGGTTAGAAGCAAAAAGAGGAATCAATTATTCAAATAGATCTGCATGATTGAAACAGAGGTGAATTTCTGACAAGTTCTACTCGTCACAAGTTGTTTTCTTAGGTCTCTGCTTCTTAAGTTGTCCTGTGGTAGCATATACTATGAAGATGTAAAGCAGGAGTACATGAGAAAATGGGTGAATGTAATGGCATTCACAAATTACTAGTTCCTAGTTAATTACATACTATAAAATCATGTCTTTCTCTTATTTCAAGCTTAGCATGTGTGCTGAAGCTGCCATCCATTGCTTAGCAACACTGAATGATACTTTTTAAGAATAATGATCTTTGTATTAGCAGATCTTTAGAGAACTGTTTTTCTTTTAGTTACAGTGAACTTTTAATCAGGCTTTAAAAGCTCATGTCTTTACCTGTGAACCATAAGAGCAAGCATCATTGTCCTCACATTGATTTACAAAGTTCATTGCAGATGTGTTACTTTTGGATAATGTGAATAGGTCCTTTTTATTCCCGTTTTTGGAAATTGATCTTCTATTAGTTGATCAGTGATGAGGGTGGGACAAGGTGAATGGGCTTTCTATGCCTGCATATTGTATGCAGAGTTTCACAAAGGCTAGTATTGTGTAAATGTTGTTTGTAGAGTGAGAGAGAAAATATTTCAAAGTTATTTGGAATTAATCTCAGTAACACTCAGTGCAATAAGGTCTTAGTCCTTTTCATATTTACCAGTAAAGTCAAAGATGTTAATAGTTACTTCACACTAAGTCATGACTGACTTCATTGGGTCATTAGAATGAAGCAGTGGAAGGGGAAACCCAGTGTATTAAGGTTAGGTGGGGAATTCTTTGTACCTGTTGAAGCACTGATTCTTGTGTTCTGACTTGTACTGCTGGTGTTGTGGAGGTGGAATGGGAGCTTGTTTATGCAAAACGGCCTGTGCTTCTGCAGACATCCTGTACTGCCTGTACAGTCAGTTATAGGTTTATAAGGATCTCTCAAACCAAGTGTGTTTTGTAAAAGAAGTGTACTGATGCTTACAGCTGCACTCAAAACCTTAGAAATGGTTATTGCTGGCAGGAGCCTGGTGATAGGGTGAGAACACAGGGTTAATGGGTATCATTCTCTCATCAGCTGGGTAACTGCTGCAGCTGAGCAGTCACGCAACATATAGAGAGAGCAAAATACTGTGGCTTTGTTGCTGGTGCATGTGAGGTTTTGGGCAGCCTGGATTCCTGCCTTTTGAAAGGGGGGTGCACTCAGCTATGAAGAGGGTGTGTGAAGATGTGATTTTGTTGCTGGGCACTGCTGCAGCAGTGATTTGTCATTTTCAGGAAAGGTTTTGGTGCTTTAGTCTGGAGTCCTTTTTCTCATATGCCTGTGAAGATGCTGAGCGATGTCTGGGTAGTTCCTGGTCCTTGCTTTGTCTTTTCAACTCTCCCGCCTTGTTCTTATGTACTCTACAGCTAAGCTTGCCCATTATGTCTTGCATCTTATGACAAGCTTTTCCCTTCAATGCAGGGAATAACAATGAAGCCAACAGGTTTTAACAGGAGTTTTCTGTCCCAGGAGGCAGCCTGGCACATTGCTAATGATGAGTGGGCAGCCTGGATACTTCATAGAACTAGATATAAACTCTTCTTATTATACCTTCCCTTGTACCCTTTTTTGTGTGGTGGCACATCTGGCTGACAAATATGATGTTTCATGTGATGTTCAGGGATAAATTTGCATGGTGTTCTACAGGCACTTTTCAGAAAGTGAAACAAAAGCTACACATTAGTGACAGTAACACTTGGGTTCACTGGAGTTTTACGGCTGTTTGCTCTGCTCCTGCCTCTTTCTTTGTATTTTGCACTTCAAAACCAGCTTGCTGAACATACAGGAAAAAACAACACTTGAGGTGAGCACATCTTGATAGTGCTTTAAAATGCACGCATATTTTTAAGTGTCTAAATCCAGTAAACCCACAGTATTGTCTGGAGCAGTCTTTCCAAGAGATTTCTCACAGAGGCTTTAAAGGTATTAAAGGTGGAATATCTTACAATCTCAGTTCAAGAACTTAAGCCTTTAAGAAATTCTCCAGCCTCCTGACATTGTAAAGGTTAACTATAAATGTATGTTCTTTTGTTTAGTAGCAGCATCTGAACCTGTTCTGCTAAGCAGGGACAGCGCTCTGTGGTTCAGTGCAGTCACGCTCTTGGTTCGATGCTTTCTGCTGTGCCAGCAGAAATTTGCATCCAATCTTTAGCAGAGGCGTTTTTCTTCTCTTGGCTCTCATTAAAGATATTTTACAGGAGCACTTGCCTTTTCCCTTCACCTTTGTTGTCTCAGTTAGGAATGGAAATGAACACTGCTGGGGATAAAATATTTGGATTTCTGAATTACACCCTTTTCCAGTTTCCATTCTGGTTTCTTGTATGATAAATACATGTTAAGTCTATAAATAGTTTGTTCCCCACAACAAATTAATTCTAAACATTTACAGAAGGAAATCAGGAACAGAAGGCTCTGTTTCCCCACATCTGTTAGTAGTGACTCATTGGAAAACAAGCAGAGCTGCGTGCGGTCAGGGGTTCTAAAAGGCCCTTTATTATTGCTTCAAAGCGGATGTATTTGATAAATATACCTTATATCATTCTGTTGTGCATTTGTGTGGAAATAGGAATGGAGTGGGGTGTTTTTAGCAGTCTTATCATCTGGTAACTGTTTGCAAATATTCGGTTCACACTTCTCTACCTCTAGCAGGCCCTGTTCTAGCAGCTGCTAAAGTGAATGGTAGCCTTTGTATTGATTTTCATGACAGGACAACATTAACAAATTTTAGAAATTCCTTCTGTTCCAGGGACAAATCCTCACTGTGTTGAAGTGTCAGCTAAAAAAGAGAACTGAGCAAAATGTTTGTAACAATGTACTTTAAACTAAATTTATTCTCCATGAGCCAATGCAATGATTCTTAAATTAACCCATTCTGTGCCATTTGAAAACAACTGTGTGAAATTTTGCATGAGCTTGTTTGCTACTAAGGTGGCTCCGTTTTATATTACATTCACTTTGCTTATCAGATTTTGTGGTAGGGTTGGTTGTTTCTTACTAGTTACATAATGCTTCTGGTTGTGTGGGTGGCAGAATGTAACCTTGGTGACTGGAATGTTGGCATGAGGTGTTCACCTGGTGTGGTGACAGCCACTTCTGTAGGTGCCTGGATAGATTTTGACTTATCTCACAAGTATGATAAGCTGTTACAAAATCAGAAAAAGCAGGTGATGGGAGAAAGAGGAAATGATTGATTACTTCTGTGCTGGATTGTGTGATTTTTCTCACCTCAACTGATGAGTGGTAAGAACAGGACCGCTGGACTTAATACATGGCCTCAAAAAGTCTCTGAGGGAAATGGCAGGCTAAGATTACCTTGAAGTTAGTAGAATGGATTGGCATATGATAAACAGGGTCTTGTAGTGAATTGGGAGCTAAGGAGCTAAAAGGAACAATAATATTTTCATCAACATGATGTAACATAGAGTGTGAAAAGTGCAACTGGGAAGTGTCTGGAACACTTCAAAGTCTGTGTTCCTCTCTGGGTTTCCTTTCTGTACTCATGCTTCCTGGCCAGCTGTGCCTTGTCCTGGTGGTGTCGATTTATGACACAGCTACACTTCTCACAGCAAAGTCTGTGACAGGGCTTTGCAGAGGAGCCTATTGACAGCTCCTGGGCAGACTCCTGTCACTTGGGACTGCGCTGAAGACACATTTCTACTTTGAGATGGGCCATATCATGTCATGGCACTGGGTGACAGCACATGTTCATTTGGCAGGTTTCAGTGGGTAGTCTGGTAAAGGTGGACTATTCTTAGCCAGAGATATATAAGCCAACCCAACCAGGCAGACCGTGAATGCCTGATGGGGGTATAAAAAGCAACACTGCTGTGTCTGGTCTGGGGAAAGATATTGCTGAGCAGGTTTGCTGCCTCTGCTATGCTGTCACTTCTATTATTGGTCCTGGTTTTTTGTCTTTCGTGATCCTAATTGCCCAATGTTATTTAAAGATGTATTGAAACAACTGTTATCTTATGACAGACATCTTAAAGAATTACAGCCTACAGTAGAGCAAAAGGAGAAGCCAGTTACACTGACAAAATTGGAATTCCACCAGTTTTGCCAGTCGCAGGACGTCAGCCTGTTGTAACACAAGTCTGGGATATACATGTGTCTCTGGCTGAGGTCTAAAAGTCCCCAGTCAAGCAGTGTGCACATGGTAAAACTGGATGTGAATAGGTCTGGACAAAGGCAGGCTGCTACCCAACTTCCTGTTCCTCCTGTTCTTCCTGTGAGGGCTTTAAAAATTAGAGAAGTCCCAGACACTGAATTTTTCACAGTTAAAACCAAAAACAACAACAGCAAAAACTCAGCCCCTCAAAGGTCTAAAAGTCAACTGTGACAATAGATCTTTCCATCTCCAGAGTATATTTTTATGATCCTGTCTCCTCCTTCCTTCTTCTGCTCCTCTGGGAGCAGCACTACAGCCCTGCTTGAAGAGTAGTAGCAAGCAGAGAACTGTGAGTAGCCACAAGATGCCACAGCTTGTGGATAGTAACCCTTGAAAATACCACAATCTCCTAATTGCTGCTGTTTCTGTTATATTGACATGATGAATGTTGGTCCATGCATGTGAAGTGAAGAAATGATGAATTCCTAACTGATGAGTTTCTCCTGCCATCATCAGCCATTTATGATCTGGTGTCTGAAAGTTCCCACTGCAAAAAAACCCATAGATTTTTGTCTTCTAGCCAAGAACTGGAAAGCTCTCAGCTGAAAACAAAAAAAATCTATATACTTTGAGCAAGTGACCATTTTCCTCTTTTCTCACTTCTACCCAACTCATGTTAGACTTTTCCAGCTCTTTCATGTAATCTCACTTCATCTGTGTTTTGCCTGGGACCATGGTAAGATTCCTCCTCCTCACAGTGCCTATAGACCTGTATAAATCACTAACCTGCACCTGTCCCATTGCAAAAAGACAATGCACAACCTCCCACCCTCAGTCCAGCAATTCCTTTGCTGTGAGAAAAACCCCAGCAGAGGAAAAGCCAAATCTTCTGGTGTCAGCACCCTTCATATGTCAAGAAAGTCAAACTCGGAAGTGGGTCTGATCAGTGTATTATTTTCTATCCTCATTCATTGACTATTACTACATGGTTGACTTCAGAGTTGCTCTGACATCTCCGGGACTGGGCCCAAAATGGAATGAGTCAGAAAATACTGGAACCATGCATAACGGGCTCCTTGTCAAGCCGCTTTCTGCTAAACTCAGCAGAACCTGAGTGTACCAGGGAACTGGGGGCTAGATGGGAAGGAAATTGCTTAGCACAGACGTTTAATGTGTGGTTGCAAATGGCAGCCTCCTCCTTTTTGCATAACTTGGACCATAAAGAATACTAGGATGCACATCATCCAAGAGCATCTCACTCTTGAATGGTGATGGGCCCAAGAAATATGGTGATGGAGTAATAGTGTAAGTTGTAATCGCTCCATTTTTGTTTGAATAAAACCTATTGATCCAGGGAAAAGCATACCCCAAACCTCAAGAGGAAAGACAGAGTTGGCTTTAAATAATTCAGAGCATTCAACACTTTCTTTTTCTCTTTCAAGTAATGGGACCAAATTCATTTCTGATCTGCCTCCAATAACTTAAGAGAATTAAACCATTACTGTCGTATATTATTTGTGTGTTTGGCACTGTACAAGACACCAGGAATGAGTGTAGTCCATTAGTTTTCTGGACATAATTTCTCTCTTTGAATTCAGGAGCCTGAAGTTAAGCAGTGGCTGCAATATCACTTACAGAATAATGTCTTGAGAATTCTGAGAAAAAACCTTGTTGTGCATTTAGGGCTTAATTTTAAGAGACCTGAACTTGCGTTCCTTTGCTGGAGTTGAAAATTGTTTTGATGGTCCCATGACAATGCAAAAAAAAAGATTTTCTGGAGCAATTTTTGAACAACTGAGAATTTCTTCATTATCTCCTTATTTAGCAAACCATTCTGCAGCACTGCAGCATATGCTGAGGTTTGTTGGTCAAAGGGTATTGCTGGCTGTTTTCCCCTTCCATGAATACGGAAAATGTAGTGGTTCTTGGTATTATGAAAGGAGGTGTCTGCCTTTGATAAAAGACTTGCTGCAGTCTGGAAATCTGATACAATCTAGTGCAGTCCTCTGCAGTACACTGAATGCCAGCAGAAACCTCACAGCAGACAGACCGCCCTGCATGTCCCCTTCATGGGGGGCTGCATTTTATATATCCTCAGACAGATGCTATTCAGTGCAGGAGCTCAAGTTCCCTCAGCTTATCAGGAAAACGAACAACATGTTTTATGGATTTATGATGTAGGTTTTTTCCTAGGCCCAGAATGTTGATAAATGTACGAAGTGACTGTCCACCAGTTTCCAGCATTAAATGTCATTCCACAGAGATCATCTCTAGCCAAAGGCCTTGGCATGCAAACAAGTTTCTCTATTACAGAGACATTCTCTGTGTGTCCATTTGAAAGTTTCTCTAGGTTCGTAGAAAGATTGTTCACAAAAATTAGCTTCAGATGGACTCTTCTGACAAAATTAGTCAGATGCATATCCTTTTCAACATGTTTAACATACATTAACGACGTTCTCCTGGGCTTTTGTTTCTACAGCCAAAACATCCTAATCCTGACTGGCGCTACTCTGCGTCCCTGAGGGCAGGAATGCAAAGGTATGTATGGTGTTTCCCCACATGAAGGGGAATTTGCTCTGTGAAAAGGACAAAGCTGTCTGGCTCCTCTGATGCCCTGGTCTGAGGATAGCTGTATGCTGAGATGGAAGGCAACCAAGTTCTGCTGCTGTCACTTCCAGTCTCCAAATATGGATTCAGTCTGACTGCATCTTGCGTTGTTACTGTACTACTATAGATCTGTGCTTTTCTTGTGTTTTCTTCCTGCCTTTGGATATGTTGACTGTCAAGGTATAATTGCTACAATATTGAATTATTTAACTATGATTATATACTTTTTGTTTACTTTAAAGCTCCCTTTAGTCACCAGTACTGATACGTTTCAATAGACTCTCTGCAGCACTGATGTGTTTTCTGTCTTGTTTCTCGTTACCATAAAAGTGTGCTGCTCCTGCAGTTTATTAACCACATGGTGCAATCAAGATGATTAATGCAGTTTAAAGGGTATTTTGAAGATATGAGAAGGATTTTCAAAAAAGGAAAAGTGAGGCTGTGTCTGAGTTTCTTTAGACCAAATTTCTTTAGAGGATGGTGTCCTCTGTCTAACATGGCAAGCAGTCTCTGCTGTAATTTGCTACTAAGGACACTTGGAAAAATAGAATTATAATAAAGTTATTTTTCTAAAGCCTAAATAAGTTAATATTTTTGCTCTCCCTGCCTGAGCAGATTGGAAAACTAGTTTTATGTTCAGGTGTAATCTGATGTGATTAGTAAGACTGCCTGATCGGTCTAGATGCAATTATAGGGCTGCAGGAGTTGCTGGTAGCACTATGAAGGGCAGGATGCTTTTCCCAAAATTGTTGTTGCAATGGGACTGTAGTCATCACCTTTTATCTATTATCCACAGGGCTGAAGAGTCTTAATAAGGTTGAAGTCCAAAGCTCAGATTCAGACTGTCCATCCCTTAGACTGTGCTTCATGTGGGTGAGGGCAGTGTGCCTTTTCCAGCTGACTTTGGGCTGCTGTGTGCAAAGGAACCTAAACCTCAGGGACCAGAAGGAAAGGAAGTGAGAGCAAGCTTGATTCTGTGGCCTGTTGGGCAAACTGGTTTCTTTCTTTTATGTTTCTGCTATTGTGTTGGGGTTTTTTTAATCTCTGACTGCTTTATTCAAAATGAATAAACAGTCTGGGAGTGCAATGACAGCAGCTTAGAACTAACCCCACCAACATTTTATCGTTTGCTTGTAACAGTAAAAAAGGTGTGTAACTTCCTTGTTAGTGATTTCCAGTCAGTGAAAGCAAAGTGTCCTGCAGGTATGTTTGTTTTTACAAACTATGCCACAACTATGTTTTAGTAAATAATCAAAGATAACTTGTGCAAGTCGAAACAGTTAATTCTCCATGCTCCAGCAGAATTTGTTGTCATCATGCAATACTACAAATGGCTATGACTTTTGAAGACTAGTAAGAAAGGGAGATATTATAAAGCCAGGGCAGAAGGGATCTGTATAACCTAATGATGGTATGTGCTTCTTCAGTGCTGTGCATATGGAAGAGGCAGGAATCCTACGTGGAGGACCAGGAGGGCCTGATCAACAGTGGCCAACAGTGTCCAGTGCTACTACAGGTAAGGGTATGACAATTCAGAACATATGTGAGGAACTAATGTTAACTGATGCTTCCACCTTAGTTTCTCTTCTGTTTTGTGTCTCTCAGTGAAGTTCTTGTAAATTAATCTGTGGAATAGTAAAGCACAAAATACATATTTTTCTGTACTCGGTCTCAGATGAACACTGGAGATAAGAGTCCTTGATCCCAGCTTTCACTCTGCCTTTGGAAGTTATTGGTTTGTGTAATAGAATAATGGTAGGGCTTCAGTTCTTATGTATGTATTCAGATTAAAAATGCTTGAGTCTAGAATTGGTTTGTCCTCCATTTCAAAAGAACAGTAAAACTGGGGTAGGAGCTTCTCAGTTCTCCCTTTGTTATTTTTACAAACCCACTAAGTCTTTTTGAATGTCTCTTCTCATTTTCTGTGGTGAAATTAGACCTTTTCCTTTTTTTTTTCTTTTTTTGCTAGCTATTTTCATTCACTAATACACTATGATGAAAACTAAACTATTATTTGCTTGTCAAAATAGATGACCAAACCCACATTTTAGAGTGTAGCTTCATTTACTCAGTCACTGATGACTTCACATCAGTCAACATGAATTGGCAAAAAGTCTTCATTGAGTTAAGAAAATCTGCAGTGAAGGCAATAAAATATTCTCACTTTTTATGCTGGAGCAGGAGTAATAGAGACATCATGGAGCAGCCAGTTGCTGGTGTGGTCAGCGGTTTCAGTCACATCCAAACTAATCTGTCATCTTAGTGGATGTCCTGTGTAGGGCTGTGAGCCCTGTATGACAGCTCTGTGAGCATTGCAAGCCCTCCAGAAATTCAAATGAGGAGTGACACTTCTATCACAGAGGCAGGTCAAAGGCCAAGAAGTGGCGTCTCCAGCAGAAATGATATGAGAGCTGCTATATTTCATCTTTCTTGGTGCAAAACTTTCTTGTGGCTTTAATGGAATTTTTACCTGGATAAAGGGCTGAGGAGCAACTTCAGGATTTACAATCACAGTTACAGCATAGCCAGGAATTAATGGTGCCCAGCAAAATCTGCACTGGTGTTGCAGCAGGGTTGTCTGCAGAAACAGATTTGGAAATTAATATAATATATAATGGGCCCCTAGGCTACAATTACCTGGGGTTTGTGTGCTCTTCTTTCTGTTGCAGGCTTTGCAGGAAGAACCAGCTTGTGCACGTTACGAAGGGTGTGTAACTGTTGAGCTTGCATTTGAAAATGTCACCACAAGTACACTTTAACCTTTATAAAGGGGTTCCCTCAGGTTTTCAGCTGCACTAATCATCCTTGACTGAGCACTTAGTGTATTACCTTATACCAAATTCAATATGGATGCAAGTATTCACCCAGATGTTCGCTTGCTGGTAAAGCAGATTTCTAAGTACCTGAATGTAAATGCAAGGGTAGGATGGTCCTGCCTTCTGAGGAGGTCCACTGGCATTTGGGTCCCAGAGCCCTGTTCCACTACCTGGACTCCTCTCTGCTATTCTTTTTGGTTTATCATTTTAGACTCACTTTGGGAATCTGAACATCTCTTTGTGTAAGGAGCCAAGTAGCCCTTGGCTCTTGTTGCTCTTCTCCTCCAGGACCGTGCAATGAGGCACTTGTGCGATGAATGCGCCCCTGTCACACACGCTATGTTGGGGCTATGTAGGGTAGAGAAAAGTGTAAGGCATAGTGAGAGGAGAAGCTGGCAGGAGGCCCTGTGGAGCTGGGCACCTGGAGAGTCCAAATGCCAAGGTTGTTTACTCTGGCCCTTGCACTGAGCATTGCAGATCAGTATTTATGGTTTTTATTTCTAGGTAATGTATACAAGCAGGTTGTAAGAAATACCTTCAGCAACAGGACATATTTCTGCCATACCGGAAGATGTGACTAATAAAAACTGCATTATGGAATACCCACTCTAGTTACAGCTACCTTTAAATCCAATTTTTGTGAGTCAGGTTCCTTATAATTGAGGGTTTTTTTCCTGGGCAATAAAGACTCGTTTATTTTGTCTTTGCCCATCGTCAAGGGATTTGTGGCTCTGACGTAACACTGATTTTTAAGTCCTTTTTTAAGAGAGTTTCAGATAAAAAACTAGTGTTTCTAAACAAAAGCTACAAACATCCCTGATCCTTAATAGCAAACAGGCAATTCATAGGGAAATCTCAGTTAGGATTAATGATTGTGTTAATTTACATAAGTACATCATTATGCATCATATTTAAAATCCTGTCTGCAGTTTCCCACGAATATCTCTTTCAATGCTGCTTTCTTTTTCTGGCTTAGGTTCAAGACCTGTAATATTTGTCATCAGGTTAACATACACAACTGATGCTTTTCAGAAGAGATTCAATTCATTATGGTCAATTGCAGTTGACTGAGTCAACAAATGCATTTGCTCCTGACATATCACTTACATATGAATGGAGTAGTGCACCTGGGTCAAGATCAGCTCCTAGATAAGCTATTTGTTATCTCTCTTATCATCAGGATACTGATGAGGTCTCCACTTCCGATTACTAGAAACCACTTGCAAGCCTTCTCTGCATGCATTCTCCATGCAGTTGTTTTAGTCAGTGGATTAATCCCAACCAGTTTGTCACTAAACCATTCATTTAATTTAACAATCCACAAAAGCCACGGGTAGGATGCCTCACAGAGATAGAGAGTTAATCAATGAGAGCATTCAAAGATGATGTCATAGGAAAACTTCAAGAAGGATGAAGAAGTCAAGTGTTAAATCAGTAAATCCTTGATTCCTAGTGCATAGCTGTACTTGAACATCACATGATGTTTCAGCAAATATGTGTTACCTGAGCAAAACCTGGTCCTCATTTAACTGACAGCACTCCTATTGTCTTTATTGCATATTTCACCCATGCAGGGAACAGTGAGTTTTGATCTGGAATTTTTTAGTTGTCTTTGCATTTTCCAATAGTCCAAAAGTTTGGAGGTTTGTAGTCAGGATGCTTCCAAGTGAGGTGGGCCAAGAAGGCTCAAACTTCCTCTGGGGAGAGGGTAGCATTATGTTTAGCTCTCATTTGTCCCCTTCATGCTATATGGTGAGTCCAGGAAATGCAGATAGATTTCTGGTTTCTGCTCTGTGTCCTTTGACAGTTTTGGCAATTAGATCAAACTTTCTGTGGGTGACCGCTAATCTGAGTGAACTTTACTTTTTTGGATGCCTACTTCAAAAGAAATGGAGTTTGATTTGCAGAAATGGTGGGAGCTCATAACAGAAACTAAAATGAACGGAAACTTTGCTCTAAACACACAACACTGTTGATTTCTGAATAAATCAGACCTATGCATAATTGAGAGCTTAGAATTTGTGGGCATTAGGCAAATCTGTGTGTATTTCACTCTGCTTCTCATTCCAATTTACAATGCAGGACTGGTAATGTAAGTGCTTCGCAAAAACAATCTAAAGATGCTTTCATAGCACATGGAAAGACTCAGGAGAATGATAAGGTTTTGTGAGAAAAAATGGCCAAGAGGAATTTTAAACCCTGTGTTCAGTGTAGACTTTATATATGTGCAGTAAATAAGGCACTGGCCATATATAAAGAGGGGAAAAAAATACTGCAATTCAGACAGCTCTGTAAATAAAAGAGGAAAAAAACTCATGACAAAATCAACATCTGAAATTTATAAGCATGTAAGTGAAGACCATGGGTGAAATACTGGCATCTCTGAAGACCACAGCAAATAGCCCACTGACTTCAAGGAAGCTAGGATTTCAGTGCTGAGCCTTATAAATATGCACAAGGGGCTGAATTAAGGTTGTATAGGCGAAGTCCATCCTAAAATACACTGATTTGCTGCTTCTGATTTTGCAGTGCTAACATACTTCTAAGTAACATCTGTCATTTTTGTTTCCTTTTCCTGGGTAATTAGGACGTGGTAGCCCTGTTTTTTAAAGCACTCTTAGGAAAAAACAATTATATCATGTGAGAATCTACTGACCTCAGCATGGGCAAATCTCCATGCTAGACATTCATGGTGCATATGTTTATCCTTTGAACTGGCCAAGTAAACAGCAGTAGTAATATTGGCTGCTATTCCTTAAGGGAAATAAGCAGGAGAGACAAGTTAGCTCTGGGTTTCATAGCTGCTTGAAAAGGCAGGGGAATATTATAACCAAGGAACCCAGAGATCAACTCTGGGTCTGAAGAGGACTGTATGTGTGTGTACATGTATATATATGTTTTCTGTGGATATGTTTGTGTATATATAAAATCTTTATAAGAAGATGCATAGCTCCCTGCATCCCATCACCCCAAGTCTGACTCTCAACTAACGTCCTCTGAAGTTTGTAGCTATCACAGCTTTCCTCTCCTTCTTCAGTTTTTCCTGCTGTTCCTTCCTCCAGCCTAGCTGTGACCTTTTTACCCATGTCTTGCTAGCTAGGGATATTCCATGCCCATATACTCTCAGACATTCCTGGTTTTATGCTGGGAACTGCAGTTGCTCTGGAATAGATTTATATTGCTCTCAGAGGATGGTTCCTGCTGCAGTGAGCTGGGATGCAGAGGAGGTCCGTTAAGAGGCATGGGCTGTAGAATAAGTGACAAATACTGAAAATTAAATGAGAAGCAACTATAAATATGGCAAATAAGTAAAGTTATCTGAAAAGTAAAGTCAGTCTTCCCAGTAAGTTTTGTACTGCTGGTTTGGGTTAACGTCTTGTAAATGGAATGACTGTGGGAAAGCTGTGAAGAAAAGAAAAGGAATGCTTGTGTGTCTGAGCCTGGGGCCCTGGAAAGAAGATCTGCACACTGAGATTGGGTTATAGATTGTGATGAGGGGTACAGAAAGCCACACTGCTGTTAGGTGTTCTTTTCATGGAATAATCATTTGATCTGTCCACATTTTTGAGTCCATTTAACATCACCACAGAATGAATAAATTATTATTTTTACCAGGTTGACTCTTTCACTGTTCTTGAAATTCAGCAGACCTAACAGTCCAGTAAAAGCTCACAGGGGGTCACAGAACTGTCACAGGGCTCTTAGCCTCTGAAGTATTTTTCTAAAAAATCAGTTTAAGGAGAAAGAGCCTAAGAAAATAACTCTGAGATTTATGGGACCTGAGGTATAACATATTTCATATGATAAAGCTTTACGCTGTGGTTGTAAATGGAGAACAATTTCTTCCTAAATGTCAGTGAGTTTCTATTCACCTTCTTCAAATGACCTTCCTTATTCCCAGAAAAATGGTTTAATAGACTCTCATCAAGCAGTCACTGCAAAGAATATGCAGGGGCTGAAAGTGACTGGTAAAGGTTAATTTACAGCTAGCAGCAGAGAACACTAGTCTGTCTTAGCTTTAGCACTTCATTGATTAAAGCTATAAAAGGTAATAAGTAATTAGCAACCCAGAATACAAAACTGTGATCTTGATTTGTTGCAGTATGCTGCAGCTATGTAAGATGGAAGGAGCCAGAAAATGCAGCTGTGCACATCTATATCCTCTCTATTTATTTTAATAACAAATTTTCAATGGAATTTCATAATTCCAACTTTCAAACCCAGACATACCTACATATCAAAATACCAGCCCTAAGAGCTGTACTTGAAGTGATCTAAGAAACACTGTGATGATATGTGTAATAATTTTAAAGGAAAAAATAGGGAGAATACAGAACAGCCAAATTATTCATGTTACTCATGAAAATTAGTCTTTGAATATATCCCCAAAATGAAGGTCATAAGCAATTTAACTAGTTCCTTAGCCTCCTTAGTAAAGTATCACAGAGATTTGGTTCACAGCCTCTTGTAATCATGGAAAAAATCATCCCCATAAAACATACTAAAATCATTATGTCAAGCTGCAGTATCTCTACCAGCTCAGCAGAGAAGGAAATCGTTCCAGCTTTCTCATGCAGAGGCAGAGCAATGACACTATGCTGAAGCAGAAATAATCTGCAAGGATTGTATAAAGCTAAATCTCTTTTCTTTTATCTCATGTTTTGACCTTGGTCATTGAATTCTCAAGTTAATTCCTCCTTCTTGCTGAGACTTTCAACATAATGCACATACTCCCGGTACACATTATTCCCAGGATACTCCCTGTATACTTCCTGCTCTTTGGCTTTCCACTTCTTTTTCCTCCATTTTCACCTCTTCCCTGTTACTTGTCTGGTTTGTCAAATATGAATCTCTCCTCTGTTTATCATCAAAATTTGTTTATTCCTTTCATCTAATGCCTCTGGTCTCTTCCTGCTCATCTGTCCACTGTCAACCCTCTGTATTGTTATTCCAGGAATGCCTAAATGTAGATGGCCACACATCACCTTTTCAGTATTTCATACTGAACTAAATTTTCTGTGCTAAATGTTTCTCATGTCTGACAGCCTGAAGGAAGCTGGACAGCACTGAGAATTTCAGATGTTGATTGGGCTGAAGAAAAGCAATTTTTAAATCAGAAAGATTTTTCAAAAGAATATGTCAAAAAAAGAAGTATTTTTATGAGAGATGCAGCTTGACATACACTGATTATTACTTTTTAAAAGCTAATGACTGTTCTGACCAGGAGCTCCTCCCCTTCACCACATGCAAACTATAGTTGAACCAGCAGTTTGGGCTTTCAATATTTGTAGCCAGGACTAGGTAAAAGAATAGGTTAGTTTAGATTTCTGTTCAGCTGAGTGGGCAAAGAAAGGAGGGGAAGATATACGGTGTTATACAGAAACTGCAGTCATGACTTGGCTAATGTTAAATTTACTTTCGGTTATTTTGTTATTTTCCTCTTGGCTGCAAAAGAAAAACCCATGGCTGACCTGAAATAGCATTTGTGATCTTTACCACAGGGTCCATTATTTTCCAGTGGAGTGTACCAAGTAAATTAGATGACATGGATGAGAGATTTAATAGTGTGTGAAACCTTAGTCCTCGAAGATTCAGTGTAAGGGGGGGAAAAAAGGACTCATCAGAATTTGAGAAAGGCTAACTCTGGAAACTTCAAAGTCGTGTGGTCTGTTTGTGGTGATATATTTGAATAAGACTTTGTTTTCATTTTGACTATGAAAGAGAATGGTCTTGGAAGAGTTTATGTCTTCATATACTGTGGAGAATTCTTGATTCCACCTGCTGTAAAGCTCTGTGAGAGGAATTAACCTTTCTTATTAGCCCCAGGCAATGCAGAAATGCACATTTGTGCATCTTGTCATTTAGTCAAGTCCCTGTGCATTTGCAGGCCTTCTGTGTAGATTAGAGCCAGGTTTTATTTGGAGCCAGTTGTTTTATTTGCCAAAGTGGTGATAACCAAGTCCAAATTCTGGTCTCCACATGGGATGATTGTTCCAATGCAGACTTCCTGAAGGTTCATGCAAGACTGATAGCTCCAGTTGAGATACTAATAACGCAGGAGACCTGCTAAATTTCCAAACCCAGGAATAAAATAAGAGTAATGGGGACAAAAGGCTATTGGTTTTCTGTGACTGAGTAATATGAAGCAGATATTCCCAAACTGTGGATAAAAGCCACGGCAGCTCAAGACTTTGTCATTTTAAGGAGTGATAAAGATTTTACACAAGCCATTTAGATGACTATAACTTCTATATTTAGGTGCTAGGAGAAAGTTTAATGACAGTAACTCCTTGTCTGCTTAATTCATCCTTTCCTAGAATAATCTCTTTGCTTCCTCAAAATGGCAGTTACAGTTGCACCCAAAAAATGTTTCTTATTTGAATAGCTGTTACTAAGTCTTTGTTTTAAAAACAAAGTAACATGTCTTAGAAAGTACCTGATTTTGATTATGGGTAATTTTGTTACATATGTAATCGCCAATAGTTTAACTCTTTTGAATCAAACACCAAAACCTCCAGCTAGTTTGTCAGGTTTCCCACCCTGATTAACCTACCACCTAGAAGCCAGACATACCCCAAATGATGCTGTAACTGAGCAAAAGGGGGCAGTCAGGGACAACACTCCTTACCAAAAAAATAGACTTGCTCTGGCCATGTGCCTCTGTGATCTTGGTACCACTATCGGTGAATTTGTCTTGTGCCTACTGGTAATGTTCTGTAGCTACACAGAAGACATAGGTTTTGATTCCCATCACTATTATTTTCTCAGAGGTTTCAATAAATAGAAAAATCGTTCAACTTGCAGCTGTACTACCCTGGGTTGTGAACTTGTCAGAACTTACAAGTAAAACAAGTGTTTATCTGGTCAGTACTTCAGGGAATTGGTGGTAATCAAATTGTTTCCACATGAGATTACAGCTGCTTTATTTTCTCCATGTTGTGCCACCCTTTTGTATGTGTGGATTTTGTTGTTCTTTTATTTTGTTTTTTCCCTTCTCTTTCTCTCCTGCTGTGAGCTTAAATTTATTCTTTTTAGTTTTTTAAAAAAAGAATATATGTTCAAGTAAATGTCAGAACAACCTATGATATTTATGATCCCAGAGAAATTTCAACCCAGTTATCTTTTGCAATATATAATTCACTATCTGATAGAAAATAGGTGCATAAAATAAGGAAGTTCCTAAGCAGTTCTAAGACGTTTTTTATCTGGAATGTATTTATATTGCAAGCCATGGAAGGAGAAAGGTTGAGGGAGTACAGACCACTCTGTGTTGTTACATCTTCCCCTAATGGATGTCTGCCTCTGTGTAGCACTTTGCTGTACACAAGGGTCATGAATGTATTTTTCATGTGTTTATTTTTGTAACCAGGCATTGCTTCAGTGTCTGTTAGCAATGTTGTAGTGTGGCAGTGCCTCTCAGCTCCAATGGCACTATACAAAGCCCATACAAATAGCAAAAGACAAGCCTTGCCTTAAGGAACTTACCACTTACATGAACAGAGCAGACAAAGTCAGGGAACACAAGGGAAAGGACATGATCATTATCCTGTTTGAAAAAGGAAAAAAAACCAAGGTGCAGAAAAATTAGAATTATTCTTATCACAGAGAGCTTTATGGTAATGCTGAGGACTGGATTAGCATTTGCCTGGCCCAAAATGCTCTCACTGAGCAGGAGTGAGCAAAGAATAACAGAGCTGTGAGCCTGTTTGGGGGCCATCCTTCCTTGTGCTGCTCCAGCTGCTGAGCCATGGAGAGCCCGTTAGGTCAGGGCTTCCAAAACACTATGGGATTATTGTTGCAGCCTTCATGTTTCACTGTGGTGCTTACAGGCTCTTTCCCTGCCATGTCAGAGCTTTATCAGCTTTTAAAGAGGCAGGCAGAGGCTGCTTCACATTCCTCTTGGCCATTCTGTTTCTCTTTTGCACCTCTCTGATCTCTTTGCCTTTTCTTTGCTTCAGTGGCACTGCCAGAATAGAACTGGGCTGCACAAAGGAGAGAAAGCAATGCTGCAATACTGTGCATGTTTTTCCAGTGCTGGAAAACAATTCTGACTATTTATGTAACACTGACCTAGAGATACTGAATTTACTTTGAGAGCTAAACTCTGAACTCATTCGGTCATTACTTGTGTGCACTCAGAGGGTGTAATGAGAGATGTAAAACAGTGATGGCAGCATGCAAAGGCATCCCTTCATTATGGGATTTAATTCTCAGAAAACCAAGGCTCTGACTGTGGAGGGAATGAATCTGAGTGCAGCTTCTCTGCTCTTGTCTTGTATAATTACAGTCACCCATCTCTAAAAGCATCCCCTCTTAGCATGCACACAGAGCTAGCAAAATAAATGGGTTGATCAGGAAGGAAAAAAACCCACCACAAATCCTTTGTGGTCTTGTGGAAAGTGTTTCTGTGTGCTTATGCTGAGAAAAATAGTGTGCTGCTTCTGGTTGCACAGGTAGGTAGGACAGGTTCAGAGAAGGGGGACTGGGTGCAGCCTCCTGAGGCTGCACGCCCCAGCTCAGCAAGCAGTGCTGGGATCAGATACCAACAAGAGACCAGAGTAAAATCGTTAACAGCAGCAGTTCATCCCATAACAAATGCTATTAAGGAGACTGGAGCTAGAACAGAATTCACTGGTAGTGTTTTGAACATGATAAAATTGAATTGCTTATATTTTAATTGAATTTGTTACTAGGAACTGAGCAAGTGCTTCATTTCCTGTTGTTAGTGGCCCGGTTCTGTCTTGTGCCAGCCTCCCATGACTTGTTTTTTGACTGTTAAGAAAAGGAGCTGTGGAAAAAGCAAGTAAGATTTGTTGACTGGCAAGCAAGTCCTGTGCCAAGGCTCTCTTGGGAGGTGCATGCTATCCTGTTGCATGGAGTGGGGTGGGATTGCAAAGTGGGGGGCTGCAAAGTGAGTTCAGTCTTGGTGTAAAGGTCAGACCTGAGGCATATAATGATGAAGCACACACAGGATAGGCTGCTGCCTGGGCTGGGAGTGGCACTGATTAAATATCTAATTGTGCAGCTAATCTCCTTAGGCTCACTTAGACAATTAATGGCAAGAGAGTCCTCTGCCCTTCTCTCTCTGTGTTTGTCCCTGTGATAACTAGAGCTGGCCAAGGGATTTTGCCTTAGGTTATATCTTCTTATCCTGTAATCACACCTCCTTGGCCTAGTGCCTGGTCTTATGGCACTAGGTACATTATTATTCTAGGTAGGTTATTCAAGCCTTGAAAAAGAAATATCTAATTGTTTTGAAGAGGCAAGCTCTGATCTTCAAGTCATTTCAGCATTTTTTCCACATTCAGGTTTTTCATACATTGGGAGGCACTTGGAAATCAAGAAACCATAGACTGAGCTCAAAAACAATCAGGAAAGTTGTCTTTAGTTCTCTTGATTCAATTTTCTGATATTTTTGTTGCATATAATCATTGGAATATGGTAGTTGAGCTTAAAGGAAGAACAGAACATTGTCAGACAGACTAAAATCAAAGGGGTTTTGAAAAAAGGAAGTCAGTGAAAATGGCAAAACCTGTGTTAAAAATATTATAATAATACTGGAAAATGCAGAATGAACAATTTCTCTCCCAGGTTTCCTTCAAACTCTGCTTGCAGACCAAGGAGCATTACACATCAAACACATCTTAGGATCTGTAGTTGCAAATTACATTCTCCTCACTCCTGCTCTCAGTTTTTCACTATCTCATGCTGTATTAGTTTTCCATGATCCTGAATGCTCCCAGGAGCAAGAGGCTGTTGTTTTAGTGCTAAATCAATTTGCATGCCCATAGTGGTGTTTAAGTGGTCATAATTAATAACTACAGTAACTGAATTCTTTATCTTCAGTGTTCACCATACCATTTCTAACTGCTCTTGTTGTCGTCTCAGCCAGTATAAGCAGGCAGCCTTTACAAATGCCTGGAGTCAAATGCATTGAGTCACATATAGAGGATGTGCTAGCCCAAAAAAGTAACCGGCAACTGTGGCGGAAGGAGTGTGTTAGCACCAAACTGCTCATTAGGTTTCCAAGGGATTTGTTCTCTCTACTTGTCATGAATAATGTCGTCTCTTCATAGTAAAAATTACCTTTTCTTTGTAGATTATTATCTTGCTGCAACTTTATGCTAAGTAGGTAGCAGAGTTTCCCACGTGTGTAGGTGGAAACAGAAGAATTAAAATAAATGAATAACATTAGCGTCAGTTTATCTGCCTCAGTTATTCCCAGACTTCACTCCTGCTGGGAGAAATAAAGCACCATGATGAACATCACCTTTTCCTTTTAATTGAACTTATTTCCCAAGGGGGCAAAAAAAGTTACAGAGTTTCACACGGACCACACACACTGTGGTCCCCTTGGGATCCCTGTCTTTGTCCCTCTGAAGAGTGCAGGTGCAGTTATATAGTAAAACTATTTCCAGCAGTGAAGCTTGGAGACAGAACAAAGCCCCTTTCTGTTGTTTTACACTGTAAACCAGTGTATCCATCTCAGTATGCAGACTTCCAAACTGCAGCTAAACCTGTAGAAGACCCATTAATGGGAAAGAGAACTACTTACTTCTGGGCTAACAGGCAAAATAATTTGGTGATCCTAATCCAGTTCCCCACTGGCATTTTGCCATATCAGACAAAACACTATCGCAACTGAAACTAATTGGCAGCCCTAGCAGGGAGGCCATTGGGTCATGCAGAGAACATCCATGCAGGTCAGCTTCTGATCTTTCCTTGGATAGATAGCATGATGGGAAGCTTGGAACATTTCTGCTGGTTTTCTAGCTGTTCTCAGTGGAAAATACGTTCCCAGCCTTGAGTACTGATGCTATGAGTGTTTATTTCTTGATGCATTTTTATGCATCTTCAAATTATATGTCAAATATATTTTTAAAAGCTTAATCCTCATCAAGTTTTATAATTAACCTCCTTATGCTTGCCTGGTATTTCTCTTTTTACTATTCCCAGATGGCAAGTGTTTGTAACAGACATTATAGAAACTGCATCTGCGTCTCTCATAGCTATGACGTGAGGTCAGCACTGGTTAGAGATCCTTGATGATAACTTCACTCTAATCTGCAGATTCTCCTTTCCATTTGTTCATTTCTCCTGATTAATTTTAATCAAGTAGTAGTTTAAGGGTTCTTCATGTAAAGTAAAAAATCATCAAAGGATGGAATGTAGGTAAAAGTAAAACATAGGTGTTTCTTCCTGCTTCATACTAATCTTCCAGGCAGCCTTAGTGCACACTCCGCTTGTGCATTAAAGGAGAGAAAGAGGCAGTTATAGAGTCTAAAGTACGTCTTCGAAAAGAGCTGCAGCACCCTATGTTAACTAGTGCTCTGTACAAAATCACTGCCAAGTTGGCCTGCAGAGTTGCTAGGAAACCAAAATAAAAATCCCTACTTTGTAAAGCACAGCAATAGCGTGAGCATGACAGATTTTTACTGCTATTTCTCCCTTTTCTTTTTTTCTTTTTTTGGTGATGGTTAAGCAAGGTTGTGGAGGGAGGAGAGAGGCCGCACAAAGCAATGGTTTGAAGGAAGCACTAGGAAGCTGATCTCTGTCCTGATGTCTGTAGTCCTGCTTGTGTGGCAGACTTACTGCAAATAGTTTTAATTTTAAAAAAGAGTTAGTTTTCAACTTTAGGACACGTCCATGCTCTTACCCAGCTTGTGTTCTGAGGAAAAAGGAGGCAGCTGGCAGGGAAGGTCATGGGGCTTGTAGCAGGAAAGAGCTTGCCTGCATTTTAGGGAGGCTGTGTGGGCTAAATGGATGGGCTTTGTGTAGTTCCATATCAGTTTATACTAGTCTAAGTCTGGGATTTTTGGGTTTGCTTCTTTTAGTTCTTGCCACAAATTCCAGTCCTCAAATCAGCATTGTTTCTCCTCTGATTAGAGAGTTAGCTAGTTTGAGGAGCTGATCTGCCTGAAAAAGGCTTGTATAGACTTAATTTTCAAGTCAGTTAGCTGCTGATGGGAACTAATACTGGCACAAAAGGGGTAGGAATAACATAGGCTACATGCCTGGAACTGCATCTTCAGATCAAAGGATTGTTGTGCTTGTAGAGAATTAACCTTGTGAAAATATGGTGGCAGAAGGAGAAAACAAGAACTGTTTGTGCTGTAGAGTTGATTGTAACAGATTATGAAGAGAAAAGGAAGATAAGGACTTTCATTTTCTGAGCAAGAACACAAACAATGAAAGATATGCTATGTCCAAGAATAATGAAGCGTTTGATAAGGGGCTTGAAATGTAGAGTAATCCCTTGACAAAAGTCCAGCAGCCATCATGTAGCATGCACAAGATGAGAGAACTGGCCATTTTGTGCTTCAGAGTAATTACTAAAAAGTGGAGCTATATTAATTCTATGGTATTAATTTTTGTGAACATATAAATATAATTTTCTGCAGCAGTTTTGGTGTGATAGTCAAGCCAATGTTCAATGTATAGTGCTGCTGAACTGTGAATTTTTAGATCTCCTTGGTCCTGGCTTTTGGGTGCACAATTACTCACTTCATATGTTGGGTTAATAGTTAAGGTCAGCTCAGATATTCAGTGAAACTGGTGAATAGGTATTCTTCTAGAGCAGATACTGAGTTTTTTGCCTTCTGGGCTGTATCAAAGTCCTTCTACTTTCACAGGGAAACTGAGGAGACGAGAGGATTGTCTGTGTTTTGAATGGTCTTTATTCACTTGGAACAAAAGCAACTAAGTGTTGCAGGGTTTTTTTCATACAGAACCCATGGTCTGAGACTGTGCAATTCTGATGGTAATTATGAAAAATATGTAGCATGCATTAAGGTAGGGGAACATTTTGTTGATGAGATAAATTTAGTATTTGTGAAAGCAGGCAAACAGTTGCACCTGGCAGGAAGGTCTCCTGTTCACTGCAGAGCAGAGGTGCTGGGTAGGAATTTCTACCTCCTTTGCAGGCCTGCTTGTGTTTCATCTTTGACCTGGAAGAATTGAAGCCAGTAGCCACTGGCTATTTCTTATTTCTGTGTTAATCATTCTTTTACTTCTTTACAGAGGTTGGCAGTTAGCGAAAAAGATGTTGTAATTGTTATTTGTGGTGTGGAGGTTTGTCCCTCCCATCACTTCACAGAGACCCATCACTTCATAACACATAGGCTGGGAGATGCAAGTTGCAGCGATTCTGGAATCTGGAGGTTGAAAGCTTCCAAATCATTCTAATCACTAAAGTTTTTGAGCTACAGACAGTACATCCTAGCACACATTCAACTGGGTTTTTGGAATAACTCAAGTACACCTTTGTGCTGAGACAACAGTTTGAATGTACAAACAGAGTTTCCAGATGAGAATGTCACTGCCTAATCTGGAGAAACATATTCAGGTCAAGTGCCAGATACAGTTATGCAGGATAACATTGTTGGTCCCCACAGCCTTTAGGGAAGCAACATAATACTGTAATACTGAAAAAGAATCAAAAAACTAGTGGACAACTTTGAAGGCAGCCATCGGAAGCTATTTTTCTGTCTTGCAGACCATGATTATTGATTACTCAATTCTGTGATTCTCAGACACAAGCTCTTCGTTGTCTGGAGTTAGATTTATAAAGGCAGTTGCTTTCTCTACAGCAGTAGCACATACATGCTATATTCTGTTGGTCACAGATGCCTGGATAAGGGTAAGCACCTGCTATTAAAAGGAGGATGATGTAGAGAACAGGATAGAGAAACAGGCCGTGATATTGCATTGGGTCAGTCTTTTGCTGTCAATCCAAAACACTCAAAACTTAAGCCTCAAGTAGAGGTTGTTTTAAAATATTTTCTTTTTTCTTTTTTTTTTATTTTAACCCAAAGATTTATTTCATTTTATTTTCTTTCTGGTGCATTAGCAGTCAAAAGTAAGTTATTTTGTTGTTTTTCCCCTGTGAAACCTGAGATTCTCACAAAAATCACATAAGTAAAGTGATGATGAATAAAGTGACAAATGTTCTGAGAATTGGCAGAATGAATGGGCATGACATGATCCCACAGTGCAAAGACTAGAGACACAGAAGTCCTACATGGGTAGAAAAAGCTACATGAGAAAATTCAGGCTGCAGTTTATGCTTTCATTATTTAGTTGTGATTAAAAGACAACAGCCACAAGCAAAAAGCTTGATTCCATTCTCTGTGTTTTAAACTATGGCAGTGCCACCTGCTCAGCGTTTTTCTTTCTTAATGCAGCTTTTGTAGTGAGCCCAAAGCAGAAGTACCTGGAGGAACAGCAGAGAAACTGCAGAGAGGCTTGTGATAGTTGAGGATTAGGAGGCAGGAAATGGGTGGTTCACTTTGGCTTTTGAAGACAAACACTAAATCGAAGCTGCAGGCAGGAGTGAGAAGGACTTTTGTGGGAGTGTGAACTTATTCCTAAGTTATTTAGAGTGGGTTTTGCATTAAGAAAGTTCTGCAGGTTTGAGTGCAGTTGCAGACACAGTTGTCCAAACAGGTGACTTTTGGTCCTAGTGTGGCCTTTGATCAATGAGATTAACTCAGCTTCTTCAGTAAGGGGAAAGTCATACCACCTGGCACCATTTGCTATACTTTGGTGAGTGACCGAGACACTGAAGAGAGCAGCTGAGCAATGAACACATTGTTTTCAGTATTCACTAATAGATGTTTTGTTGCTCTATTGTTGGCTTCCCCTCTCACCTTTTTCTTTTTAAATTGTTTTTGTATCTCTAAAAAATATTTATGGGCCAAAGGTAATGCTCTGGCCCCTGGAAAAAAAAAATGTAAAGCCATCATAATTAATTTTTGCTATTTGTTTCTCTCAAATGCTATAGCCAAGGCTATATGGCTCATGTCAGTATTTGCTATTGAGCATAATTGTCCAGGTATTGTCCCCACCTGAAGACTGACACATCAGCTCTTAGCAACTGGCATATTTGCTCATTCACAGAGATACAAATCTGTTTGCCTGTTCACTGAGTTGATTCACTAGAGTTGCAAATTGGATAATTGCTGATGCAAAAATTGTCCATAGCTTCTCGTTGAAGATCTGTGTGCATGATTATATTGTTTTTACAGAAAGGTATTAAATATTAGTGCTAGTTTCAGTAAATATGCCCATGTTTTTGAATATAAAATTCAGGATTGTGTGCCTCTCTAGTGAGTAGAACGAACTAGATCAAGCACAGCATTTTAAAGCATCCTTTTGCTGTCTTTTCTCCTTGGTACACAGTAGATGTGCTTTGACTGCATTTCCTCCAGTCTCTAAGCTACCGCAGAAATTCCAGCCACTGAGCAGCTGCATGTGTATGCTTGACTGAAGTGTGTGGTATTCCATGTGTCAGCAGGAAGAGATATAAATAGAGCTTTTTTTCTCCTTGTTGTCACAAACTATGTTTCTGAAGGCTACCCCAAGCTATTTCTTCTTCAAGTCTGGTATAAAGGGAATACGTTTAAGTTAGGTTCAGTGTTGCGGTTGTGGATCTCAGAAAGAATATGAAGCAATTTAAGGATTGCAGCCATTTACACCTAGTGCTTAGTGGGACAAGGCATAAGATGAATTCCCTTTCTAGTGAGGGAACATGTTGAAGTAGCTGACAAAAATCCCCCTTTATGGAACTGTCAGGTTGGACAGTCTGAGGATTAAGTTCTTCTGGCTTTTTGCTCCCCTGCTGACACATGCTGGTCTCACACCTTTGCAATGAAGAGTTCCTAATCTTGCCAAGTCAGACACCAAATGCAGTCAGCTGACAGATATGGAGAGCTGGTGGGGGAGTTGGTTTGCCTGGTGCCTCACATCCCCAGGTGGGATGAATAGTGGGAGAACAGTGTTCCCTGGTATAGCAGAAATATGCGCTTAATCATCATGTGATCTGACATACGTGACCTGCGCCACACATTATGACTCTGTGAACTTGGGTGATCTGTGTGGATTAAAATGGACCAGGACATAATACCCATTAAGATATTATTCCAGATACAGAATTGATAATCTAACAAACCCTCCATGACCTGACATGCTAGTGACGTGACTGAGGAAAGATGCTGGGAAAGTAGAATCTGAAATCTGGTGGGTTTTGAGGCATGAGAGGGCCTGGCTTATCCTGAGAAGCACAAAGACTCGTTCAAGAGGCTCTGGTTGGATATGGCTCTCATGGAATTGCAAATAATGTGGTCTCACCTCATGTTTCCAACTCAAATCAATCTTTAAAATGTTCCTGAGGTGTAAGCATTTGATTTGGCCTATGGTTTCTGAAAGAAATATTGCCTTTACATTATGTCTTTTCACCTCTGTGCAAGGACTACTGTGGGTATCAGCAGGCCACAGTTTATGCAGAGAATGTATCAATGCACACACCTTGGTCATGGGTTTTCTTTCTGCTGAAGAAGAGCCTTGCAGCCCCAGCCTCCAGCAGTTCAGAGAAGTGTCTGTATTATGGGTTGGTGTATGTGAGGCTGACACTTCACAGTGGTCCTTGTGACTTGCTCTATGCAAGGACTTGCTCTATGCATTGTTCTGAGTGCACTTACATCTAAAGCCTGTATGTAATAGTTAAGAAGCCAGTCACCTCCTCAACAATCACAGACATTCAAAACAAATGAACCAATTGTATATTAACATGTATGTACATATACACAAATACAGTGGGAAAGCAGAAAAGTTCAGTGCTAAAATATTTTAAATATTCTACATGTAGATACCACCAGATGGTAATTTAAAATTCCTTTTGAAGTGAAGGATTTAAGAAGCAGTAACATCACCTTTTAGCTTTTATAAGGACTAAGATCTTTTAAGTTTCTCTATTCTTTGACAGCTTGTCCTACTTACCTGGGCATATGACACATTTCCTGGAAGGAAAATAACTGTGCTATCAATCCAGATATAGTCTGTCCTTGATTTTCTCCCTGCCTTTTCATTTAAGGGAATCACAGCTATGAGAAATGTGAATTTTCTAAAATTTAATTAGGATAGGATTTTTTCCTAAGTCAGCCTCCATTAAACAATAATGTAGAAATGAAGTTAATTTTCCTTACTTTGCTTTCAGACATCCATTTACATCCATTACACTTTATGTGTAATAATTCATTTCCCAAATTTTATCTTCTTGTTCATTTGAAGCCATTTCTTCCATTTTTAATACTTCCTTCAGAGAAGTGAAGTGGCAGGCATATTATAGAAATAATTTTCTGATATGTTACTACAACTGTTTGAGCAATGCCCTTCTTGAAAGAAAGTTCATTAGCAAATGAGTAGTTCCTGAGTATAATGTAAAGCATCATTTTCATGGAAGGACGAGCCTGAGACATTTCTCCAATTGTTCCATTGAGAACAATTCTTGGCTTAAAGCATGACTGGGGCTATAAAATTAAAATTAAATAATTGAAATGTAAAGTAGGCCATATACTAACTCTTAAACTGGGATTTTGAGGGCTCTATTTTGAAAAGGTTACAGTGATCAAAAATTAAGAGATGGCTCTACCTGTTTTTCATATATGTTAAGCCTCCGAGACTTGATGCTTACCATCTGATGAATATTTAAGGAAGTGTAGTTCTAGAGACAAGACACAAAAGGCATGTGTAACTTTGTCAAAATGACTGTTGCATTGTGGTGCCACCCATTTCAAGCAACTGCCACCTTTGATCTCATCTTTATTCAAATAACCATTCCTTAATATTCCATAATTGTGAATTATCATAGAATACAAGGTGGAAGGGATCTCAAGGATCATCTGGTCCAACCTTTGCTGGCAAAGCATGACCTAGACTAGGCGGCCCAGTGCGCTGCCCAGCTGAATCTTAAAAGTAGCCAGTGTTGGGGAATCCACTACTTCCCCGGGGAGATGATTCCAATAGCTGGTCTCATTGTAAAAAAATTTCGTCTAGTGTCCAATTAGAATTATCCCTTCTCAAGTAATCTCTTTGTTGAATTTATTTTATTTCAGCATTATATAGCCTTTGCAGCACATCATGAATCAGTTTGTGATTTCAGTTTATGTAACCAAGTAGAATAAAGCACTGAACAAGTTAAGATGTTCATAAACTCATTTCAGTTGGCTTTTAACAGCCATCCAGAATTGCCTACAGATCCCTGAAATGCAGCAGAACTACACAGGAACTACTCATCTGTTGAAAACCTAATGCAAACTTTTCATCGTATGGTTCAAGCATGCACTGTGCTTTCAATTTAAAGAGGTCATCTTTAGCTGCAGGGGAGGGCAAAAAGGTAGAAGGCTTGGCACCATGATACAGTAGGTCCAGACTTCCAGGGCAGTCAGTCTGGTTCATCTCATCAGTACCAAAATAATCTGCTTTAAAGGGTTGAAGACCCAGATGACTAAGTGATCATAACATCTGGATTTACCTGCAACCTAAATCCTCCAACTGTGGACACTTCAACCACTTGAAAGAGTGAAGCTATTTCTGTAGTAGGGGAATGGATGTGGGGAGTGTTCACAAGGTCACCTCCATTTTGTCCTTGGAGAATGTTTAAAAAATTCTGAAAACCACAGAAATTGTGTAGCGTGCGTATCCAGGGGGCTTATCATATTGTATTAGCAGTTACTCATCACATTTAATTAAGATTCCTTTTTAGCTGATGTGAAACATTAGCTCCATTCATCCCATATCTGTAAAAAGGAATAATAAAGGGATGTGATCCTAACAGGAGATGATAGGAAGCTGCTAATGTGACATACATATTATGGAAGGGAAAGAGAGCTGTAACTGCCTCTGTTTTGAGGCCCGTGATGTCTTCAGTTTTGCAGCCCCTTCCTGTGGAAGGTGTTAAAGTCACACACCTCTTTTAGGACAGGTTGCTGGCTAACAGCCATATCGGCAAGAATCAAAATAGATGTTAGTTAGTATTTGGTCAACTGGCTTTTGGAAGGTGAGAATTTTGCAGAGTTTCAGTGATAATCTAGCCAGAGTAGGTGAGCTAAAGGATTTTGTAGGTCTAAATTCAACTTATATACCTGTATGGTGTAGTTTACTTTTAAAATGAAGAAATGCCTTGAAGATAACAGAACCAAACTAAATCAAACAGTAATAATACTCTTTCTTCCCCTTTATGGTCCAGACAGAGAAAAAGCCAGTTTCAGCTTTCATCCATAAAATACCAGTAAAATTATCTCTCTATTTGTGATCAGAGCCAGAAGGAGCCAGAGAACAGGTTCCAGATCTGAAGTTCAGAGTAGGGAGCCACCTTCAACCTATGAGAGACATTTTCCACTCTCTGAAGCTTTGGAAAATTCAATTAGAAAGCTTCACACTGTAGTCATCTGGCCTGGAAATTACAATGGTTTGGGCTGCTGGAGTGGGAGCCATATACAAGAGGAATGGTTGAAGCTGTAAGCTAAACATAGATGATAAAGAAAGAAAGAAAAAGTTATCTCTTTAGACTCTTCATTAGGTGTCCATGATCCATTATTATCCTACTCTTTCAAAGTGGTGAAGCTCGCATGTTCGTTCATGTTTAAAATAGATGCCTCTAGAGCACCAAAATAAATATGTCCCTTTTTCTTTCACTACCACTTCAAGCATCCGATCAGTTCGTTAAAATTAGCTTCTGCTTCCAAAGACTAAAATTGATGCTTCAAGTTTCCATAGTTACTGTCTTTCTATTGTGCTCAGTTAAAAAGTGGGGATTCTCTTTTGCCTACCGGTGCTGGGTTTTGGCAGCCATGCTGGGCTCTTTCCTCTTTATGCACCAGCAGTAACATGGACTAAGGTAAGTTTACCTGCAGAAGGTTTTCACAGCTGTAGAGACTGGTACTTGGTAAACCGTTTTGTTGAGCAGAAGGGACTGAATTCACCTGAATTCTCTTAGGAGTGTTCACTCTGCAAGATGGACAGAAATAAAAACAATCTAGTACTATGCAGGAGGTCCAGTGCTAGGAGAACATCTAATCCTGCCTTCTGTCTTCCCTTCAAGTAACCTGAAATCTCCAGCCTGAAATTTTCTTTCTTCGGGGAAGCAGACTCAGCCAGCCTCCGAGCTGGGGGCTGACACAGAAGGTCGCTGTAGTGGCTGCAGATCCCTGATCACCCCGTGGAAGCAGGGTGGCCTCCAGTGGCAGGAGGCGACGGATAGGGAGCGCGTCTGTGCTCTTGGCCTCGGTTCAACAGCTCACCCAGCAGAGATCGAGGGGAGGGGGGGTTGGCTGCCTGGAGAACACTGCTACAGGCTGTAGCAGCAGCCAGGAAATGCTTCCTCCTTTTCACCTTCACAGCAGGATTTATGATGGTCTGCGAGCCTGTTGTCTTTCACATAAAAGTGCTTGCCTTTAAGAATTAAATTATTTTTTATTTATATTTGACAGAACACAGTAACCAGAATTGGCTTTCTATAACACAGACTAAGCAGTGCACAGAGCTGTTCCTGGCCTCCTGACATTCAGAGCTTTGTCTTCTGCAATGTCTTTTGCTCTATTGGCAATATTTCATGTCTTTATATAATAGAGGCAGCACCCGTGCACAGCACCAGTCAGCTGGAAGCAGAATGCCACCTCCCTCCTGGTCACATCCAGAGGGAAATTTGAGCCACAAATCAGACATCCCAGTTTTAAAGATTTGTCTGAAAGTCCACATTTTTCGAATGTGTCACCTGAAAGCAGCCCTCAGCAGAAGCCTGGGCAGCTGTTTGCTGCTCCAGTTGGTTCAGTTTGGGGCATTGAAGTAGCACCTGGTTTAACATGAAGGAAAAAAAAGTCTTTGGTGGATGTGGGTGGGTGCCAGCAAGGCCAATCCACCCCACGCATATCCTCAGGGGAACATTATCCCCGCCACATCACCTCTCCTTTCTCCCTCACAAGAACTGAGGGGCACAGCAGTCCCACCAACACCAAGTGCAGTTTTCCTGTGCTATTTTCTGCCCTTTGCCTTACTGTTTGCATTAAAACAAGGGCAGAATGGCTGCTGCTCTGGCTGCCCACACTATATTTACAATGCATTTATAAAATTAAAATAATCTGTTGTTTATTTTGTGGATATTTTTGTTTGGGGTTTGTTGGGTTTTTTTGTTTTGTTTTGTGGGGTTTTTTTTTTTTGAGGGGGGAGTCTGTTTCTAACTATGAACTCTTAAAAAAGATCACTGTGGGCCTGCAGACATGGTGAAATGCCCAAATAAAAATCCATCTACCAGGATAGTCCATAGCAGGATAGTCTGTCCCTAACAACCTCTGTTTGCAACACAGACATTCATATACTGCATCCATCAGAGTCCAGCATCCAATTAGATCTGGAACAATGATATGGAGCATCTGGATGTCTGTGCAGTCTGTCTCAGTGATACAGCAGATTAGTCCTCAGTTTGGCAAGGAGAAGGTTAAAGCTTGTGCTGAGCAAGTACCAACTGGTGCTTTCTAAGGCAAATTCTGTGGAGGAGGGAGCAGGACTGGACACCAGTATAGCACTAGAAGGATGTTACCTGAGAAGGTTGATGTTTTTGTGGGAGGAAAACATTCTTTTAGTGAAAAGAGAGGAGAGGAGCTGCAGACACTGTACTCTGCTTCTTCAGCCGCTGTGGGAAGCCATTTCCCCTGCATTGTGCTCTGGCTGCAGCAGGCTATGGTAGCAAGCAAATCAATTTTTGCTTTCACGTCTCAGAATATGCTGGCAGAGCTATTTGGTAGCTGAGACAATTGCTTTAATACACAGCCCAGTAAGATTGTTTTCTTATAATGAGATAAATAATGTCTATTTAAATTAAATTTCGACATCAGCATAGACAGTAACCTGAGACTGACCTCCACACCCGCCACCTGCTTTGTATCTGGATGTGGGAGTAGTGGGGGTTTACGGATATCCCTCAACATATGTGCTATAATTACCCTGTTTAATGTTACTGGCTTTAAATCCAAGTGATGGTTTAAAGCTGCAGGCTCCTTGGTGGGAAGAAGTTTTCATTTAGTTCATTCCTCCTGTCTCTGAATCATTATTGCAGAACAGGTGAAATAGATGGAAGGGCAGAAAGTGAGAATTACTTACTTATTTTTTAATTTCAGACTCCAAATTGACTTAGCCCTTAGAGATGACTGGGATTGTTTGGCAAACTGAGAGTTAAAATGGTTCAACTGTGTTCTGACTGAATCATTTCTCTGTCTTTCAGTCCAGTATCTGTCATTTTAACATGCTGATGATGGAATTTGATCTTTTTGTTGTGCTGTTGGTTGTGGTTTTGTTTTGTGGGGTGTTTTTTTTTTTGTTGAGTTTTTTTGTTGGTGGTTTTTTTTTTTTTTGTTGTTTTTTTTTTTTTTAAAGATTAGGTAGGCATTTTAATCCCAAAAAGGCTTAGGGATGATGAGTGAAGCCAGAATGTTCGCAGAGATCCTCCAAATGACACAGAGGTTTTTTCAGTGCACACTATTTGCATTTGATGTGCTGTTTCAGAATCAGTGCAGAATGTCAGACTCTTTATAATGGTGCATATTCATTAAGCCTGCCAGAGGCAGAAGCTGCAGTCAGTACAGCATCAGCAGAGGAGGCAGGGAAGAGAAATCAGGTTAATGACTAGCTTTCTCTGCAATTTGCTTCCTGCTTATTGCCTAATCTCAGTTTTAAATAAATTCATTTCATTAATGTGTTTTGCTGTTCTGACTTGTGGACAGAAGGGTCATAGATTATTGATGAGGTAGTTATAGTCTGACAGAGGCTTTAGTCGGCATGTTCTGATGCCTAGAAAAATAATCGAAAAAGATTTCCTTTAAACTTTATAATAATGGATGCTTTGATTGCAAGCTTTTGTCTAAGTGATCTACTGAGTCCATGAGCCACCAAATTTTTAAAGACAGCGACAAAGTGGTGAGTGGGGAGGGGTGGAACAGAGTAAAGCAAGCTGCTGTCTTGGCCAAGCATGTCACACAGTCAAAAATGCCTCTGCAGGGAGACAGACCTGCACAGAAATGCTTTTCTCTTCTCCCCCTTGAGCAGGGACACAACTGTTCTAACATGAGTTAGCCTTCTTCTGACAAAGGTTCCTTAAGAAAGCAGCAGAGGCATAGGAGGTAAAGACGATGTACATGACACTCAGAATATATAGCCAGCTCACATTATGGGAAGTGAGCACCACCTGTTCCTAGTAAACACCAGATTGGAGCTGTGGGGCTAGCCACGGACAGGGAAAAAACACATGGCCTCCCCAAAAGAGAGAAAAATGTCAGCGAGGTAGAAACTGCAGACTTAGCCCAAACCTGATGAGATATTGATTTGTGGACTGACTGATGACGTGTTCTGTGAGCAGGCATTTTGCCCCAAATTTAGAAGACATCTCAATTTCAGACTGTTTGTACTTATCACTCAGCATCATACATTGCCTCGGATGGTTTTTACAAGCTGATAAAAGCCAACCCTTCAACTGAGTGAATTTGCAAATGCTGCATCTGAAAAGACAGTGCTGTGAATCTCAGTGACAGACCTGTGCTTTAGAGTTTTGCAGCAGAGTATCACTGAAGACCTAAACTGTACTGGTGTCAGTGCTGTCATAACTCAAATGTAGCCTTTTAAGGGGTGGAAATGGTGGGATCTTAACGATACAGCTAAGCTTTCTCAGGTATTTCTGAACAGGAGATGTAAATGCCTGCCTAAATGAAAATCCTGTGAAGGGGTTAGGGCTGAGAAAGTGGCTTCATCTTGCAAATAGGTGCACAGGATTTTTGTGGCTGTCACTATTAAAGAGATTAGTTTCAAACTTCTTTTTTTTTTACATACTCTGACATGGACATTAATACAACATCCCCCAAGTCATGATGCTGCTTAGCTTGCTTCTGAGAGTGGAAATCAGCTCCTTTCGCACTAGCCATTCAAAAGTGGTTAGTTTAAATTGGCTGTCTGGGTTTTATCTGTAGGTAAAGAAGCAAAGGTAATCCAACTCCAGCAGAGAGGGGAGAGACAGCTCACTGCATCTAAAACCAGGCTTTTAAGCTAAGTGGGTTGGACTGCCTTCTGTCTCTCTTTACAGACTGCAACAAGAACTAAATTAGACAGTTCAGAGTGGATGCCTACTTCGTTGATGGCTGAATTTAGAAAAGGGCTACCTCACTGTGTGGCTGACATATAAGAAAAAGAAATTCTGCAAACATGACATACAATTTTCTATGTTATGAAATAAAATATATGAACAACATTATAGAAGATGAAGAATCATAAAAGAATAAGTAGCACGGGAGGTGCTGCTCATTTCATTAAATGGCTGCTAAAGCAAATGCAGGATTCTCCACTACTACTACAGGGGTACAGAGCAGTCAGTAGTTGAGGTTTACTGGATATCATCTTCTGGTCTGGCAAAATGTTGGAGACCTAGGACTTCTCCTCCTTTCTGTGCTCTTGCCTACTCTTCCAAGGGATACAGAGTCCCTCTCAGCTGGTTTTTTAACCTTTCCTTGTAGCAATGCAGATCCCACCTCCTTCTTTACCCCAAATATCTTTACGTTTTCAACTGTAAAGCTCTCATGCAGAATACACGATGCTGAGATTTAATCAGATCAGTGGTACTGGCATTGTTTATGTGGTATTGCAAGAATTTATGTGTGGCTGGGAGTGTTACTAGTGTGACAGGTCCTATGTTTGTGATACTGCACTTTTTAGAGTGTAGGTAAGAGCATTTTCATCAGATTTGATGGCTTTAGCATCAATGCATAAACATATAGCTTTCCCCTGATCACAAGTCTTCAAACACTTGAAATACTTCAAAATGTATTGCCATTTGTATTTAAAATTGGGAGCTATGAAAATTACAAAGAATTTTCAAAGTTTAAGAAGAAAGAAAACAGCCAGGTTCTAAGACTTTCTCTCATGGAAGAACCTAATTTGTGTTGCATCTCATTATGCTAGGAAATTATCCTTGTCAGGGCAACATACGTAAATATTTCAATCTGATTAGCTCAGTTTTGTCAAAATTGTGGGAGTGAAATTAAAATTTGCTTTGTACTGCAAGCCTAAAGCTGGGGACAGACTTCACTTTAGATTTGCCTGTATAAAATATTGTGATCTACCATTCTACCTACCAATTTAAAGAACCAAGAGTTAGTCACCAGTCTGGTGTTTTTCAGCCTTTATGTTGTGATACTACAACAAGAAAAAATAAATATAATAGGGGAGACTTTCCCAGTTTCAGAACTCATTGCACTATGATTTACTTCTGAGACATTTTTAACATCTTGCCACAAATTAGACATCCTCAAACATACCGTTGCGCCATGCAATGCCTGTGCGTGTCTCACGCTATAAAACACTACAGTGGGCTGCATCCCAGCAATCTCTTATTCCATGCACTTCAAAGTCAAAAGAAAAATAGAAAACAACTGTATTTCAAGGCACAATTTGGGATCTAGAATGTGTTGGGCCCAGCAGTATGTGGAGTGAGCCAGTGCATGCTAGCATTGAGCAGCCTGGACAAGAACCAGTCAATAAGATCCAGATGAGTAGCCAGGCAACCAAGAGTTGGCTAAAACCAGGCTAAAGCCATAGCTTTCGAAAAGGAAGCTGATACTCACCAAGTGCTGGTATTTAATGATGTTTAAAGGTTTTCTTGCTGTTTTGACTTTTTCAGAACCTGAGGCGGGAGAGGTGTCCCCCCCAGTGGGAGCTGGTGTGAACAGCAACAGCTGGACCTTTAAATTTGGACCGGGCAATCCCAAACAAGGTGGTCCTGGTGAGTTGCCAGACAAATTCATTATCCCAGGATCTCCTGCAATCATCTCCATCCGGCAGGAGCCACCAAACAGCCAAATTGACAAAAGTGACTTCATAACCTTTGGCAAGAAGGAGGAGACCAAGAAAAAGAAGAAAAAGAAGAAGGGGAACAAGACTCAGGAGAAAAAAGAAAAGGGCAACAGCACCACTGAGAACAGTGACCAGTGAGGGGTTTATACTGAAAGAAACCATTTAGCCAGTTTTTGTAATAATGGCATATTTCTCCTATGTAGCAACTCCCAGCTTCTTCCTACTGTTAACAAATTTCCTGTATGTACAGACTTGAGAAAATCAGCAGGAATTTCACAGTGTCTGTCTAAATTGCTTAACAGGTTTTGTCTTAAAAGCTTTATTAAGTCTGGTGTTAACTCTTTTTCTCCACTCTGGCTTGTTTTCAGAATCTAAAAAGCAGACACAAGTTTCCTTTCTCCTACGCCGAAAAGGAGAATCTTCACAGTACAGCCAGTGAGAGGTTGGACTCTGCACTGTGGTTCCTGTGCTCCTGTCTTGATGACACTTACAGGACAGGTTTAAAAGTTTTAATGTTGTGCACCCTCTATCTGATTGGAAATATTTGTGTGCAGATGTCAGCTAGATTATATGAGATCAGATTATAAAATGCAAGAAGAGCTGATAAATATGCAACAGAGGAAACACCTAATGAACACAAATGTTCAAAGATGTTCAGGCTGGGGAGGAAATGTCAGAAAGGAGATGACCAGACTTTTCAAATCTTGAGAAGTCACTGTGTGGAAATACTGAGTTTTATACATGATGTATTATGCACACCCCTGCAAATAAAACCTCACATTTACAGCTCTTTAAGATACCATAAATTTCATCTCTTACCAAGGAAGCCATTGGGACAATTGTCCCTTGAAGCCCTGCATTACCCTGGCATGGCTAGCCCTCAGAGTGTAAGAAGGGCTGGGCTGACATCCCAGGAATGTAACTGACTGTGAAGCTCTGTGTCCCTATTTCCACTCTAACATTATTTTGCACATTATGTCTCTGAAAAGGTCAGAGTTTTTCCATGACACTTATGCAAAAGAGAGAGGAAAAAAAAAAGTTAACTATGCTATTTGTTATTCGAGATATTTATTTATAAAGAAATATAGCTGTAAATGTTGAAGAAATATGATGCCCTTTAACCCAAACAGAAGTCAATCTAGAGCCATTATAAGTTACAATTGCTGCTATTAAAGTGCTTTAGAAAAATTGCCTGAAACATCTGTATTATATCGGCCACTTGCCAATAACAGCTTTATTCTGTCGGGTGACTTGGGGGCTGCCTCTTGCATGTATTAATAAATACAAGAATATCTTTTCTCTTTTTTTTTTTAATTTTTTATTGCATTGATCTGCACTTTGAATACACCTTTGCAAACAAACTGTCCTAATATGAAGAAGCAGAAGCAAACTCCTCACACAAATGGATTTACTAACTTGCTAGCTTTGTGCAGTACCTTCGTGTTACCTCCTACACAACCTTTTCTGATTTTAGTTTAACTTTTCTATGAGATTATGAATTTCTGACCCTATTAACACTCATTATGTAAAATTCAAGTACTGTATGTATGCTGTATGCTCTTATAAGAATCCTGAAATATTTATTCTGTGCTTGTGTATGTGAATGTCAATGCAACTATTATTAGAGTGGACATTAAGCTTTACCGTTGAATGTAAATTCATTATTTCTTTTTTGTACACTTGTGGAAAAGTGGAGTAGTGTTAATTTTTTAAGCCACTGTTTATCAGTTTTTTGTGTATGAAACACAAGTAAAATATCTTTCTTAAATCAAGCTATGCATGCATTTGAGGATTTATTGGTAAGAATCTGTGAAGCTTAAGCTCTGTGAATTACTAAACCTAAGGGTATAAATGGAGTGCTGAATGTGGTTGAGGATATTAATATAAAAACAATACATGTATTTTTAAATAGCATATAGCTGATGAGGGAATTCCAAGGAGTTTTCTACATTATTGTATATTCACAGAATAAAGCTGAACTGTCGTAATAATTGGAACTGTGTAAGAAACTACATAGCTCTAAAATTTCTAATAGGCCCTTTAATCTAGGATCAAAGAGAACAACTGGATTTCTTGAGACATGTCCTGAATGTTTTAAGTTTCCAAACTGCTGACAGTTCAGAATAGGACAATTTTTATTCATTTTTAAGAACCTGCAGCGACTCTTAAAACATCACAGAAGGTAAAGCTCTAATAAAAGAACTCATATCTCAGAGCATGAACCACCAATGGCCTCATGTGGTCTATTTAGAGTTTTCTTGTGCTACCAGTCTTGGTTTACTGGCAATGAAAAAGATGATACTTGAGAAAGAGAATCCTTGATTCAGTTCTAAAGGCTAACCAAGAGGAAAAAATTTGGGGTGGGAGCTGTTCTTTCATGCAAGCGTGCTATGCAAGTACATTTAGACTGAATTTTTTATTTGGCGACTAATCCAACTGATCCCAAAATGTTCATAAACTGGAGTTACGGTGGTAACTTCAACACACAGAAAGATAGCCTTGGTTTGTTCTTGTCATAAAGTAGTTCTCCTCAATGCCTCTGTCAAAAATCTAACACAAAGATTAAATTCTTACAGGAATCTTTAATATTTTATTTTTTTTAGACATCAGTTGAATATCTTTTTTTTTTTTTTGAGTGCTTGCCTTTTCCTCTCTACAGTCTAATCTGATTCATTTTTCATCAGTGGCCTGATGCAGCTGATCTTCCAAGGTTTGTTTCTATCAAAATGAACCAAGAGCTGCAGTATGTCTGATTTGCCTGTTTTAACACAAAACTGCATTTGTCAGCACTGTCTTTGCTGCAAATGTTTACTGCTGGAGGACTGTATGCTTGCATAACTTGGTAGACAAAAGCAGAATATCTGAAGAGAAGCAATCCAGTATGGAGATTTGATAGAGCAGAGAAAAAACTTTCAGAGGAGAGAAGATGCTCCTACTGGCATAGTTTAAAAGGAGGCTGGATCGCACTAGTAGAATACACATTACACAGATTCACTGTGTTTTCAGAAGACTGAATCAGGCACCTCACCAGATTTTTAAGAGATTTTTCTGTATTTGAACCCTATAGTGCAACTGGAATGCTGAGATGTTTTAAGTGAAATTTGGCTGTTTCAAAACTAGTGTATAAATTATACCATTGACGTCCTTGGTTTTGGTGTCCAAGAGGAGGAGAAACCCTTGGCACAAACCATTTGGATGTCAGGAAGGGGGCATAATTTGCACATTCTGCCACAGTTTTGGGGGGTGCTGCTTAAATACTATGTGACAATGAGAACTGAGAATCAGAGGTGGCCAAGACCAGTAAGAACTAAGACACAAAAGTCTCTTTTATCCTCTTGCTGACAATGAAAGGAGCAAGACAAAGTACACTGCAGAATTTGTTAAGAAGGAAATTGCAGTTCTGGCGCCTTTTACCACCTGAAAAATTTATTTCTCTCAGAATCCATGTATTTTCTGTGAGTATATTGTCTTTGGAAATCTGGTTTTTATGCATACAAGATCAGTGAGCAAAACTATTGGGCTTTTATAACAATTAAGTCTGAGTTATGTTGTATATTAATTACATACTGACATTAAAAAGATATCTTACTTTACATTAGGTTTCTTTCGCTCAGTATTTGGGTCATTGAACATCACAGGGGAGGATCCAATTAAAGTTTTCCAATGTTCTTACATAAGGGGAAGAAAATAGAACCCCAAATGCATTTCCCAAATTTTATATATGAAAATCCATTATGGATTTAATTGCAGTCAGCTTTGGTATCTTTTAGGCTCATCTTTCATTTTCCCTTCTTCTTCACTCATTTGATGCATTTCAAGAACTGCTTCCATTTTTGGAAAAAGCTGTTACATGGTTAATTGACTTTCTCCCTGGGAGAAATGTGAGTAAGCTGCCTTTATAGAACTGTGCTTTTTCTATAGGATATATAATTCATGTTGGCCGGTCAAAAAGTTAGACCTGCACGTTCTAGGGCTTAACAGTCTCAAGGTTCCTATAAATAGTGTTTCCTCTAGGAAACTTTTCTATGTTAGCTCTCTGATCTATATGTAACATATTTAGGCACAAAATGAGTCCATGATTGTTCTTGCTTCATGTCATCCAACACTTCAGTTAGAGTTTTCAGTGTTTGTAAAATCACCTGTTCTCAAACTGGAATTAGATTCTTCAAATGTAAAGTCAATTACTGTCACTCTTTTATACAATTGGCTTCACTTGCTTTAACCCAGCCAAGTTTGTGTCAACGACTGGGTAAAATAAACCATGTACAGTCTTCCTTCCATATCCCTGGCAGCCCTGTTCCAGCTCTTTTGGTGATATTTTGTGTGCTTCAAGCGTCTCAGCACCTTTTGAGCAACATCAAGGAGAATTAGAAGTCCTTGCCCATTAATTACAGGAATGGCACTGCACAAGAAGCCCAACAAGACATAGTAATTGTTAAAACACATCAATCACATGGCCACCCTAGACTTTTAATCCTGCAATAGTTTTCCTGTTAGGTAAACCCTTCAGCTTTTCTGGGACTCAAATTCCACTCATGCAGCCTCAGTGGGAAAAATGTGTGTGATTCTGGGGGAAGCTAGACTGAAAATGTGTGTAGGTATAATCTTATGTCCTAACTAAGCCCTCAGTGTATTATAGCCCCCCTTTAGGAAAACAGGAAGCAATCCCTGCCTTGAAGAACTTCCTTCCATCAGTGTTTAAAGAATCCTACCTGAAGTCTCTCTATCTGTGAAATGGTGTGCTGAGCAGTCACAAACCAAATCAGTTCTGTACCTGGACTTAAGGCCTTTCAGGTATCACCATTCCTCCTCCCAGATTATCTACACTGTCAAAGCCATTACTGGCTGGTGTCTACCTTCCCCTTCATCAGCTATGGTATAAACAACCTTAGGATCATTGAGGACCCAAAAGCTCATTCCTATGGGCTGGCACAGGAGGCTCCGGCCCTCTCCGGAGCAAATACGTCAACCTGGCCCTCCCTAGGCACTGTGAACCTCAGCTGTGGGCAGGTTCAGCTGACACCAGGGCTGCATCACGACAGGGTGAAGGGGCTTAACTTTGCTGAACTTGCTCTCAACTCCCTCCTTTGCAGTGTGGAATTTACCTGGGGTGATAAGGGACAAGCCTAAAATCATGAAATTCTGTTTATCTGCCTAAAAGGAACAACATTTAGGTACTGACATTTGAGGAAGCGATCCATGGAGCTCCTGATGGGTGTTTACTGTATAAAGCGGAGCTGCTTAACCCCAAGGGTGTATAAATTGCGCTAGATCAGCCGCTTGTAGACTCACAAAAGTTCTCTGTAGGACTGAATTTAAGCCGCCACCAACCATCAGAAAAGGTACCTTGATCTCTCAAAGCCACATGTAGAAATCTTTTGTTAATCTACTTCAGTGCATGTCGTGGTTTGAGCCCAGCCAGTAACTCAGAACCACACAGCTGCTAGCTCACTCCCCCCCCTTCTTCCTCCCCCCACTCCCAGAGGGATGGGGAGGAGAATCAAAAGAATGTAACTCCCACGGGCTGAGATAAGAGCAGTCCCGCAACTAAGGTATAATACAAAACCACTACTGCTACCACCAATGATAATAATGATTAGTGAAATAACAAGGGGAGAGGATACAATTGCTCACCACCCACTGACCGATACCCAGCCTGACCCAAGCAGTGATCTGGGCCTTCCGGGTAACTCCTCCTGGTTTATATACTGGGCATGACGTGCTGTGGTATGGAATACCCCTTTGGCTAGTTTGGGTCAGCTGTCCTGTCTCTGCTTCCTCCCGGCTTCCCCTCCTCTCTGGCAAAGCATGAGACATGAGGCTTGGTCGGAGTAAACATTACTTAGCAACAACTAAAAACATCGGTGTTATCAGCATTGTTCCCAGGCTGAAAGTTAAAAAACACAGCACTGCACCAGCTACTAAGGAGGAGAAAAATGACTGCTGTAGCTGAACCCAGGACAGTGCAGTTGCAATATAAATGCAAACCTGAGGTTAAGCTGCATCTTACTCTGAAGGGTGACTGCACTGAGAACCGGTGGGCACAAGTATTTCCCTCTGTTTTCAGGGAGTAAATGGCTCAAAAAGGTGAAACCAGTTTTATTTTCACCCTCAGGCTCCCTCCACCCACACAAGAGGAGGTCTGAGCTAGTCACAAAGGGTCATATTCTGTCCAGCAGCACAAGCAAGGAGACATTTATTAGCCAGAAAGTGCTGGGAGTGTTATGTGGGTGAATTCTTCCACAACTTTAGAAGATACAAGAGATTCAAGTGTGACAGGTCAACCCAGGGCACTAAAAGCACTTTCGGTCGGAGGGGCTATTCTGCTTATAGATCTTGCTAATGGCCCCCCGGGTCGAGCAGGCTTTCACAAATAGCCCGTATCATCTGCAAAGCTGTCAAATATGCTCTTTGGCTGTTGCAGGAACTGCTGACCTGTGAGTTAGATTGCTCCAATTCCTTGTACCTAAAAAAAATAAAATAAAATTCCTATAAAGTATCTTTGCTTAGGCCCTTATGGTGCACTGCTGGGCTTCCCCTGTGAACCTGCCAAGCCATGGAGGTGCTGGCATTCATTAGTATGCACATAGGCTAATGCAAATCAACCTGGAAGTAATGGGATATTACAGTGCTATAGCGCAAAGCCTTCACAGCCTGATCAATATTGATGGTGCAGTTAGTTCTGCATTGATTAAATTACAAAGCAAAACCCCCACAGCAAGAGAGTTTTGTGGTGAAACACTCACTGCCACAGTGTCTGCAGAATTGTTTCATTTCACCATTTTCAGCTCTTGGAGACGTGCAGTTCACATTTCTCTGGCTGACTAGTGACTTAGGACAACCCCTTCAAAATGTAGACGTGCTGTCAAGATCACCTTCTGTATGACAAGGACCAGCATGAAATCACAGAAATAAAATAGGAATTTGATCATACAGTAGGCAAATGGCACCAAGCCTTTTATCAGCCTCTAGCTTTTCACAGTAATGAAATGAAACATGCCGCAATAAAAGCTGGGGGCAAATTTGCCTTTGCTGACATGTTTTGAAAGCAGTGCAGCATTACATACACTGGTTTCCTCAGTCAGTACAAGACATGTTCTGCTACAGTTGCAAAAATGAACTTCTTCCTCAAATACATCCCTCAAAGTCACTGTGATCATATTACTGCTTCCCCCCCCCTCCCCCCAATATAAGCTCATTGTGATTCACTGTGAATATGGCTAAGAAAAGGCACACATAGACTCGAGGCAATAACAGGCACTATTTCTTTTCCACCTAAGCAATGTTAATAACAAAACATCTGTTCTTTGTATGTTTCTGCTGCAGGCAATTACCATACCAGATCCTACAAAGAAATGAGTGCATGAGGACATGCTGCTGTTAGAAACATGGTCCAGAACTGGCAATTTTAGGTAGTTGCCTGCTTAAGAATCCAGCACTGTTGGAAAATATTAGGAAGTCCCACTGACCATACACAGCCAGGGTTTATTGTGTGGGACATCCCATTCTGAACAATGAAACACAATTTTATACACATTTGATGGTTTTGAGGTGGTTTATTTTTTGTCCTAACCAGCTGATCTGAAAATCAAATACCTTTGGGAGCAAAAGAATTGCTCAGCTGCACTGATTGTTTTGATTGAGGTTAGAAATCTTATGTATTTTACTAACCCAGGTTTTTCATTCTGTGACTTTAGAACTCAATCCTTTAATGCTTTATTTAATACCCTTCTCACTCATGTAATTTTTAAAAAGATAATGTCTTGTTTTACAAAAGATTCTGGCATTTAATGGGCAGCTGAACTTCTTTTAATGTACAGCTCAATATATTTCAGACTAGGAAAGAAGGTTATTCCATGTCAAAACCCTGAGGATAGAGAAGGTGGAAAAAATACTCTTAACAAAGATGTAAAAGACTAATTTGGTTACAAAAAAAGAGAGAAGAAACCATTACTGATCAGTGTTCAGAGGTTCCACATCTTAAGAACCTAGTAGCTAAATCTGAACATTTTTGTGTAGGATAGCAATATTTTGGTTATGAACTTGAAGTTTTTTTGTTAGATTTTTGAATCCTGGAAGAATGATTTTTCAAGCTTGTGAAGATCTACTTTTAACACTTAAAAATTGAAAGATAAATAAACAGGTAAGACACTCTCTACTGAGAAATACGGTCTTGAACCACAAAATAGCTATTTGTAGTTCTACTAGTGGGAGGTTGAACTTCCAACATTGTTGTCCTCCAAAATAGGCAACGATGGCAAATATCTGCTCACAGTGCCTTCATCTCTGTAATGGGAAGTTCCTGGTACGTGCAATCCTAAACCACGTAATATAAATCCTTTATTTAAATCCTTTTTATCCCTGCAGTCACCACCAGGCTCTGGAACAGCGCTCTCACCTCGGCACCCAATGTCTTCTTGCACTAGGGTACTGTAAATAACTCTTTGGTCTGGTAGGCTGGATTTGTGGTGGGATACTGATGGGTTAATTTGCTTTCCTTTTCCACCTGTAGCTTTCATCTAAGCGCTAGAGACTACGTTGCTCAGTAGCTAACAATAGGAGGCAGCGTCATTTAAAAGACTAATAAACATTACTGAGTGATAGGCAGCACGAAATCTAATGGGCAGTTAGCGCTGCAACAGCTACACCTCATCAAAGCCTGCTCCAACCCACATTATTAGCAATGACAATGGGGACACTGAGTTGGGGCCTGAAGAAACCGTATTGTTCCAGTTGGAAAAGATTTTCGGGTTTCCTTGTTGCATTGGAGGATATGCTCTTTCAATTTCTCTTCTTTCTGCCTTTTTTAAAATTCGCTTTCGCCCAGTGATGACTTTGTCTGTTAGAGTTGAGTGTTGTCAGCTGTGGATCCTTTGAGTAAATCTCTGTGCACATAAGCATGCCTCCTTATTTGCTGTGCCACAAGGCTAAATTCCTAATTTATTGTGAAGTGCTGGGATGGGAGTGTTTGCTGTAATATTTAAATATTAGGAAGATGCTTAAATGTCTTCCTTCCTCTCCTCCCCCCATTCCCTTTTTTCAGTAAATAAATAAGTTACATTAATTTGTTTGCTCCTCTTATAAGACACAAGTGCTTGTAACCATTTAGGTTCTGAAATCACTGTTTGGAAGAGAGGGAAGGAAGAAAATAGAAGTTACCCTGTGATATTCAATTCCCCAGTTATCATTCCGGACTGGCAGTGCCAGAGAAGGCCAGGATTTCAGGAAGGGTTCAGATTGAATAGATGTCTAGAGCATCAGCCACTCTCAGACTTTGGGCTGAGTCCTAAACAAGCATTTCATGCTGTGGGACAAGGAGTGAGCTGGAGTTGTATCTCTGCCTTTGTAATTGCTTTTAGGCAAGCAGCAGTTTTGACTGCAACGAGGAAGAAGTATTTTTGCATTTGAAGTTTCTATTTTGTCGGGGAGGAGGAAGGGAGCAGAATTTAAAAGAAGAAGAAAGAGCTTTCACCTAACCTTAAAGAATCTTAGATTTAAAGAAAAGGAATTGTTTAATTTTGCTTATTCTCTTTAAGTCTGGTAACAATATTGCAGAGAAAACACATCACATTAGAAAACACGTGGGCTGAGAGGATAACTACAAAGGCAGTAGGATAAACAGCTGAGCTACATGTGCTTTGAATTGATACCAATTAGTTAAAGTGTTTCAGTTAGGCTGAGAAACATCCGGTTTGATTCAGCTTGTGAAAGATACAAAATTGCTTGTTCTCTCGCCTAGATGGCATAATGGGGTTTCACTGACGATACCAGAAATGGAAGAGAGAGACAGTACAAGGCTTTTCCAGTTAACTTTTGATGTTTTAAAAAATTCTGCTTCTTTCCACCATGGTGATGATAAATTCTGAATTTAAGAAAATATATTTTAGAAGACCACACCAGAAAAGTGCTGAGAAATTACGTGATGTCACAAGACAAAGTGTTGTGAAGATAATTCAGTGTTGCAGTCGAATCAGGAAATTGTTACCAAGAGAGCACTACCTCTGGAAGAAGCTTCAAGTAGTATTTGGTGTTGGTTATGGTCCTTGTTGGGTGGAAGGTATTTCATCCAAGAAATCAGTTGTTTTCTCTCACTGTGAAAAATTTTAAGAGGGCCTTTCTAAGATGGGACCTTGCATAGCTGGATATGGGACTAGAGTCTGAACCCTACCTTTCAAGCTCTTTTTTCTGACCAGCAGCAGGTAAGAAATCTTGGCTATTTCTGAATATTCATTTCTGAGAGAAAATACCTTGGATTTGAATATGTGAGATATTATGCTGGTTTACTTAGTCCCCGGTGTTACAGATTGTTCTAAATAAATTTACTCTAAATCATATGTGTGAAACTATGCTGAAGAGCGCTGTATTCACAGCTAGCTGTTCTCAGACTTTCCAGGTTAGTCTGTTTCTTCTTTTCTGTAATGTTTTTTTAAATCACCGCTTATGTTTTTATGTCTGTTAAAAAAGCAAACATAGAAGTCTCACTGAAAAACAGATAGAGTAATCCACTCATTCAAACAGAGCAGCTTGAAGGATGAAATCATCTAAGTTGTAAATAAGGCAACAGTTTCTTTATTAGTGTAATGAGTACCTGTATTTTTGGACAAGGCATTTGAGACCCTTTTTCCAGAGCAAATTAAATTTTCAAAACTTCTGGACCTGGCAGGTGGCTGCAGCCAAATCATAGGCCTCTTGTACCCTTGGAAGTAGGAGCTCTATATGCAGGATATAATTAACATCAGCTTGTTTGGAATTCAAACATGAGCACACTCATATAATTATCAGTGTATAAGGATTTTTGCACCTGGTGTACCTAATTAAAGTAGTATTGTTATTGCTAGAAAGAGGTCTTACATTTTATACTAACTGTGCCAGACTCTAGTCCCTGCCTATTAGGTTTGGCAGCAGCTTGTTACAAGAACTTGTGTGTGAACTTGAGCTTGAACTAGTGTCTTTAGCTATACACACAATTTAAACATAAGATAGCAGTGAAGGCCTGGAAAATATGGGCACATGTTGAAACAGAGTCCCCAGAATTGTGTGAGCAGTGAGTTGACTAGTTGTGATCAGCCCTTGGTGATTAAAAAGGTACACCCTGGGAAGCTGGGAAAAGTCTGCTTTTGCTATAAGGTGGTGGGGAAGCAGAAACAGCAGCAGCTTATCAAGAGGTTAAAGAAGAGAAAACACACACAAAATCCCAGCATAAAACAAAAACCAAGCAACAGACCAAGACATATGTAGAGGCCTGGGAAAGTACATCTCTCCTCCCTTCCAGCATGCTGCAGTGCACATGTGAACAGCTAAGAACTGTATGGAAACTGAAACACATATAAATGGAGGAAAATATTGAATTTAGGGTTGTAAAGAAAAGTTTTCCCCCTTTGATTCCAGCTTCTTTCTCACAACGATCACTTTCACCCAGACTGAGATCATCAAGAGTAGGAGCCCTTGGCTCTGACTATATGGCATCTTTTCTGTGGTATTGTACATTTACAGCTAATTTGGAACAAGATTGTTAAAATAACTCATTTGAATATGTGGTGATGGTTATTAATCACAAGTACCAACAGCCATTAACTATGCATATTGTTAATATCAAACAAATGAAGTTGATTTTAGAGTTTAAAGCTGCTCTTATTTATCTGTCTTTTAAATGCTCCCATCACAGCAGTCTGTTTCCCTAACTAGTACCGTTGTACTCAATTATAACATGCTAAGGGGTCTACTAAGAAATTTGATTCTCAGTAGTGAATCAAATATCTAATATTTAGTACTATATCTAGTATTGATATATTTCAAGTTACATAGGACAAATAGGGAATTATGTGGGCAAGACTTAGAAAACCTAGTGGGACCCACCTAACCTAATCTGACAAGTCTGCAGCATAGATATCTGCATCTGATTTAATCTTTGAGTCCCCTTTCATATTCAGTGGAGGGAAATAAATTCTTCTGAAATTCTATTCATTTGTCCTATCTTTGAGTGAGATGAGGTGACCCTTGAAAGGCCTGTTTCTGTCTCCTTATAAAGAGAGCTCAGTCAATGAGTTCCAAGGTGACAGTCTGCACCACAAACATCTCCATTCTGACAGAGGAATCTCACGCTTTGGATTTTAGAGTTGTCTGCTCCTGGAAACATGTCTGGCCAGAAGTTCCTCTTCTGTCTCTTCACATAGGAAGGTACTAAAATCTTGGTTTGGAGGAAGAAAGCCCAGCAAGATTGTTAATTTATTATTCTTAATTTTCTTCTCCAAGCAATCCGGTTTGTCAGGTCAAGTAGATATTGATTAGTTATAAGTCCAGAGTAAATGTTATGGTGGGTTGTGGTGGGGTTTTTTTGTATTTTTTTTTTTTTTTTTTTTTACCTACTTGAATTAGTGTTCCCAGTCTTCTTCCTGCTTAAACCTCACACACCCACACACCCAATTTTTATACCAACAGAGTATTGTTTGAGTGTAGGAGGAATGGAGGTTTCTGTCTTGATTAAAAGGTTAATAGGTTGTTATTCTGGGGAGCAAGGTATGATGGCAATGCAATTTATGCTGGGGGATGAAAATGGAATGAGGTTCAGGCTCTTCTCAAGGTCATTTGCTCATAATCTAAGTCAAATAGGCACAGAAAGAGACAGTGCTGGAGAAGTGGTTGTAGGGGTAATTGTCTGCACAATAAGGGGAGACAGAAAACTACAATGCATTCAGGGAGCAATGAGAAATACAGAAATGAGGCAGTGTGATCTCAAAAGCAATTGCTGACCAAACAGGCTGGAGCTCAAGAGACACAGACATGAAAGACTGAGGTGAAGGAGACCCGTAACAGATCGAATCTCTAGCACAGGTCCTGTACTACTCCTTCCCCATGATCTTTTGGCTGCCGTGAGTCCAGTACCACCTAAAACTCTAAGCTGCTGTGGCAAATGCTTTATGCAATAGGGAATGATTTGGGAAGCAGTGGGGCTAAAGGACACAGCAACAGGCCGTGGATTAACAAAAAATACATTAAAAGGAAAAATATTTGGCACTGGTTTCTAGCCTGTTGCAAGAAGATAATACACATACGTAGGAGTTTACCTGTCACATTGGCTGCTCTTAGGAGCCTTGCTCAGAGCGTATATACTTGCATTTGCACTAAAATAGCTTCCAGACAAGGGAATAAATAAACTTAAGGTGACAGTTGCTGGAATTCAAGGACTAGGAAAGACTCCAGGCATGTATTATTATGCCTTTAAAGGCATGAAGTAAACACGGGTGGTTTACACCAGCTGTGTGTTGCTGACTCAAGGAAAAAAGTTACACTCCTTTTGCATAAATTCCAGCTCCACCACCATCTCCGTGACCTGTTGGACAACTTGGGAACATGATGCAGTATGCCTTCATTGGCTTAAAATCCAAATGGTATGTGTGTATGGTAAACATCACATGAAGGTACAGCTAATGAAAGAGTAGAAGTACTGTCAGAATATTTTCTGCCCCCTTTCCTCTCCCTGTCTGTCACCATGTTAGTAGCGCACCTTTGGATTCTCTGAAGAGTTGAGCTCCTGAAGCCTAGTGTCCCAGTCTGCCCTTCCCGAGACTCATGAAGTGGATCCACTGTGGCCTGTGCACACCTTAGTGTGTACTTCCGGTCCTATCATATACATACAATGGAACTAGGTCTTATTATTATGGAAAAGAGTAAAGAGCACACACTCAAACTTACCCCATTGTTATTTCTGAGCTGCTGCTGTTTTTTTCTCTGAATGAATAACTTCAAATACCAGGTAAATATTGAAAACTTTTGGATTAGAACAAAGCAGTTGTTCCTTGATGTAATAAAGGGAATGGCAGTTGGTTAACTGGCTAGTCCTTAAAAGGAATCCTTTCTCTATCTACACCAAGAGCAAAGCACAGAGACTCCTAGCATTGTTTAAAGACAATGCGTGCTTGCTGGTGGTCTTTGTGCTACCAGGGTGGTTTGCAGGTTTTTTTGTTACAGTGGTAGGGAAAAAGCACTTTGATTTACTTTGCTCCTGCTAGGTGTCTGAGGCCTTTGAGTGAGAACAGCTGACAGGATAGACTTCTTTTCACAAGCTTAAAACAATGGAGTTTAGTATACAAACTTCTGAGTATCTCGGTCATTAATTCCTACAGCAATCAAGCTGGCTTATATTTGGGCCAGCCTGGTGTTCTGGGATGTCTTTCATAGCTTCTGTTCAGACTGCTTTGTTTCGTAAGTCTTGATCTAGTTTGGTTTGGGGGTTTTTTGTGCTGTGTTTTTTTGTTCGGTTTTGTTTTGTTTTTTTGACAGATCTGTGCTACAATAAGTAGCTATCTACTTATGTCTGCATGGACAATCTTTTCTTGCATTTTCATCCTGTTGTAATAATATTTGGCAGATGTTACGTCCTGCCCATTATCTCCCAACTTTTGTCTTCTAGTTGCAAGACCGGGCGTTAGCTGGAAGCACGGTTTTCTCACCTTACTGCGTGCATCACTGTTGCTTGTTAAAATAAGGGACCTGCAATGCACAAAAGTGAGAACTGGGATTTTGAAAGGAGTTGCTGAAGCAGTTGTTAATCCTTGGGAAAGAAAACATGCAATATATTTTTTAAATTCTAACAACTCTGCATGTTACTGGCATGACACAATGAAAGTCCTTGTCGTGGTCTGAGCCCAGCCGGTAACTCGGAACCACGCAGCCACTCGCTCACTCCCCCCCCTTCTTCCTCCCCCTGCTCCCGGAGGGATGGGGATGAGAATTGAAAGAATGTAACTCCCACGGGCTGAGATAAGAGCAGTCCCGCAACTAAGGTATAATACAAAACCACTACTGCTACCACCAATGATAATAATGATTAGTGAAATAACAAGGGGAGAGGATACAATTGCTCACCACCCACTGACCGATACCCAGCGCGACCCAAGCAGTGATCTGGGCCTTCCGGGTAACTCCCCCTGGTTTATATACTGGGCATGACGTGCTGTGGTATGGAATACCCCTTTGGCTAGTTTGGGTCAGGTGTCCTGTCTCTGCTTCCTCCCGGCTTCCCCTCCTCTCTGGCAAAGCATGAGACATGAGGCTTGGTCGGAGTAAACATTACTTAGCAACAACTAAAAACATCGGTGTTATCAGCATTGTTCCCAGGCTGAAAGTTAAAAAACAGAGCGCTGCACCAGCTACTAAGGAGGAGAAAAATGACTGCTATAGCTGAACCCAGGACAGTCCCACAGATGGGCAAGTGAAAGATGATGAAAATTAAAGATGATAAAATCACTATCACAGCTCAGCGTAAGCATATTTTTTTTCTGTTTATTTAAATCTACTCCAAGCACGTGTCTTAGACAATTAGCCACTTTTATAACGTTTTTGAAACATAAAACTCCAGCAAACCTAGTGTTCTTAAAAATCTACAGAATTCCTTATTCCTCTTCAAAGTTTAAAGCTCCTAAGCTCAGTGTAATAAAACCTACTAACCATATTATATGTTGAAAGACTAACATTGCATCTTGTCCTATCTAGGAAAGAGGTGAATTCAACATGCAGGTGACCAAAAGAAAATATCAGGTTAACAGTTTCCTCCACTTTGAAAAGCTTGTTATGTATTAAAGCAGCTCAGTAACTAAGAATTCTCTTAGTGTCATGTGGGGAGAAAGAGGATTTCCAAGGTAAACAAGACACAAGCGACTGAGCTTTATAGATAAAAATTGATAGGTGAAAGCATTGCACTTCAAAATATAGGTATGATATACTCTCTGAGTTTTCTTTGACATACAAGAAATTAGAGAAGTCCAGTGTCACAAATACTGTAGCAATGTGCTGACAAGGTCATAGAGTAAATAATAATTTACTTTCATATTCTTTTTTGGTTCATAATGGAAAGCTGACATCAAATAGTGCTGCTAATGATCCTTGCCATCATGTGTGTAAATAGCCAGTTATATAAAAGATGGCTGGAATATACTCAGTGATATAATTTACCAAGCACTTTAGCAAGTCTCTCACAAGAATTCTTGCTAACTCTGCAACCAAGATGCTCTACAATGTGAGGTCAGATGCACAGCCTGGTCCAGTATCATTACATATAGAATATGTGCACATACAGTGGTATAATTACCACAATCAAAGATATGAGATGACCAAATGATCTTCTGCCTTACTTGGAATATTAAATACATGCAGCTCTTATCCCTGACACATCATTCAAAACTGTTCTTAAAACTTCTTATCGAGGGGATCCTACTACCTCTTCAGATAGCCTGTTCCAGAGCTTAACTATCCTTATAGTAGCAAGTTATTCAATTCGTGTGGAACCTAAATCCTCTTAGCTGCAAATTAAGCAGATTACTTCTTGCCCTCCTCCAGAGGACACGGAGAACAACTGATCAGTGTCCTTATTGTAATACCTTTGATAAAGTGGAAGACGCTTCTTGCCTTCTCTCAATCACCTTATCATCTAAAGAACTCTTCTTTAAAGACAGTGATTTTTGGTAAAAACCTTATTTTTCTTGCTCTCTGTTAGGTATTCTCTATATCCATGCTGCTTTAATTGCAGTGCCCAAAGCAGGAACCAAGCTCTCACTGGTAACAAATAGAGCAGAATAATTACCTCCCTTGTCTTGCATACAGTGTGTCTGACAGTATACCCGAGAATGAGATTTTCTGGTTTTTGAAAGTAGCATTTCAATAGTCTGTGAACCACTATAACCCCAGATATTTTCTGCAGTACTACTCACTCATTTAATTCCCCATTTCGCTCGCTTGTATTTGCTCTGACCTTCCTGACTGTACCTTTCTTAATGTGTCATTGTGAAATTCTGTCTTATTTCAGACTCTTCCTCCCAAATTGGCAAAGTTCTTTTGAATTCCAAAAGGTTCACCTTTTGCCCTGTCTGGCATCAGCTAAGATTTTTTGTGCATTACAACAGCACATAAAGTGCTAGTAAACCAGTTTTGTAGAGTTGAGTACATGACAGATTCCTGTAGAAGTATACGTGAAATGTCGTCGCAGATTGACAGTAAACTGTAGTTAAGCACTGATTTTTTTTCAGAGTCTATTACTTATGAACCTTATGGCGATTTAATTTAGACCATTTCTAGGGTGTCACCAGGTTGCTTTTTGAAGCTTATCTGCAAATTCAGCACAGAAAAGTTAAGTGTCAGTTTCAAGGTTGAGGAGGGGAGAAGGAAGAGGTCAGAGCTGGAATAATAGGACATTAAAAGGTGACTTGATCTACATGGTATCAGGAAAATAAAACATACTCATAAAAGAAGATGAGGCCAGGCCAAAGATTCACAAAGTTTTTCTGGAGGAAGACAAACAGAGGAATATTAGAAGACAGTTAACAGAGACATCCTGTAGGCCAGGAAGTAAATGCGAAAAGAAGTGCTGTGTTCTTTAGCCCAGAATGGACCAGATTTGAAGAACAAAACTAGTTTGGAAAGTAGAAAGATAATGCTACCAAAAGACATCTTGCAGAATTGTGAAACATCACGAGCAAAAGCAGCAGAACATGTTCGGGAACTAGACGCCAACTCTTGCTTAGAGAAACAGCTCCCTTTTGAACAAAAGGGAAACAGAGAAAGCAGGCTGGAAACCTCAATGCTGTGACAGAGGGATTTGTAATAGGAGATTGAAAGTGTGAAAGGTAGATGAAAAACCAGTTGAAGGTGAAGAGCAGTAAGAGATACTAGATACCTGTTTATCTTCTCAAAAAAACCCCATGTCACTCACTGTAGCAAACATGGGAATTTAGTTGGATTATACACCCTCTGACATTTTCAAAGCTGGCTTGGTAGAACAGAGATTTTAAGGAGTTTAACCCTTGAAGAGACTGTATTAGTTTTCCCATTTTTGTCTATATAATGTGGTTAGTGGGTTTTGTCAATATCAAAAGCCCTATCAGGATCATCGCCAACAGAAGATGTATTAGGAATTGTACTTCTATGCAAAGGACAGAAAACTTACCGGTTAACCACTTTCCATGATGCAAGTCCCTCCTTTATGTGCTGTCTTTTTGTGGCAGAGCAGTCTGGGATTTCCCTGTACGTTTACTGTCACTTATGTTTCCCGTAATCAAGGGTGACAGCCCGGTGGGGTAAGCCAAGCCCTCTGGTGCCCATGTAACTGGATGCTTCTGTGCACAATAAGCACCTTTTACTGCACAGTTCACAATGTCTCTCGTGTGAATCATTCTCTTCTGCTCATGCTTCCTTCACTCTGCATCGTTTTGTTGCTCAAGGGCATTCTGTTCTTACTTAAAGAAGCCTACATCTTCCTTCCTTTTGATGTTTCACTGTAGTTTATTTATGTTTAAGAGCTGAAAGAGTTGAATCTTAATTTCAACTCACTGAAGTCTACCTTTAGGTTGTCCTTATCTGCTTTCTGGGGCACCAGTCAGCATAAATTCAGTCTCTGTCTATGATAAGTGACTAGCAGTAAGAAAGGTCAATGCTTTTCAGTCACATACACAAAGGCACACAGGCTTTCTCAAGTAAAGGAAAATAAGAGGTGGCTTTATAAATGTTCTTGATATGCAATTGAGGCATAAAGACATTTTGGAGAAGTGAAAAGCTTTTCTGGGCACAGACTGTGTTAGAGGTCAGTGTGAGGGGTGACATAAGATTTGAGGAAAAAGAAGGGCTATTCAAAGAGAGATAGTGTAGTCAGAGACTAAAATGTTGGTTTGGTTTGGTTTGGGTTTTTTTTCACATCTGCATTTTGACTCTATGGTATATATGTCACAGACAAATGTAATGAGCAGTAATGGGGAGGACCCAGAAACAGTACAGTTCTGAGGAGCTGTGTAGTTCTGAGTAAAGGTCAAATGGTACAACTGTGGGATGGGGTAGTGCTGACTCATTTGACATTCCTGAAGATATAAGCTTGAGGTAGGTCTGCAGGGAAGCCCTGGCCTGGCTTGGCAAAACTATTCCAGTGTTAAATGGGCTGAGTCCATGTTCCAAAAGGTTGAGAGCAGCATATGCTACAGTGAGATACTGAGTGAGACAGATTTACACAGCTTTTACAGTGCTCAGAGATGCTGATATACCAGCAGAATTGAGAGGTACCACAATATCCAGATATGAGATGGGGGAAAAAAAAGATAAAATCTAGTTGCTTTATTCTCTCAGCCTATGTTTAATATATCTCCTTCCCAAATCCCAGTTCCTTTCAGAGCTAAGGACTTAGGCTGGGTGAGCCAGCGCAACTAGAGAGCTGTGACTGGTTCCTCACATGGATTGGGTAACATGGTCCATGACAGGCATAAAGGAAAACACGTCTACTTTGGTATCTTCAGCACTAATCAGCTGTAGGATTTGCTTTTTGACCTTCACTCAGTACTGCACAATCCCCTTTTCAGATCTGTTGAGCAATACCTATACTTCCATATGCATAAATATTCAAGGACTAATCATGAGCTGAAGGCATTTGTGGTATAGAGGTGCATCACAATCCTGTGGCATGGAAGCACTCCTCCTCTGGCTTCCTCCCTCCATTCACAAATCACTCCAGAAAAAGGATTTCTGAATCTTGTTCCCTGAGGAGGAATAATGGCACAGTGTTATATGATGCAGCTATGTGCTGCACACATGTACCTTACGATGTATATGAGTAAATGTCACACTATCATGTGAGTTTTAAAATATATTACAGTGTCTATGAAACTGCAGGACTAAACTTTCCAAACATTACTTAACAATGTACATTGTTATTACATTTTCTTTGTGAAGAACCCACTATCTTCCTTTTTGTCTATGAAATGACCACAATATCAGCCTGACAGAGATGAATGTGTTGCTTTCTTGCTGCCAGACTGAGCTCTGACATTCTGCAAACTGAACTCAGTGTTATTACAGAGAATCAATATGTGTGGCCCCAGTTTTGATCTTCAGAACAGATAACTGTCAAAGCCTGCATTTAATTTCCTTCCAAATATTAGTTCATTTTAAAATTATCTTTGTAACAGATTACATTGCTATAAACATTACTGTTGGTAAAATAAACGAGTAATTCTTTAACATTCTTTGTTATTTGGTTGATATTATCTAGAGAGACTGCCTTCAACCTTAACAAACTTTTATCTAGAAACATTTTGTACTTGCACAAATTACTTCAGTGTTAACTGAAGTACAGTTTTGTGCGCAACGTCATGAAACTTTGTTTTTCTTAAGCCAAGCAGGTAGATGAGTTTTAGAACTGAGAAGCATTCACTGAAGTTTTTCCACAAGTAGTGACCTGGAGTTCCTGTAGAACTACTTTCTGGGTAGTAAAACAGCCTCAGATGATAGAATCCATGAGAGGGTTGTGTGAAAAAATTACCAGTATTTTAGGTTATAATTAAGTTCTTGCATTCAGCTTAATATAGGGTGTGCTCCCTCTTGTTAAAACCTGGCATATTGACCATTCTAAATCATAAATGGAAGCTACTGACTAATTTCCTCTCTGTACCACACAGCAGCACTGTAAAGATGTAGCAGTAAAAAGGCTTTCTGTTGGCTCTGGTTTTACTGAAGAAATAGTGTCTACTTGAATATCTACTGGTGTGTTCTCAGTGTACTTATGCACCATTGTATGTCCTTTCCCCACAGCTGGGATAGTTACCACGCTTGACCACAGCATTGTGACTAGAGGCAGGAAGTTCAACTGGAGACCAGTTATGAGGAGATGCTCAGAATGTTGGTAGAGCTTACCCTAGAGGAGAGAAGGATCAGGGGGGATTTTATCAATCAAATACCTGATTGGAGGGAGTAAAGCAGACAGAGATAGATACTGACAGATTAATAGGCAGGAATGGAAATAGATGAAATTCAGTTCTAAGTATAATGAAAAAACTTTCATACTATAACAGTAGTTGACCATTGGAACAGGTTGTCCAGAGAGGTTGTGGTGTCTCCGTTCTTGGAGGTATTCAAAACCCAACTGCTTTAGCTTACCCAGCTTTAGGCAGTGGGTTGAACTAGATCTCCAGAGGGTACATTCTAATCTCAACTGTTCTGTGGCTCTGGGAAGGATAAGAAAACTCGTTCCTAGTAAAGCAGCTTGACAGTGAGCTCCTAAGAAGAAAAGACAAGTTCAGGATCAAAGAAGGAATTGGTCACATTGAGATAATGTACGATTCATGCAGTTTTAGTAGAAGATGGGAATTCACATTTTGCTGAAAGCAGCATATTATGCCTCTAGGGCTAGTTGACCAAAAGATATTAGGAGTAGGCTGATACATTTAATTTGATGAAACTGAGTAACTAAAATTTAATTTACACTTTATCTTTTTATTTCATATATTTCATTTCAGAGCCAGTTTTTTCCTTTTGCAATCTTTTCATGCTGTATATACCCTAATCATTAACTTCCTAATTTAACAAGATGCAGTAGAGTGTCAAATCACTTTTATGTCCACAGTTTCCCTCTGTGATATTTGTTACCACTCTGAAAAATTCTGTCAGATTTGATAAGAATAATCCCCCATGTGTGAATCCCACTGAGTCAAACTCTCCTTAATTAAATCATAACAGTCCAGCTGGCCTGCTCCGTCTTGGCTTAGTGGTGTCCTCTGTTACCCTTCCTGCATTCTTTTTTATTCTTACATTTTCCTTAGTATAAAAGACAGGTGTTACAACTGAATATTTCTAAATATTTCCTTGCTTCCAGAAGCATACTGAATACATATGCTAATATTACCCCAGTTCTTTTGGTATTTGCCTCGGGATTCTGCAAAGGAGGCTTTCCCATTTTGCACAGTTCCTTAATCTTCCAATGCTCTAATTTTTTCCTTTTATTCTTTTTTTTCTCCATTCTTTCTTTTTAAGTAGCAGATCTGGCAAAATACCAGTTTCCTTCAGTGGGTTTTGTTTTCTAAAATAAGAGCATCTGTTCCTGGCAAAAGTGGCTTGTTTTAATGACTGCATGTTTTTTAGTAATTCCCATGGCTATTCTTGTTTCTCATTACACTGCTGTCAGTTGTGCTGATATTGTAGTTACTGCTGAACAGTCAGGCCTCTTGGTCAAAAGCATTGCAGTCTGGTCAAAACCAAACTTCTTCAAAAATATTTTATACTTGCTGATGATAAAAATAAGGCAGTAGTGCAAACTTCCTTTTGCATTATGATAACCATTTAACATGTGACACATATAATGCAAGGTGAAACTATAAGACAGATCAAACTTCATAATTCTTTCCTTACATTTGTACAGCTGGATAAATCAAAAGCTGAGGCTAAACCTGGAATTTTTATATTAGGAATGCTCATCTGGTTCAGTAACTGCAACACATCCTCTTAAATTTTAGGTACTTCCCTGTAAACTTCATATTTTTCTAATACAATTTGCAGTTAGAGAAAAGGTATTAGAAGGCAAATGATCGAGTAGGTCAAGAAGATTGATTGTTCTCTTGCATGATCTCTATTTCTCAGTTTTACTCCAGAATATTCACAAAAAATTCCACTATAATCAATTTTAGAATGTGCTTTTGTATGGACATTATGTTTGGACTTGCAGGGATCTATATGTAAATAAACCCCAACAGTTTCTTAGCATTCAATTTACATCTTCCCCTCGGTCGTTTTGTGCACACGCTTAATTTTGTGTCCCTGTCCTTCTGCTATTTCTTGCTTCGTTGTTGATACACTTTTGATTTTTGTAGACTTATATCTCACCTCGTCATCTGTTTCTCCCTAAGCTATATATTTTTAACTCTCTTTCCTCACATTTAATTTCCTTCAGCCCTTTTATCAGTTGTTAATATTTTTTTGAATTGGCTAAGTTTATGAAGATGTTGCACTTGAGCTATCCTGTGTGATGTAGCCATCCATTTATTATAAAACGGATATTATAGAAACAGAGAGAATACAAACTAGTCAGATTTCCAGATGAGTCTAGGAACTGTAGTTAATTAAAAATATTACAAAAACTTCATGCCTGCTGCTTAGAAAATATGAAGCTTACTAGAAGTTCATGGTACTTAAAAAGAGTACAGAGTTGCAGGCTTGTAGTTGAACTTCTTGTCTTTTTAATTTATAGTGGATTGTATAACGAAATATATGAACAAAGCAGCATCTAATGATGTAAGAATTTGACAAAGTTGACTTGCAGGGTACATTGCCTTTTAGCTTAGATTATAATAGCTAAACCCAAGGTAACAGCCTGCATGATACACCACTTATCAGGATATTTCAGAGGTGCTTCACGCAATGAACATTTACAGGACTGACATGATAAATAAGGGTGTTGCCTAAACTAGAAATAACGATTATATGAATTTTATATTACTTTGAGAAATGGTTTATGAATTTGCTTTTCCTTTGGGCTGGACAAAGCAGTAATTATTAGCAGAAGCACCTATGTTATGGTAGCAGAATTTATCCATAAACCATATTCTGGGGTTAATGCCATATAGACCGTGGCTACAAATACAAACAAAATATGACCATTTGTCCAAACAGCTGAAATTCCAACTAGTAACTAGCAACATTTGAAGTTTGTCTATCCGTAGTGGCATGTTTCCCCCCATTTTTGTGTTATCACTTATCAAAATGCCTTTTAACAACAAATGCTTTAACTTACGGAACAGGAATAAAACAGGAATACAGATGGTGACATTACAAGTAGAACAATCCTTTCTGGCTAGTTTGTAGGAGTTGTAAATACCACCCTTGAGGAAGACCAGGTAATAAAATATTTCAGCTTGCACCGGTAACATTAAATCCTCCCTCCTGTTTCCTTTTGGTAGGATTTATGTATTTGTGGTTGTACAGCATTTCAAAGGAGCAAACTTTAATCTGTTTTGTTACCACTCTACATCCCAGCCAGTTTTACCCACATCTCTATCACATTCCCTAGAAACTTCTACCCAACTTTATACTCCAGTGAAGCGAGAAGGACCCAGGACAGACTATAGGTTTGCAAGGACAATCTCCTCAAAACACAAGAAAGCATCATTTCAACCCATGGGAAGTCAAGCAGGCACTGCAGAAGCCAATGTGAATGTGCAGCAAGGTCCTGACCGAGCTCAAATATGACCAGGATTTGCACAGTGAAAGTGGGAATGGACTGTTTGAAAGGAATGTAGAAACATGGCTTGACCATGCTGAGGTCTCATTAGTGTACCTGACACTGAGCTGGAGTGGGAACCAGTGCATGATGATGTGGCAAGAAGAAAGCTCCCAGAAGTACACTGACAACAAAAAAGAAGGCTAAGGAAAATAGGGACCCACTGCCCAGGGGAGTGGGTGGTGTAGTGACAAAGGACATGACTTTCCTATTCCAGTTAAGGCAGATTAAACTCATATTTCACTTTAAAAGCAAAGATGTAAATGCAGAATTTCAGAATCCCGTGTTTACTGTCTGACTGGCACAGGTTACACAGAGAAGCTGTGGCTGCACCGTCCCAGGCAGTGTTCAAGGCCAGGCTGGATGAGGCTTGGAGCAACTTGGTCTAATGGAAGATGTCCCTGCCCCTGGCAAGGGCTTGGAACTAGATGAACTTTGAGGTCCCTTCCAACCCAAATGATTATATGATTCTATGACTGAGCTCAGATCAAACATGTTCCTAATATAAGCAGGATGTATGTTTTCTATTGCCAAGGAACACCATTTCTGGTGGAAGTCAGACTGTTTGCACTGTCTGGTGAATAGGTGCAACAGGGAAGATAATAAAACACATCACATTGTTTTTATCTTCTGAAAGATCATAAATTGAGAATATACAATGGCAGACAGGGGAGGAGCTGGGTACAGCCATTACAAAGGCCTGCATCTGGCCCCACAGATGCATCTTCATTAACGTCTCAGTTCATATTTGTGTTGTGGAACAGGCAGAGCAGAGCTGACTCTACAGATCTCAAGGGGAATATATGCATATATATAAGCAGAACCAAATATAGCTAGGGGATCGGCAAGATGTCTACTCTTCAGAAGACAACCGGAATTGAAAAGAGGTATTTACAAAATGACAAAAACAAACAAACAAAAAAAAAAAAAGCCAACTTATTCTGCTTAATACACATGTATGCAGTCCCTGAAGGATAGCCCAGAGATCAGTCTGTCATTTGAAAGAATCCTGTGGGAAATGGACTCACAGGAAGCAACATCTGATGCTCACAGCTGTTTTGACCAGAAGGAAAGGGACTTGTGTGTGTTTCCAAAGGTACAGAGTTTGAACTTTGTTTTATCTTTCTTGTTTCAGTAATGTCTGTGAAAATCTCTAGTTCTCTTTATCTTTAGGAGGGGCACAAAGAAGAGTAAAAGCTGAATTTGGTTCATTCTATTGTTCAAAAGTGTAATTCCTGGAGAATCTGAGTGTTAATTGAAAGATTAGATTATTTTGAAAGCTAATAGTTAGGAAAGCTAATAGATTAGGAATCAAATGTGGAGAGACTAAATACAGAGGACATGATCTTTGACCTGGAGCATGTTAGATACTGATGAATATATTTTGCAGATGCAGGATGAATTTTGTGATCAACTAACGTGCTCTGTGCATGCCATACGCTGCTTATTTGTATTCACTGCTTCCTGCAACAGGACTGCTGAGTTGTTACAGAATTACAAACTCTCTTTAGGCAGAAAGACCCTGCCTATTGACATGAAGGTATCAAATGACAGGTAATACACCATATGCCTTGGCCATTTCCTTTTGCTGTTATAAATTGTGCTTGATTCTGTATTTTCATTCCTTTAAACTTCTGAATCCTAACAGGGACATGTCATATGTCCTTGCTAGGTTAAAGAGCCATATAATAGATAGCTGTTCATCAGAGTCTGATCAAACCACCTATAATTTCACAATAGTATGTTGGAGACTGGAGTTCTTTCAGTCTCTGTGTCTTGTTCTCTAGACCGGTTATCACTCTCACTGTCCCTCAGTGAACTACCAACAGTTTTGAAGTGCACACATGGAGAAAACAATGTTTTTCTATCAAAGAAATGCTGTATTTTCATCTAGTGTTCATCTGTAATAATGCATGTGTTGTGTTAGCTTTCCCAGTGGTGTTCAAGACATTGCCTACAGAAATTTTCAATCTCTCCACAGCCAACATTTTCTGAAGCACTGTCTAGAGGCAGGACTCTGCATATGATTCTTTGGTCCTGCAGGAATAACATTGCGTTTTATTATATTAAAAAGTGCCTTGGTGTGCCATAGCAAGCATTCCACAACTCTGTGAACTGCTCATTGGCTTTCTTGTTTATCAATATTTACATAATCTGAAAACTTTGCAAGAACAAATGTATGTTTACACTATCATATCTCTATATCATTGTAAAAGATTATATAAAAGCACAAAAGAAAGTCTTTATAGGACATTACTAGTCTAATTGCAATTATTTGATGCACCCACATTAATTGCAGTGAGACTATCAACTTGAAAAATTCAGTTCAATATGTGCCATTCTGATTTTCCATAGTGCTCGTTTTTACTTTTTTATCTGAATGTTAGAAGCATAAAGCCATAAGTCTTACAAAAGTCTGATTATATATCAGCACTACAGTCTCCATTATCATTCATATTTGTAATCTTGTCAGAGAAAGATATCAAATCTCTTTGACATAATCTGCTTTTCATTAAGCTGTTCTCTGCTCATTAGACTTGTGATGAGAGTTTAAACTGTTGCCACACAGTGACAGGAGTATCTAGGTGGTTGTACTTTTTGCTACTTTCTAGTAGCTACTTTATTTTTTTTTTTTTTTTTTTTTTTTGTGCTACTTTCTAGTAGAAATTAAGGTAAGTAGGAATTGCTGGGTTAACTTTTTCACTTCTGCTTTCCGTTGGCTGAAAGCACTGCTTTCCCCTTGCTTGTGACTTTTGCTACGTGTTTACCCTAGTGTCCAAGTCCAATAATTGTGTTTTAGAAATAACAAGTTGATTCCTTTACTTGCTGGTTGGCAGCCAGTACTATATGCAACAGTAACCAGAACATCCACTGATGACTGAAAGACGTAACAGAGCTCTGTTCAAGACCCATGTCTTTCTGGCACTGAAGACAAGGCCAGGTGTCTTATATGCTGCATATATATACACACGGTACATTGTGCTGTGTTGCAGCTTGAATAGCACCAGGGACCTCTACTGAAGCACTGAATGTCACTCAGTGTGCTGACTTTGATAGCAAAAGTAACAAGAAAGAAACAAACAAAAATTAGATAAATGAAGTCCTAAGGAGCTAAAGGATCTTCAGAATCTAGGAAATTACTACCTCATTAAAAATTATATTTCCAGTTTTCCTGTAAAAGTACATAAGAAAGGTCTTCCGAATGCATTTTCTGCTCTGGTTATAGATATGCATACATTTAGGGATGTTTACAATGTCAATTCAGAAATCTTCAGAATAGTCTCGGGATTTTGTTTCCATGGGCTAGGAAACCAGTACCTGCAGTCCTCCGAAAGGTCCTCAGTGTCTGTCACTGTTTCATTTAGTGACAAAAGAATCACTTTCCAAGCTTGATCTTATTCTTAACTATGTATAATTTCACACATTTTATTTCAGAGGCAAGTGCAAACATCTGTCTGGTAGGAAGGGTCTCTTCTTCCTTCCCTCCCACCCCAATTTGATGTGAAACTTCAAATGATGCATGAAGAGCTTTTGTTAGAACAGTACTTTGGCATTTTAAAGAAATTCATTTGACCATGCATATCGAGTCTTTTTGAATATTCAAGTAAATTGGTAGGTATACCAGCTTGGGGGTTTGGGGTTGGCTTGTTTGTTTGTTTTTTTGTTTGCTCGAGGCTTTTTTGGGAAAAAGGTTTTCTGATTTCACTGTTTGCTTTCAGCTCCAGCATTTTATTCTTAGGGGAAGCTTTAGGGTTTTCATTGATTCACCTATGGTAACACAGTTCTGACAATCTCTTACATTTCCTTCTTATTTCTCTTTAGGACCCATTGCTTGTTATCTGCCTGGCATTTATAAGTGTCTTCTCTTTGCTGGACAACATTTCATTATACCTCTTAATCATCATCTTAGTACAGAGCAAAGCTCTCTTTAAAGGTCTAGAAATTTCCTACAACAAATGCAAGATGCATTATGCGATTCATCTTCAATTCGGGGGATTCTTTGAGTAGACTGTACTTACTGGTATTGACCTTGTGACGGGGTTGTGATAGTTCATGTATCTCTGCCTAAAATTTATGTCCAGTATTATGCTAACTGCTCCCATATGCTATGTGCAGTATGTGCATTGTGGTAATGTTACAGCTAGATTTCAAACTATTGACAAACTTGACAACAGTTCGATGGCCCCTCTGAACAGCAGAAGGTAGTAGTATGTTTCAGAATCTGTTATCTGTTTCCTAAAATAATTATCTGTTCTTGAAGACAATGTAAAGCAGAAGTTGCCTAGAAGAGGCTGCCAGGATTAATAGATCTGTATGATTATTTTGTGTTCCTCAGGATTTGTAACTTTCTCCCTCAACTAGAAACAAGCCAATTTTGTTGTTTTGAAAGATAATGAATCGGTTTCCCAGTCTTAAAACATAGCTGCTGCTATAATCCACCTTTTATTGTTGGTACTAGGCCTCACTGGTTTTCTCCTTTTCAACACATTGGGACACACTGGATATTTCCTTGTGGAAGCTGTATTGTCAGCCAGCTGTGTCTCACTGTTCTGAAGCTGGAGAGCATTTGAGCCATCAGTGAGACAAGGAGGAAAGCAAACAAGTTAAAATTCTCAGATTCACAGAGGCAACATCAATTGGCTTGTCTGAATGCTATGTAAATTAAAAGTATTGAAAGACTATTATCATATTTGCTTTTCTTCAATTATTCTTCTCCTGTAGTTCACCGTTAGGCAAGACTTTCTTGAAGATAATTTTTGCTGTATCCTCATGATACTGGAACTTCATTATCTGAGCAGTTCAACAGTGCAATTCGTCTTGATTTTTCTGTTATTTTGCTCATGAGGTATGTGTATGAATAAGTAAAGGTTATGTACAAAGCAAGAATCACTATACAGGTTTATTCTGTTCAGCTTAAAGTGTTTGTCAAATAGTTTCTCTGATGTTTTTCTGTTATGTGCTTTTATTAGAAAGTGTCAATAAACAAAGAGACTGGATAGCCAGGAGTCTTGGTTTAGCTTTTTATGTAAAAGTAACTCATACTCCATCTACTGAACAACAATACAATGAACATTTCTGTGTTTCTGTTGCTGTACCAAATATATTCTGTTTTTACCCTCAGAGTAGCAAATGATTGTGTATTGGGCACAGAGTGGGGCTTTCCATATGTTCAAAAGGATACACATTTAAACTTGGTTTTGGAATTAGAAACTTCAACTTAAGGGACATGCTTTTTATTCACGCAAGCAGTCTGTATTAATTCTTCATCTCTCCAAGAGTCGCCCATGACGTTGTACCAGGTTTGGGGAAATTTTTTTGAGCATTTCTCTCTTTAGCTGCTTTAATTAATGTATCAAGAAACAGAATGAGGTAGATGAAAGAAAATGATGATGAAGCAAAGAGATACTGATTTAGTTGTTAGCTACTGCCTGCAAATGAATATAATGTATGTTTTGAGAGGAAGGCTAAGAATCAAGCCAGCCCCATGCCAAAGTTCCTGTCATCCAATATCCACAGGTGAGTTTGAACCCTTTTAGGCAGAGTTCAACTTTGAAACCTTAACCATAAGCTGGTATTAAAGAAAAAGGGAATCATACAGTATTCCTTTCCATTTTAGAGTTTTAAAAGAAAGCACTGTACTCTTCCTAGCAGCACCGCAGTTTGCATAGGCTCTGCACAAAGTCTGTCCTTTTAAACGCCAAGTGAACCAAATCCCTTTGGGAAGACAGACGTGGGATCACAAACTTCTGAATCCCATGTGGGCGCTCAAAGGAAAACCCAAGGTGCTTGGTAATGTCAGGACACATCTGCACATGCAGAGGCAGAATATTGTGGGCTTACAGAACTCTAGAGGTAGAGAGCCAATGCTCCTCAGCAGTGTATCTCTGAGATCAGGAGAGAGAGCAGGGCTTTCAGGATTACACTTCAAAAACTTTGTCCTTAATTTCCTGTTAAGTAGTCTAATCATTTGGGCCTTCAGGCCTAGTCCTAACTACACGCATAAAAACTGGTGAAGTTAAGACACATTTTCTATATATGTATTTCTTTTCAACAGTGAAAATGTTATGTACCTGCCTAATTAGACATGTACAAATTCATTTTCCTCTAACACAATACAGAACACATGGCTCATTTGCATTTCAAATACCTTAGAGAACTTGTCTAAACTGTATAGGCCAAGTAAAATGAAATAATAAATTCATCTTCAGCAGAAATTAAATACTGTGAAGTGCTGGCACAAAAAAGTTTTGCACAAAGTATTTTTAGAAGTAAACATGAGACAAAACCTATTTTGCTTACAGCAGCGCATTACATGCTTGCCTATTGAAAATCAGATTTGCTTACCGTGCCTTGGCTGGAACTTCTTTATAGAATACCTGCACATCGCTAATCTTATTTTAAAATCTTGGCTTAAACTTTAAAAGGTGTATTTTCTTTAGGGTATTTTAATAAATCAGTAATGGACAAACCTGTGAATTTTGCTTCAAATTGAGATGTGTGATTAGGAATAGCATATATATATGAACTCCTGACAACTGTCTCTCTAAATAGGTGTCTGTATCCCCCTTTCTTTGTCTTCTGTAAAGACTAAAACACAAGACAAGCATGTAGTAATGAATTTGGACACTATTCTTTGAGCATATTTAAAGTTATATGAATATATTTGGTATTGGAGATACACTGGCCTGACAGGGAAGTTAAATCCTTCAGCCCTGGTGTCTCCTCCAGCAATCCCTGATTCCCGGGGTTTAAGCTGGCTGCTGTCCTCACTTGCCCTGTACTCCCAGTGCTGGGCGAAACCAGTGCACTGCTCAATACTACTGCAATTTCATTTTTGATTTGTGTGAAGGATAGAAAGCCAGCGCTAGGAACCCCAAGGGATAAACCGATCGCCATGGCTGCTCCATGACCTATATCCCTTCCCAAACCCAGCTCAGTCCAGATTGCCGCGTTCAACTCACAATCTCACCACCTCACTAATGACCTCTTAACTCCCCCTTCCCTCCAGCCGTCTGCTTTGAGTCTAAAACTCTCTTGATCTGAGCTTGTTTCCCTGGGCCTGAGCGTGTGCTCCTTTCCCCAGTGCACTGAGAAGCACAACGGGAGCCAGCTCCCCAGGATGCTGATGGGGATGGATGGATGGATAGATAGACAGACAGACAAACAGACAAATAACGGATGGGTGGGTAGGTAAATAGGTGGATAGATAAATGGATAGGTAGACTAGATAGATAGATAGATAGATAGATAGATAGATAGATAGATAGATAGATAGATAATAGAGACCTGCCTCTCTCGGGGGCCTGTCCCTTGCCCAGCCGAGCCCGGGGAGCTGCCTGGCGGTTTCCAAGCCGGTTCCTGCGGCTCCTTCCCGTGGCTGGCGGAGCCGCCGTTGGTCTGTTTCCGTGGCGGCGGCTGCCCTCAGCTGGCGCGGAGCAGGGATTGCCACAGCGGTTCCGCGCCCACTGCTCCCCCTTCCTACCTAGGCAGAGCTCTGAGCAGGGGCCGACTTGCTGCTGGACAAAACAACTGCGTTGAAGTGATCCCAAGTGGTGCCCCAGCCTCGTCACCTTGTTGGTTGGGCTTGAGCAGATAATATTTTCATATGTGACAGTGCTCATTGACCGTTTTCTAATAGCCCTCCCCACCACTGATCCTTCTTTTCCCTTCTTTCTTTCCCCTTCTTTCCCCTTTTCCTTCATAGTTTTTTCCTGTTTGGTTTTTTTCCACCGTTCAGGTTTTGTTTGGTTTTTTTCCCTGTTTGGTTTGCTTCCTTCCCTCTTTTCTGCCACCACCACCCCCACCCCCCACCCCCCCAATTTATGAACCCAGCAGTAGAAGAATCTTGGCATCAGAGATGTGCTGTACCTGTCCAGGTATAAACTCTTCGGAAAGTAAATTACCTGTCATGCACCTTCAGCAGTACCTGTGAAATACATTGCTTTCATGTCTATTTACTTTATAATTATTCACTAGGAACTCTGTGTGTGCATCTACTTTTAAGCTGCTGTTCAGTTCTTCTTAGCAAGCATGTCCAGTCTGTTAGTAAATGTGATACTGATATGAGCATACGCCTGTTGCCTAAACAGTGATCAAATCCTTTCTGGATTTCTCCTCACAGGATGAATGTTTTCTGTCCTAAGTCTCCTGTCTTTCAGAGTACCTACATGTAGCTCGTCAGCAGTACCAAGCATGTCAAAACATCATTTGATGGAAAGATGCATTTCCACAGCTCAGCTTTGACAAGATAAAACAGGTAAACAAAAAATAAAATAGTCAAGATACAAAGGTATGTTAGGATACTGAGAGCCTAGAATTCCCCACATTGTTTAAAAGATGCCCCAGGAATTTCACTGGTCACCCCGTATTTCTGGAAATGGTTTAGCTGTGTCAGAGACACAAGGGTCATTCTGTGATCCCACAGGGTTCCTGGTCTGAAGTTGCTCCTGAAATGTGAGAGGAAGGGATCTGCAGCTGAGGGCAGAGGATGTTAAAAAAAAAAAGCCTTTGCTCTCCCAAGTACCCTCCCATAACAGGACATCTCTGCAACTTCTGTGAAGCATAGGCCAGATTTCTCATGCTGGGGTTATACACCCCTTACCATTTAGGTGGATTTGGCTTATGAACAGTGCTGTCCAGTTAGTTAACCACTGGACTGGTCACTGTGCCTTCAGAGCACTAAGAATGAAGTGGGGGGTGATCCGTTCATCTTGACCTATTCCTCTGTTCACCTATGACATGAGTAAACATGACAACACCCTTGATCTCTTTGATTCCTGTGAAAACCTCAGTTCAGAAGCTCTGTTTTCCTTCCAGGCAGTGATCTTGCTGGCTGTGAAGTTGTGCTTGAATCAATTCTCCATTGATCTCCCCATAAGGTAGCACTGGGCCAGGTGTTTCCACCTTCTCGATATGTTCATGCCATCCAAGGGTTACAGGATTGAGAACTTAGTTTGAAGATGGGCCAAGCCTGACCTCAGAAGACAGGAAGTAGGGCACTGATGCTTGCTTTCTCTGGGCACTTCATCCTGTTAAACTGTCCGAGGTAGTAGGGTTCTTTCTCGGTTTGCTGCTACCTTCTGATAATTTTATTGCTCCAAGTTGAAAGAGAGTCATTTTGAGGGAGAAATATGGAAAAGAGGAAATGTAGGTCCTAAACCAGACACCAAGAATGGGGGAGGAACAGGCACATGCTTGAAGAACTTTATCTCCACCTTTCTTCCTCTTAGCTTCCTCTCCTGCCTAAGTGTTCCATTTCTTCCTTCTTTATGTCTATTTTGGCTCCTTTTTGATACATGCTTTGACTTCAAACTGCATCTACTGCCCTTTTCACTCTGGCCGATGGGACCCCACTTTCCATTTACTAAAGCCCATTTTGATTCTTTTCTTACAGATGCTACACCAAACAAGCTCATCCTAAGTTGCCTTGAGGATGGATCCTACATGTCCTTACCCTCGCTGATCATCCTTGTCAACTAAACAGCATGCTTGTCCTCTCTTGGCCTCTCTGGCATAGCATTTTTTTCCTCCCCTAACAATTGCTATCTCTCCTTCTTCTCTTCCTTTCTCTCCTTCCCTTTCAAATCTGCTTCCTAGCTGAATCTCTGTTTCTCTCCTCAGGTGACCAGCCAGATTTTCAACATTAGCCTGTGCAAGGCCAACCTTTCCCTGTATCCTTTCTTTCCTGGCCTGTCCATTGAAGACCAAATGTGCTATTTCTGTGCTCAGAACAGCATACAGTCTGTCTGTTTCTCACTTTCTTGTTTTATCACTCGACCATTTTCCTTAAACCACTTCTAATCATTATCTTCAGGTAGCCAATTGTAGAAACTTTTTTTCACAAGGTGAAAGTTTCTTGCCCTTATGCATGAAATGCCTGTGTGGCACTTCTGACCCTGAAGTCTCTTTTTCAAGGCTACCCAAATGCCACTGAGAAAATCATCTTATTCTCTGTTACTTCATGAAAAGCACACAGAAAGCAAAGATTATACACACAGTGAACTTGAATTGCCCGACAACCTTGTGCTGCTTGACTGTTCTTGGTGTGACTTTCCAATGGAATCTATCTCCTACTCAACTGAAACAGCCACTGCAGGGAACTGGGAAAGGAGTCTCAGAGAAATTGGACACAAGATCATGAAAATAAAAAGGTTGGTAGATGACATTTTCCCCCACAAAATACATCATCTTAGAGCTAGAAATTAAAATGTTCTTTATGGGTCATTTGAGAGCTCATAACACAAGAAAAAACATGGTTCTAGGGATTTATGCAGAAAATTGCTGCATATTTGACCTAGGAGTGAGGTTGACGATGAAAAAATTGTATCCCACTAAACACAAAGTTTATGAAGATGAGATGGTTTCAAAAGGCATTTGTAGTAGCAAAGTGTTGAAGCTGAGAGGATTTATTTTTAAATGAGAGATACTGAGAATGTCATGTCTAGAGAGAAGAGAGTAAGAATTCATTGTCTGCAGAAGATGTAGGATGGAAAAGGTTTGGGTAGACATCTGGCAGGTATCTTCTGTCCAGCATTATTTTTGGAGACTGGAGAGTGCCGAATGGCATATGAATTCACTCAGACTTTTGAAGCAGGGAATTTCCCTTTATTTGTCAAATGTGGAAGGTATGCAGAGGAGATTTTACAGCGGACAACCTCAGAAAGTGATGTTAGTAGAAAGGAAGTACTACTACTGAGGAAGAAATGTGGGTCCTGTTTTGCCTGAGGAGGACAAGCAGCATTTCTGCCTCCATCAGAACACTGGAGTCCTGACAGTAGAGGAGCTGCTGAATCAAGAGGACATCTGGCTTTGCCTGGAGAGTGATACCTGCACGCTCTTCTTGAAGATATTATTTGAAAATCCATTGCAGTTGATCCAAGGGACAGTGGATGTTCGTGCACTATTAATACTGAATTGATTCTTCAGTTTACTTTAGGAGAGGACATACAACAGTTGGAGATCTCCTTGTGAAACAGAAAATATTCAAAACTCTGAGCTTCCTACAACCAGCCTGTGCCTGAAAAAGCCTCGATCGTGTGTCTGGCTTCTAGGAAGTGTGATGCACAACACATGAGCAATACTTGCTACAACTGCCCATAGTTTGCATCTTTGTTAAGCACATTTGCTGGCAGGTTTGTATAGGATGCCTTCCAGACTTTTCATACTTACCTGAATTATTAGAGCCAAACGAAATACCTTAATACCTACTAAGAACGTGCTTTTATTTGCCAGAGACTTCAGGTGGGAAGCGTGGTTCATAATTTGCCCTAGAGACAGCCAGAACCTAACAGAGGAGACGCTGTGCTGCGGCTGGTGCAGTTCCTGCGCTGGGCGCCCGGTGCCGCTGCTGGCCAGCGCTGGGCGGGGGCTCCCACGCAGGGAGGGACCTGCGAGATGCTGCGTGGCTGACATCAGCTGACAGCCGAGCCGAAAAGCCCCGGCTGCACTGGGATACGCCTTACTTCAAAGCCCTTTCAAGGGATATGCTGGGAAATTGCTGCATCGAGAACCGGCTGGAAACATCAAGAGCACAAGGCAGAACCGGGAAGGAGAAGGAGGGAGACAGTCTCCCAGGTCCAGCCTTGGGGAATTTGGGAGCATTTCGCCGCAGGTCTGGCGTGACGCAGGCAGAGCCTGTTAGTTGGTAAGCACCGACTTAACACCGCGAGAAAGAAATGTTTACATTTAACGGAGTCATGGGGAAAGCATTAACTGGAATGAATGCAGAGAGAGGAGGCCTGCTTAACGCTCGGAAAACGAACCATAAACAGAAGCTGTACCAGCGGGATTTACGGTATAACGGAGAGCCAGCAGGTTGGGAACGATTATCCTGGCTTTCCTCACGTTTGCATCTAGCTGAGAGCTCAGGGCAGCCATTTTCACAGGGGAGCTGGGAATTCAAGCGCCGTGTGAGTGCTGGAGGAGAGAACAGAAACCAGTCCTGGAGCTGGCTGGGAATGAGAGGACTGGAATGTTGGTCCCTCTTTGCACGCGGGTTTGGAAGCCACAGGGACTCGGGGAAGCATTTGTGCTTTCGATCTGCAGGATCGAGGAGTCTGCAAGGACTCCTCCCAAGCCAGGCAGTCCTTGGGGTGTGCTGGAGGTGGATGAACTCCAGGGATGGGGAAAACCCTTTACCCAGGAGGTCAACCAAACTTGGCATGGGGTCTCTGAGAGTTCACTCGGTGGATCTGAATTCCCAGCTAGAAGACCAAGAGGAGGAAACTGAAATTGCTCAGGCTGCAGAAGCGCGGCGGAATTTTCGTTTAGAAACACTGTGTTCTGAAATAGACATATCAGGAACTGAGCAGAGTATGTTGCAGTAGGTCTTTTCTAGCGGTAAGATGTAAATCTCCGGGTAAGAGGAGAACCAGTTTTCCATCATTTTAAGCTACCTTCTTAGAATAAAGATGTTATCACTAAACCAAGAAAAGAGGAAGCCTACAACACCACTACGTGCTCCAGGAGATACGTAAATTCTCTGACACCTTTATGCAAATCATAATTTTATTGTGGCTATAGTTCGTTATGGTGTGTCCTAAAACACAGTGTGCTGGCAGCATACATGCTTCTTTTTTCCAGTTATACACATCCATTTTATTGTTGTGACCCAACAGAAAATACCAGCATCCATCCAAAATCCAGTGGGGCACGGTAAGTGACCCTCTTTATTTGATATTTCTCTAAAAATGAGCTTCGGCTTAAGAATAGCATCTTCTGATGTGCAAAGGTATTACTGTAGCTAAGAGCTCAGTTAAGGATCACTGTTCCTTTTACACCCTTCTACGCTTGAAGTTGAAGATCATTCCCCTTCTGAATGAGGCAAGTAACAATTGCCGGGTTATTGCTGAGAGGGTGGGAAGTGTCTGTGGAAGCTCTTCTTAGCTTGTGTCTGTTCCGTAATTAGGTTATGTAGAAGCAAAACCACCTTCGTCTCTCGGACGTGCGAAGAGCTGAGCAGGAGCACTGGCAAGGGCACAAAGCAAATGGATTCCAGGTATAACTGTTATTTTTGCATGGCACGAATGAGGAGAGAAGCAACATTCCAACATATCTACCACTGTACTTGACCTATGTTTGATTTTACATCAATCCTCTGTGCTGGTGAGAATGATAGCAACTCAAGAGATGGACATGGACATGTCCCTGAAAGGGAAGAAAGGAAGAAAGAGCTGACCTGGTATTTCATGTTAGTCTTTTCAATTCTATTACCCTTCCAAGACATAAGAGCGGTAAGAAGAAATCTCAAAAGATGGCTACACTCGCACGAAGTCCTAATAGCTAAAAATGTAGTTAAAATTCTGTAAATTCAACCTCGGTTACTACATTCTCCTACTGACACAGTCACGAAGTTTTTATTTTAAAACAAATGAAGGCATTGGCGAATTTCTAGGACTTCACCTGGTGAGTATTGCTGGAGAGTGGCAGCCCTTTTATCGAACAAAAAATAAAGGGGAAACACCTAGGAAATTAAAGGAAAGGTGTGAAAACCAAGGAGGTCGGGATACTTTACGTATATACTAAAAAATAGCGCACCAGAGGTACATGGCGTTGGCCTTTCCCCGAGCTCACCGCTGGCTCCCTTGTGGTTTCTGGTTGAACCTCTTGTGATTTACACTTGAATGGTTCCGTTAATTGTGTCTTTAGATCCCGGGTCCTTGCTATCATCCCCTTTAGCTCCTGCTCATTAGCTTTTGAGTGTCTGGGGGTTTAATTTATGAGCTCTCCACAGGGAGAGGAGTTCAGGATTGACATCTGAGTAGAGGAACCTTTAAAGTATTTCTAAACCTGTGGGGTAACAGGGGAGGAGAAAGGACTGTGTACTGTCTTATGAAGACAGGCGGAGAGAGTTGGAGTTGTTCGGCCTGGAGAAGTCATCCCCGGGGAGAGCTTAGAGCAGCTTCCAGTGCCCAAAGGGTCCTACAAGAAATCTGGAGAATAGCTTTTTATAAGTGCGAGTAAAGATAGGACAAGGGGTAATGGCTTTAAAGAGGGAAAATTTAGACTAGATACTAGGAAAAAAATCTTCACTGTGAAGGTGGTGAGACACTGCCGCAGGTTGCCCAGAGAAGCTGTAGCTGCCCCATCCCTGGCAGTGTTCAAGGCCAGGTTGGACGGGGCTTGGAGCAACATGGTCTAGTGGAAGGTGTCCCTGCCCGTGGCAGGAGGTTGGAACTGGAAGAGCTTGAAGGTCTGTTCCAACACAAACCAGTCTGGGATTCTGTGATACCTCCAAAACAGCAAAGCAGGTTGCAACATTTCCATGTCTGTGTACGGCTGGGGACATTTTTCATTAATGTGTTGTACAGTGATACACTTATCGTGAGTGCAAGTGTCAGCAGTTTGCAAAGGGTGGGGGGAGAAAAACGCTTTTCACACAGAAAAGCGTTAAAGTTTTGTGCCCTTTGTGCGAGGTGTGATACACAAAGTGAAGAAGCATTACGATGGTGTGTCCTAGAGCAGCATGATCATTCTAGAGTGATGGTGAGCTGGGGTGATGGAGAAGCACTTACTTTCGGGAATCCTGGTCCTGTCATCTTTCTGGCACCAGCTCGCATATTCTTCTCCGAGCCGCCCCACTTGCCAACTGCCCTGCTGATTACCACGAGGAGAAGAGAAGGAAAATCCCACAACACACCCTGTGGAAGTGGCAGACCTTGCTATAGCTGCACCACACAGAGGAAACCCAAAAGCTCCGTATGAACAGTTTGTGGGTGTGAGCTGGGAAAGTGATACCCAGAGCATGCAGGGAAGAAGCCGGCTTCCAAGCGAGGAGTGCATTTACACTGCGCCCGTTGGCTTCGGTTTGGCAGGGAGGGTACAGAATTAAGCAACAAGCTCGGAACCAGCAGGTCTGCCTCGAGTAGGGCAGAGGGACGGACTATTCCCCCTTACGACGCTGGGTGGGGATGTTGCCCACGGACCAGCAGGTTCCTCTGCCCACCCGGGGTTTGCAGGCACAGGGAGACAAAAAAAGCCGGAGGAGCTGCTCGGGAAGGGCTGCGCGGCGCGGAGCTGGCGTGCGCGGAGGCTTTCAGATGCCACAACCCCGGGATTCCTGACAAACACTGCTCTGCCTCGGACGCTGCTTAAAAATGCTGGGAATCACGGAAGACAGTGGATGGCTTTTCTGGAGAGTAATGGCGTGTGGGAGAGTGAACAGAGACAGCAAGAGGCAAGTGATCTTGTTTTTTCTGTGCTTTTGCGTGTGTCGGAGCGGGGCCGAAACCCTCCGCTATTCTCTGCCGGAGGAAATGGAGAGAGACTCCTTTGTCGCCAATATTGCAAAGGACCTGGGGGTTTCTCCGAGCCAGCTTGTGTCTCGCAATGCCCGTGTTGTGTCAGAGGGGAACGAGCAGCTTTTCCTCCTTAATCAAAACACGGAAGTCCTGACGGCAAAGGAGTCTCTGGACCGAGAGGAGATCTGTCCGCAGAGGGACACCTGCATGCTCGTCTTTAAGATATTCCTTGAAAATCCGCTGCAGCTGATCCGAGGGGAGGTGGAGATTCGTGATGTGAACGACAACTCGCCCGCGTTCCCGGAGAAGGAGATGGTTTTAGAGATACCGGAAACGGCACCCCCTGGGTCCCGTTTCCCTCTGGAAAGCGCCCAAGACATGGACGTGGGCAGTAACGGTTTGCAGAACTACAGCCTTGGATCAAATTCGCATTTCTCCCTCGCTCTGAAAACAGGGAAAAATGGAATGAAATATGCGGAGCTCGTCCTACAGCGCCAGCTGGACCGCGAAGAGCAGCGAGAGATGAATTTACTTATCACGGCCACCGACGGGGGCTCGCCACCCAGGCTGGGGACGGCTCAGGTCCGGATCGTGGTGGTGGATGCCAACGACAACATCCCGGTCTTCGGACAGGAGGTCTACGAGGTACGCCTGGCCGAGAACAGTCCTCCGGAGCAGCTGGTGGTCAGAGTGACAGCAGCAGATCTCGACGAAGGGTCCTACGGGAAAGTGCGGTACACCTTCACTCAGACACCGGAACGATCTCGGCAGCTCTTCGAGCTGAATCCAGCCACCGGGGAGATACGGGTGGCGGGCAACCTGGATTTCGAGGAAGCGAAAACCCACGAGATGGTGGTGAAAGCCACTGACGGCGGGGGGCTGTCGGCGCACTGCAAAGTGCAGGTGGAGGTCCTGGACGTGAACGACAACCCTCCGGAGATCGCGCTCACTTCCCTCACAGCCTCCATCCCCGAGGCCGCCCCGCCCCGCACAGTGGTAGCCCTGTTCAGTGTGCGGGACCGGGACTCCGGGGACAACGGCAGGACAGAGTGCTCGATTGAAGGGGACTTGCCTTTCAGTCTCACCCCGACTTTTGATAATTACTACGAACTGAGAACGAGCGCGGCCCTGGACAGGGAGAGGACAGCGGAATACAACGTCACCGTCACAGCCATGGACTGGGGCACGACGCGGCTCAGCTCTCGGAAAAATCTCTTTGTGCAGATATTGGACGTGAACGACAATTCCCCAGAGTTCACCCAGGAGGTTTACACCATGTCGGTCACGGAGAACAACAGCCCCATGCTTCGGATAGGCAGCGTGAACGCCACGGATGCCGACGCGGGAAACAACGCCCGCATAAACTATGCGCTGGTGCAGCAGGAGGGCAATGAGCAGCCAGTCGTGTCGGTCAACTCTGAAAACGGGGATGTTTATATCCTCCGCCCGATGGACTACGAGGAGGTGGGCACCTTCGAGGTGGCGGTGCGCGCTACCGACGGCGGGTCGCCGCCGCTCAGCGCCCAGACGGTGCTGCGCGTGGTGGTGCTGGACGAGAATGACAACGCGCCCGTCGTGCTGCACCCGCCCCCCGACGGCAGCGCGGCGACGGGCGAGCTGGTACTGCGCTGGGCGCGGGCGGGATACCTGGTGGCCAAGGTGGTGGCGGTGGACGCGGACGCGGGGCAGAACGCGTGGCTGTCATACGAGCTGGCAAAGGCGACGGAGTCGGGGCTGTTCCGCGTGGGGCTGCACAGCGGCGAGGTGCGCACGGCGCGGGCAGTGTCAGAGAGGGACGCGTCCCGGCAGAGGCTGGTGCGGGACCGGGGGCAGCCGCCGCGCTCCGCCACCGCCACCCTCGGCATCACCCTCGTGGACGGCTTCTCCGACGCCCATTTGCGAGTGAGCGAGGAGGTGCCAGCCTCTGAGCCTGACGGGCCGCTGACTCTGTACCTCATTGCCTCCCTAGCCTGCGTGTCGGCGCTGTTCCTGGCCACCGCGGTGGCCGCCGTGGCGGTGAAGCTGCGGCGGGCCAGGCAGAGTGAGGCGGAGTCCTTGCCCACGTTTCCGAAGGCTGCCACAGATAGCAACGCTGGCTCCTTGCCCCGCAGCTACCTGTACGACGTCTGCTTCGCCGCCGGCACCGTCAACAGCGAGTTTCGGTTCCTCAGGCCCCTCTTGCCCTGCTTCCCCGCCGGGCTGCCCGCCGGCCCTGGCGAACAGCGGAGCTCGGTGTGCTCGCAAGATGCGGCTATCCCCGGAGAAGGTGGCGACTGGTCAGCACAGGTGAGGGACTTGACGGCGCAGAGGCAAGGGGGAGAGGGGGGAGGAAGCAGCGCGGCGGCGGGGCATGAGGGGATCACCCTTGGCAGTAAGGACTATTGACGTTGCGGAGCTGGTGGTGGAGGAACGGGTAGAGAGGGACTCGGAGCCGATGGCGGGGCCTCCCTGAAGGATCTGGATGGCTCTGGTGCTCCCCAACTGTTGAATAACCACGCCTCTCCGCCCCTAGCTCTGTTCTCTGAGCATTAGCGTTAGATCAAGTCTTAGATCAAGTCTGGTGCTACCACAGTGGGGGGCAGGTGGGCCACGAGAATATGAGAACTAGAGGTTATAGGATTGTGATCCACGCAGTGAGTCCTGTCCATGCACTGTGTACTCTACTCGGCAGGGACCCAGAGCAGGAAGGACAAATCTCCTAGGGACACGTTCGGTGGCACCGGGAATGCGGTGGTCCTGTCCAGAGTCAACTGGGACTGCGAGGACAAGGGTGGGAAGGGGTGTCACGTCGCTAATTATGTCCCCTGCACTGCTGTTAGGAGCTGGTGCTCGGTGCTGCCAAGTGCTGTTCATCAGAGTGGTGGCAATGCTGAACTTGGGCTGTCTGATAAGCTGCTGGAGGCCATGGAGGTGGGGACCTCTGCCATTGAATTCCCTTACATTTTTTGTGGCTTGCACCAATAGTATTTGCCAGAAAAATATGGTTACCTGGACTTTACAATGCACCCTCCCAGCCTTTTCCTGGCCCAGTGGGTGCTTTCAGACAGTACCAGCTGTCAGTATTGCTGTGAACTCAGTGAGTCATGTCTGAGGCACCCGTTAACCTTCGGCTGTTCAAAGAGCATCGGGGAGATAAGAGGTGATCATTGAAGCAGTTCCTTCTTTTCTCACTCTCCCAGGAAGTTCAAGTCCCCTCTAAATATGGGGGTACTAGTTTCTGGGGATCCATCCAGCACTTCACAAGGGTCCGGAGCATGAACATATATGAGACTGAGGACCTCATATATGTTTAAAGATCCACAAACCTGTAATTTTTGTTTACATCACATTTTCGTATTTCATAACCACAGATGACTTACTGCAGGTTCTCAGAACCAGCTGCAGTAGCCTCAAGGGAGACCAGGACCCATCTTGATACAACAGCATTAAACCACATTTACTGTTAGTGAGAAAATGGTTTTATTCTGGGCTTTTACTGTCTTAAAATACTCTCTCAGACTCATAAAGGTTTGCCTTTGTCATATTCACAGTGGAGGATGTTTTCTCGCCTTAGATTTTCCCCGTTCAGGTCAGAGACCCACCACCAAGTCCAAACTCCTCCTTGGCTCTGGGTAGAGAAGGGTGGTGTCACACATGCAGTGGTGTAAGACATGCCCTTCAGTTTCTCGCTGCTGTCTGCTTATCTTCAAAGCTCAAATGACAACCTCCACTCTGTTCTCTGCAGGGCAGAGCTCCTCCCCCCGAAGGTATGGGTCCCAGCCCCGCAGAAGCAGCCTGCACTGCGAACAGGGGGATGGAGCTAAATGTCAGTTCTGATCAAAACCGCTGGCTCACACAGCAGTAAGTGAAGAGAAAGACAAGCACTCCTGTCCTCACTGATGAACGTCCTCAGAGTGAAAAGGGAATAAAGGGACCAAACACCCAGCAAAAAGTACCAGGGAGGTACAAAGCTTTCCTGTGTGAGCAAAACCACTCTTTTGAGCAGTTCTTTATTCATGTAGGTATTTTGTAATCATGATATGGATGAAGGAGGAGGACTACGTCGTATTTTGATTACACTGAGACTTGATATATGATTGCAAGAGTGCTATTGCTTCTAAATGTTAAGGGAAATACTGAAAACTGGAAGCAGGTCTTCAAGATAACTTTTTCCCACATCACCTTTTCTTTGTTGTTGTTTGGTTGCTTTTTTTCTTATGAAGAGGATTCTTTAACCATGTCTTAATTTTCTGCAGCCTGTTCAGTACCAGGCCAAGCAGATATTAAGCAAAATGAAGTGGTGCTTTCAAAGGAATTCCTTAGTAACAAGAAGAAGCGGCTACGTTAGAACAGCTAATTACATTAGCTATTACATTAGAAACAGCTGATATTGGTTACATTAGAAAGAGCTGATATTGACACACTTTGCATATGTGACCAGGAGTTTACAGGTTCTCTATACTGTAAAGAGTGGGATTTAAGCAATGTATTCAATTTTATTTTCCATAACGTAAGATTGAAATTAACATTTCATCGAGTAGAAAGTAGTAGAGAATTAAAAGTACCATTTGTGGGTTTACAGTAAAATAGACTAAACCGTTTACAATTAAGGCACAGTAGAATATAGGGCTTCAAGAAGCTTTCTGTTTTAATTTCTTTTTATTAACCGGTATTGATCTATAAGGTAATGTGATATTTCCTGTCGCTCACACATTTTTAAGAGTTAAATGCCCGATAACAGAAAAGAAAACCTACTCGGACCTCCCTCGGGTGAGTGTGCTTTCTCGAAGAGCATTTGTCGCAGTCATTGCCGAGGAAACAGCTGCCTAAAGAGCAGGATTTCGGGAGTAAATCTGGGGACATTGTGCAGGGGAAATCAGCAGGCTGTTCTCAGAAGGTGGAGCAAGGTTCCAAGAAGCTGTGTAAAATCTCGATGTTAGAAGATAGGTCCCAGAATACCTTAGTGATGGTGGTGCCTGCTAGCGATTTAGACACAGGAATGAACGGGGAAAAGCCGTTCCACCGAACACCGTGGAGGCCTTCGCCAGTGTGCGGGACGGGACCAGCACTGAGCAAAGACGAGCCGGCGCGGACGCCCCTGGGCCGTCTGAGCGCAACGGACGCCGAAGCGGGAAACAATACCTGTATGAGATAGGCGCTGGAGCCGGCACCGCCGGGAGCCCTCGCAGCGGCATCATTTCTGTTGAGGACGCGGAAAGCGGAAACGTGCAGGCGCCCGCTGGACCACGGGAAGTGAGCGCCTACGAGGTGGGGATGCGAGATGCCGACACGTGGTTTGCTCATTCAAGCGCGGGACGCGAATGCCAATATTCCAGTCGTGCTGCACCCAAACCTCCACAGGACGCGGGCGGGCTACCTAGTGGCCAAGGTGGTGGCGGTGGACGCGGACGCGGGGCAGAACGCGTGGCTGTCACGAGCTGGCCAAGGCGACGGAGCCAGGGCTGTTCCGCGTAGGGCTGCACAGCGGCGAGGTGCGCACGCACGGCGCGGGCTGTGTCGGAGAGGGACACGACCCGCCAGTGGCTGGCCGTGCTCGTGCAAGAACAGGGGCAACCGCGGCTCTCCGCCACCACTACATTTGGCATACCCTTTGTTGACGGCTATTCGGACACGTCCTTCAACATGTCTCCTGCTTCTGCAGGGCAGAAGCAGCAGCTGCTCAGGCGGCCGAGGAAGACTCACTCAGGACCCGTGTCATCGCTCTTCCTCCTGCCCGATCTCGGCTTTGCTGCGGCCACGCTGTGCACGGCTCGCCTCGGGGACCTTGCCAGCAGCGGGGAAAGCCGTGGGGCAGCTGCCGGCGCTGCGCGGGCGCTCGGGGTGCAGGGGCGGCCCCGCGGGGCTCTCGGCGCTCCTGCCCGTGATTCCATCCCCGGAGCGGTGTGCGCGTGTCCTGCCGCGGGTCCCACGCGGGCAAGCGCCCGGCAGCAGCGCTTGTGCTCATGGGTCCGAGTGCCGGGGCGAGCCGGCAGTGCCGGCAGCAAGCGGCGGCGAGCGCAGTCCCGCCTCGGGCCGCAGGGTGGTGCTGCCGGCCAAGGCGATGCAGAGCCGGCTGCGGGAGAGGAGGAGGCTGAGCTCCCACTGGCTCTGCCGAGCAGAGCCCAACAGAGTGGAGCCGGGCAGCGGATGTGAGTGGTGCCCCGTGTCATCTGCGGCGGCCGTACTCCGGGCCGCCAGCCAGAGTCAGAGAGAGAAAGGGCGCACGCCCGCCGCCCCGTCGCTCTGCTGCCGGGCGCCAGTTGCAGCAGAGGACTACGCGGGCGATAACCGACACGGACGCTGCCCGCCGCCCCGCCATGGCGACCGCAAGGCAAGTGCTCTGTCTCTGTGCTTTCCTCTCCCTGCTGCACGCTCGCGCTGAGCCCATCCGCTACTCCGTAGCCGAGGAGGGCGAGAGCGGCTCCGTGGTAGCCAACGTGGCGGAGGACGCGGGGCTGTCCCCGGCGCAGCTCTCGGCTCGCGGCGCCCGCCTGCTCTCGGAGGACGGCCGGCAGCACTTTCGCTTAGACCGCGCCAGCGGCCGCCTCGTCGTGGGCGAGAGGCTGGACCGCGAGGAGCTGTGCGGGCAGTCCGCTACCTGCACGCTGCCCTTCGAGCTCCTTCTGTCAAACCCCGTGCAGTTCTTTCGGGTCGAGGTGGCCGTGGAGGACACCAATGACCACGCGCCCGCTTTCCCGGAGGAATGGGTCAATCTTAAGATACTGGAAACGAGCAACCCGGGGTCGCGTTTTCCTCTGGAGGGTGCTCGGGACCTGGATGTTGGCAGCAACGGCATCCAGGCTTACGGCATTGCTCCCAAGAACGAGTACTTTAGTGTTGACTTTGGGAGTCGGATTAAGGGCAAAAGGTATGTGGAACTTGTTTTGGAAAAGCCTCTCGACAGAGAGGAGCAGGCAGAGATGGATTTCAGTCTCATTGCCATGGATGGGGGCTCTCCACCCAGGAGTGGGACTACCCAAATCCACATTCTCATTCTGGATGCAAACGACAACGCTCCCATCTTCTCGCAGGAGCTGTATGTTGGGCAGGTTTTGGAAAGTGCCCCAGAGGGCTCTGTGGTTCTCAGAGTAGTGGCAACAGATCGTGATGCAGGGGTGAATGGGGAAATCTCCTATCAGTTTAGCCAAGCAGGAGACCAGAGCCACTCGGCATTCACAATTGACCCCACAAGCGGTGAAATTAAACTCACAAAGCCTCTGGACTTTGAGGCAGCAGAGACTCATGAGCTCAGCGTGCGAGCCACAGATGGTGGGGATCTCTCAGCAATCTGCAAAGTGTTGGTGGAAGTGGTAGATGTGAATGACAATGCACCGGAGCTGGTGGTCAGTTCCTTTAGCAGTCCCCTCCCTGAGAACGCATTGCCTGGGACGGTAGTCGCCCTCTTTACTGTCAGAGACCGGGATTCTGGTGCCAATGGGAAGATCTCCTGTGCCCTTGAGGACCAGCTGTCATTCTCCCTACGCCCAACCTATAAGAATTACTTTGAGCTGGTGACTATGAGTGCGCTGGACCGGGAGGAGACAGCACGGTACATCCTCACAGTCACAGCAGCAGACGCGGGGTCACCTCCTCTCACAACGACCCAGACCTTCACAGTGGACATCTCCGATGTCAATGACAATGCACCTGTGTTCAACCAGACATCATACACCATGTATGTGCGTGAGAACAATGTCCCCACAGTGCTTGTTGGAACCATAACTGCTACGGATGCTGACGTGGGGCCCAATGCCAAAGTGACCTATTCCCTGTTGCCAGCCCACCCTGCAGGGCAGCCTTCCTGCTCCTGCATCTCTGTGAACTCTGAGACTGGGGATGTGTTTGTGCTGCGGCCCCTGGACTATGAGCAGGTGAGGCAGATTGAGGTGTCAGTGAGTGCTTCCGATGCGGGGTCACCTCCTCTCAGAGCCAACGTCACTGTCCGCATTTCTGTGGTGGATGAGAATGACAATGCCCCACTGGTGCTTTACCCCTCGCAGGACAACAGCCCTCCATCCAGTGAGTTGGTGCCCATTTCAGCTGAGGCAGGCTACCTCATCACCAAAGTGGTGGCTGTTGATGCTGACTCAGGGCAGAATTCATGGCTCTCGTACCACCTGCTGAGGGCCACTGATCCCGGGCTGTTTGCGGTGAATGCCCAAAGCGGGGAGGTGCGACTGAGGAGGCCGGTGACAGAGCGAGATGCCGTGAAGCAGAATCTCATTGTGGTTGTGCGAGACAATGGTAAACCTCCACTGTCAGCCACTGCAGCGCTGAGTGCACTCGTGCTCAGTGACTTCTCAGATGTGCGGCTAACACACAGCAGCCTGGCCACAGAGGATGATGGCAGCTCCCTGACAACCTATTTAATTATTTCTTTGGTCTTCGTCTCGCTTCTCTTCCTTGTGTTCATAGCAGCCTTCATCGCTCGCAAGCTGTGCAAGAGAAAGGAGCTGAAGGATGGGCACGTGCTTTATGGTGCCAGCAACTTGCAGAGCAGCCTGGCTGATGCAGCTGCTGCAGGGACCCTGCCCCACACCTATTGCTATGAGATCAGCCTCACGACGGGCTCAGGCAACAGCGAGTTCAAGTTCCTGAAGCCCATCCTCCCCAGCCTTCCTCCACAGCTGCATGCCACAGGTGAGGGCACCAACAATGAACAAGACTTCCCGTGTGGCATTGTCACTGCAGAGGACATGGTACCAGACAACCCTGACATGCTCTCTGCAGAAGAGTTCAATAGTCTTTCCTTTAACTAGGATGGTGTCAGCACAGACAGAGGCTTCACGTCTCATGAGAGGACGTCATCCCTGCTAGGACCTGTGACAATGGGACCTCCAGAGTAAATCTGTATTTACAGTTGGCATCAATGATTTCCCAGAAAGACAAAATGAGAAAAAATATTGACTTCTACAGAAAAAACCCAACTAAACCCAATGGAAGAAACTAAAGCTCCCTCACTCAGGAAATGGCATGTTCCAGCTCTATTGCAGCCATTTCTGAAATGCTTTCAGATTGGGATTAGTACCAGGACCCCACCTAAGTTCTTGTCTCAGTTGCTGGCAGGCAAGACCATGGACCAGTTCCCCTGCGCTGTAACACAATGGTGCAGTCCGGCAGGCAGACTACAACCTCATTGGAATGCATGTAGCCCCCCTTGTGGGTTAGGAAAGCAAGAACGTTGTGAGTACTGTGTGACAAGGTGGTGTGAACATGGGGCTCTTTCTCCTCTGGTTTCTGAATGCCTTTGTCTGAGATGGGTGTGCTCTGTGTGTTTTTCCTTCTAGACACTGTGTCTGTCCATAAAGTGGTTATGTGTCTGCCTATGCTGCACAAGGGCTTCCCATCAAAGCAGGCAGTTGCTCACATCCAGCCATTGCATATCCTTCCAGCAAAGAAGAAAGTTGTTTTGACCTTTTGAGTACAGCAGTCTCATCGTCCTTAAGGGAGACCCGTAAAACATTTGAGGTCTTCCTTTGGCCCGTAATGGATGGTTGTGTGGACTGTTTCCTTTGGATTGCCAGGAGAATAAAACAGCACAACTGATGTTGGATAAAGTGTAATGGACCAGAATAGACTAGACTAAGACTGGACTAGAATCATTTAATTTTAAAGGGATCTACAACAATCATTTGATCCAACTGCTTGACCACTTCAGGGCTGACCAAAAGTTAAAGCATGTTTTTAATGGCATTGTACAAATGCCTGTTAAACACTGGCAGGCTTGGGGCACCAGCCCCAGCTCTAGGAAGCCTGTTCCAGTGTTTGGCCACCTTTTCAGGAGATAAATGATTCCCAGTATCAAGTCTAATCCTCCACTGGTGTGACTTTGAACGTTATCCACTCATCCTACCACTGGATATGAGGGAGAATAGCTCAGTGCCTCCCTCTCCACTTCCCCTCCTTAGGGAGCTGACCCTCACTTGCTACTTCAACTGTGGCACTCAGCACAGCACAGAGTACTCAAGGTGGGGCCATACCAATGCTGAATGCAGTGGGATACTCACATCTTGTGAGTGGCTGGTTGTGCTGTGTTTGAAGCCCACAGGATGCAGTTTGCCCTATTGGCTGCCGGGGCACACTACTGGCTGCTACTGAGCCTACTGCCCACCAGTACCCCCAGCAGCTCCCTTTCTGCAGGGCTGCCCTCCAGCCTCTGCTTGCCCAATTTTCACTAAAATCCAGAAAAACTACAGTGACAACCTTCCCTTCATCAAGGAGGCAGGTGACCTTAGTGCCAAGTATGATCTTCTCCATATGTTTTCCAGGAGCTGAGGTGAGAGTAACAGGTCTGTAGTTGCTTGTGTCTTTCCTCATGCCATTCCTTCTTGCAGACTGAAAGAATATTGGCTAGCTGCTAGTCAGAAAGCTCAGGGGACTGGGCAGCCCTGGGGTGGATGATTTAATTAAAATGTGAGGTAAGAAAAGCACTGAATGGCTTCTCTTCTCCTTCCTCTCTCTTCCCCAGGGAGGGACCACCTTCCAGGAGTACTAGTTTAATGTTTGCTTTTGACCTCCTCTTGCTGTAAACATACTTGAAAAAGCCATTCTTGTTGTCTAACGAAACACTGTCCAGTTTCAACTCAAATCGAGTTTTGATGTTTTGTGTCTTCTCCCTGCATACATGAGCAGAGCTCTGCAAGCCTCCTGCAAAGCCTGTCCTTTCTTCCAGAGATCATACAATTTCTTCTTCCTCTGGAGCTTCACAAAGAATTCCCTATTCAGCCAGGCTGGTCTTCTGCCCCTCATGATTGACTTTTGGCACATGGAATTGCCTGCTTATAGAACGCAATTGAACAGAGTAGTGAGAGTATGTTCCTTGTCCTGGGTCGGATTGTAGGGAAACTCCACAAGTTGCTTCAAGGGTTTTTTTCTGAAGGTAGACTCAAGATGAAATCTGAAAAGGGACTTTGGGTTTGGCCTTGTTATTGTTGTTTCTGAATACAGAGGTTTCTTGATGGGAGTGGAAAGAGGTATTGTTATGATTTGCTGTGTTTTTTATTAGACAATTGCATTCTCCTTTTTGCCTTTTCTTCTTCTCCTCTGTGAACTCTGTTTGAGTACTGTATTGCATCTTCCTCTCAAGAAGGACTCTCTCACCCATGTATAATAGCAGATTGTTTGAATGAAGGCATTGTGTCATGGGATATTTGGAAACTCTCACACTGTGTTGTGCAGCAGTTGTAAACCATGCTGTTGTAACATGGGAGACCCTTGTGTGTAAAAGCAATATAAAGAGAACATCCAAATGCTTTGTGTGGAGCCAGTAGTCATTGTAGAGCTGTTCTTTCTGGTAAAGCTCTGTCACAGATTCCAAAGGGCCAGGAGTGTTTTTCCCATGTTGTCCATTGCCTGAGGTTGTGTTGAGTGGGTACATTTCTTGAGTTGGGAGATGTTGCCATCAGAGCCTTCAGGAAAGTTGTGGGGAACAGGAAATTGCTGGCAGGCCTCTATGGATCTCCTCGGTACTGACTATCTTGCTGTGATGGGGCAGAGCTATTTGTAGATTGGGGCAACCTGTCCCCTACCTTCCCAGAGACCCAGTTCTGCCTTGGTGGGAGGTGGGGAGAGTGACCATCTTAACTCTTGTGACAGCTCCAGCTGCAGATGACAACTGTGAGGCTTTTCAGAGGAAAGTGTTTGTGACACTAAAGTTGTAGGAGTTTCAGAAGATGGATGTCACAAAAATGGCATCCCTGTTCCTTTGGAAGTGTTTGAGGTGGCACCAAGAGCATTTGGTAAGCAAAACCAGCGACCAGGGAGAGGCTTCTCTCCGGAAATGTCTTGGTCTTCACAGGCAAGTGCTCCAGCCTCATCGCCCAAGCCACAGAAGGCAAGTCGTGGACTGGGAGAATGACCACCTACTGTATAGAACACCAGGTTTGAGACCATCTAAAGGAACATGAAGATGCAGAAATACATGGGACCTGAAGAGATGTAATAGTCAAGATATTATCCATCATATTTCAGAAGTCATGTCAGCCAGGATAAGATCCCAGTGACAGAAAAATGGGAAACATAACCCTCATATTTTCAAAGGGAAAAAGAGCCAGGGAACTACAGGCTGATCAGTCTCACCTTACTGCCCAGTAAGATTATGCACCAGAACCACCCGGAATGCGTGCTAAGGGTCATGGAATGTAAAGATGTGATTGGTGCCTGCCAACATGACCTCACTAATGTTCTTGAACAATTTGATTGCCTTCCACAATGGAGTTATGACATTGGTGCATAAGAGAAGAGCAAATGCTGTCATCTACCTGGACTTGCGTAAAGACTTGACACTGTCCCATATTACATCCTTCTTCTTAAACTGGAGAAGTATTTATATGATGGATGGATCACTTGGTGGATATGGAATCGGAAGGATGATTGCTCTCAAAGATTTGTGGTTAATGGCTCTATGTCCAAGTGAGAAGTGGTGTTGGTTGATGCAAAGCTAAATGTGACCCAGCAAGGCATGCTTCCAGCTTTTAGGCTGACTACATATGAAGGACATGGATCTGTTGGAGTGAGTCCACAGGAGTGCCAGGAAGATGATCAGATGACTGGAGCACTGCTCCTATGATAAAACCCTGAGAGAGTTGGGGTTGTTCAGCCTGGAGAAGTGAGGGTTCGAGGCTGCTTTAGAGCAGTCTTCCGAAAGGAGGAGTGCAAGCGTGTCTAGTGATAGGACAGCTGGTAAAGGCTTTAAATTGAAAGAGGGTAGATATAGATTAGATATTAGGAAGAAGTTCTTTCTTGTGAGGCTGGCAATGGTCTGGAACAAGTGTTTCGATGTCTCACCCCTTGCCAGGTTGGATGGGGCTTTGAGCAACCTTGACTAGTAGAATGTGTCCCTGGCCATTGGAGGGTGTTCAGAACTAGATGAGCTTTAATGTCCCTTCCAAGCCAAACCATTCTTGGATTCTAGGATTCTATGAAATGCAGAGGCCTACAGCCATACCTTCTGGAAGGCCCTGATAAAAAGGTAAGTGCTGAGCAAAGACTCTACTATCCAGTCAAGCTGAGCAGAAACATAGAATCATCTGGGATGGTCCTTGAGATCCTTGAGACCATCAAGTCTGGTATTATTTAGCAGTGCTAAGGGCATCACAAAATCATGTCCCAGAGTGCCACATCCAGGAATGGTGACTCCACCACTTCCCTAGGAAGTCTGTGCCAACACTTGACAAGCCTTTTGGTGAAGAAGTGTCTCCTAACATCCAATCTAGACCTTCCTGGCACAAACTGGGGCCATTTCTTCGTGTTGTGTCACTTCTTACTTGCAAGAAGAGACTGACCGCAGCCTCACTACAATCTCTTTTCAGGCACAGGCCTTGGCTGTCTTGTGCTGTGTTTTGTTGCACAAATCCTTGGGTAGAAGTCAAAATTCATCTCATTGTAAATGAGGAACCTTCAGGCAGCACCTACTTGCTACTGGTGAGAAAGCCACCTGTGAGCAATGAGTCTTCAAGGGAATTTCTTTTCCTGGGACAGTGGAAATGAATAGAAACTGCCCTCTGACAGGAAAGCTCTAAACTGGCTTGAAGAGCTGACATGGGAGTACTCTCTCTTTTCCCTGAGTGGGGTCTGCCTGACAAGCAGTTTGTGTCTGGAGTCCTGTGTGAAGCTACTCTGCTCAGGGTTCTCCACATCTAAGGGGATATAAGATTATGGATGCTAATCTCCTCCAAGAGTGACAACTGTAACAAAGGGGGTTGTGAAAGACATTTGGGAGAGTAGATGTGTCTCTTCTCCAGAGATCACAAGGAACCAGCACCTCCTGGTGTAAATTGCAGCTTCTTGACTCGTTCCAGCTGCATGGGCCAGGTGTCTGATGCAGTGCATAACTAGAGGATGTATCACAGTTTCTACCCAAGGAGATGAGGGAAGCCTTTTCCTGTCATTTGAGAACGTGCACGCACTGCTGAACTTTCCCGCGGGCTCTTGGGAGACGCCCTTTAAGAAGCATTGTAGTGGGCAGGAGGGGTCAGAGAGACTAATCTGGGCGCAGGCACGTCTCGTGCCTCTGCAAGCACCACCACGCTCGGCATCGCCCTTCTGGGCGGCTCCTCCGCCGTCTCCCGCCAGCTCTGCTCCGCTCCTGCGTGTCGGGCCTCGGCTTTGAGGTGGCCACGCTGTACGCGGCTCGCCTCTGGGATCTCGCCAGCCGCCTGCTGCCCTGGCCAGAAGCCCGGATGCTCGTTGTGCAGCGGCGGCCCCGCGGGGCTTTCGGCGAGGTGTGTGCGCATCCTGCGGCGGGGACCCAACGCGGGCGAGCGGCCGGCTGCTGCGTGTGTGAGCACGGGTGTGTGTGCTGGGGCGAGCAGACAGCTCGGGAAGAGGGCGGCTGCGGGCGCAGTCCCGCCTTGGTCCGCAGGGTGGTGCTGCCGGCCAAGGCGATGGAGAGCGGCTGCGGCAGGGGAGGCGGCTGAGCTCACACTGGCTCTGCCCAGAACAACGCAGGCGTACCCAGACGAACCGAATCCACTCGAGCCGTGCAGAGCCGAGCAGCGGAGACGAGCGGAGCCCCGTACCATCCGCTGGCGGGTTAAAGCGGCCGCGCTCCGAGCCGACAGCCGGAGTCAAAGAGACGAACGGCGCACGCCTACCGCCCCGTCGCGCTTCTGCCGGGCGCCGCTTGCCCCAGAGGACTGCGAGCGACCCCCGACACGGAGGCTTCCCTCTGCCCCGCCATGGCGACCGCAAGGCAAGTGCTCTGTCTCTGTGCTTTCCTCTCCCTGCTGCACGCTCGCGCTGAGCCCATCCGCTACTCCGTAGCCGAGGAGGGCGAGAGCGGCTCCGTGGTAGCCAACGTGGCGGAGGACGCGGGGCTGTCCCCGGCGCAGCTCTCGGCTCGCGGCGCCCGCCTGCTCTCGGAGGACGGCCGGCAGCACTTTCGCTTAGACCGCGCCAGCGGCCGCCTCGTCGTGGGCGAGCGGCTGGACCGCGAGGAGCTGTGCGGGCAGTCCGCTACCTGCACGCTGCCCTTCGAGCTCCTGCTGTCAAACCCCGTGCAGTTCTTTCGGGTCGAGGTGGCCGTGGAGGACATCAATGACCACGCGCCCGCTTTCCCGGAGGAATGGGTCAATCTTAAGATACTGGAAACGAGCAACCCGGGGTCGCGTTTTCCTCTGGAGGGTGCTCGGGACCTGGATGTTGGCAGCAACGGCATCCAGGCTTACAACATTGTTCCTGAGAACAAGTATTTTACTGTTTCCTATAGGAGTCGAATTAATGATGACAGATACGTTGAACTTATTTTGGAACAGCCACTTGACAGAGAGGAGCAGGCAGAGATGGATTTCACTCTCATTGCTGTGGATGGGGGCTCTCCACCCAGGAGTGGGACCACCCAAATCCACATTGTTGTTCTAGATGTAAATGACAATGCCCCCATCTTCTCGCAGGAGCTGTATGTCGGGGAGGTTTTGGAAAATGCCCCGAAGGGCTCTGTGGTTCTCAGAATAGTGGCAACTGATAGTGATGCAGGAGTTAATGGGGACATTTCCTATCAGTTCAGCCAAGCAGGAGGCCAGAGCCACTCGGCATTCACAATTGACCCCACAAGCGGTGAAATTAAACTCACAAAGCCTCTGGACTTTGAGGCAGCAGAAAATTATGAGCTTAGAGTGAGGGCCACAGATGGCGGGGGCCTTTCAGCAATCTGCAAAGTGTTGGTGGAGGTGGTGGATGTGAATGACAATGCACCAGAGCTGGTGGTCAGTTCCTTTAGCAGTCCCCTCCCTGAGAACGCATTGCCTGGGACAGTGGTCGCCCTCTTTACTGTCAGGGACCAGGATTCTGGTGCCAATGGGAAGATCTCCTGTGCCCTTGAGGACCAGCTGTCATTCTCCCTACGCCCAACCTATAAGAACTACTTTGAGCTGGTGACCGTGAGTGCGCTGGACCGGGAGGAGACAGCACGGTACATCCTCACAGTCACAGCAGCAGACGCGGGATCACCTCCTCTCACAACGACCCAGACCTTCACAGTGGACATCTCCGATGTCAATGACAATGCACCTGTGTTCAACCAGACATCATACACCATGTATGTGCGTGAGAACAATGTCCCCACGGTGCTTGTTGGAACCATAACTGCTACGGATGCTGACGTGGGGCCCAATGCCAAAGTGACCTATTCCCTGTTGCCAGCCCACCCTGCAGGGCAGCCTTCCTGCTCCTGCATCTCTGTGAACTCTGAGACTGGGGATGTGTTTGTGCTGCGGCCTCTGGACTATGAGCAGGTGAGGCAGATCGAGGTCTTGGTGAGTGCCTCCGATGCGGGTTCACCTCCTCTCAGTGCCAATGTCACCATCCGCCTTGTTGTAGTGGATGAGAATGACAATGCCCCACTGGTGCTGTACCCCTCGCAGGAGAGCAGCCCTTCATCCAGTGAGCTGGTGCCCGTTTCGGCTGAGGCAGGCTACCTCATCACCAAAGTGGTGGCCGTTGATGCAGACTCAGGGCAGAACTCATGGCTCTCGTACCACTTGCTGAGAGCCACCGATCCCGGGCTGTTTGTGGTGGGTGCCCAAAGTGGGGAGGTGCGACTGAGGAGGCTGGTGACAGAGAGAGACGCCATGAAGCAGAATCTCATTGTGGTTGTGCGAGACAATGGTAAACCTCCACTGTCAGCCACTGCAGCGCTGAGTGCACTCATGCTCAGTGACTTCTCAGATGTGCGGCTAACACACAGCAGCCTGGCCACAGAAGATGACAGCAGCTCCCTGACAACCTATTTAATTATTTCTTTGGTCTTCGTCTCACTCCTCTTCCTCGTGTCCACAGCAGCCTTCATCACTTGCAAGGTGTGTAAGAGAAAGGAGCTGAAGGATGGGCACGTGCTTTATGGTGCCAGCAACTTGCAGAGCAGCCTGGCTGATGCAACTGCTACAGGGACCCTGCCCCACGCCTATTGCTATGAGATCAGCCTCACGACGGGCTCGGGCAACAGCGAGTTCAAGTTCCTGAAACCCATCGTCCCCAACCTGCCACCACAGCTCCATGCCGCAGGTGAGGGCGCCAACAATGAACAAGACTTCCCGTGTGGCATTGTCACTGCAGAGGACATGGTACCAGACAACCCTGACATGCTCTCTGCAGAAGAGTTCAATAGTCTTTCCTTTAACTAGCATGGTGTTGGCACAGACAGGGATATTGTGTCTCATAACAAGAAGGGATTCCAGCTCGGACATGTGACAGTGATACCTTCAGAGTAAATCTGCACTTGCAATTGTCATCATTAATTTCCCAGAAAGACTAAGTGAGAAAAAATATTCAGTTCTTTTACAACAAAACTAACAAAACCTATCAAAAGAAACTAAAACTTTTTAAATCAGGAAATAGCATGTTTTAGCTCTGTTGCAGCATTTTCTGAGATGCCTTGAGAGTGAGATTAGTTCCAGGACCCCAGTTAAGTTCTTGTCTCAGTTGCTGGCAGTCAAGACCATGGACCAGTTCCTTCGTGCTGTAACGCAATGGCACAGTCGGGCACACAAACTACGACCTCACTTGAATGCACGGATCAGGAAAGCAAGGATGTTGTGAGTACCATGTAACAATGTGGTATGAGTATGGGGCTCTTTCTCCCCTGGTTTCTGGATATGTCTGTCTGAGTCAGGTGTGCTCTCTGTGTTTTTCCTGCTGGTCATTTTGTCTGTCCGTAATGGTAGAGTGTCTGCCTCAACTGCTGCTCAAGGACTACACATGAGAGCAGGCAGTTGCACGTCCCTGGCAGTGTTCAAGGCCAGGTTGGACAGAGCCTTGGACCACGTCGTTTAGGGCAAGGTGTCCCTGCCTATGGCAGGGGGGTTGGAACTAGATGATCTTAAGGTCCTTTCCAATCCTTACGATTCTATGATTCTATGATTCTATATCCAGCCATTGCACATCATTGCAGCAAAGCAGAAAGTAAGCTATTTTCAAAATTTGAGTAGAGCAATCTCATTGTCCTTAAGGGAGAACAGCAAAGCACTTGAGGTTTTCCATTTGCCCATAAGGGTTGGTGGGGTGGGCTGTTTCCTTTGGATTGCCAGGAGAATACAGCAGCAAAAATGGTATTTGAATAAAATATAGTGGACAAGACTAGACTAGAAGTATCTCATTTTGAAGAGACCTACAATGATCTTCTGCTCCAAATGCCTGACTACTTCAGGGCTGACCAGAAGTTAAAGCGTGTTTCTAAGGGCATTGTACAAGTGCCTGTTAAACACTGACAGGCTTGGGGCATCGACCCCAGCTCTAGGAAGCCTGTTCCAGTGTTTGGCCACCCTTTCAGGAAATAAATGGTTCCCAGTATCAAGTCTAATCCTCCACTGGTGTGACTTTGAACGTTATCCACTCATCCTACCACTGGATATGAGGGAGAATAGCTCAGTGCCTCCTTCTCCACTTCCCGTCCTTAGGAAGCTGACCCTCACATGCTGCTTCAATTGTGGCACTCAGCACAGAGTACTCAAGGTGGGGCCACACCAATGCTGAATGCATGGGGATAATCAAGTCTTGTGAGTGGCTGGTTGTGCTGTGTTTGAAGCCCACAGGATGAGGTTTGTCCTCTTGGCTGCCAGAGCACACTGTTGGCTCCTACTGAGCCTACTGCCCACCAGTACCCCCAGCAGCTCCCTTTCTGCAGGGCTGCCCTCCAGCCTCTGCTTGCCCAATTTTCACTAAAATCCAGAAAAACTACAGTGACAAGCTTCCCTTCATCAAGGAGGCAGGTGACCTTAGCACCAAGTACGATCTTCATACGTTTTCCAGGAGCTGAGGTGAGAGCAACAGGTCTGTAGTTGCCTGTGTCTTTCCTCATGTCATTCCTTCTTGCAGACTGAAAGAACATTGGCTAGCTGCTAGTCAGAAAACTCAGGGGACCTGTCCTCTGTCTCAGGGGACTGGGCAGCCCTGGAGGCTAACAATTAAATTAAAACTTGAGGCAAGAAAAGCACTGAATGGTTTCCCTCCTCCTTAGTTCCTGTTACTCAGGGAGGGACCACCTTCCACAAGGACCAGCCTAATGTTTTCTTGCAAACTCCTTTTGCTACAAACATACTTAAAAAGCCATTCTTGTTGTCTGACACAACACTGGCCAGTTCAACTCTCATTGAATTTTGGTCTCTCGTATCATCTCCGTGCATATATGAACCACAGCTCTCCAAGCTTCCTGCAAAGCCTGGCCTTGCTTCCAGAGATCATATAATTTCTTTTTCTCTGGAGCTCTATGAGGATTTCCCTGTTTGGCCAATCTGGTTTTCTGCCCAGTGTGCTTGACTTTTGGCAGAGTGGAATTGTCTGATGATAAGTGTACGGAGTAGTGAGAACATGTTCTTCATCCTTGGGTAGAATGTAGGGAAACTCCGCAACCTGCTTCGATGGACTTTTTCTGAAGGTATAATTGAGATGAAATCAGAAAAGGACCTTCGATTTGGCCTTGTCATTGTTGTTTCTGAATCTGGAGCATTCTTGATGGGAGTGGAAAGATGTCCTGCTATGATTTTCTGTGTTTATCTTTGAGCATTTGAGTTCTCCTTTTTGTCTTTTCTCCTTCTACTCTGTGATTTGTATTTGAGCATTATCTTGCCTCTTCCTCTTAAGAAGGACGTTCACCCCACATATAATAGCAGATTCCTTGAATGAAGGCAGTGTGGCATGGGATATTTGGAAACCCTCACACTGTATTGTGCTGCAGTTATAAACTGTGCTGTTGTAACGACGGAGACCCTTGTGTGTAAAAGCAGAATAAAGAGAACACCCGAATGCTTTGTGCAGAGCCAGTTGTCTCTGTAGAGCTGTTCTTCTTGTGAAAGCTCTGTCACAGATTCCAAAGCGCCAGGAGTGTTTTTCACATGTTATCCCTTGGCTGAGTTAAGGTTGTGGGGGTACATTTCTTGAGCTGGGAGATGTTGCCAGCAGAGCCTTCAGGGAAGTTGTGGGGAACAGGGAATTGCTGGCAGGCCTCTACGGGTTTCCTAGACTGTCTGGCTGTTATATGCACAGTTATATGCAGATTGGAGTGACCTGTTGCCTACCTTCCCAGAGACCCTGGGTCTGCCTTCGCGTCTGCAAAGCAGGGAGGTGGGGAGAGTGGCCTTACCAACTCTCCTGACAGGTCCAGCTGCAAACAGCTACTGTGAGGCTTTTCAAAGCAAAGTGTTTGTGACACTAAAGGTGTAGGAGTTTCAGAAGATGGATGTCACAAAGATACACTCCTATTCTTTTGAAAGTGTTTGGGGCAGCAGCAGGAGTTGGGCATTTTGTGAACAAAAACTGCAACCAGGCAGAGGCTTCTCTCTGGAAATGTCTCAGTCTTCACAGGCAGGTGCTCCAGTGTCAATGCCCAAGTCACTAAGAGCAAGTCATGGACTGGGAGTATGATGAACCATCTGCTGTATAAGAAGATCAGGTTTGAGACCATCTAAAGGAACACGAAGGTGCAGAAATTCATGGGATCTGAAGAGATGCAAGTGGCCAGCATATTACCTGTCATGTTTCAGAAATCATGGCAGTCAGGAGAAGGTCCCAGTGACAGGAAAATAGGAAACATAACATCCGTATTTTCAAAGGGAAAAAGAGCCAGGGAACTATAGGCCAATCAGTCTCACCTTACTGCCCAGCAAGATAATGGAACAGATGCCCTGGAATGTGTGCAAAGGCTCATGGAATGTAAAGATGTGATTGATGCCTGCCAACATGGCCTCACTAACATCCCTGAACAGTTTCATGGCCTTCCACAGTGGGGTTATGGCATTGGTGGACAAGGGAAGAGAAAATGCTGTCATCTACCTGGACTTGCACAAATACTTGACATTGTCCCATATTACATCCTTCTCCTTAAACTGGAGAAATATTTATATGATGCCTGGATCACTTGGTGGACATGGGATTGGAAGGATGATTGCATCCAAAGATCTGCTGTTAACAACTTGACGTCCAAGTGAGAAGTGCTGTTGGTTTATGCAATGGTAAACATGACCCGGCAATGTGTGCTTCCAGCTTTTAGGCTGCCAACATAAGGATGTCGATCTGTTGGAGTGAGTCCAGAGTGCCGCAAAGATGATAAGATGGCTGGAGAACTGCTCCTATGATAAAACCCTGAGAGAGTTGGAGTGGTTCCGCCTGGAGAAGAGAAAACTCAAGGAGGCTTTAGAGCAGCCTTCCTAAAGGGGGAGTACAGGCTCATGTAATGATAGGACAGCTGGTAGTGGCTTTAAAATGAAAGAGGGTAGATATAGATTATTACAGAGAAGTTCTTCCTTGTGAGGCTGGTAAGGGACAGGAACAGGTTGCCCAGAGAAGTGATGGATGTCCCACCCACGGCCAGTTTAGATGTGGTTTTGTGGAACTTTTCCAGTGGAATGTGCCCCTGCCCATTGCAGGGCAGGTTGGAACTGTATGATCTTTAAAGTCCCTTCCAAGCCAAACCATTTTAGGATTCTGTGATTCTATGAAATGCAGAGGACTACAGACGTACCTTCTAGAAAGCCCTGATAAAAAGATAAGTGCTGAGCAAAGTCTCCAGTATCTATTATATCTGAGCAGAGTCGTAGAATCATTTGGGATTGAAAAGATCCTTGAGACCACTGAGCCTAAAGGTTATCTTCAGACTGGCAAGGCCACCACAAAACCATGTGCAGTGTTATCCAGGGATGGTGACTACACCACTTCCCTAGGAAGCTTTTGCCAAGACTTGATAGTGCTTTTGGTGAAGAAGTGTCTCCTAACATCCAATCTAGACCTTCCTGGCACAAATTGAGGCCATTTCCTCATGTTCTGTCACTTCTTACTTGCAAGAAGAGACTGACCCCAACCTCACTACAATCACTTTTCAGGCACAGGCTTTGGCTGTCCTATGCTGTGTTCTGATGCACAAATCCTTTGGTGGAAGGAAAAATTCAGCTCATTGTAAGCGAGGAACCTGCAGGCAGCACCCACTTGCTACCGGTGAGAAAGCCACCTACGAGCAATAAGGCCACGTAGAACTTCTTTTCCTGGGACAGTGGAAATGAACAGAAACTGCCCTCTGGCAGGAAAGCTCTAAACTGGCTTGAAGAGCTGACATGGGGATACTCTCTCTTTTCCCTGAGTGGGATCTGCCTGGCATGCTGTGCCTTACTGAGGTCCTGTGTGAAGCTACTCTGCTCAGGGTTCTCCAAATTCAAACAGACATAGGACAATGGACACTAATCTCCTCCAATAGGACACCTGTAACAAATGGAGTTGTGAAAGACATCTGAAAGAGTAGGAGTGCCTCTCTTCTGGAGATCAAAAGAAACCAGCACCTCCTGGTGTAAAACTGCTGCTTCTCGGGTCATTCCAGCTGGATGGGCCAGGTGTCTGATGCAGGTCATAACTAGAGGATTTATCAAGGTTTTTACCCAATGAGAGGAGGAAAGCCTTTTTCTAGCATTTTAGAACCTGCATGCACTGCTGAGCTTTCCCGCGGGCTCTTCGGAGGCGCCCTTTAAGAAGCAATGCTGTGAGCGGACTATCCTGGGCGCAGGAACTTCCCGCGCCTCTGCAAGCACCACCACTCTCGGCATCATCCCACTGGACGACTTCGCCGCCGCCTCCCACCAGCTCTGCCTCACTCCTGCGTGTCCGGCCTCGGTCTGCGACGGCCACGCTGTGCACAGCTCGCCTCCGGGGCTTCACCAGCGACGGGCTCTGGGCAGCGAGGGAAGCTGCGGGGCAGCGGCGGCCGCGCGGAACTCTCGGCGGTCCTGCCCCGTGATTGTGTCCCCGGAGCGATGTGCTCGCATCCTGCGGCGGGGCCCAAACGCGGGCGAGCGCCCAGCAGCAGCGCTTTTGCGCACGGGACCGTGTGCCGGGGTGAGCCGGCAGCGCAGGCAGCAAGCGGCGGCGGGCGCAGTCCCGCCTCGGGCCGCAGGGTGGTGCTGCCGGCCAAGGCGCTGCAGAGCGGCTGCAAGAGGGGAGGACGCTGAGCCTACGTTGGTGTGCCCAGCCAAGCCGATTCTAGACGAGCCGAGAAGAGCCGAAACCAGCCCAGCACAGTCGAGACAGGCAGCGGAGGCGAACGGTACCCTTTCCACCCGCTGCCGGGCCAAGGCGGCCGCGATCCGGGCTCCAGCTGGAGTCGAAGAGCGGAAAGGCGCACGCCCGCCGCGCTGCTGCCGGGACCTGCTTGCCGCGGAGGACTGCGCGGACGATCCCCGACACGGAGGCTGTCCGCCGCCCCGCCATGGCGACCGCAAGGCAAGTGCTCTGTCTCTGTGCTTTCCTCTCCCTGCTGCACGCTCGCGCTGAGCCCATCCGCTACTCCGTAGCTGAGGAGGGCGAGAGCGGCTCCGTGGTAGCCAACGTGGCGGAGGACGCGGGGCTGTCCCCGGCGCAGCTCTCGGCTCGCGGCGCCCGCCTGCTCTCGGAGGACAGCCGGCAGCACTTTCGCTTAGACCGCGCCAGCGGCCGCCTCGTCGTGGGCGAGCGGCTGGACCGCGAGGAGCTGTGCGGGCAGTCCGCTACCTGCACGCTGCCCTTCGAGCTCCTGCTGTCAAACCCCGTGCAGTTCTTTCGGGTCGAGGTGGCCGTGGAGGACATCAATGACCACGCGCCCGCTTTCCCGGAGAAAGAAATCACTCTTAAGATACTGGAAAGGAGCGACCCTGGTTCACGTTTCCCTCTGGAGGGTGCTTGGGACCTGGATGTTGGCAGCAACAGCATCCAGTCTTACAGCATCTCTCCAGACAACGAGTACTTTAGTATTGACTTTGGGAGTCGGATTAAGGGAAAAATGTATGTGGAACTTGTTTTGGAAAAGCCGCTAGACAGAGAGGAGCAGGCAGAGGTGGATTTCACTCTCATTGCTGTGGATGGGGGCTCTCCACCCAGGAGTGGGACCACCCAAATCCACATTGTTGTTCTAGATGTAAATGACAACGCCCCCATCTTCTCAGAGGAGTTTTATGTTGGGCAGGTTTTGGAAAATGCCCCGAAGGGCTCTGTGGTTCTCAGAGTAGTGGCAACCGATCGGGATGCAGGAGTTAATGGGGACATCTCCTATCAGTTTAGCCAAGCAGGAGGCCAGAGCCACTCGGCATTCACAATTGACCCCACAAGCGGTGAAATTAAACTCACAAAGCCTCTGGACTTTGAGGTAGCAGAGAATCACGAGCTCAGCGTGCGAGCCACAGATGGCGGGGATCTCTCAGCAATCTGCAAAGTGTTGGTGGAGGTGGTGGATGTGAATGACAATGCACCGGAGCTGGTGGTCAGTTCCTTTAGCAGCCCCCTTCCTGAGAATGCATTACCCGGGACAGTGGTCGCCTTATTTACTGTCAGAGACCGGGATTCTGGTGCCAATGGGAAGATCTTCTGTGCCCTTGAGGACCAGTTGTCATTCTCCCTGCGGCCAGCATATAAGAATTACTTTGAGTTGGTGACTGTGAGTGTGCTGGACCGGGAGAAGACAGCACGGTACATCCTCACAGTCACAGCAGCAGACGCGGGGTCACCTCCTCTCACAACGACCCAGACCTTCACAGTGGACATCTCTGATGTCAATGACAATGCACCTGTGTTCAACCAGACATCATACACCATGTATGTGCGTGAGAACAATGTCCCCACAGTGCTCGTTGGAACCATAAGTGCTACAGATGCTGACGTGGGGCCTAATGCCAAGGTGACCTATTCCCTGTTGCCAGCCCACCCTGCAGGGCAGCCTTCCTGCTCCTGCATCTCTGTGAACTCTGAGACTGGGGATGTGTTTGTGCTGCGGCCCCTGGACTATGAGAAGGTGAGGCAGATTGAAGTCCTGGTGAAAGCCTCCGACGCAGGGTCACCTCCTCTCAGTGCCAATGTCACCATCCGCCTTGTTGTAGTGGACGAGAATGACAATGCCCCTCTGGTGCTGTACCCCTCACAGGAGAGCAGCCCTCCGTCCAGTGAGTTGGTGCCCATTTCAGCTGAGGCAGGCTACCTCATCACCAAAGTGGTGGCTGTTGATGCTGACTCAGGGCAGAACTCCTGGCTCTCATACCACCTGCTGAGGGCCACTGATCCTGGACTGTTTGTGGTGGGTGCCCAAAGTGGGGAGGTGCGACTGAGAAGGCCGGTGACAGAGAGAGATGCTGTGAAGCAGAAGCTCGTTGTGCTGGTACGAGACAACGGTCGACCTCCACTGTCAGCCACTGCAGCGCTTAGTGCACTCGTGCTCAGTGACTTCTCAGATGTGCGGCTAACACACAGCAGCCTGGCCATGGAGGATGACGGCAGCTCCCTGACGATATATTTAATCATTTCCTTGGTCTTCGTCTCACTCCTCTTCCTCGTGTCCACAGCAGCCTTAATCACTCGGAAGGTGTGCAAGAGAAGGGAGCTGAAGGATGGGCACGTGCTTTACGGCGCCAGCAACTTGCAGAGCAGCCTGGCTGATGCGGCTGCTGCAGGGACCCTGCCCCACGCCTATTGCTATGAGATCAGCCTCACGACGGGCTCGGGCAACAGCGAGTTCAAGTTCCTGAAGCCCATCCTCCCCAGCCTTCCTCCACAGCTGCATGCCACAGGTGAGGGCACCAACAATGAACAGGATTTCCCGTGTGGCATTGTCACTGCAGAGGACATGGCACCAGACAACCCTGAGATGCTCTCTGCAGAACAATTCAGTAGTCTTTCCTTTAACTAGGATGGTGTCAGCACAGACAGAGGCTTCACATCTAATGACGTGAAGGGATCCCTGCTAGGATATGTGGCTATGGGATCTCCATAGTAAATTTGGATTTACAGTTGGCGTAAAAGATTTCCCACAAAGTGAGAAAGAATATTGACTTCTCCTACAGTAAAAACCCCAACAAAACCCAACAAAGAAACTAAGGCTGCCTCATTTAGGAAACGGCATATTTCAGCTCTATTATAGAGGTTAAAATACATTTCTGAAATGGTTTTAGTTCCACGACTGCAGCTACGATCTCATCTCATTTGCTGTCAGGCAAGACTATGGACTAATTCCTGTGTGCTGTAACACAATGGCGTGGTCAGGCAAACTACAATCTCACTGAAATGCAGGTAGCCTTCCTCGTGGGTCAGGAAAGCGAGGACCTGTGAGCACTGTGTGACAATGTGGTGTGAGCACGGGGCTCTCTCTTCTCTGATTTCTGAATGTCTCTGTCTCAGATGGGTGGGCTCTGTGTGTTTTTCCTTCTGGACACTGTGTCTGTACAGCAGCTGTGTGTCTGCTTAGGCTGCACAAGGGCTAGACATCAAATCAGGCAGTTGAGCACATCCAGCCATTGCACATCATTCCAGTGTAGCATAAAGTAAGTTATTTTCAAAATTTGATTACAGCAGTCTCACTTTCCTTAAGGGAGAGCAGCAAAACACTTGAGGTCTTTCACTGGCCCGTAATGGCTGGTTGAGTGGGCTGTCTCCTTGAGATTGCCTGGAGAATACAGCAGCAAAAATGGTGTTGGGATACAATGTAATGGACTAGACCAGACCAGGCAAGACGAGACTAGAATACACTAGAAGTATTTCATTTTGAAGGGACCTAGAATGATCTTCTGCTCCAACTACCTGACCACTTCAGGGCTGACCAAAAGTTAAAAAATGTTTTAATGACATTGAACAAATGCCTGTTAAACACTGACAGGCTTGGGCCATTGACCCCAGCTCTGGGAAGCCTGTTCCAGTGTCTGGCCACTCTTTCAGGAAAAAAATGCTTCCTAATGCCAAGTCTCATCCTCCACTGGTGTGGCTTTGAACTATTCCTACACACCCTATAAATGGATATGAGGGAGAAGAGCTCAGTGCCTCCCTCTCCACTTCCCCTCCTTTGGAAGCTGACCCTCACATGCTGCTTCAATTGTGGCACTCAGCACAGCACAGAGTACTCAAGGTGAGGCCACACCAATGCTGAATGCAGTGGGATATTCACATCTTGTGAGTGGCTGGTTGTGCTGTGTTTGACCCTCACAGGATGCAGTTTGCTCTGTTGGCTGCCGGAGCACACTGTTGGCTCCTACTGAGCCTGCTGCCCACAGTACCCCCAGCAGCTCCCTTTCTGCAGGGCTGCTCTCCAGCCTCTTCCTGCCCAATTTAGACTAAAATCCAAAAAGACTACATTCACCACTTTCCCTTCATCAAGGAGGCAGGTGGCCGTAGTACCAAGTATGATCTTCTCCATATGTTTTCCAGGAGCTGAGGTGAGAGCAACAGGTCTGTAGTTGCCTGTGTCTTTCCTCATGCCATTCCTTCTTGCAGACTGAAAGAACATTGGCTAGCTTCCAGCCAGGAAACTCAGGGGACGGTCCACTGTCTCAGGGGACTGGGCAGCCCTGGAGGCTAACAAGTAATTTAAAACTTGAGGCAAGAAAAGCAGTAAATGTCTTCTCTTTAGTCCCTGTTACGCAGGGAGGGACTACCTTCCACAAGTACCAGTCTAATGTTTTCTTTTGACCCTCTCTTGCTGTAAATGTACTTAAAAAAGCCATTCTTGTCACCTAACACAACACTGGCCAGTTTCAACTGTGGTCGAGTTTTGGTCTCTCGTGTCTTCTCCCTGCATATATGAACCGCAGCTCTGCAAGCTTCCTGCAAAGCCTGACCTTTCTTCCAGAGATCATACAATTTCTTTTTCCTCTGGAGCAATACAGGAAGATCGCTGTTGGGCCAGGCTGGCCTTCTGACCCAAAAGCTTGAATTTTGGCACAGTGTAACTGCCTTCTAATAGACTGTAACTGTACAGAGTAGTGAGAACATGTTATTTGTCCTGGGGTGGATTGTAGGGAAAATCCACAAGTTGCTTCAAGGGACTTTTTCTGAAGGTAGAATTGAGATGAAATCTGAAAAGGGACTTTGGGTTTGGCCTTGTTATTGTTGTTTCTGAATTCAGAGGTTTCTTAATGGGAGTGGAAAGATGTATTGTTATGATTTTCTGTATTTTTTATTAGACAATTGCATTCTCCTTTTTGCCTTTTCTTCTTTCAGTCTGTGATCTGAGCATTGTCTTGCCTTTCCTCTTAAGAGTGACTGTCACACCCATGTATAATAGCAGACTGTTTGAACAAAGGCAGCATGGCTCGTGATATTTGGAAACCCTCACACTGTATTGTGCTGCAGTTATAAACTGCTGTTGTAACACAGGATACCCTTGTGTGTAAAAACAAAATAAAGAGAACATCCAAATGCTTTGTGTGGAGCCAGTCGTCTTTGTAGAGCTGTTCTTTCTGGGAAAGCTCTGTCACAGATTCTAAAGAGCCAAGAGTGTTTTCCCCATGTTGTCCCTTGGCTGAGGTAAGGGTGATTGGGCACATTTCTTGAGCTGGGAGATGTTGCCAGCAGAGCAACTTCAGGCAAGCTGTGGGAGCATAAAATTGCTGGCAGGCCTCGATATTTCTCCGCAGTACTGAGCACCTGGCTCTGACGGGGCCCAGTTATATCCAGATTAGGGCAATCTGACCCCCACCCTCGCAGAGGCTCTGGTTGTGCAAGGGTCTCTCCAAAACATGGTTGTTAGGAGAGTAGCCTCCCAACATTCCTGGCAGCTCCAGCTGCTGATGGCAACTGTGAAGCTTTCCAGCATGAGGTGTTTGTGAGACTAAAGGTGTAGGAGATTCAGAAGATAGATGTCACAAAGATGACATCCATGTTCCTTTGGTAAGTGTTTGGGGGAGCTCCAGGAGGTGAGCTTTTGGTGAGCAAAACCAGCAACCAGGGGGAAGCTTCTCTCCAGAAATGTCTCGGTCTTCACTGGCAAGTGCTCCAGAATCAATGCCCAAGTCACTAAGGGCAAGTCATGGACTGGGATAATGATGAATGATCTGCTATAGAAGACCAGGTTTGAGACCACCTAAAGGAACATGAAGATGCAGAAATTCATGGGATGTGAAGAGATGCACGTGGCCAAGCCGTTATCCATCATGTTTCAGAAGTCATGGCAGTTTGGTGTTCATAGTGACTGGAAAATCAGAACCATAACCCCCATTTTTACAAATGGGAAAAGAAGAGCCAGGGAACTACAGGCTGGTCAGTCTCACCTGGATGCCAAGAAAGATCATGGAGCATATTCTCTGGAAAGTATGGAAAAGCTCCTGTAAAATAAGGAGGTGATTTGTGACTGCCAACATGGCCTGACTTATGTCCCTGAATAGTTTGGTGGCGTTCTACAATGGGGTTATGGCACTGCTGGATAAGGGAAGAGTAATGATGTCACTTACATGGACTTATGCGAAGATTTGACACTGTGCCAAATGACATCCTTTTCCCTGAACTGGAGAGATATTTGTATGATGAATGGATATGATGGTGCATAATGAATTGCAAGGATGATTGCACTCAAAGATTTGTGGTTAACGGCTCGATGTCTAAGTGACAAGTTGTGTTGGTTGATGCAAACCTAAACCTTCCTGACACAAAATGAGGCCATTTCCTCATGTTCTGTTACTTCTGACTTGAAAGAGGATATCTCCAGAAACCTTGCTACAAGCCCCTTTCATGTACGGGCCTTGGCTGTCATCTGCTGTGTTCTGTTGCACAATTCCTCTGGTGGAAGAAGAAATTCTGCCAATTGTAAGTGAGGAACCTACAGGCAACAACCACTTCCTACTGGTGAGAAAACCAACTATGAGCAAGGAGTCCTCGTGGGAATTTTTCTCCTCGGAGAGTGGAAATGAGTATAAACTGCTCTCTGTTAGGAAAATTCTAGACTGGCTTGAAGGACTGACATGATGGTACTCTCTCTTTTCCCTGAGTGGGCTCAGCCTGGCATAGAGTGTGTGCCTGGAGTCCCGTGTGAAACTACTCTGCTCAGGTTTTTCCACATGCAAAGGGATGTAGGATTAGGAATGCTAATCTCCTCCAGTAGTGACAGCTGTAGCAAACGGGGTTGTAAAAGACATCTGAGAGAGTTGGAGTGTCTTTTTCCGGAGATCACAAGGAACCAGCCCCTCCTGGTGTAAAACTGCTGCTTCTTGGGTCGTTCCACCTGGAAGGTCCGCTTACCTAACACAGTGTATAACTAGAGGATTTATCACAGTTTTCACGCAATGAAACGGAAAAAGACTCATTTCTCCACCATAGACCGTGCACGCACTTCTGAGCATTCCCGAGGGCTCCTCGGAGGTGCCCTTTAAGAAGCAGGACCGACCAGAGAGACTATCCCGGGAGCAGGCACGCCCCGTGCCTCTGCAAGCACCGCCATCCTCGGCATCGTCCCACGGGACGGCTTCTCCGCCGGCTCCCGCCAGCTCTGCACTGGTCCTGCGTGTCCGGCTCCGGCTTTGGGGCGGCCACGCTGTGCACAGCTCGCCTCCGGGACCTCGCCAGCCGCGGACTCTGGGCAGCGTGGGAAGCCACGGGGCAGCTGCCGGCGCTGCCCGGGCTCTCGGGGTGCAGCGGCGGCCCCGCGGAGCTCTCGGCGCTCCTGCCCAGTGATTCCGTCCCCGGCTCGGTGTGCGCGTGTCCTGCCGGGGTCCCCGGCGTGGGCAAGGGCCCGGCAGCCGCGTGTGTGCTCACGGGTCCGTGTACCGGGGTGACACGGCGGAGCGGGCAGCGGGCGGCGGCTGGCGCAGTCCCGCCGCGGGCCGCAGGGTGGTGCTGCCGGCCAAGGCGCTGCAGAGTGGCTGCAAGAGGGGAGGCGGCTGAGCTCCCACTGACTCTGCCCAGCCAAGCCGACCACAGCCGAACCGAGCACAGCCGATCCGGGAGCGGGGGCGAGCGGAGCCCCGTAATATCCGCTGCCGGGACACGGCGGCCGTGCTCCGGCCCGCTAGCCGGACTCGGAGAAAGGAAGGACGCCCGCCTGCCGCCCCGTCGCTCTGCTGCCGGGCACCGCTAGCCGCGGAGGACTGCGAGGACGATCCCCGACACGGAGGCTGCTCGCCGCCCCGCCATGGCGACCGCAAGGCAAGTGCTCTCTCTCTGTGCTTTCCTCTCCCTGACGCACGCTCGCGCCGAGCCCATCCGCTACTCCGTAGCCGAGGAGGGCGAAAGCGGCTCCGTGGTAGCCAACGTGGCGGAGGACGCGGGGCTGTCCCCGGCGCAGCTCTCGGCTCGCGGCGCCCGCCTGCTCTCGGAGGACGGCCGGCAGCACTTTCGCTTAGACCGCGCCAGCGGCCGCCTCGTCGTGGGCGAGCGGCTGGACCGCGAGGAGCTGTGCGGGCAGTCCGCTACCTGCACGCTGCCCTTCGAGCTCCTGCTGTCAAACCCCGTGCAGTTCTTTCGGGTCGAGGTGGCCGTGGAGGACATCAATGACCACGCGCCCGCTTTCCCGGAGGAATGGGTCAATCTTAAGATACTGGAAACGAGCAACCCGGGGTCGCGTTTCCCTCTGGAGGGAGCTCGGGACCTGGATGTTGGCAGCAACAGTATCCAGTCTTACAGCATCTCTCCCGACAACGAGTACTTTAGTGTTGCCTTTGGGAGTCAGATTGGCAATGCCAAATATATTGAATTGGTTTTGGAAAAGCCACTCGACAGAGAGGAGCAAGCAGAGGTGGGTTTCACTCTCATTGCTGTGGATGGGGGCTCTCCACCCAGGAGTGGGACCACCCAAATCCACATTGTTGTTCTAGATGTAAATGACAACGCTCCTGTCTTCACACAGAAGGAGTTCATTGGACAGGTTTTGGAAAATGCCCCGAAGGGCTCTGTGGTTCTCAGAGTAGTGGCAACCGATCGGGATGCAGGAGTTAATGGGGAAATCTCCTATCAGTTCAGCCAAGCAGGAGGCCAGAGCCACTCAGCATTCACAATTGACCCCACAAGCGGTGAAATTAAACTCACAAAGCCTCTGGACTTTGAGGCAGCAGAGAATCATGAGCTCAGCGTGCAGGCCACAGATGGTGGTGGCCTTTCAGCAATCTGCAAAGTGTTGGTGGAAGTCGTGGATGTGAATGACAATGCACCGGAGCTGGTGGTCAGTTCCTTTAGCAGCCCCCTCCCCGAGAACGCATTGCCCGGAACAGCGGTCGCCCTCTTTACTGTCAGAGACCGGGATTCTGGTGCTAATGGGAAGATCTCCTGTGCCCTTGAGGACCAGCTATCATTCTCCCTACACCCAGCCTATAAGAATTACTTTGAGTTGGTGACCGTGAGTGCGCTGGACCGGGAGGAGACAGCACGGTACATCCTCACAGTCACAGCAGCAGACGCGGGGTCACCTCCTCTCACAACGACCCAGACCTTCACAGTGGACATCTCCGATGTCAATGACAATGCACCTGTGTTCAACCAGCCATCGTACGCCATGTATGTGCATGAGAACAATGTCCCCACGGTGCTCGTTGGAACCATAAGTGCTACAGATGCTGACGTGGGGCCTAATGCCAAGGTGACCTATTCCCTGTTGCCAGCCCACCCTGCAGGGCAGCCTTCCTGCTCCTGCATCTCTGTGAACTCTGAGACTGGGGATGTGTTTGTGCTGCGGCCCCTGGACTATGAGCAGGTGAGGCAGATTGAAGTCCTGGTGAAAGCCTCTGACGCAGGGTCACCTCCTCTCAGTGCCAACATCACTGTCCGCATTTCTGTGGTGGATGAGAACGACAATGCCCCTCTGGTGCTGTACCCCTCACAGGAGAACAGCCCTCCATCTAGTGAGTTGGTGCCCATTTCAGCTGAGGCAGGCTACCTTATCACCAAAGTGGTGGCCGTCGATGCTGACTCAGGGCAGAACTCCTGGCTCTCGTACCACCTGCTGAGGGCCACTGATCCTGGACTGTTTGTGGTGGGTGCCCAAAGTGGGGAGGTGCGACTGAGAAGGCCGGTGACAGAGAGAGATGCCGTGAAGCAGAAGCTCGTTGTGCTGGTACGAGACAATGGTCGACCACCACTGTCAGCTACTGCGGCAATGAGTGCACTCGTGCTCAGTGACTTCTCAGATGTGCGGCTAACACACAGCAGCCTGGCCATGGAGGATGACGGCAGCTCCCTGACAATATATTTAATCATTTCCTTGGTCTTTGTCTCCCTCCTCTTCCTCTTGTCCACAGCAGCCTTCATCACTCGGAAGGTGTGCAAGAGAAAGGAGCTGAAGGATGGGCACGTGCTTTATGGCGCCAGCAACTTGCAGAGCAACCTGGCTGATGCGGCTGCTGCAGGAACCCTGCCCCACGCCTATTGCTATGAGATCAGCCTCACAACGGGCTCGGGCAACAGCGAGTTCAAGTTCCTGAAGCCCATCCTCCCCAGCCTTCCACCACAGCTCCATGCCACAGGTGACGGCACCAACAATGAACAAGATTTCCCGTGTGGCATTGTCACTGCAGAGGACATGGCACCAGACAACCGTGGGATGCTCTCTGCAGAGCAGTTCAATCGTCTTTCCTTTAACTAGCATGGTGTTGGCACAGACAGGGCTTTTGCTTCTCATGACAGGAAGGAATCCATGCTATGACATGTGGCAATGGGACCTCCAGAGTAAATCTGCATTTGCAATTGGCATCAATGACTTCCCATGAAGACAAAGTGAGAGAAAATACTGAATTCACCTACAAAAAACCCCCAACCAACCAACCAAAAAACCCTACAAAACCCAACAAAAGAAACTAAATCTGTCTCATTCAGGAAATTGCATGTTTCAGCTCTGTTGCAGCCATTTCTTAATCACTTTCAGATTAGGATTAGTACCAGGACTCCAGCTAAATTCTTGTCTCTGTTGCTGGCAGGCACGACCATGGCCAATTCCTCTGTGCTGTAATGCAGTGGCACGATCGGGCAGGCAAATTACAACCTCACTCAAATGCATAGGTCAGAAAAGCAAGGGCATTGTGAGTACTGTGTGACAATGTAGTATGAGCATAGGGCTTTTTCTTCTTTGCATGTCTCTCTCTGAGATCGGTGGGCTCTGTATTTTTTTCCTTCTGGTCACTGCGTCTGTCCATACAGCTGTTGTGTGTCTGCCTATGCTGCATGATGGCTATACATTAAAGCAGGCAGCTGCTCTCATCCACCCATTGCGGTTCCAGCACTGCAGGAAGAAAGATATTTTGGCTTTTTGAGTACAAGAATCTCATATTCTCTAGGGGAGAGCAGCAGAACAAGCGAAGTCTTCCCTCGGCCCATAAGGGGGTAGTTGGGTGGGTGTTATCCTTGGTATTGCCTGGGAAATACAGCAACACAAATAGTGTTAGGGTAAAATGTGATGGACCAGACCAGACTAGACTAGACTAGAATAGAAATATTTCATTTTGAAGGGACCTATAATGATCATGTGGTCCAACTGCCTGACTATTTCCAGGCTGACCCAATTTAAAGTATGTTTTTAATAGCATTGTACAAATGCCTGTTAAACACAGGCTTGGGCCATTGACCCCAGCTCTAGGAAGCCTGTTCCAGTGTTTGACCACTCTTTCAGGAAAGAAATGCTTCCTAATGTCAAGTCTCATCCTCCACTGGTGTGGCTTTGAACTGTTCCCACGCATCCTACCAATGGATATGAGGGAGAAGAGCTCAGCATCTTCCTCTCCAGTTCCCCTCCTTAGGAAGCTGACCCTCACATGCTTCTTCAGTTGTGGCACCCAGCACAGCACACAGTAGTCAAGGTGAGGCCTAACCAATGCTGAATGCACGGGGATACTCACTATAATTAAAGATTGCTAGGAGTGGCTGGTTGTGCTGTGTTTGATGTCCACGGGATGTGGTTTGTCCCCGTGGCTGCCAGGACACACTGTTGGCTCCTACCGAGCCTGCTGCACACCAGCAACCCCAGCAGCTCCCTTTCTGCAGTGCTGCCCTCCAGCCTCTCCTTGCCCAATTTAAAATAAAATCCAGAAGAACTACATCCACCACCTTCCCTTCATCAACGAGGCAGGTGATCTTAGTACCCAGTATCACCTTCTCCATATGTTTTCTAAGAGCTGAGGTGAGAGCAACAGGTCTGTAGTTACCTGTGTCTTTCCTCATGCCCTTCTTGCAGACTGGAAGTACACTGGCTAGGTTCCAATCACCAGGGAATTCTCCTGACTTGGGAGAAGAGCTTGGGTAGGTGACTGGGAAGGGTCCTGCTGTAGCATCTGTCAGCACCTTCAGTGCTCTGGGCTGAATCATATCAGGCCCCATTGGCTTTTGTCCATACAGCTGATACAGCTAGGTCCTGATGATTTCAGTGTCCACAAATGGAGAGTCACTGTCTCTGCACTCGTACTCCTCTGCCTCAGGGGACTGTGCAGCCCTAAGGTTATTGGTATAATTAAAGATTGAGGTAAGAAAAGCATTGAACAACTCCAACTCTTTTTTGTCCCTGTTAGTCAGGGTGTGATCTTCTTCTATGAGTACCAGTCTAATGTTTTCTTTCAAACTCCTCTTGTTATGAACATACTTAAAAAGCCATTCTTGTTGTATGACACAACACTGGCCAGTTTCAAGTCTGATCGAGTTTTGGCCTTTCGTGTCTTCTCCCTGAATATATGAACCATAGCTCTGTAAGCTTCCTGCAAAGCCTGACCTTGTTTCCACAGATCATACAATTTCTTTCTCTTCTGGAGCTCCATAGGGAATTCCCTGTTTGGCCAAGCTGATTTTCTGATCTGTGTGCTCGACTTTTGGCACAGTGGAATTGTTTTCTAATAGACTGTAACCCTACAGAGTTGTGAGAATATGTTCCTTAAGAAAGATTGTAAGGAAACTCCACAAGTTGCTTCAAGGGACTTTTTCTGAAGGTAGCGTCAAGATGAAATCTGAAAGTGGACTTTGAGTTTGGTATCATCATTGTTGTTCCTGAATTCAGAGGTTTCTTGATGGGAGTGGAAAGCTGTTATGCTATGATTTTCTGTGTTTATCTTTTAGAGCATTTGCATTGTCCTTTTTGTCTTTTCTCCTTCTACTCTGTGACTACTTTTGAACATTGTCTTGCATCTTCCTCTTGAGAAGGAATGTCACTCCCACATATAATTAATAAAGGATTGTTTGAAAGAAGGCAGCATGACACGAGATATTGGGAAACCCTCACATTGTGTTGTGCTGCAGTTATAAACTGTCTGTTGTAACGACGGGAGATCTTTGTGTGTAAAAGCAGAATAAAGAGAACACTCTAATGCTTTGTGTGGAGCCAGTTGTCTTTGTAGAGCTGTCCTTCCTGTGAAAGATCTGTCACAGTTTCTAAAGGGCCAGGAGTGTTTTTCCCATGTTGTCCCTTGGCTGAGGTTGACTGGGTACAGTTCTTGAATTGGAGACATTGCCAGCAGAGCCTTCAAGAAAGTTGTGAGGAGCAGGAAATTGCTGGCAGGCCTCTATGGATCTCCTTGGTACTGACTGTCTTGCTGTGACGAGGCAAGTTATATCCAGATCGGGGCTACCAGGCCTCTTCCTTCCCAGAGACCCTGGGTCTGCCTTGGTGTCTGCAAAGCAGGGAGGTGGGGAGAGTGTCCTTCCCAACTCTCCTGACGACTCCAGCTACAGATGGCAACTGTGAGGCTTTCCAGAGCAAAGTGTGATGCTGAAAGTGTAGGAATTTCAGAAGATGGATGTCACAAAGATGGCATCCCCATTCCTTTGGAAGTGTTTGGGGGAGCTCCATGAAACGGGTATTTGGTGAGCAAAAACAGTGACCAGGGAGAGGCTTCTCTACAGAAATGTCTCAGTCTTCAGTGCTCCAGCATCAATGCCCAAGCCGCAGAGGGCAAGTAATGGACTGGGAGAATGATGACCACCCGCTGTAGAGAAGATCAGGTTTGAGACCAACTAAAGGAATATGAAGATGCAGAAATACACGGGACTTGAAGAGATGCAATAGTCAATATATTATCCATCATGCTTCAGAAGTCATAGCAGTCCAGAGAAGATCCCAGTGACAGAAAAATGGGAAACATAACTTCCTTTTTTACAAATGGAAAAAGAGCCAGGGAACAATAGGCCAATCAGTCTCACCTCATTTCCCAGCAAGATCATGGAACAGATCCCCCGGATGTGTGCAAAGGCTCGTGGAATGTAAGGATGTGGTTGGTGCCTGCCAACAAGGCCTCACTGATGTCCCTGAACAATTTGATGGCCTTCTACAGTGGGGCTATGGCATTGGTGCGTAAGGGAGGACCGAATGCTGTCATCTACCTGGACTTGCACAAAGACTTGACACTGTCCTGAATTACATCCTTTTTCCTAAAGTGGAGAAGTATTTATATGATGCATGGATTACTTGGTCAATATTGAATTGGAAGGATGATTGCGCTCAAAGATTTGTGGTTAATGGCTCGATGCCCAAGTGAGAAGTGGTCTTGGTTGATGCAAAGCTAAATGTGACCCACCAATGTGAGCTTCCAGCTTTTAGGCTGACAACATAAGAAAGATGTGGATCTGTTGGAGTGAGTCCAGAGAGGACCACGAAGATGATGAGATGGTTGGAGCACTGCTTCTATGAGGAAACCCTGAGATAGTTGGGGTTGTTCAGCCTGGAGAAGAGAAGGCTCAAGAGGCTTTAGAGCAGCCTTCCTAAAGGGGAAGTACAAGCTCGTGTATTGATAGGACAAGTGGAAATAGCTTTAAAATGAAAGAGGGTAGGTATATATTAGATATTATGGAGAAGTTCTTCCTTGTGAGGCTGGTAAGGCATTTGAACAGGTTGCCCAGAGAAGTGATGAATGTCCCACCCATGGTCAGGTTGGATGGGGCTTTGTGGAACTTTTCCAGTGGAATGTGTCCCTGCCCATTGCAGGGCAAGTTGGTACTAGGTGATCTTTAAGGTCCCTTCCAAGCCAAACCATTCTAGGATTCTGTGATTCTATGAAATGCAGAGGACTACAGACGTACCTTCTGAAAGGGTCCACTATCCAGTCATCCTGAGCAAAACAGAATAATTTGAGTTGGCAAAGATCCTTGAGACAGTCAAATCCAACAGTTATTTAACACTGCTAAAGCCAAATCAAAACCATGGCCCAAAGTGCCATGTTCAGGGATGATGACTCCACCACTTCCCTGGGAAGGTTTGCCAACGCTTGACAACCCCTTTGGTGAAGAAGTGTCACCTAACACCCAATCTAGACCTTCCTGGCACAAATTGAGACTATTCCCTCACATTCTGTACTTCTTACTTGCAAGAAGAGACCAACCCCAACCTCACTACAACCTCCTTTCAGGCACAGGCCTTGTGCTGTATTGCACAAATCCTTTGGCGGAAGGAGAAACTCGGCTCAATGTGAGGAAGCTGTAGTGAGCACCTGCTTGCTACTGGTGAGAAAGCCACCTGTGAGCAATGAGTCCACATAGAACTTCTTTTCCTGGGACAGTGGAAACAAATAGGAACTGCCCTCTGGCAGGAAAGCTCTAAACTGGCTTGAAGAGCTGACACAGGGGTACTCCCTCTTTTCCGTGAGTGGGATCTGCCTGGCATGCTGTGCCTGACTGGGGTCCTGTGTGAAGCTGCTTTGCTCAGGGTTCTCTGCATTCAAACAGACGTAGGATTATGGATACTAATCTCCTCCAATAGGACACCTGTAACAAATGGAGTTGTGAAAGACATCTGAAAGAGTAGGAGTGCCTCTCCTCCGGAGATCAAAAGAAACTAGCACCTCTTGGTGTAAAACTGCTGCTTCTCGGGTCATTCCAGCTGGATGGCCCAGGTGTCTGATGCAGTGCATAACTAGAGGATGTATCACAGTTTCTACCCAATGAGAGGAGGACTCTCCAGCACTTGGGAACCTGTATGTACTGCTGAGCTTTCAGACGGGCTTTTTGGAGATGCCCTGTAGGAAGCATGGCAGTGGGCATACTATCCTGGAAGCAGGCACTTCCCGTGCCTCAGCAAGCGCCACCACCCTCGGCATTGCCTTTCTGGAAGGCTTCTCCGCTGCCTCCCGCCAGCTCTGCTCCGCTCCTGCGTGTCCGGCTTCGGCTTTGGGGCGGCCACGCTGTGCACGGTTCGCCTCTGGGACCTCGCCAGCCGCGAGCTCTGGGCAGTGGAGGAAGCCGCGGGGCAGCTGCCGGCGCTGCCCTGGTGCTCGGGGTGCAGCGGCGGACCCGCGGGTCTCTCGGCGCTCCTGCCCAGTGATTCCGTCCCCGGCGTAGTTTGCGCGCGTCCTGCAGCAGGGCCCCAGCGTGGGCGAGCGCCCGGCAGCCGCGTGTGTGCGCTACAGGTCTGTCTGTCGGGCGATCCGGGAGCACCGGCAGCCGGCACCAGGGGCGGGCGCAGTCCCGCCTCGGGCCGCAGGGTGGTGCTGCCGGCCAAGGCGATGCAGAGCGGCTGCAGGAGGGGAGGTGGCTGAGCTTACACTGGCTCTGCCCAGCCCAACGCAGACGAGCCGAGCCGAACCGAGCCGAGGTGGGCAGAGCCGGACAACGGCGGCAAGCGGTTCTCCGTGCTATTCACGACCGGGATACGGTGGCGGCGCTCTGGCCGCCAGCTGGAATCGGCGAAAAGGAGACCGTCCGTCCACTGCTCTGCTCGTCGCGCTTCTGCCGGGCACCGCTTGCCACGGAGGACTACGAGGACGATCCCCGACACGGAGGCTGCTCGCCGCCCCGCCATGGCGACCGCAAGGCAAGTGCTCTCTCTCTGTGCTTTCCTCTCCCTGACGCACGCTCGCGCTGAACCCATCCGCTATTCCGTAGCTGAGGAGGGCGAGAGCGGCTCCGTGGTAGCCAACGTGGCGGAGGACGCGGGGCTGTCCCCGGCGCAGCTCTCGGCTCGCGGCGCCCGCCTGCTCTCGGAGGACGGCCGGCAGCACTTTCGCTTAGACCGCGCCAGCGGCCGCCTCGTCGTGGGCGAGAGGCTGGACCGCGAGGAGCTGTGCGGGCAGTCCGCTACCTGCACGCTGCCCTTCGAGCTCCTGCTGTCAAACCCCGTGCAGTTCTTTCGGGTCGAGGTGGCCGTGGAGGACATCAATGACCACGCGCCCGCTTTCCCGGAGGAACAGGTCACCATTAAAATCCCGGAAACGAGCAACCCGGGGTCGCGTTTCCCTCTGGAGGGTGCTCTGGACCTGGATGTTGGCAGCAATAGCATTCAGACTTACAGCATCTCTCCCGACAACGAGTACTTTAGTGTCGTCTTTGGGAGTCACATTAAGGACAAGAAGTATGTAGAATTGGTCTTGGGAAAACCTCTCGACAGAGAGGAGCAGGCAGAGCTGGATTTCAGTCTCATTGCCGTGGATGGGGGCTCTCCACCCAGGAGTGGGACCACTCAAATCCACATTCTCATTCTAGATGTAAATGACAATGCTCCAATCTTCTCGCAGGAACTGTATGTTGGGCAGGTTTTGGAAAATGCCCCGAAGGGCTCTGTGGTTCTCAGAGTAGTAGCAACTGATCAGGATGCAGGAGTTAATGGAGACATCTCCTATCAGTTTAGCCATGCAGGAGGCCAGAGCCATTCAGCATTTGCGATTGACCCCACAAGCGGTGAAATTAAACTCACAAAGCCTCTGGACTTTGAGGCAGCAGAGAATCACGAGCTCAGCGTGCGGGCCACAGATGGTGGGGGCCTCTCATCAATTTGCAGAGTGTTGGTGGAGGTGGTGGATGTGAATGACAATGCACCAGAGCTGGTGGTCAGTTCCTTTAGCAACCCCCTCCCTGAGAACACGTTGACTGGGGCAGTGGTTGCCCTCTTTACTGTCAGAGACCGGGATTCTGGTGCTAATGGGAAGATCTCCTGTGCCCTTGAGGACCAGCTGTCATTCTCCCTACGCCCAGCCTATAAGAATTACTTTGAGCTGGTGACTGTGAGTGCACTGGACCGGGAGGAGACAGCACAGTACATCCTCACTGTCACAGCAGCAGACGCAGGGTCACCTCCTCTCACAACGACCCAGACCTTCACAGTGGACATCTCCGATGTCAATGACAATGCACCTGTCTTCAACCAGCCATCGTACGCCATGTATGTGCGTGAGAACAATGTCCCCACAGTGCTTGTTGGAACCATAACTGCTACGGATGCTGACGTGGGGCCCAATGCCAAAGTGACCTATTCCCTGGTCCCAGCCCACCCGACAGAGCAGCCTCCCTGCTCCTGCATCTCTGTGAACTCTGAGAATGGAGATGTGTTTGTGCTGCGGCCCCTGGACTATGAGCAGGTGAGGCAGATCGAGGTCTTGGTGAGCGCCTCCGATGCGGGTTCACCTCCTCTCAGTGCCAATGTCACCATCCGTATTTCTGTGGTGGATGAAAATGACAACTCGCCACTGGTGCTGTACCCCTCACAGGATAGCAGCCCTTCATCCAGAGAGCTGGTGCCCATTTCAGCTGAGGCGGGCTACCTTATCACCAAAGTGGTGGCTGTTGATGCCGACTCAGGGCAGAACTCATGGCTCTCGTACCACCTGCTGAGGGCCACTGATCCTGGGCTGTTTGTGGTGAATGCCCAAAGCGGGGAGGTGCGACTGAGGAGGTCGGTGACAGAGAGAGACACCGTGAAGCAGAAGCTCATTGTGTTGGTGCGAGACAATGGTAAGCCTCCACTGTCAGCCACTGCGGTGCTGAGCGCACTCATGCTCAGTGACTTCTCGGATGTGCGCCTACCACAAAGCAGCCTGGCCATGGAGGAGGATGAAGGTGCCTCCTTGACAACCTATTTAATAATTTCATTGGTTTTTGTCTCACTCCTCTTCCTCGTGTCCACAGCAGCCTTCATCGCTCGGAAGGTATGCAAGAGAAAGGAGCTGAAGGATGGGCACGTGCTTTATGGCGCCAGCAACTTGCAGAGCAACCTGGCTGATGCGGCTGCTGCAGGAACCCTGCCCCACGCCTATTGCTATGAGATCAGCCTCACAAAGGGCTCGGGCAACAGCGAGTTCAAGTTCCTGAAGCCCATCCTCCCCAGCCTTCCTCCACAGCTGCATGCCACAGGTGAGGGCACCAACAATGAACAAGATTTCCCATGTGCTCCTCTCACCATGGAGGATGTGGCACCAGACAACCATGGGGTGCTCTCTGCAGAGCAGTTCAATAGTCTTTCCTTTAACTAGCATGGTGTTGGCACAGCCAGAATCTTTACGTCTCATTACCCAAAAGGTTCCCTACTAGGACATGTGGGCAATGGTACCTTCAGAGTTAATCTGCATATACAGTTGGCATCACTGTTTTCCCACAAAGTGAGAAAAAATATTGAATTTTCCTACAAAAAAACTAACAGAACTCGACAAAACAGACTAATGCTCTCTTATTCAGGAAATGGTATTTTTCAACTCTCTTACAGGCATTTCTGAAATGTTTTGAGAGTGGTTTTTTTTTTCAGGACTCAGCTAAGTTCTTGGCTCCCTTGGTGGCTGGGAAGACCACGGACCAATTACTTTTTTCTGTAACGCAGTGGCGTGGTTGGGCAAACAAACTTCAACCTTGCAGAAATGCTCGTAGCCCTCCTCATGGGTCAGGAAATCAAGGACATTGTGGGTACTGTGTGACAAGGTGGCGTGAGCATGGGGCTCTTTCTCCTCTGGGTTCTGGATGTCTCTATCTGAGACTGGAGGCTCTGTCCATTTTTCCTTCTGGACACCGTGTCTGTCTGTGTAGTGGTTGTGTGTCTGCCTATGCTGCACAAGGGCTTCCCATCGAAGCAGGCAGTTGCTCCCTTCCCATCTTTGAGATTCAAGCAAAGCAGGAAGAAATATGTCTTCACTCTTTGAGTACAGCACTCTCATTTTCTCTAGGGTAGAGCAGAAAAACACACAAGGTCTTCCCTAGGCCCATAATGGCTGTTTGGGTGGTCTGCCTCTTGGGATTCCTCGGAAAATACAGCAGCACAAATGGTGTTGGAATAAAATCTAACGGATCAGACCAGACTGGACTAGACTAGACTACACTAGGATAGAAGTATTTAATTTGAAGAGACTTACAATGGTCATCGGGTCCAACTGCCTGACCCCTTCAGGGCTAACCAAAAGTTAAATTATGTTTTTAATGTAATTTTACAAATGCCTGTTAAACACAGGCTTGGGACATTGACCACCTCTCTAGGAAGCCTGTTCCAGTGCTTGACCACCCCTTCAGGAAAGAAATGCCTCCTAATATGATGTCTAAACATCCCCTCGCGTGGCTTTGAAACATTCCCATGTGCAATATCACCGGACATGAGGGAGAATAGGTCAGTGCCTCCGTCTCCATTTCCTCTCCTTAGGAAGCTGACGCTTACATGCTGCTTCAATTTTGTGCTGTGTTTGATGCCCACAGAATGCAGTTTGCCCTCTTGGCTTCCAGGGCACACTGCTGGCTCCTACTGAGTCTGCTGCACACCAGCATCCCCAGCAGCTCCCTTTCTGCAGGGCTTCTCTCCAGCCTCTGCTTGCCCAATTTAGACTAAAATCAAGAAAAACTACATCCACCCCTTTCCCTTCATCAGGGAGGCAAGTGACCTTTATACCCAGAATGATCTTCTCCATATTTTATCCAACAGCTATGGTGAGAGCAACAGGTCTGTATTTGCCTGTGTCTTTCCTCATGCCCTTCTTGCAGACTGGAAGAACATTGGCTAGCTGCCAGCCAGGAAGCTCAGGGGACTGTCCTCTGTCTCAGGGGATTGGGCAGCCCTGGAAGCTAATGATTTAGTTAAGAAGAGAGGCAAGAAAAGCACTGAATGGCTTCTTTTCTCCTTCGTCCCTGTTACTCAGGGAGGGACCATATTCTGCAAGTACCAGTCTAATGTTTTCTTTTGACCTCCTCTTGCTATGAACGTACTTTTAAAAGCCATTCCTGTTGTTCACCACAACACCTGCCATTTTCAACTCTGATCATGTTTTGGCCTTTCATGCCTTCTCTCTGCATATATGAACTGCAAGCTTCCTGCGAAGCCTGACCTTGCTTCCAGAGATCATACAATTTCTTTTCCCTCTGGAGCAGCACAAGGGTTCCCTCTTTGGCTAACCTGGTTTTCTGCCCTACATGCGCGACTTTTGGCAAAGTGGAATTGTCTCATAATAAGTATACGGAGTTGTGAGAAGATATTCCTTGTCCTGGGATGGATTGTGTGGAAACTCCACAAGTTGCTTCAAGGGACTTTTTCTGAAGGTAGAATTGAGGTGAAATCAGAAAAGGGACATTGGGTTTGGGCTTGTCATTGTTGTTTCTGAATCCAGAGGTTTCTTGATTGGACTGGAAAGATATTCTGCTATGATTTTTGTGTTTTTCTCTTAGAGCATTTGCATTCCTGTTTTTGTCTTTTCTCCTTTTACTCTGCAGACTGTATTTGAGCAGATTGTTTGAATGAATGCAGTGTGGCACGACATATTCAGAAACCCTCATGCTATGTTGTCCTGCAGTTATAAACTGTGCTGTTTTAACTTGGGCAGCCTTGTGTGTAAAAGTAAGTAAAGACAACACCCAAATGCTTTGTGTGGAGCCAGTCTTCTTTGTAGGGCTGTTCTTTCTGGGAAAGCTCTGTCACAGTTTCCAAAGGGCTGGGAGTGTTTTTCCCATGTTGTCCCTTGGCTGAGGTAAGGTTGAGTGGGTCCATTTCTTGAGCTGGGAGATGTTGCCATCAGAGCCTTCAGGAAAGTTGTGGGAACTGCTGGCAGGCCTCTATGGGTCTCCTCAGTAGTGAGCACCTGGCTGTGACGGGGCAGACTTATATCCAGATTGGGGCAAGCTGACTCCTACAGTCCCACAGGCACTGGGTATGGAAAGGCCTCTCCAAAACATGAATGTTGGGAGAGTGACCTTCCCAACCCTCCTGACAGCTCCAGCTGCAGATGACAACTGTGAGGCTTTCCAGAACAAAGCATTTGTGACAATAAAGGTGTAGGAGATTCAGAAGATGGATGTCACAAAGATGGTATCCATGTTCCTTTGAAAGTGTTTGGGAGCGCTCCAGGAGGTGAGTATTTGGTGAGCAAAACCAGCAACCAGGGAGAGGCTTCTCTCCAGAAATGTCTCAGTCTTCACTGGCAAGTGCTCCAGCATCAATGCCCAAGTCACAAAGGGCGTATCATGGACTGACACTGATGAACCACGTGCTAGAGAAGAAGATCAGGTTTGAGATCACCTAAAGGAACACAAAGGTACAGAAATTCACAGGACCTGAAGAGATGCAAGTGGTCAGCCACTATCCATCATGTTTCAGAATTCTTGGTGGTTGGGTGAAGTTCCCAGTGGCTGGAAAACAGGAAACATAACCCATATTTTTACAAAGGCATAAAGGAAGAGCCAGGGAACTAAAGGCCGTTCAGTCTCACCTGAATGCCAAGAAACATCATGGAGCAGATGCCCCCAGAAAGTATGTGAAGGGTCATGGAATATTAGAATGTGATTGCGACTGCCGACATGGCCTAACTGATGTCCCTGAACAATTCGGTGACCTTCTACAATGGGGTTATGGCCCTGCTGGATAAGGGGAGAGCAAATGATGTCATCTACCTGGACTTGTGCAAAGATTTGACACTGTTCTAAACAACATCCTTCTCCCTGCACTGGAGAGATGTTTATTTGATGGATGGATCACTTGCTGGATATGAAATTGGAAGGATGTTAGCACTCAAAGATTTGTAATTAACAGCTCGATATCCAAGTGACAAGTGGTGTTGGTTGATGAGAAGCTAAATGTGACCCAGCAATGTGTGCTTCCAGCTTTTAGGCTGCCAGCATAAGAAGGACATGGATCTGTCGGATTAAGTCCAGAGGGGGGCCACGAAGATGATCAGATAGCTGGAACATTGCTCCTATGAGGAAACCCTGAGAGAGTTGGGGTTGTTCAGCCTGGAGAGGAGGAGGCTGAAGGAGGCTTTAAATTAGCCTTCCTAAAGGAGGAGTACAAGCTCCTGTACTGATAGGACAAGTGGTAACAGCTTTAAAATGAAAGAGGATTGATATAGATGAGATATTAGGAAGAAGTTCTTCCCTGTGTGGCTGGTGAGGCACTGGAACAGGTTGCATGGGGAAGTGGCTTGATGTCCCACCCATTGCCAGGTTGGATGGGGCTTTGAGCAAACTAGTCTAGTGGAATGTATCCCTGACCATGGCAGGGGTTTGGAACTTTTATGGGATCTTTAAAGTCCCTTCCAAGCCAAACCATTCTAGGATTTCGTGATTCTATGAAAAGCACAGCCATACCTTCTGCAAGGCCCTGATAAAAAGGTAAGTGCTGAGTAAAGGCTCCACTATCCAGTGAACCTGAGCAGAATCATAGAATCATTTGGGTTGGAGAAGATCTTTGAGACCATTGAGTCCAACAGTTATCTTCACACTGCTAAGGCCACCACAAAGCCATGTCCCAAAATGTCATATCCAGGGATGGTGACTCAACTGCCTGCCTGGGCAGCCTTTGCCAATGCTTGAAAACTCTTTTGGTGAAGAAACATCTCCTAACATGTCCAATCTAACATGACCTTTCTGGCACAAACTGAGGCCATTTCCTCACATTCTGTCACTTCTTGCTTGCAAGAGGAGAGATCCAGCCACTTCACTACAAGCTCCTTTCAGGCACAGGCCTTGGCTGTGTTGTGTTCCACAAATCCTTTGCCGAAAGAAGAAATTCAGCTCTTTTCTAAACAAGGAACTTGCAGGCAACTCCCACTTGCTACTGATGAGAAAGCCACCTGTGAGCAATGAGTCCACATAGGAACTTCTTCTCCTGGGACAGTGGAAATCAATAGAAACTGCCCTTTGGCAGGAAAGCTCTAAACTGGCTGAAGACCTGTCACGAGGCTACTCTCTCTTTTCCCTGACTAGGGTCTGCCTGGCATGAAGTGCAAGTGGCTTGGGTGCTATGTGAAGCTGCTCTACTCAGGATTGTCCACATCGAAATGGACATAGGATTAAGGATGCTAATCTCCTCCAGTAGTGACAGCTGTAACAAACGGAGCTGTGAAAGACGTCTGAGGGAGTTGGTGTGTCTCTCCTCTGGAGGTCACAAGAAACCAGCACCTCCTGGTGTAAACCTGGTATTTCTCAGGTCGTTCCAGCTGGAGAGTCTAGGTGTCCGAAGCAGTGCATAACTAGAGAGTTTGTCACAGTTTTACTCAATGAGATGGGGAAAGGCAACTTTCTGCACTGGAAGGACTGCACACACTGCTGAACTTTCCCTAGAGCTCCTCGGAGGCGCCCTTTAGGAAGCAGTGCGACGGGCAGGAGCGGTCAGAGAGACTAGCCTGGGTGCATGCACGTTCTCTGCCTCTGCAAGCACCGCCACCCTCGGCATCGTCCCACTGGACGCTTCTCCGCTGTCTCCCGCCAGCTCTGCTCCGCTCCTCCGTGTCCGACCTCGGCTTTGGGGCGGCCAGGCTGTGCACGGCTCGCCTCCGGGACCTCGCCAGCCGCGGACTCTGGGCAGCGTGCGAAGCCGCGGGGCAGCTGCCGGCGCTGTCCGGGAGCTCGGGGTGCAGCGGCGGCCCCGCGGAGCTCTCGGCGCTCCTGCCCCACTTTTCCGTCTCCGATGCGGTGTGCGCGTGTCCTGCCGCGGGGCCCAAAGGCGGGCGAGCTCCCGACAGCAGCGCTTGTGCTCACGGGTCCGTGTGCCGGAGCGAACTGGCAGCGCGGACAGCGGGCAGCGGCGGGCGCAGTCCCGCCTCGGGCCGCAGGGTGGTGCTGCCGGCCAAGGCGATGCAGAGCGGCTGTGAGACGGGAGGGCGCTGAGTCCAGCCTGGGTCTGCCGAACACACGCAGGGCAGAGCAGAGCAGAGCCCCGCCAAAGCCAGCCAGACAACCGCGCCGAAAGGCAGCAAGCGGAGGAGAACGGTGCCCCGTGTCATCTGTTGCCGAGACACAGCGCCCGCACTCTGGGACGCCAGCCGGAGCCGGAGAGAGGGATCGCACACGTCCGCCGAGCTGCTGCCGGGACCTGCTTGCCGCGAAGGACTGCGAGGACGATCCCCGACACGGAGGCTGCCCGCCACCCCGCCATGGCGACCCCAAGGCAAGTGCTCTCTCTCTGTGCTTTCCTCTCCCTGACGCACGCTCGCGCTGAGCCCATCCGCTATTCCGTAGCTGAGGAGGGCGAAAGCGGCTCCGTGGTAGCCAACGTGGCGGAGGACGCGGGGCTGTCCCCGGCGCAGCTCTCGGCTCGCGGCGCCCGCCTGCTCTCGGAGGACGGCCGGCAGCACTTTCGCTTAGACCGCGCCAGCGGCCGCCTCGTCGTGGGCGAGAGGCTGGACCGCGAGGAGCTGTGCGGGCAGTCCGCTACCTGCACGCTGCCCTTCGAGCTCCTGCTGTCAAACCCCGTGCAGTTCTTTCGGGTCGAGGTGGCCGTGGAGGACATCAATGACCACGTGCCCGCTTTCCCGGAGGAGCGGGTCAATCTTAAGATACTGGAAAGGAGCGACCCTGGTTCACGTATCCCTCTGGAGGGTGCTCTGGACCTTGATATTGGAAGCAACAGTATCCAGTCTTACAGCATCTCTCCCGAAAATGAGTTCTTTAGTGTTGACTTTGGGAAACCGAGGGACAGCGACCAATATGTTGAACTTGTTTTGGAAAAGCCTCTCGACAGAGAGGAGCAGGCAGAGGTGGATTTCACTCTCATTGCCGTGGATGGGGGCTCTCCACCCAGGAGTGGGACCATTCAAATCCACATTGTTGTTCTAGATGTAAATGACAACGCTCCTGTCTTCGTGCAAGACCGATATATTGCACAGGTTTTGGAAAATGTGCCAGAGGGCTCTGTGGTTCTCAGAGTAATAGCAACCGATCGAGATGCAGGAGCTAATGGGGACATCTCCTATCAGTTTAGCCAAGCAGGAGGCCAGAGCCACTCAGCATTTGTGATTGACCCCACAAGCGGTGAAATTAAACTCACAAAGCCTCTGGACTTTGAGGCAGCAGAAAATTATGAGCTTAGAGTGAGGGCCACAGATGGCGGGGGCCTTTCAGCAATCTGCAAAGTGTTGGTGGAGGTGGTGGATGCGAATGACAATGCACCGGAGCTGGTGGTCAGTTCCTTCAACAGCCCCCTCCCCGAGAACGTACTGCCTGGGACAGTGGTTGCCCTATTTACTGTCAGAGACCGGGATGCTGGTGCCAATGGGAAGATCTCCTGTGCCCTTGAGGACCAGCTGTCATTCTCCCTGCGGCCAGCATATAAGAATTACTTTGAGTTGGTGACTGTGAGTACGCTGGACCGGGAGGAGACAGCACGGTACATCCTCACAGTCACAGCAGCAGACGCGGGGTCACCTCCTCTCACAACAACCCAGACCTTCACAGTGGACATCTCTGATGTCAATGACAATGCACCTGTGTTCAACCAGACATCATACACCATGTATGTGCGTGAGAACAATGTCCCCACGGTGCTTGTTGGAACCATAACTGCTACGGATGTTGACGTGGGGCCCAATGCAAAGGTGACCTATTCCCTGGTCCCAGCCCACCCTACAGAGCAGCCTCCCTGCATCTCTGTGAACTCTGAGAATGGAGATGTGTTTGTGCTGCGGCCCCTGGACTATGAGCAGGTGAGGCAGATCAAGGTCTTGGTGAGAGCCTCCGATGCGGGGTCACCTCCCCTCAGTGTCAACGTCACTGTCCACATTTCTGTGGTGGATGAAAATGACAACTCACCACTGGTGCTGTACCCCTCGCAGGATAGCAGCCCTCCGTCCAGTGAGTTGGTGCCCACTTCAGCTGAGGCAGGCTACCTTATCACCAAAGTGGTGGCTGTTGATGCTGACTCAGGGCAGAACTCATGGCTCTCGTACCACCTGCTGAGGGCCACCGATCCCGGGCTGTTTGCGGTGGGTGCCCAAAGTGGGGAGGTGCGACTGAGGAGGCCGGTGACAGAGAGAGACACCGTGAAGCAGAAGCTTGTTGTGTTGGTGCGAGACAATGGTCGACCACCACTGTCAGCCACTGCGGTGCTGAGCGCACTCATGCTCAGTGACTTCTCGGATGTGCGCCTACCACAAAGCAGCCTGGCCACAGAGGATGAGAACAGCTCTCTAACAACCTATTTAATAATTTCATTGGTTTTTGTCTCACTCCTCTTCGTTGTGTCCACAGCAACCTTCATCGCTCGCAAGCTGTGCAAGAGAAAGGAGCTGAAGGATGGGCACGTGCTTTATGGTGCCAGCAACTTGCAGAGCAGCCTGGCTGATGCGGCTGCTGCAGGAACCCTGCCCCACGCCTATTGCTATGAGATCAGCCTCACAAAGGGCTCGGGCAACAGCGAGTTCAAGTTCCTGAAGCCCATCCTCCCCAGCCTTCCTCCACAGCTGCATGCCACAGGTGAGGGCACCAACAATGAACAAGATTTCCCATGTGCTCCTCTCACCATGGAGGATGTGGCACCAGACAACCATGGGTTGCTCTCTGCAGAGCAGTTCAATCGTCCTTCCTTTAACTAGCATGGTGTTGGCACAGCCAGAATCTTCACATCTCATGACTCAAAAGGATCCCTACTAGGTCATGTGGCAATGGTACCTTCAGAGTTAATCTGCATTTCCAATTGGCATCACTGTTTTCCCACCAAGTCAAAGTCTGAAGAAAGGCTGACGAATCCTACAAAAAAACAACCAAACAAAAGAAACCAGAGCTTCTTTACTGCGAAATTGCATGTTTCAGCATTCAGAAATAGCCATTTCTGAAATGCTTTAAGAGTGGGGTTAGTTCCAGAAACCCTAGCTAAATTCTCGTCTCTATTGCTGACAGTCAGTGCTGTAACACAATGGCATGGATAGGCAGACATCACATCCTCACTGAAATGCATGTAGCCCTTGTCCCACATCAAGAAAGCAAGGAAATTGTGAGTACCATGTGGCAATGTGTTATGAACAAAGGCCTCTTTCTTTTCTGGGTCCTTTTTGTCCATCCCTGAGATGGGTAGGGTCTTTTACCATGTATGTCCACACAGGTTTTTTGTGTCTGTACATGCTGCATCAGTGCTGCCCAGTGAAGCAGAGACTTGCTCACATCTAAATATGGTGATGTGCACAATTCCAGCTCAGCAGGCAAGATTTTGATCCTTTAAGTACAGCTGTCTGATTTTCTCTAGGGGAGAGCGGCAAAATGCATGACATCTTCCTTTGGCCTGTAAGGGGAAGTTACTTTCCTTGGGGTTGCCTCTGAAATACAGCACCACAAACAGTGTTGGGATAGAATGTAACATAACAAAACAGAACAGAGTAGTAGTATTTGAGTTGTGAGGGGCCTAAACTGATCATCTAGTCCAACTGACTGACCACTTCAGGGTTGACCAAAAGTTAACATATGTTTTTATGGGCATTTTATAAATGTCTGGTAAACACTGTCAGGCTTGGGGCATCGACCACCTCTCTAGGAAGCCTGTTCCAGTGTTTGACAACCCTGTCAGGAAATAAATGCTTCCTAATGTCTAGTCTAAACTTTCCCTGGCACGGCTTTGAACCGTTCCCTGTCATGGATGAGATAATCACCTCTTTTGGGCCTCTCCTTGCCTGATTTTTACTTATACCCAGGGGCAGAGGTTTTTTATATGAACTTGTTAGATTTCCTGCCATTAATGATTCCCCAATGTCTCAATCTATCCAGATTCCTCTGCATGGCGTCTTGACCCTCAAGAGAGCCAACTGCACCTCCCAGTTTAGTATCATTAGAAGAGTTGCTAATGATCCATTCAACTCCTGCATCTAGATCACTGATAAATACATTGAAAAGTCCTGGGCCTAGAGTTGAACCATGAGGAACCCCACTGCTGCCTGTTACCAGACAAATTTAGCCCATATACTGCAGCCTTTCAAGCCCTGCCCTTCAGCCAGTTCTTTACCCAGCTCGCTACGAACCCAGTCATCTCACAGTGACCTTATCGTAAGCAGAACTTTCCCCTGGGGAGCCCATGTTGACTATGTCTGATGACCTCATTGTTCCTTAAATGCCTTTCAGTAGTACCCAGTATGACCTTATCCATGATTTTTACAGGAGCTGTGGTGAGACCAACAGGTCTGTAGTTGCCTGTGTCTTTCCTCATGCCTTTCTTCCAGACTGGAAGAACATTGGTTAGGTACCAGTCACCAGGGACCTCCCCAGACTCCTGAGACCTTGGGTAGGTGATTGAGAAGGGTCCTGCTGTAACTTCTGCCATCTCCTTCAATGCTTTGGGCTGAATCCCATCAGGTTTCATGGACTTTTGTCCATACAGCTGATACAGCTGGTCCAGAAATGGAGTCACTCAGTGTTCTCACACTTGTGGTCCTCTGTCTCAGGGGACCAGGCAGTCCTAGGGACTAACAATTTAATTAAAAAGCAAGGAAAGAAAGGCATTGCACACCTCCAACTCTTTTTTGTCCCTGTTAGTCAGGGTGTGATCTTCTTCTACAGGTACCAGTCTAATGTTTTCTTTCAAACTCCTCTTGCTATGAACACACTTAAAAAGCCATTCTTGTTGTATGACACAACATTGGCCAGTTTCAAGTCTGATCGAGTTTTGGCCTTTCGTGTCTTCTCCCTGCATATATGAACCACAGCTCTGCAAGCTTCCTGCAAAGCCTGACCTTGCTTCCACAAATCATACAATTTCTTTCTCCTCTGGAGCTCCACAAGGACTTCCCTATTTGGCCAATTTTCTGCCCTGCATGCTCGACTTTTGGCACAGTGGAATTGTTTTCTAATAGACTGTAACCCTACAGAGTTGTGAGAACATGTTCCTTGTCCTGGGGTGGACAGACTGGAAGAACATTGGTTAGCTGCCAATTCTGAAGGTAGAATTGAGATGAACTCAGAAAAGAGACATTGGATTTGGTCTTGTCAGTACTGTTCCCAAATTCAGAGTCTTCATGATGGGAATGAAAAGATGTCCTGTTATGATTTTTTGTGGTTTTTCTTAGAGTATTTGCATTCTCCTTTTATATTTTTTTTTATTTTCTTCTACTCTGTGAACTGTATTTGAACATTTTCTTGCCTCTTCCTCTTAAGAAGTACTCTCTCACCCATGTATAATAACAGATTGTTTGAATGAAGGCAGTGTGGCACAGCATACTTGGAAACCCTCATTCTGCAGTTATAAACTGTGTTGTTGTAACGCAGGAGACTCTTGTGTGTACAAGCAAAATAAAGAGAACACCCGAATGCTTTGTGTGGATCCAGTCATCTTTGTAGAGCTGTTCTTTCTGGGAAAGCTCTGTCACAGATTCCAAAGGACCAGGAGTGTTTTTCCCATGTTGTCCTTTGGCTGAGGTAATGTTGAGTGGGTATAATTCTTGAGTTGGGAGATGCCGCCAGCAGAGCCTTCAGGAAAGTTGTGGGGAGCAGGGAATTGCTGGCAGACCTCTACAGGTCTCCTCAGTACTGACCACATGTGTGATGGGGCAGTTATATCCAGACTGGGGCAAGCTGTCCCTCAGCCTCCTGGGGGACCTGTGTGTGCAAAGGCCCCTACAAAAGAGGGATATAGGGAGAGTGATGTTCTCAACTCTCCTGACAGCTCCAGCTGCAGATGGGAACTATGAGGCTTTCCAGCACAAAGTGTTTGTGACACTAAAGGTGTAGGAATTCCAGAAGATGGATGTCGCAAAGACAGCATCCCTGTTCCTTTGGTAAGAGTCTGGGAGAGCTCCAGGAGACGGGCATTTGGTGAGCAAAAACAGCAACCAGTAAGAGGCTTTGCTCTTGAGAAATGCAGAGGATTACAGTCTCCCTTCCACAAGGCCCTGATAAAAAGGTAACTCCTGAGGACAGGCTGGTGTACTGATGCTGACCAGAAGACCATTTTACATCAAGGACTGAGAGATCCACTGTCCCGTTGATCTTGGAAGGCACAGGCTTAGGCCATCCTGTGTTGTGTTCTATGGCATAAATCCCTATTCCATAGCCAGCTCATGTTAACTGAGGAACCCACAGGCAGCTCCCACTTGCTACTGGTGAGAAAGCCACCTGCAAGCAAGGAGGCTGCATGGGAATTTCTTCTCCTGGGACATGAGAAACAGTGAATAGAAATTGCTCTCTTGCAGGAAAGCCCTAAATGGCTTGAAGAACTGAAATAGGGGCACTCTTTCTTTTCTCTGAGTGGGGTCTGCCTAGCAGTGTGTGGCGGGATTCCCCTTTCTAACTACTCTGCTCAGGGTTCTCCACATCCAAAGAGACATGGGATTATGGATGCTCATCTCCTCCGATAGTGACAACTGTAACAAATGGAGTTGTGAAAGACATTTGAGAGAGTTGGCATGTCTCTCCTCTGGAGATAAAAGGAACCAGCACCTCCTGGTGTAAAACTGCAGCTTCTCAGGTTGTTCCAGCTGGAGGGTCTGGTTGCCCGATGCAGTGCATAACTTCAGGATGAGACAGGGAAATGCTCTTTTCTGCACTGGAGAACCTGCATGAGGTTTCCTGAGGGGCTCATCTGAAGTACCCCTTAGGATGGATAACTTCTTAGTTCAGGTAAGACACAGTCCTACCAGAGGAGATGCATTTCTGGACCTGCTGGTCACCAACACAAGCAAGCTAATCCGAGACATCAAGATTGGAGACGGTCTGGGTTGCAGTGTCACATACTGGTTGGTTTCACAGTCTTGAGGGGTATAGGTCAGGTGAAGAGTAAAGTCATGTCCCTATATTTCAGGAAAACACACTTCCCACTCTTCAAGGGGTTAGACCCCATGAAAAACTGCCCTCAGGGACAAAGGAGCATAATTGAACTGACAGATCTTTAAGGATGCTTTCCACAAAGTGCAAGATCTCTCAATCCCCACACATAATAAATCTGGCTGCGATGGGGCCCAGTTATATCCAGACTGGGGCAACCTGGCCCCTACTCTCCTGGAAGACCTGGATGCGTAAAGGCATCTACAAAGCAGGGAGGTTGGGGGAGTGATCTTCCAAACCAGGATGGAAAATAAGGAATAGAAGGCAAGAGACTGACATGGCTGAGTAAAGACTTGCCATTCAAACTAAGGGGCAAGAACGAAATACACAGGCAGTAGAAGCTGGGATAGGTATCCTGGGAAGAGTCTAGGGACGCTATCCGGTTGTGTAGGGGCGGAGTTAGGAAGGCCAAGGCATGACTGAAGCTGAACTTTTCAAGGGATGCATAGAATAGCGTGAAGGACTTCTACAGGGGGAGCAAAGTCCTTCCCCTGCCGCTGTAAGAGAAGATCAGGTTTGAGACCACCAGAGGAACTGGAACATACATAAGTTTATGGGACTCGATGAGATGAATCTCAAGATTCTGAGAGAATTGGCTGATGTAGTTGCCAAGCCACTCTCCACGATATTTCAAAAGTAATGGCAGGCAGGTGAAGTCCCCGGTGACTAGAAAAAGGGAAGTATCACACCCATTTTTAAAAAGGGTTGAAAGGAGGACCCTGGGAACTAGTGACCTCAATCTTACCTCTGTGCCTTGGAAGATCATGCAACAGATCCTTCTAGAAGATGTGTAAAGGCACATAGAGAAGAGGGAAGTGATTTGAGACAGCCAGCACAGTTTCACTGAGGGCAAGCCTTGCCTGACCAGCCTAGTGGCCTTCTATGACAGAGTGACTACATCAGTGACTAAGGGAATGTATCTCCCTGGGCTTCTGTGAGGTCTTTCACACAGTCCTCCACAACATTCTTCTCTCTAAATTGGAGACAGGTGGATTTGATGGATGGACTGGTTAGTGGATGACGAATTGGCTGGATATTCTACAGCATAATGTCCAAATGGAAATCAGTGGTGAGTGGTTTGCCTCCAGCATCCATATGGGGGCCAGTACTGTTTAATATCTTTATCAGTAACACAGGCAGTGGGATCAAGTGCACCCTCAGCATATTTGCAGATGACACCAGAATTGATGGTGTAGTTCATACACCTCAGGGACAGGATGCCATTCAGAGGCAGCTGGACAAGCTCAAGAAGTGGGTGCAGGTGAATGCCATGGTGTTTAACAAGACCAAGTGTAAACTCCTGCACCTGGGTCAGGGTGTGGCAGATACACCCGCCCTGATAATAGCCTTGACAAGGACCTGGAAAAAGCCTATGGAAGCTTCCCCCCACTAATGAAAGCCTGGGAGAGCTTCCTGCATGCTCAGCTCTTGTTCCACTCATATGGTGGCAAGCAGAGAGACGAGGAAGTTGGGGTTCTGAGACAATGAGGGGCTACATGACCATCTATGGCCACAGGTCACGTTCAACCAGGGTATAAAAGGAGCCCCTTGGGCAGCCATTTTGATTTGGCCCTCCTCAGAGCAGTGGTCTGCAGTCGGGGGCTCTTCACTTTGGCCAGGACACCATCCAAGGTAACTCCTTGTGGTTGAGAGCCCTCCATTTTTAGGGGAGTGATAGCACGTTTTGGATCATTTGGCCCTAAAGTTTAATAATTGGCAGTGTAGTGATGAATCCATGTGACATCTTGAACCTGTAGTTAATGTGGCTGGAGCTTTAATTGAATTTGAACAATACATTTTGTTTAGACTCTATTTATTGGTTCTGTGACATGGGGCAACCTCCAGAATCAATACAGGCTGGGGGATGAAGGGGTTGAGAGCAGCCCTGCAGAGAAGGACTTGGGGGTAATGGTGGATGAAAAGGTGAACGTGAGCCAGTGATGCACTCTCACAGCCAAGAAAACCAGCCATATCCTTGGCTGAATTAGCAGCAGCATGGCCAGCATGTTGAGGGAGATGATTCTGTCCCTCTGCTTTGTCCTGGTGAAACTCCACCTGGAGTGTCACATCCAGCTCTGGGGTTACTTTATTGTGGCCTTTCAATAATTCAAGGGAGCTTGTGAGAAAGATGGGGACAGACTTTTTGTAGGGCCTGTTGTGATAGGACAAGGATGAATAGATTTAAACTAAAAGAGGGTAGATTCAGACTAGATATAAGGAAGAAATTGTTTATAATGCGGGTGGTGAAACACTAGAACAAGTTGCCCAGCGAGGTGGTAAATGCACCATGCCTGAAGATATTCAAGGCCAGGTTGGACAAGGCTTTGAGCAACCTGGTCTAGTGAAAGGTGTTCCTGCCCATGTCAGGGGGGTGGAACTAGTTGGCCTTTAAAGGTCCTTTCCAACCCACACCATTCTGTGATTCTATCATTCAGTAATTCTATGAAGCAATGCGGTGGATAGGACTTGTCGGATAGACTATCGTGAATGCGGGCATGTGCGTGAATCTGTAAGCACTGTTATCAGAGGTAAGAGCAAGCGCTGCTAGCTGAGCAAGGGTGGAGCGCCGGCCAGGAGAGCCCCTTACCCTACGCTGCAGTTGCTGTCTGCGGCTCCGAGTGTCGCTGTTGGCTCACGATGGGCCGAACGGAGGGCGGCGGCTGCCCGAGCAGCGGCGAGGGAGACGCGGGGCTGCAAGTTCCGAGCCCGAAAGAAGCGCTGTGGGAGAGGTACGAACCGAGCTGTTCGGAAGAGGGCTCGGCGGGAGGAGTGCGGCGGCAGAGGTGACCCGCGAGCGGCTTCGGCGGATGCTGCCGAGCTTTGCAATGGCGGAGAGAGGAAGGCGCTGGGGCCAGCGGGAGCGAGCGCTCCTGTGGACCGTCCTGGTGGCTGCGTGGGACGCGGCGTGGGGACAGCTGCGGTACTCGGTTCCCGAGGAGCTGCCCAAGGGCTCATTCGTGGGCGACGTGGCCAAGGACCTGGGGCTGGAGCTGCCGGCGCTCCGCGACCGCGGCGTCCGAGTCGTCTCTGAAGGTAAGACGCAGTATTTCGCCCTGCACGGGAAGACGGGCCATTTGGTGACTGCGGAGAGGATAGACAGGGAGCAGCTGTGCCGGCTGGTGGAGAAATGCGTGCTGCGCTGTGAGGTGATCGTGGAGGGGGACATGAAGTTTTACGAAATCACAGTGGAGATCACAGACATTAACGACAACGCCCCCAGCTTCAAGGAAACCGAGCTAGAGGAGACAATGAGCGAAATGACAGCCCCGGGGTCGCGGTTTCCTTTGGCCAGGGCTCACGACCCAGACTCAGGCCCCAATTCCCTGCAGCGCTACGAGCTGAGCGGCGACGAGCACTTCTCGCTGGCCGTGCAGGCGGGCCCCGGCGGGGATCAGCGTCCCGAGCTGGTGCTGGCGAAGGCGCTGGACCGCGAGGAGGCGGCGTTTCACGAGCTGGTGCTGAGGGCGAGCGACGGCGGAGAGCCTGCGCGGACGGGCACGGCGCGGATCCGCGTGGCCGTGCTGGACGCCAACGACAACGCGCCCGTGTTCAGCCAGGCGGAATACACGGTGTGTGTGCCCGAGGACATGCCCGTGGGCTCTGTCCTCATCATCCTCACGGCCACCGACGCCGACGAGGGTCTGAACGGACACGTGAAATACTCGTTGAAGAAAGAAACGCAGCTGACATCGGAGATATTTCAGCTGGACTCTGAGGTGGGAGAGCTCACGTTGGTGCGGAGCCTGGACTTCGAGGAGGACGACTCCTACAAACTGGACGTGCAGGCAAGGGACAGCGGAGGCCTTTTTGACACCGCGAAAGTTGCCATCACTGTGACAGACGTCAACGACAACGCACCAGATATTTCAGTGCGGTCGTCGCTGAGCGAGATCTCTGAGGATGCGCCGCCGGGGACTGTGGTAGCCCTTCTTCACTTTCAGGACCGGGATTCGGGGGCGAACGGCCAGGTGCGATGCTCGCTGGACGGGGGCATCCCGTTCCGGCTGCAGAGCTCTCAGGGCAGCTACTACAGTGTGGTGACGTCGAGGGAGCTGGACCGCGAGAAGGTGTCTGAGTACAACATAACGGTGAGGGCGGTGGACGGCGGGTCGCCGGCGCTGGAGAGCAGCGCGGTGCTGGCGCTGCGGGTGCTGGACGTGAACGACAACGCACCGGTGTTCGCGGAGGCGCGCTACAGCGCCCGCCTGGCCGAGAACAACGCGGCGGGCGCGCTGGTGCTGACGGTGCGGGCGTGGGACGCGGACTGGGGGCAGAACGCGCGCGTGCGGTACCGGCTGTCGGAGGGGCGGGTGCGGGACGCGCCGCTCTCGTCGTACGTGTCGGTGCAGGCGGAGACGGGCGCGCTGTACGCGCTGCGCTCCTTCGACTACGAGGAGGTGCGCGAGGTGCGGCTGTGGGTGCGGGCGGAGGACGGCGGCGCGCCGGCGCTGAGCAGCAACGTGTCGGTGCGACTGGAGATCGTGGACGAGAACGACAACGCGCCGCAGGTGCTGTACCCGCCGGCGGCGGCGCCGTCGTCCGCGGCGGGCGCGGGCTGGGCAGGCGTGGAGCTGGCGCCGCGCTCGGCGGAGCCCGGGGCGCTGGTGGCCAAGGTGGTGGCGGTGGACGCGGACGCGGGGCAGAACGCGTGGCTGTCGTACGAGCTGGCCAAGGCGACGGAGCCGGGGCTGTTCCGCGTGGGGCTGCACAGCGGCGAGGTGCGCACGGCGCGCTTCCCGCTGGCCCGCGACGCGGCGCGGCAGAGCCTGGTGGTGGTGGTGAAGGACCACGGGCGGCCGGCGCTGTCGGCCACGGCCACGCTGACGGTGGTGCTGGCCGAGAGCGTGGCCGAGCTGCTCTCGGAGCTGGGCAGCGCGGCGGCGGCGACGCCGGGCGAGCCGGCCGGCAGCCTCACGCGCTGGCTGGTGCTGGCCGTGGCGGCCGTGTCCTGCCTCTTCCTCGCCTTCCTGATGCTGCTGCTGGCGCTGCGCCTGCGGCGCTGGCGCCGCTCGCAGCTGCTGGCGGCGGCGGGCAGCGCCGCCTTGCGCGGCGTCCCGGCCTCGCACTTCGTGGGCATCGACGGCGTCCGCGCCTTCCTGCACTCCTACTCGCACGAGGTGTCGCTCACGGCCGACTCGCGCAAGAGCCAGCTCCGCTTGTCGGCCGGCAGCTGCTGCGACACCCTCCCGGCCCGGCCGCCGGCTGAGGCTTCGGGTGATCTCGTCCATACCGGAGATCACATTGCCGGGAATGATGGCCAAGTTTCCTGTCAGGTACGTTAATTTTTTTAACCACCTTCTGCTTGCAGTTTCTTTAGGATTCTTAGGGTGGCCACTGACATTTCAAACTGCATCGTTCCCAGTTTTGAAAATCGTGGTTTACGATAATAGCCGGCTCGTGAATGTCATCTTCTGAAGTGTGCTGAGTCTTCTCTGCGCGTTTTATGTGCCATGTTCTCTACCGGCTAGGCAGATTTCATCACATCTAACTTTCTCTAAGGCTGGAAGGTTCCATTGCATGTGCAGCTGCACAAGGAAATTTCAGTCTAGGTCTTCCTCTGACACTTCCTTGAACTTGTTTACTCACTTTTAAGTACACAGTTCCCAGAATTTCATTGCTATGCACTGTATCAGGTCTTAAGTGCTGGTAGAATTGGTCCACCTTGCATCCCCAAAGCCAACATCTTTAAAGTCCCAGGTTACTTGGAAATTTGCCTTTAACAAATTAATTTATTCCATTTAAAGACACTCAAAGTTCTATGAATTGATTCGTATTCGCATGGGGAAAAATCAGCCTGATAACCCATCGAGATTTTCCCACTGCTGGGTTTCATGACTTAACCTTTGGATTCGATATAAATTATCAATTGATGTACAAACGTAGACATCCAAATATCTGCTAGAATACAGATTGAAAATATTTTAAAACAAAGTACGATTCATCACTGGCTGTTTATCTTGTATCTAATTTTGGAATGCAAGTTAATTTAAGAATATAAACGACTTAATTTCTTGGTTGTCTTATAATATTAAATATATTTTTTTTCCTGCCAAGCACATCATTCTGTTCTGAAAGTACGTCTACCAAACAGGCTGTTTTGGAAGTGACTTGCCTTATCTCTTCCATTACTGATCTTTCAGTATGGCCTGGATAGGCTTTTAGGACTTCAGAAATAGAATCAATGGATAATATTAGTTCGCTCTATTGTTTGTAATTCTCCTATTGAAGTTGGTGATACATTGCATCGTTGCATGAAAAACAAAATGAACTCGTGTCAAAAAAATGACTTTTCAAGTCGAGGGAAAATCATACTATAAGGTTCACGGTGCAAGTCTGCAGAGTGGTTCTTGTGGTGATCCTAGATCTTGCTAAAACATTGTGACTGATGCTTTTGAGTGTGGTGGAAATGTAAACTGAGGCACAACATATGCTGCACATAAATTAACCTTGTGGATGTTATGCCTTTCTGCTGTCCTTCATCAGACACAAAATTACATGGAATATGCATATGAGAAGAAAGTGTTTCCCTCGCTGATGCAGGCTGATTCTTAGCTGCCGACCTTCTGAGGCTGTATTGTGTCCTACAGACCCAGGCACAAGGGGGAAGAGAAAATCGTGGAACTAGGAGACATCAATCTCCGCTTGAAACAGCGGTTGGGGGGTGGGGGTGTGCCTCGCTGTGTGAAGATGCATGAAAATGTGTGTGTGGGTGGTGATAGTCGAATTTTGTCATATAGGAGGCAGAGAATTGACCGTCACACGTTTCAGCAGTCCCGAGGTCCCTATATAAATATCTACATCCTTCTTTTGATCTCATGTAAACACGTTCACCTGTTTGCTGCCACTTGACTCCTGAAACACTACACATTAAAACCAGCTTCTCGTTCAGATAAGTTATTAATGTGTCACCGTGAATTATGTGTAAGCGTAGCTGGAAGAGAAGGAATTCTTCTCCTCTGGCTTAATGGCCAGAGTCAGCAGGAAAACACATTTTCTAACGCTTTACTGAGAAGAGGAGGAGGTCTTCACGCTGACCTATAATGACGCTGTAGGTAATGTGGAGGCTTTTCTAGTCTTTCTTTGTCTCCTGTGTAAGGGGCTGTGGTGATACAACCTTCCCTCGGGTATATGGGTTGTTTGTTTCTTTTTTTTGTTCACGGTAAGTGGAACGAGTTTTTAATGTACAGGTGAGATACAACGCCTTTTTGTGAGGGATCTCTCTGGTTTCTCTTGGCTTGTTCAAGGAATGCTAAGCGTCGCTGACATTTGCCAGCAAATATTCTTAAGGTTTGAGACCCACTGCAGTAACGGCTGGCTTAGGAGATGAGGATGTGGTTTGTCAGATATAAGAAATTCGGGATTGGATTGTATGGTACTGACATGGTGATGCTGGTCATGGAATGTCAAGAGACTGCTCTGGTGGGTCTAGTGTGAATTCTGTGGTTTAATCAGGGTCTGGGATTCCTGGGGCTGCAGCGTTCATCCCGTCCTGCCGCTTCTCTCACAGTGGAGAGGAGGTGGCAGCGAGGACACCCCGTGCAGCACCCTGGAGATCAGAGCTAGAGACCTTGCCTCACATCCTCCGAGCAATGGGGGAGGATTTGGCCTGCAGAAGATTTGTAAGTGTAAGGAATTCAGGCAATGGGAATTCCTAGACGCACCTTTTCAGCACAGGTACAAGTTTTCTATTTCACGTTACTGACGTTTATATTTTCCCACCCGGATGTGAGTCCGATTTCAGGACGTGGCAGCACCTTGGGGTGTTCTCTTCCTCTTGGTCGTTGCTTTTCTCCGGTGCGGACTCACGGTGTCACTGTTGGCCAAGTCGGAGAAGCAGCTCCGCCGTCGGCCCCTCCCCGGCCCCGATCTGCAGTGCCTCTCCGCCGAGAGCGGAGAACAGGAGCAGCCCGACTCAACCGGTCCTCCGCCCGGCAACAGGGATTTCCTATATTTATTTCTCTAGGGTACTGATCCAGCTGCTCCGAAAGCCTAATTTAAAATCGCCTGCAGAATCCTCTTCAGCAAAGCGGAGCATGGAGGAGCGATCGGCAGCGCAGAGCCGGGCAGCCGCTGCCTGGATTGTGCTGTTGGTCGCGCTGCTGCCGGTGTGCTGCCGGGCGGCGCCGGAGCGGCTCCGCTACGCCATCCCCGAGGAGCTGGGCAGAGGCTCGCTGGTGGGGCCGCTGGCGCGGGACCTGGGGCTGAGCCCGGCGGAGCTGCCGGCACGCAAGCTGCGGATAGTCTCTGGTAATGAAAAGCAATACTTTAATCTAGCGGAAGAGAATGGAAATCTGCGCGTAAAGGAGAGGATAGACAGAGAGGATGTCTGCGGGGCCTTGTCGCCCTGTGTCCTCAATTTGGAGGTTGTCGTGGAAAAGCCTTTCAATATCTTTCATGTCAGCGTTACTATCCAGGATATCAACGACAATGCGCCGCAGTTTGACAGAGAATTTGTTGACATAGAAATAATCGAGTCCACGGTTCCTGGGGCCAGGTTCCCCCTGGGCAGTGGCAGAGATCCTGACATCGGAGCGAACTCCTTACAAAACTACCAACTTACCCCCAACCCGCTCTTCTCCCTTGTAGTGAGGGAGAGTCCTGATGGGACGAAACATGCGGAACTGGTATTGGAGAAAAGCTTAGATCGAGAAAAACAGAGAAATCACCATTTGATATTGACGGCGGTGGATAGTGGGGATCCAGTCCGATCCGGGACCGCCCAGGTTACTATTTCCGTGACCGATGCAAATGACAACCCGCCAGTATTCACAAAAGAGATCTACAAGGTTCAGCTTCTGGAAAACCTGTCAGAGGGCTCCTTAGCTTTTCAGGTGAAAGCTACCGACAGCGACGAAGGTACAAATGCAGAAATTATCTACACTTTCAGTGACATTGCAAACAGTGCTCGCCAGCTCTTCACTCTAGACTCGAGGACAGGAGACGTGAAGGTAACAGGCCCCTTAGATTATGAACAAGGAAAATATTATGAAGTGAGTGTTGAAGGCAAGGACGGGGGCGGACTGAGTGCTCATGCCAAAGTCCACATAGACATTCTAGACGTGAACGACAACGCACCAACACTTTCCCACCTGCTTATCTTGAACCCGATACCCGAAGACTCGGTCCCGAGCACAGTTGTAGCTGTGGTCAATGTCCGCGACAGAGATTCGGGAGATAACGGCAAAGTAAGCTGCAATATTGACGGCGATATGCCTTTCAGACTAGAATCGTCATCAGGGAACACCTATAAACTAATAATAGCGAGTGCCTTAGACAGAGAAAAGGACTCTGCTTACAATATCACCATCACGGCCAGGGACGGGGGCAGCCCGGCGCTGTCGAGCAGCACGGCGCTGGTGCTGGAGGTGTCCGACGTGAATGACAACGCGCCGGTGTTCGACGGGGCCGCCTACAGCGTGTACGTGGCGGAGAACAACGCGGCGGGTGCTCCGGTGCTTCGCGTGAGCGCGCGGGACGCGGACGCGGGCGCCAACGGGCGCGTGAGCTACTCGTTGGAGGGCGGCAGTGCGGGCGCGGCGCCGTACGTGTCGGTGGAGGCGCATAGCGGCGCGGTGTACGCGCAGCGCTCCTTCGATTACGAGCAGTGCCGCGAGTTCGCCATGGTGGTGCGGGCGCAAGACGGCGGGTCGCCGGCGCGGAGCTCGACAGCGACGGTGCGCGTCTTCGTGTTGGACCGCAACGACAACGCGCCGCGGGTCCTGTGGCCCGCGGCTGGCGCGGCGGCAGAGCCGGCCTCATTCGAGGTGGTGCCGCGGTCGGCCGAGGCCGGGTACCTGGTGGCCAAGGTGGTGGCGGTGGACGCGGACGCGGGGCGCAACGCGTGGCTGTCGTACGAGCTGGTGCAGGCGCCGGAGTCGGCGCTGTTCCGCGTGGGGCTGCACAGCGGCGAGGTGCGCACGGCGCGGGCCGTATCGGAGAGGGACGCGGCGAAGCAGCGGCTCGTGGCCGTGGTGAAGGACCACGGGCAGCCGGCGCTGTCGGCCACGGCCACGCTGCACGTGGTGCTGGCCGAGAGCTTGCAGGAGGCGCTGCCGGAGCTGAGCGAGCGGGCGGCGGGCGCCGAGTCGGCGGCGGAGCTGCAGTTCTCCCTCGTGCTGGCGCTGGCGCTCCTGTCCGCGCTCTTCCTGCTGAGCGTGGCGCTGGCCGTGCTGACAAGGGGCCGCCGTGCCGGGCCGCCCGCCGTGCTGCGCTGCCTGGGCGCTCAGCGCTTCTCCGGGGCGGGCGCCGCCTTCCCGGCCGACTTCTGCGAGGGCACCTTGCCCTACTCCTACAACCTCTGCGTGGCGCCGGGTCGCGCCGAGGCCGCTTGGCCGCCGGTGCCCATCCTGCCCGCGGAGGAGCTTCTCGTCGGGGAGCCCTGTGAAAAGCGGAGCCTGAGCAGCAGCGCCGGCGCTGGAGAGCCGTCCGCGGAGCTCAACGCACCGCAGGTATGTAAGTCCGTTCTTAGGTTCTTATCTTGGACACATTCCGAAACTGTGGTAGCTTGTGGGATGTTGCTTTTCGTTGCTTTGTCGGGGAAGAGGGAAGCTGCCGGTCTTTGTTTCTAGGAAAGAACGAAACAACCCTGTCTCTAGGCTGTTTTGGCCGCAGGCATTGTGAACGGGCGTTTTCGGCGCGCTACCCGCCGTCACAGGTGTAGATTCGGTGGGAAGGCCCTCGATTAACTATTGAGCGGCTAATTTTATCCAGGCATTATTTGTTGGAATTTCTTGTGCCCTTTTTTTTTTTTACCTTCCCCCCTCCCCCCATTCGTCTTCTGCCTTTTTATACAGGGGTTAAGTCGTGTTCTGTCTTTGATAGACTATTTTGGTTTTTTACTCCCCCCTTTCCTAAAGAGCTGTACTTTGTGAAGAGCTTGCTTTCTGCCCGATTTTTTTTTTTTTTTCCTTGTCATGAACCTCGAGAGCGAGTGCGTTCGCATCGCTGCCTGCTGCTGAGTTACTCTAGAACGGCAGCCCCTAGTCCTAGGCAATAGTGTCAGCCTATAATGAAAGATTCCCAAGTGGTGACGGGAGAAGTGAGAGCTGTTTGCTGACTACACAACGGGGTCGAGAAAATGGGGTGACGCTTGGTATTGGAGATGTTTCCTTCCTGATCACTTTTTACCGAAACGATAGTCTTGGACCTGGTTCATGCTGGTTGCCAAAAGCAATGCGCGTGTGGTTCCCTGAATTGAGCAGTTATAGATTGTCCCTCCCTAGGGAATGTTTCTGTTTTCTGTCTTGTGCCCTGCCGCCTTTCGGAGAAATAGCAGCATTGATGGCAAGGATAAGTTCTATCGGGGCGTAATTTTTCTGAGTTCTTTGTGCAGTTACTGTTCATCCCTTTTCCCTGGTGGTGGTTGCCTCTTCTTTATCGTCTTTGCTCAGTGTTCCATACACTGGTGAAGGTGTAGTATGTGATCTCAAAATAACAAAACCGAACCAACCTCCTTTGGTATGTCGGACCCTGTCCTCTTTTGCTCTGCCCGTTTCACGGAGAGGTGCATGGAATAAACCAAGGAGTTTCGTGTGTCAGCCACACACACGGCAATTAAAAAGGGAAATTACCCATTAAAGTCCTTAAACTTCGCTTTTACAGTCGAATATTGGGAAAAATGGGTTTATATGAAAAACGTGGAGCAGTCCTATAAAATCACAAGAGCAAAGGCAGATGTACCTGCTCCGGTTCTTACTCTAGTCGAACACTTAAATGTCTCATCTCCGGCAGGGCTGGTGGTATAGTGAATTCGAAGCTTGTTGCGTATGAACTGAAGTATTTAAAGCAAAGTTCCCGCCACCTGGGTTACTGAGCTGAAACCAGATTTTCGGGAATGGTGGGAAGGGTGTGTCTGATTATTATGTTTGGGATCTCAGGGCCCGTTTTCTTTTGCTCTCCTTGTACAAGTCGTTCAGTAACTAAGGCTAAAAAAAATTTGTGGTGGAGATTATGCTTTTGGACTGATGGAAAAATTCCAAGAATATTCTTTATGTTAAAATCAGAACAAGCGTTTTACTTTATGTATACCGCCAGCACCAATACACTTTTCCTGGGCGGTGGAAATCCCCGGCTAATGGGTCACGGCAGATCTCGTCTCGAGGGCAGCCGAGGCAGGAGAAGATCGCTGGCCGGGACCGATGGCAGGTCCTTGGTGCCCGGGCCGACCCCGCGAAATGGCCGTGGGCAAGTCTGGGAGGGCAGCGCTCGGTACCTGCAGTGCCGAGAGGAGGCTGCGGGCGCCGCTGTTGGCCGAGGAGGAGCGAGAGGAAGGCCGGAGTGCTGCCGGCAGCCCCGCCCGCTGCGGCCCGGCTCTCTCGCTTTCTCGCTGGCCGTCCCGGCGCCCGGGAGGTCTGCGAGCGTCCCCGCGGTGCGGAGCCGTGCTGAAGCGAGGTGGAGAGGCCGGCGGCAGCGGCGGCCGTGACAGGAAGCCAGTGCAACAGCCGCAGCAGAAGAAGGAGCAGAACCAGCGGTCTGCGGAGAGGAGCTGCCTGCGGCGGTGATGAGCGCTGCGTGGAGGCGATGCAGCCGGCGGGAGCGAGCCCTGCTGTGGGGCGTCCTGATGGCGGCCTGGGACGCGGCATGGGGGCAGCTGCGGTACTCGGTTCCCGAGGAGCTGCCCAAGGGCTCGTTCGTGGGTGACGTGGCAAAGGACCTGAGGCTGGAGGTGCCGGCGCTCTGCGACCGCGGCGTCCAAGTCGTCTCCGAAGGTAGGACGCAGTATTTCGCCCTGCACGGGAAGACGGGCCATTTGGTGACGGCAGGGAGGATAGACAGGGAGCAGCTGTGCGAGAGTGTGCAGCAATGCGTGCTGCGGTGCGAGGTGATAGTGGAGGGGGAAATGCAGGTTTACAAAATCGAAGTGGAAATAAAGGATATTAACGATAATGCTCCCAGCTTCCGACAAGAAGAAAAAGAACTGAGAATGAGCGAGATGACTGCCCCAGGGTCGCGATTTCCCCTGGCTAGGGCTCACGACCCGGACTCGGGCCCCAATTCGCTGCAGCACTACGAGCTGAGCGGCGACGAGCACTTCTCCCTGGCCGTGCAGGCGGGGATCAGCGTCCCGAGCTGGTGCTGGCGAAGGCGCTGGACCGCGAGGAGGCGGCGTTTCACGAGCTGGTGCTGAGGGCGAGCGACGGCGGAGAGCCTGCGCGGACGGGCACGGCGCGGATCCGCGTGGCCGTGCTGGACGCCAACGACAACGCGCCCGTGTTCAGCCAGGCGGAGTACACGGTGCGTGTGCCCGAGGACGTGCCCGTGGGCTCCGTCCTCGTCACCGTCACGGCCGCCGACTCTGACGAAGGTCTGAACGGACACGTGAAATACTCGTTGACGAAAATCACAGACAAAGCCTCGAAGGTTTTCCAGCTGGGCACTGAGACGGGAGCACTCACCCTGGTGCGAACCCTGGACTTAGAAGAAATGTCCTCATATGAACTAGAGGTGCAGGCGCATGATGGGGGGAGTCTTTTCGACAGCACGAAAGTCGTGATCACTGTGACAGACGTCAACAACAACGCACCCGAGATTTCAGTACGATCGGCTCTGAGTGAGATGTCTGAGGACGCGCCGCTGGGGATGGTGGTGGCCCTGCAGCACGTCCACGACCGGGACTCGGGGGCGAACGGCCAGGTGCGGTGCAGCATCGGCGAGAGCCTCCCGTTCCGCCTGGAGAAGTCCTTTGAGGACTACTACCGCGTGGTGACGTAGCATAATAACTCTGCACGTGGAATGATGATTCATGGGTAAAATGGCTGAGGGGCTGTTGAAGGGAACAAGAGACATAGGTTACTTCTCTCCCTGTTCTGTGCCCATCCGTGTTATTGGGAAATGCTTCGTCTTCCCAAAGAAGCTTGGCCAAAGAAATGTTTTTCCAGCTGTACAGGGAGCCTTGGAAGGTTCTTGTTGTGTGTTTGCAGGTTGTTGTGATGTTTCTAACTGACAGCTTAATTACGTACTTATGACAGGTGCCATAAGCTTTGGGAGGAGACAATTTTGGGAGGATTATTCATTCCCTACTACAGACCTGAATTCTGTACCTATTCTAAGAGCCATTATCAAGAAGAGTATGTTATGATCCTTTTGTTTTGTATGTGTTCACTTCTTCCTTGCTTGTTCTCATGATCTAAAGGTGGGAAGTTGTTTCTAATAATGTGTGTAAGATCAGATCTGTTACATTTGCCTGCCTGTCCCATACATGTTTTTCATGTTTAGTGCTGTGATGAGGAAGACTTTCACAGACATGTTTCCTTAAAATGTCATTGGAAGAAATACTCTCGCTTCTCACATACACATGGTGAGAATTCAAATTTTATCCATGGTAAAGATCTTCTCTGTGCATCTTTTCTTTTGATGGAATCTGAATGCAAATTATGAAGATCGATGACAATGATGCAAGCTGTGAAGGGTTTGAGGAGGGTCTCAGGGTGTTGTGTGTGAGAAGGAGATTCCCAGATTTATTGCTGGCACACAGAAAATTATTCTGAAGGTGTATTTTTTTTTTTTTTTTTTTTTTTTTGGATACTCCCTTGGTTGATCTCCAACTGTCCAAGCTGTAGGTTCATCAGCTTGCTTTCCTGTTGCATGATCATTTTGTGATCATAGATGTATGGTTTACATTAAGCTTTCAGTCGTGTATCTGCCAAGTTGACCATGTGCTGAAGTATGATGATGGTGTTTTGAGCTAATAGTTTGATGACTGGGTCTTCATCAGAGCTGCATATTGCTTACGCACTTGAGAACATTTTATATTGTGTTGTAGTAGTGTGATGAGCAGTGAAATCTCTCTGAATGTGTCCCTGTTGTGATATTTATTCTCAGTTGCATGCGCAACTTTTCTTTCAATTGTATCTGTCTGCAAATATAGCTTTCCTGTTGTGTAACTTTAGGCAGAGTGAGAAATTGTCTGTCCAGAGATAGGACAGATGTAAAAGTTTGCTGTGATATAATTTGAAATGTCTAAAATATGCAGAGATGGTGTAAAAGTTCACTTTGTCCTTATTGTTATTTGAGGCCCACAGTCGTGGTCCCACGTATACACTTCTTTTCTACTGTCCAAAGAAATTGACTGGAGAGAATATGGCTATGGTCTGTGGTGTGAACTCATGTGGACATTTTACCAACTGTATCCCCCTCTTGTGTACCTACTACAGCTGACATACTCTGAAATGTTAAGCTATGGTTCCTTCCCATCTGCAGGTTTTCTATTCTTGCCTTGTTTGTTATCCAGGTTTAAACCTGGGCCTCATTGTCCCTGCTAGCCCCTAAAACATTAAAAGATCTCTTACACTTGTTGGGCTGGAGGAACAGTTGCCATCCATACTGTCGAGGATTTACTCTACAAAAACAAAGATAAATCTTTTATATGCCTCTGTTTCCTTAAGATGTCATAGAATGACATGCTTTTTCATGCATAGCTGATGTATGGCCAAAACATTGGATATGATCTGTACTGCAACTAAGGGCTAGGAATACAATTCAAGGAGGGTGAGAGTCTGGCTTGGAACCAGGAAAATAAGTCGATCAGCATGGCTTTGGTTGGGCAATGCTTTGATTTTCTGCCTGATGCCAAGGTCTGTGCCATATTTTGTGTGCTCCTGGTTTCCCTGTTCTGAAAGGCAATGGTAGTAGAGCATTTGCATTGTAAATCAGTACATAGGGGGTGATGCATAGGTACAATGGCTTATAAGTTTTTTGGGAAACCTCTTTTTTCCAAATGGTATCTCCCTGTAACATTACAATGTAAATTTTCTCCATAGCTGTAGTTACAGTTTCTTTTGGGCCTTTGTTTTCCAAAAGGTCATGGTTCTTTTCTCCCATTTTGGGCAGTGCTTTTGCATTTGAAATGGTGCATGTTGTTTTGCAGCAAATACTTCAGCTACCTAAGACAGAATTGTAAGTGTGAGGAGAATGAAGCAGAAGCTAAAAGAATATCTGTTGTATTGTTGAATACTGAGCTGGAAAAAGAGAACCATGATAAAGCCTTTACTCTTAGAGCTTCATATTTTTGGGAGATGAGCATGCTACAGAATAGAAAACAGTTGCTGAGAGCTGGTGACTATTAAAGTGAGCCCCATACTATGTAGTGCAGAGGAAGACTTTAGGCCCAGAGTTGCAGCTTGAGATATGAATGACTTCCAGGTGTTCCCAGGGATGAATTTCAATGCTTGCAATGAGGAGGAAGATGTCTTCCAGGTAAGTTTCTCTGACAACACTTTCTCTTCTAATGTTTCCTTGCCTTGCTTTTCTGACTTCTGGGTTTACAACTCTACACGATGCTGTTGGGAAAATGTGATTGTTGCTTGATATTTGAAATTTTTTGTTTATGAGTGCTTTTTCCCGACATGATGGACTTGCACCTTGGTGACAGATTAACAAGAATTGGTTGGTTAATGTTGTTTTAGTGTTGGACTCCATAAGGAAATGTGCGCGGGGCTCCACCAATGGCGAAGTGGCAGATTGTTCCACCCTAATGAATGTTCCTCCCCTCAGCCTTGTGCCATCACCATCTTATGGTGCAGGGTTGCTGTGGAAATGGCAGCAGTAGTGGAATGGCTCAATTTTGTCCAAGCTTGATTTCTTTATTCTCTTTGTGCAGTTATTACTCAGTTTGTCTTCCATCCTGGGTGGCAGTTCCCTTTTTCTTACCATTCCTTATCTGTCTTTTCTACAGCTGCATAAAATGGAATATAAAAAAGCCTTTGCTCTTACGGCCTCATCTTTTTGGGAGAATAGCATGCCACACAGTAGAAAACAATTGCTGAGAGCTGGTGACTTTCTTTTCTAATGCTTCTTTGCTTTGGTTGTGTAATCAATGGTTTTGGTTTCCTCTTCTTGACTTCCTAGGTGTATAGGTTTAGTTGTAATTGTCAGCATAGCTTAGCAAAGCAAAGTAGCATGTGTTAGTGCCTCATGCTCATGCTCCAGCAGGTATGAAAGGTGGAGGAGGAGATGTAAGGGTGTGTTTTGTTATTGTCAGGGGTATCCAATGTAAACATGACCTAAGTAGAAGTCGCATCTCTGTGGAACAGCTTGTGTGAAAAAAGAGCACAGGAGACTCCCCCAAACAAATAATTTGGCCTCAGAAATGTTAATCGTCCTGCTCTGTTCATTTCTGCATGTTTTCAACTCTTGCCTTGTTTCTTGTCATGAGCTGGAGCTGGACCACAGGATGTCTGGTCAAATAGAGGGAAGGTCACATCTGTTCCAATTGTCTGAGTGCAGGTGCAGTTCCCATATGCACATTTGATGTTTACAGCTGTGAAGAGGAAGGCTTTCATAGGCATACGGGTGCTCACCCAGGTACACTTGTTTGCAGTGAAAGAAGGCAAAACCATCTCTGCTGCCACCCTCAAAGTGCAGAGTGGCAGCCCAGCCCAGACATGTTTCCAGGAAAAGAGTGGAGACCAGAGGGAGAATGTGTGCAGGGTGTCTTCCACACTTTGCCCCATAACGTGTTGGCTACTCAGCTGGAGGGATATGGTTTTGACAAGTGTACTGTTAGATGTATGAGGAAGGTAGGTAGCTGGACACATATAAAGAGTTATAGTCAATATCCAGTGAAAGGGATCAAGGACAGATTTGACAGGGCTTGCTGGCAGGTTCAAACCTCAGTAACTTCCAGGTGCTCTTGGACGCAAATCTTCAAGACTGAGTTATGATAAAGAACCTGTACATTCCAGGAATTTAATATTTACCCCATTTAGGCCAGTCAGAGCTTTTCATTTTGTTTATTAAGAATCAGGAATGTCAGATATTTGAGCTTCTGCTTCACAAAAAGGAGACATGGAGAACACTTGCACGCACCCCTACCCACTGCTTACTTCTAGTGGGTAGCAAGGTGTCCTTTAGCACTGAGGATGTTTTAAAGGCAAAAACTCGTGGCAAAGCGACTGAAAATCACAGTACTGAAATACCTGCCCTGATGAAGTAAGATCGAGGTTTCTGTTTTCTGCAATAATCACCAGAAATCATTGAAAAGCATCCAGCTGACCATGCTGTCCTTGGAGGAGCAGGACAAGTGATGGGACTTTTGCTAGAAGCTCCCCAAATCAAAGCAACGAAAATATGAACTCAATTATTATGGCAGATCTTGGATTTTTCGGTTCACCAAGAGCACTGAAGGTTTTTCCGGATGGAAGAGGAATCAGTGTAAGGATGTACACAGGGCAAAGAGCCTAGATGGTTTTTCCCTTTCTTTTTCTCTGCCAGGTGTGGACAGTGTCACTGGTCTGAGTTCAGGTCCACTACCTTTAGGCCTCACAATTCTCCATCGGTGTTAATCCTTATTCTAATTCAGAATCAAACCGGAGCAATTCACAGCAAAATGAAACTCACCCTGGCACAAAGTAATACTACTTTAAAAGTCGTCTACAGATACAGAAATCCTCTTTCGGTGGGTGCCTACCGCTGCTGCTTTGATCACGGGTGCAGCCACCGACCCGCCGACGGAAACCGAAGTCCTCCGCAGCGCGGCCATCACCCGGCTGCGGTGGCATCGCGGCGCCTCCGGGTGCCGCTGTTGGCCGACGCGAAGCGGCGCTGGAGCCTCAGCCACAGCCGGAGCCGCCGCAGAGCCCTTCCGCCCCAGGCTGCTCGCTCACCCGGCGCCGGCCAGAGCGGCAGCGGCACGGGCAGCAGAGGCAAGACGCGGCGCGGGGATCAGCGGCGTCCGAGCCGGCGCCGAGCTCGCTGCCCTCCGGCAGCCCCTGCGCTCGCTGCGGAGAGGGGCTGGAAGCGAGGGAAGGCAGCGGCAGGAGGGAGGAGGGACGAGGCGAGCGCTGCCGAGAATGGCGGGCAGGCAGAGGCAGATGCGGCGGCCAGGGGCCGGGCGAGTGCTGCTGCCCGCTTTGCTGCTGTGCTGGTGCTGCCGGGCGGCGCCGGAGCGGCTCCGCTACGCCATCCCCGAGGAGCTGGGCAGAGGCTCGCTGGTGGGGCCGCTGGCGCGGGACCTGGGGCTGAGCCCGGCGGAGCTGCCGGCACGCAAGCTGCGGCTGAGCGCCGAGAAGCAATACTTTACCGTGAACGGGGAGAACGGGAACCTGTACGTGAGCGAGAGGCTGGACCGGGAGGAGATGTGCGGCGAGTCGGCGTCCTGCTCCGTCAGCTTCGAGGCGGTGGTGCAGAACCCGCTTAACGTTTTCCACGTCGACGTGGCCATTCATGACGTAAACGACAACGCGCCGGCCTTTAGCAAGGATGCTCTGGACATCGAGATTGGTGAATGGATCGCTCCCGGTACTTCTTTTCCGCTGGAGATAGCCCGAGATATGGACGTGGGCAGGAACTCGCTGCTGACTTATCAGCTCACTAGCAACCCGTCCTTCAGCCTCGCCGTCAAGGAGAGCCCCCGTAGAAAGAAGCAGCCGGAGTTAGTCCTTGAGAGAGCGTTAGACAGGGAGAAGCAGAGCTCCTTTCAACTACTGTTGACGGCGGTGGATGGCGGAGACCCCGTGAGGTCCGGCAGCGTCCAGGTTCGTATCAATGTGACGGATGCCAACGACAACCCGCCCGTTTTTAGTAAAAGCGTCTATGAGGCGCGAGTGCGGGAGAATCTGCATGCGGGGTCGCTTGTGCTGCGGGTGCACGCCACCGATGCGGACGCGGGCTCCAACGGACGTGTCACCTACTCCTTTGGCAACGTCCCGGGCGACGTCCGCGCGTTGTTCAGCATCGACGGCGCCACTGGCGAAGTCAGGACGGCGGGACACCTCGACTTCGAGCATAAGAGCAAATACAGCTTCGGCCTGGAGGCGAAAGACGGCGGCGGGCTAATCGGTTACTGCGAAGTGCAAATAGACATAAGCGACGAGAACGACAACGCGCCCGAAATCACAGTGCTGTCGGTATCGAGCCCGGTGCCCGAGGACGCGCCTGCCGGCACTGTGGTGGCCCTGGTGAACGTGAAGGACCCGGACTCCGGGGAGAACGGTCAAGTGTGGTGCGAGCTGTCGGGCGAGGCGCCGCTGTCGCTGGTGGCGTCGTCGGGCGGCTCGTACAAAGTGGTGACGGCGAGCTTGCTGGACCGGGAGCAGGCGTCGGAGCACCGGGTGACGGTGGTGGCGAGGGACCGGGGCAGCCCGGCGCTGTCGAGCAGCACGGCGCTGGTGCTGGAGGTGTCGGACGTGAACGACAACGCGCCGGTGTTCGAGGAGGCCGCCTACAGCGCGTACGTGGCGGAGAACAACGCGGCGGGCGCACTGGTGCTTCGCGTGAGCGCGCGTGACGCGGACGCAGGTGCCAACGGGCGCGTGAGCTACTCGTTGGAGGGCGGCAGCGCGGGCGCGGCGCCGTACGTGTCTGTGGAGGCGCAGAGCGGCGCGGTGTACGCGCAGCGCTCCTTCGACTACGAGCAGTGCCGCGAGTTCGCCGTGGTGGTGCGGGCGCAAGACGGCGGGTCGCCGGCGCGGAGCTCGACAGCGACGGTGCGCGTCTTCGTGTTGGACCGCAACGACAACGCGCCGCGGTTCCTGTGGCCGGCGATGGCAGGCTCGGGGACAAACCCGGGAGCGGCCTCGTCCCCATTCGAGGTGGTGCCGCGGTCGGCAGAGGCCGGATACCTGGTGGCCAAGGTGGTGGCGGTGGACGCAGACGCGGGGCGCAACGCGTGGCTGTCGTACGAGCTGGTGCAGGCGCCGGAGTCGGCGCTGTTCCGCGTGGGGCTGCACAGCGGCGAGGTGCGCACGGCGCGGGCCGTGTCGGAGAGGGACGCAGCGAAGCAGCGGCTCGTGGCCGTGGTGAAGGACCACGGGCAGCCGGCGCTGTCGGCCACGGCCACGCTGCACGTGGTGCTGGCCGAGAGCTTGCAGGAGGCGCTGCCGGAGCTGAGCGAGCGGGCGGCGGGCGCCGAGACGGCGGCGGAGCTGCAGTTCTCCCTCGTGCTGGCGCTGGCGCTCCTGTCCGCGCTCTTCCTGCTGAGCGTGGCGCTGGCCGTGCTGACAAGGGGCCGCCGTGCCGGGCCGCCCGCCGTGCTGCGCTGCCTGGGCGCTCAGCGCTTCTCCGGGGCGGGCGCCGCCTTCCCGGCCGACTTCTGCGAGGGCACCTTGCCCTACTCCTACAACCTCTGCGTGGCGCCGGGTCGCGCCGAGGCCGCTTGGCCGCCGGTGCCCATCCTGCCCGCGGAGGAGCTTCTCGTCGGGGAGCCCTGTGAAAAGCGGAGCCTGAGCAGCAGCGCCGGCGCTGGAGAGCCGTCCGCGGAGCCTGACACACCGCAGGTATGCAAGCCCGCTTTATGATTCTTATCTCTGAAGTTTTCCGAACAGTTGCTGGCACGGGTGCTGTGCTCCCCCTTGCTCTACCGGGGGAGGTTGCTGCACTTCGTTTCCAGGGGCGAATGAAATAATCCTGTCCATTGTCAGTTTTGGCAGCAGGAACTGAGATCGGGCATTTTCGGCGCGTCACAGGCCGCCACACATGTAGTCTCCGTGATGGGGTTCTTCTGTGAATTGCTTATTGACGAGTTATTTTGTCCAGTCGTTATTTGTTGGAGTTTTTTGTGAAACTATTTCTCATTTCGCCTCTAAACTCCCCCGCGACCCCGCGCAGCTTTTTCTGCTGTTCATTATCTGTCTTTTTTACGGAAGTTAAGTAATATTCTGTCTTTAATAGTCCTTTTTTTTTTTTTAACCCCCCTTTTCCCAGTAAGCTGTACTCTTTTTTAACCTGAAGGCAGTATTCGAAAATTCCTAAGTGGTGGTGAGAGAAGCAGCAGCAATAAAAAGTGATCAGAGCAGCTACTGGACTGCAGGAGAAAAGTAGGAAAATCCAGAGGAAGGGCCAGACAGAGGAGGTCTCTTTTTGAGTAGACATCCTCATGGGTGCCTTGTGGTATTGCTCGGGATTTTAGAAATTAATGTGGCTGGTGGCGTTCCGGTCTGATACAGTTCTGATATGCTGAAAGGCTGAGGGAAAAGTCGTTCGAGCAAAAGGATTACAAAAATCTGTTCAATGGATGGGGGAGAGAGCGCCTGCGGACTGATGGGCTAAGGCTTCTAGTACTCTAAAAATCTAAAACCACAAGAACTTACTCTGAAAAGTAAGAAGCTGGTCTTTTCTGAAATGTTATGAGCCAGTAACGGTGCACGTGGATCCTTGCGGTGCAGAATGAGATCCGCTAACTACGCGACAGGGTGGAGAAAATGGGGTTGACGCTTGATATTGGAGATTTTTCCTTCTTAATCACTTTTTACCGAAACGATTGACTTGGACGTGGTTAATGCTGTTTCCCAAGGGAAACGCGCTTATGGTTCTCTGAATGTCCCTCACCAGTGAATGTTCCGTCTTCTGCCCTGTGCCCTGCCACCTTTTGGAGAAGGCTGCTGCAGAAATGGCAGCAATGATGACAAGGATAGGTTCTATCTGGGCGTGATTTTTCTGAGTTCTTTGTGCAGTTACTGCTCATCCCTTTCCCCTGGGTGAACGTGTAGAATGGGATCTCAATTAAAAAAAAAACAAACAACACCCCAAACCAAATCAACCTCCTTAAGTATATCGGAATCTGTTCTCTTTTCCTCTCCTCATTTCCCGAAGAAAGGTGCTTGCACTAAACTGAGTTCGGTCTGTCAGTCACTTTTTGCAATATTTGTTGCGCTTTCCTGGTTACCAGTAAACCCTCTACGCATTTCGAGAACGAGGTACGAAAAATGGCAGAAATTAGGCGCCCGAATAAAAGCCATTTGCACATTTACAGGTGATCCGCGTAGCTTAAGGTTTGCAGCTCTAATTGTCTCCTGTTGTCCTATGTTGGTTTTTTAAATAGGTGTTTATGTGCACTAATAAAGGGGGAAATTACCCGTTAAAATCCTTCAACTTCGCTTTCCAGTCGATTATGAGGAAAAATGGATTTATAAGAAAAATATGCAGTAGTCCTATAAAACCCGTCGCAAGAGTAAAGGTGGGTGTACCTGCTCTGGTTGTTATTCTAGTCGAACTCGTAAATGTCTCATCTCCGGCAGGGCTGGTGGTGTAGTGATTTTGAAACTTGTTCCATATGTACTGAAGTATCTGCATCTGAGAACTCGGAGCCAATTTTCGCCTGCTCTCCATGTACAAATCATTCAAGCACGAAGGAGAAAAAAAAATCGTGTTAGAGACTATGCTTTTGGAGAAATAGGAGAATACTAAGAATATTCTCCACATTAAAGCAAGAACAAGTATTTTACTTTAAATATACCGCCATCACCACTTCATTTTTCAAGGCGGAGGAAATCACAGGTCACGGGACAGCTCGCCTCGAGGGCGGCGGAGCTAGAAGAAAGGCTGAGACCCGACGGCAGCTTCGTCTCGCCTCTACCGCTCCCGCGAGATGGACCTGAGAAAAGCCGGGCAGACAGTGCTCGGCAGCACTCGGTGCCTGCAGTGCCGAGAGGAGGCTGCGGGCGCCGCTGTTGGCCGAGGAGGAGCGAGAGGAAGGCCGGAGTGCTGCCGGCAGCCCCGCCCGCTGCGGCTCGGCTCGGCTCGCTCGCTCGCTCTCTGTCTCGGCGGCCGGGCGGTCTGCGAGCGTCTCCGGGGTGCGGAACAGTGCTCCAGCGAGGCGGAGAGGCGGGCGGCAGCGGCCGGGAGCGGTGACCCGGGCCGGGAGACGGAGCCCGAACCGGAGCAGCGGTCGGCGGCAGGGAACTGTCTGTAGCGGTGCGGGGCAGGCGGAACGGCGGCAGAGATGGGTGCTGCGGGGAGGCGCTGGGGCCGAAGGGAGCGAGCGCTCCTGTGGACCGTCCTAGTGGCGGTGTGGGACGCGGCGTGGGGGCAGCTGCGCTACTCGGTTCCCGAGGAGCTGCCCAAGGGCTCGTTCGTGGGCGACGTGGCCAAGGACCTGGGGCTGGAGCTGCCGGCGGTCCGCGACCGCGGCGTCCGAGTCGTCTCCGAAGGTAGGACGCAGTATTTCGCTCTGCACGGGAAGACGGGCCATTTGGTGACAGCGGAGAGGATAGACAGGGAGCAGCTGTGCGAGAGTGTGCAGCAATGTGTGCTGCGGTGCGAGGTGATAGTGGAGGGGGAAATGAAGGTTTACAAAATCGAAGTAGAGATCACAGACGTTAACGACAACGCCCCCAGCTTTCGACCAGCAGAAAAAGAACTGAGAATGAGCGAGACGACTGCCCCAGGGTCGCGATTTCCGCTGGCCGAGGCTCACGACCCGGACTCGAGCCCCAATTCGCTGCAGCGCTACGAGCTGAGCGGCGACGAGCACTTCTCGCTGGCCGTGCAGGCGGGCCCCGACGGGGATCAGCGTCCCGAGCTGGTGCTGGCGAAGGCGCTGGACCGCGAGGAGGCGGCGTTTCACGAGCTGGTGCTGAGGGCGAGCGACGGCGGAGAGCCTGCGCGGACGGGCACGGCGCGGATCTGCGTGGCCGTGCTGGACGCCAACGACAACGCGCCCGTGTTCAGCCAGGCGGAGTACACGGTGCGTGTGCCCGAGGACGTGCCCGTGGGCTCCGTCCTCGTCACCGTCACGGCCGCCGACTCTGACGAAGGTCTGAACGGACACGTCAAATACTCGTTGAAGAAAATCACAGACAAAGCCTCAAAGATTTTGCAGCTGGACTCTGAGACGGGAGCGGTCAGGCTGGTGCAGAGCCTCGACTTTGAGGAAATCTCCTCATACGAACTGGAAGTGCAGACTCATGATGGCGGCGGTCTTTTCGACACCGCGAAAGTCGTGATCACTGTGACAGACGTCAACGACAACGCACCAGAGATTTCAGTGCGGTCGGCTTTGAGTGAAATCTCGGAGAACGTGCCGCTAGGGACGGTGTTGGCCCTACTACACGTGGAGGATCGGGACTCGGGGGCGAACGGCCAGGTGCGGTGCAGCATCGGCGAGAGCCTCCCGTTCCGCCTGGAGAAGTCCTTTGAGGACTACTATCGCGTGGTGACGTCGGGAGAGCTGGACCGCGAGAAGGTGTCGGAGTACAACGTGACGGTGCGGGCGGTGGACGGCGGGTCGCCGGCGCTGGAGAGCAGCGCGCTGTTGTCGCTGCGTGTGCTGGACGTGAACGACAACGCGCCGGTGTTCGCGGAGGCGCGCTACAGCGCCCGCCTGGCCGAGAACAACGCGGCGGGCGCGCTGGTGCTGACGGTGCGGGCGTGGGACGCGGACTGGGGGCAGAACGCGCGCGTGCGGTACCGGCTGTCGGAGGGGCGGGTGCGGGGCGCGCCGCTCTCGTCGTACGTGTCGGTGCAGGCGGAGACGGGCGCGCTGTACGCGCTGCGCTCCTTCGACTACGAGGAGGTGCGCGAGGTGCGGCTGTGGGTGCGGGCGGAGGACGGCGGCGCGCCGGCGCTGAGCAGCAACGTGTCGGTGCGACTGGAGATCGTGGACGAGAACGACAACGCGCCGCAGGTGCTGTACCCGCCGGCGGCGGCGCCGTCGTCCGCGGCGGGCGCGGGCTGGGCAGGCGTGGAGCTGGCGCCGCGCTCGGCGGAGCCCGGGGCGCTGGTGGCCAAGGTGGTGGCGGTGGACGCGGACGCGGGGCAGAACGCGTGGCTGTCGTACGAGCTGGCCAAGGCGACGGAGCCGGGGCTGTTCCGCGTGGGGCTGCACAGCGGCGAGGTGCGCACGGCGCGCTTCCCGCTGGCCCGCGACGCGGCGCGGCAGAGCCTGGTGGTGGTGGTGAAGGACCACGGGCGGCCGGCGCTGTCGGCCACGGCCACGCTGACGGTGGTGCTGGCCGAGAGCGTGGCCGAGCTGCTCTCGGAGCTGGGCAGCGCGGCGGCGGCGACGCCGGGCGAGCCGGCCGGCAGCCTCACGCGCTGGCTGGTGCTGGCCGTGGCGGCCGTGTCCTGCCTCTTCCTCGCCTTCCTGCTGCTGCTGCTGGCGCTGCGCCTGCGGCGCTGGCGCCGCTCGCAGCTGCTGGCGGCGGCGGGCAGCGCCGCCTTGCGCGGCGTCCCGGCCTCGCACTTCGTGGGCATCGACGGCGTCCGCGCCTTCCTGCACTCCTACTCGCACGAGGTGTCGCTCACGGCCGACTCGCGCAAGAGCCAGCTCCGCTTGTCGGCCGGCAGCTGCTGCGACACCCTCCCGGCCCGGCCGCCGCCCGACGAGCCCGCGCCGCTGCTCGGGGAGGACTCTTCGGCTGCCCTCTGCGCGGACCCCGCCGCTGCCCCGGTGAGTTCTTTCCAGGAGTCTTTCTCTGCGCCGCTTCGTTCCCTCTGCTGCTGCTCGGTCCTTTCCCCGATGGGTTTCTCGTTCCGCGTGCTATGGTTCTCGCGGGAAGCTTTGAGTAGGCAAAGCTTGTGTGAGGCTCGCGCTGCGTGCTGGTGCTTTTGCTCCCGGGAGGCGAATGCGGGTGGATGCTCAGCTTCCTAGAAGGTAGGGAGGAGCGAGGCTTCTGCCGGCATTAGTTTCCTTGGAGAGGTGTTTTGTGTTTCACCACGTCCTCGCTGTGTTTCACGCTCGTCAGCGAACCATTCTCTCCTGGTGGCCTGTGCCTGGTTTTCTTTTACACCTTGATATATATATCTTGAAGTGTTATGAGCAGGCAATCTGTCTTTACCTTAGGGTAGATATGCAAAGAACACCATGTGGGTGTTGGAGAGGATGCTCAGAGAAGCTGTGCGCGAGTGGTTGTTGAAGCACACAAGAGACATGGTTTGCTCCTTTCCATGTCCAGTCCCCTTCTGCAGGATTGCTATGGCTGATGTTTTTCTTCCTAAAGAATGTTTGCTAGAAGACACGTTATTCTTGCTCTATAGGTGGTGTTTGAAGTTTCCTCCCATGTGCTGTAGGTTGTTGTGGTGTTCTTAATTAACAGTTACATTATGTACTTATGACAAGTTCCCAGCTTCCTGGAGGAACCAACTGTTCTGCCAGTTCCAACAAGCCCCCTTTTCCTGCATACTGAGAGATGACAATCATCTCACAGACTTGTGTGCAAGCATTAGGGAAGGAAGTGTGAACATCACTCTGGGCTACCATGTTTAAGAACTGCTGTGTGAAACATCATTTTGTCATCTATATGTCCTTGTTGGTTGTATGAAGCTTTCCTCAGCCTTAACCAACTTTCAGATGTTTTCAATGGCTCCTGCTCACATGAAGTAATTGCTGATGTTTTGTCCATATTAAAATTGGTGAGAATGTAGGGAGTGTGGGTTGGGGGGGTATTTCTGTCATTAATTTCTTTGTCCAGAGTTTGTTCCTTAAAATATGTGCCAGGAAGTTACTCATTGTATGCACTATGTCTGATACAGCTTTTCCTGTGAATGGTGGTTATTGGGTGTAGATGTAAACATTGCAGGAAGAGTTGTAGAATCGCGTGTCTGCAAAATTGCCCATGTGCATGGTGGTGTCATTGAGCTGATACTTATGACTGAGTCTTGAACCAACCAGCTAGATACTCTTCTTATGGCCTGCTACAGATGACATAATCGGAGCTACTGAGCTATGGTGCCTTCACGTTCCCATTTTCTAATTCTTGCCTTGTTTTGTCTCCTGTTCTATACCTGGGTCTCAGTTCGGCTGATAGTAGAGAGCTCTTCTAGTTGTCAGTCTGGGAGAACACTTTCCATCCATTGTATGAAGGTGTTCAGATGACAAGAGAAAGATTTTGATGTAATTCTGTTTCCTTAAAATGTCAAGGAATGAAACTCTTCATTGTCAGCTTCTAGCCTACATATGGTCAAAATTAGAATATAGTCTGTGGTGCTACTAAAGGCTGTTAATGTCAAACAAGGAAGGTGAGAGGCTGGCTTGGTACCAGAAACATGGGTGGGTCAACATGCTTTTTGCCTGGTTCCAAGGCCTGTGCCACTCATGCTGTGATGCTGGTTCCTTGTCCTGAAAGGCAGTGGGAGTCCTCTGATAAAAGAGCATTTGCATAATATCTCTGCATGTAGAATGATAATGCATGGGTAGAATGGCTGAGAAGCTGTTGAAGGGCATAAGAGACATGGGTTGCTCCTTTCCCTGTTCAGTGCTCAGCTGTATTATTGGGCAATACGAGTTTCATCTTCCCAAAGAATCTTGGCCAAAGTAATATTATTCCAGCTGTACAGGGAGCCTTGGAAAGTTCTTGTTGTGTCTTTGCAGGTTGTTGTGGTGTTTTTAACAGCTTAGTTATGCGCTTATGACAAATGCCATAACGGGAGCTTTGGAAGGAGCCGATTCATTCTCTATGAAAAACCTGAATTCTGTACCTAATCTAAGAGCCGTTACCAACAAGACTATCTTAAGATCCTTTTGGTTTTGTGTGTGTTAACTTCTTCCTTTCTCCTTGTAATGATCTGAAGGTGGGCAGTTGTCTCTGATAGTGTGTATAAGATCGGATCTGCTATATTTGTCTGTCTGTCCTGTATGTCCCTTTCATGTTCACAGCTGTGAGACTTTCATAGGCACGTTTCCTTGAAATGTCGCTGGAAGAAATGCTCTTTCTTGTCACATAAAGATAGCGAGAAGCCAAATATTATTCATTGTAAGGATACATTCTCTGTGTAACTTCTCTTTTGATGGAGTCTGTAAATTATGAAAATCGATGACAACAATGCAAGCTGTGAAGGATTTGAGGAGTCTCAGGGGTGCTGTGTGTGTGGAGGTACTGGTGGAGATATGGCATGCTTTGTGTCAATTCCCAGGGTTTATTGCTGGCTTACAGAAAATGAGTCTGAAGACATCTTATCTTTGGATATCACACATCTCAGAATCTGACTGTCCAAGCTGTGGGTTCATCAGTTTGCTTTCCTGTTGCATGATTATTTACTGGGCATAGATGTATGCTTTACAGTAAGCTTTGAGAGTCGTGTATCTTCTAAGTTGTCCATGTGCTGAAGTAGGGTGACAGTGTCTTTGAGGTAATACTTTGACTAGGTCTTTATTGGAGCTGCATATCACTTTTGTGCTTGAGAAAATTTTACATTGCTTCTAAGTAGTGTGATGCAGAGAGAAACCTCTCCCCATGCATCCATGTTGTGATCTTTTTTCTCAGTTACGTGTTGAACTTCTCTTTCAGTGGTGTCTTCTGCAAATGTAGCTTTCCTTTTGCGTGACATTTGGGCATGGTGAGAAATTCTGTCTGTCCAGAGACTGAGCAGGTGTACAAGTTTGCTATGGTATGATTTGAAATGTCTAAAAGATGTAGAGATGGTGTAAAAGTTCAGTTTGTCCCCCCCCGCTTTTTTTTTTTTCTTATGAGGTTCAGAGCTGTTTCCATGCATTTACCTCTTTTTTATTGTCCAAAATGAGGGAATGTGGCTATGTTCTGTGGTATGAGCTCCTGTGGACACTTTATCAACTACATCCTCCTCTTGTATACTTACTACAGTTGAGATGCTCTGAAATGTTAAGCTATAATGCCCCACCTCTGCAGGTTTCCTGTTGTTCCATTGTTCATTGACCAGGTCTAAAGCTGGATCTCATTGTGGCTTGTAACCCTTACAACATTAAAAGATGCCTTATAATTTTTGAACATGGTAGTAGTTTCCATTGATATCTGTAGATGAATGATTTAATCTACAAACATAAAGGCTTTGATATACCTCTTTTTTCTGTGATGTCACACAATTACATGATCTCTCATCTGTGGCCAACATGTGACCAAAACACTGGGTATTGTCAATGTTGTGACTATGGGTTGTGAATACAGAGCAAGGAGGGCAAGATGCTCGTTTTGAACCAGGAAAATAGGTGGGTCAGCATGACTTTGGCTGAGCAATGGTTTGAATTCCTGCCTGGTGCCAAGGCCTGTGCCTTTTTTTTGTGATCCTGGTTTTTCTGTCCTGAAATGCAATCATAGTAGAGCATTTGCACAACAACTCAGCACATAGAGGGATGATGTGTGGCTGGAATGGCTGGTAATCCATCTGAGATCTCCATTATCCATCTATATCTCCCTGAATATTGTGATACAGCATTTCTTCACAGCTGTTGTTCCACTTTCTTTCTGGCCCTTCTTTCTTGGAAGGTCATGGTTCCTTTTTCCCATTTCTAGGCAGTGCTTTTGCATTTGAAACTGCGTGGTTTTTTGCAGCAAATACTTCAGCCTCCTAAGACAGAATTGTAAGCGTGAGCAGAAAGAATAGAATCTAAAAGAGAATCTATTGTGTTTTCTCAGAAGAATGCGCTGGAGGAAGTGTCCCATGATGGGGAATAAATGAGGAATTAGAGATGTCTACACGTCTATGGGAATATGACATCGTTGGAATCACAGAAGTATGGTGGGATGGCTCCTATGACTCGAGTGTTGGAATGGAAAGTTATAGGCTTTTTAGGAAAGACAGGCCAGGCAGACAGGGAGGGGGTGTAACTATTTATGTCAATGATAGTCTGGAGAGTATGGAACTGCCATACTGCCCAGGGAGAGGTGAGGAGCCAACAGAGAGCTTGTGGGTTAGGGTCAAGGGAAGAACTGTGATGGGGGACATTACTATGGGGACCTGCTACAGACTGTCTGATCAGGAAGACTCTGTGGATGAAGCTTTCTATAGACAGATAGGAGCAGCCTCATGCTCGCAGGTCTTTGTCCTCATGGGGGACTTCAACCACCCCAGTATCTTTCGGAGGGATGGTATGGCCTGGCACAAGCAATCCAGGAGGTTCCTTGGTTGTGTGGAAGACAACTTCCTCTTGCAAGTAACAGAGGAGCCAACAAGGAGAGATTGAGCTCGTGCTCACCAGCAGGGAGGGGCTGGTTGGGAATGTGATGCTGCAGTGATTATGAGATGGTGGAGTTTGAGATCCTGAGGACAGTGAGAAGGGCATGCAGCAAGCTCACTGCCCTGGACTTCAAGAGAGCAGCCTTTGGCCTCTTCAGGAACCTGCTCAGTACAGTTCCATGAGATAAAGCCCTAGAGGGCAGGGGAGCCCAAGACTGCTGGTTGATATTCAAGGATCAAGCTGCTCCAAGCTCAGGAGAGTTGCATCCCAGCAAGAAGGAAATGGGGCTGGAAGGCCAGGAGGTGTCCATGGATGGATAAGGAACTGCTGAGAAAACTTAGAAGGAAAGAAGCAGCTTATAGAAGGTGGCAGTGAGGACAGGTGGCCTGGAAGAGTACAGGAACATTGTCTGGGAACCTAGGGATCAGGTTAGGAAAGCTAAGGCCCCGACAGAATTGAGTCTGGCCAGAGATATCAATAACAAGAAGAAGGGCTTCTGTAGGTATGTTGCAAACAAAAGGAAGTTTAGGGATAATATGAGCCCTCTCCGGAAGGAAATGAGAAAACTGTCTACCCTAGATTTGAAGAAGACTGAGGTTCTCAGTGACTTCTTTGCCTCAGTCTTCACTGGCAAGTGCTCTGACCACAACACCCAAGTCTTGGAAGGCAGATGCAGGGCCTGTGAGAATGAAGAGCTTAGGCCCACTGTAGGAGAGGATCAGGTTCGAGATCATCTTAAGAACCTGAAAGTGCACAAGTCCATGGGACCTGATGAAATCCATCCATGGGTCCTGAAGGAGCTGGCGAATGAAGTTGCTAAGCCACTGTCCATCATTTTTGAAAAATCATGGCAGTCAGGTGAAGTTCCCAATGACTGGAAAAAGGGAAATATAACCCCCATTTTCAAGAAGGGGAAAATGGAAGACCCAAGAAACTACAGACCAGTCAGTCTCACCTCTGTGCCTGGCAAAATCTTGGAACAGAGGCTCCTGGAAAGCATGCTAAGGCACATGAAAAACAAGGTGGCTGGTGACAACCAGCATTGCTTTACTAAGGTCAAATCATGCCCGACCAATTTAGTGGCCTTCTGTGGTGGGGCTACGGAACTGATGGATAGGGGCAAAGCAGCTGACATCATCTACCTGGACTTGTGCAAAGCATTCAACACTGTCCTGCACAACATCCTTGTCTCTAAACTGGAGAAACATAAATTTGATGGGTGGACCACCTGGTGGATAAACAATTGGCTGGATGGCCACACACAGAGAGCTGTGGTCAACTGCCCAATGTCCAACTGGAGGTGGGTAACAAGTGGTGTCCTTAGGGGTTGGTGTTGGGACTGATCCTATTCAACATCTTTGTCGGTGACATGGACAGTGGGATTGATGCGCTCTCAGCAAGTTTGCTGACAACACTAAGCTGCGTGATGCTAACTTCATGAAGTTCAACAAAGTGCAAGGTCCTACACCTGGGTTTTGGCAGTCCCAGGCACAGCTACAGGTTGGGCGGAGAAGAGATTCAGAGAAGCCCTGCAGAGAAGGACTTGGGGGTGTTGGTCAATGAGAAACTGAGCATGAGCCGGCAGTGTGCACTTGCAACCAAGAAAGCCAACCGTATACTGGGCTGCATCAAAAGAAGTGTGACCAGCAGGTCGAAGGAGGTGATCCTGCCCCTCTACTCTGCTCTCTGAGACCCCACTTGGAGCACTGTGTGCAGTTCTGGTGTCCTCAACATAGGAAGGACATGGAGCTGTTGGAGCAAGTCGAGAGGAGGGACACAAGGATAATAAGGGGCTGGAGCACCTTCCGTACGAAGACAGGCTAAGAAATTTGGGGCTATTCAGCCTGGAGAAGAGAAGGCTGCATGGAGACCTCATGGCAGCCTTCCAATATTTGAAGGGGGCCTACAAAATATAATGGGTTCCAACTTAAACAGGGGAAGTTCAGGTTAGATATAAGGAAGTTCTTTACTGTGAGGATGGTTATGCACTGGCACAAGTTGCCCAAAGAGGTGGTGAATGCTTCATCCCTGGCAGCGTTCAAGGCCAGGTTGAATGGAGCCTTGGGCGACATGGCCTAGGGTGAGATGTCCCTGCACATAGCAGAGGGGTTGGAACTAGATGATTTTAAGGTCCTTTCCAACCTGAACTATTCTACGATTCTTTAAACTTACAGCTTCATTTTTTTGGTAGAATAGCATGCAACACAGTAGAGAACCAGCTGAGGGCTGGTGTGTATTTCTTAAACTGAACCCCAATACTATGTGGTACAGATGAAGACTTTAGGGCTGCACTTGCTGCTTTAGATAGGAATGACTTTCAGGTGCTCCCAGGATTGCATTTCAGTGCCCGCGGTGAAGACCAGCAAGATTCCCCAGTGAGCTTCAATGACAACACTTTATTTTCTAAAGCTTCCTTGCCTTGCTTGTCTGATTTATAGTTTTGGTTTTGTCGTCTTGGTTTCCTACATGTGTATGTTTACTTGTAATTAGCAACATAGATTCATTTAGCAGTGCATCATATGTTAGCGCTTCTTGCTCATGCTCCAGTGGGTGTGAAAGGCACGAGATGTGAGGGTGTCTTTATGTTCTGTTATTGTTGGGGGGAACAAATGTGAATATGAACTGAGTAGAAGTTGCATCTCTCTGGAATGGTGTGTGTGATAAATGAGAGGAGGAGATTCCTCCTAAGTGAATAGTTTGATGACCCAATCTCTGTTGGATGACCACTCCTCTTTTATTTTGGCCTTTTTGTATTTGTGTGCTTCAGAGCCCTTGTGTTTCTTCTGAGAATGGTGGTGAGAAGCCAAATGTACCTCCCTTCTTGTGCAATGGTAGGACATCATCCTCTTATAATAGGTTACTGGCAATTTAAGAAGGTCAGAAGCAATCTTGCAAGTTATATAGGGTTGGAGAAAAGACCAGGGAGCGCTGTCTGTGAGCCTGTAGAAAAGCTGATGAGCATTTCCTTGCTTGCCATAGATAACGCAAGTGTGTGCCTGATAGAGTACCACAAAGTTTGAGTTCCTGCTTCTCAGTGGCTTAAGAAATACACATTTGTCTCCAGCAAAAGAAAGCAAAGCTATCTCTGCTGCAGTCCTCAGAGCGTAGAATGGCAACCCAGCCCAGCCAAGGTTGCCATGAACGGACTAGAGGCTAGTGGGAGAAGGCCTGCAGGGTGTACTCCACACATTCCCGTTCAACATGGTGGCCACTTAAAGGGCAGGTGGACAATTAGGTGGTTGAGGAACTGGCTGGATGACCAAGTTCTAAGAGTTAGAGTCAATGGCTCAATGTTCAAGAGAAAACCGGTGGCATATGGTCTCCCACAAGGGTCCATATTGAGACCCTTGGACTATTTAGTATCTTCTTAGTGGGATTGAGTGCACCATCAGCCAGTTTGCAGATAAGTGGTGCCACTGATTTGTGGGAGGGAATACATCCCATGTCATCAGCCCCCTCATATGTAGGCTCCTTGGGGAGGTTCTCCCCATTCAACATGTGCTGCAAAAATGACACAAGTGAGGTGGATCTCTTAAATGACCTCTGCTGATGCTGGATGTTTTCAAGGCAAAAATAGAGACTTTGTTGTTGTTGTGTTTCACTCCAGTTAGTTAGTGATGGCATTTCTTGGTTCATCACATGTTCAGGTACAGCTGAAAAGTTTTCTCTACAAAGGTTGTGTTGTGTGAAATGCTATGACTTAATAAAGGTGAAGGCAGTTCGTTAGTGTGTAGAATGACATCTGCCAACTCTACATAACAGGGTTGGGGAAATAGTGTTTCGTTGTCTGACTCCCAGAGGAGCCCGAATTCCTAAGTGGAAGCGCAGCCTCTAGTGTCAGGCTGTAATGAAATATTCCCAAGTGGTAGTGGGAGAAATTGGACAAATGCAGGGTGATCTAGAGCAGCCTCCGGAGTGCAGGGGAAAAGTAACAAAGTCCAAAGGGCCGGCCTGGAAGACAACTATCTTTGAGGCGGGATCTTGCTCGCTGCCTTGTGCTATTACTTGCGATTTGGGAAATTAATGTGCCTGATGTCATTCCAGTCTGATAAGTTTTAATCTGCTGAAAGGCTGCAGGAAGAGACATTCAACCACAACGACTAAAAACAGCTGTGCAATTGGTGGAGATTGTGCCTGCGGACTGATGGGCACATATATATTCTGTGTGGTAGTAGTAGAGCCACCGAAAGAGTATTATTTCTACCTGGCCGGGATCGCCGCGAGGATCACGGAGGAGCTCGTCTCGAGAGCAGCCGAGGCAGAGATCACCGCTGGCCAGGACCCGATGGCTGCTCGGTGTCACCCGTCCCGTGCCCGCGAGCTGGACCTGGGCAAAGTCGGGCGGGGAGCGCTCGGCAGCGCCCGGTGCCTGCAGTGCCGAGAGGAGGCTGCGGGCGCCGCTGTTGACCGAGGAGGAGCGAGAGGAAGGCCGGAGTGCTGCCGGCAGCCCCGCCCGCTGCGGCGCGGCGCGGCTCGCTCTGTCGCTCGCTCTCTGTCTCGGCGGCCGGGCGGTCTGCGAGCGTCCCCGGGGTACGGAACAGTGCTCCAGCGAGGCGGAGAGGCGGGCGGCAGCGGCCGGGAGCGGTGACCCGGGCCGGGAGACGGAGCCCGAACCGGAGCAGCGGTCGGCGGCAGGGAACTGTCTGTAGCGGTGCGGGGCAGGCGGAACGGCGGCAGAGATGGGTGCTGCGGGAAGGCGCTGGAGCCGAAGGGAGCGAGCGCTACTGTGGGGCGTCCTAGTGGCGGTGTGGGACGCGGCGTGGGGGCAGCTGCGCTACTCGGTTCCCGAGGAGCTGCCCAAGGGCTCGTTCGTGGGCGACGTGGCCAAAGACCTGGGGCTGGAGCTGCCAGCGCTCCGCGACCGCGGCGTCCGAGTCGTCTCCGAAGGTAGGACGCAGTATTTCGCCCTGCACGGGAAGACGGGCCATTTGGTGACTGCGGAGAGGATAGACAGGGAGCAGCTGTGCCGGCTAGTGGAGAAATGCGTGCTGCGGTGCGAGGTGATAGTGGAGGGGGAAATGAAGGTTTACAGAATCGAAGTTGAGATCGCGGATATTAACGACAACGCCCCCAGCTTTCGACCAGCAGAAAAAGAACTGAGAATGAGCGAGACGACAGCCCCGGGGTCGCGGTTTCCCCTAGCCGAGGCTCACGACCCGGACTCGGGCCCCAATTCGCTGCAGCGCTACGAGCTGAGCGGCGACGAGCACTTCTCGCTGGCCGTGCAGGCGGGCCCCGGCGGGGATCAGCGTCCCGAGCTGGTGCTGGCGAAGGCGCTGGACCGCGAGGAGGCGGCGTTTCACGAGCTGGTGCTGAGGGCGAGCGACGGCGGAGAGCCTGCGCGGACGGGCACGGCGCGGATCCGCGTGGCCGTGTTGGACGCCAACGACAACGCGCCCGTGTTCAGCCAGGCGGAGTACACAGTGCGTGTGCCCGAGGACGTGCCCGTGGGCTCCATCCTCGTCACCGTCACGGCTGCCGACGCCGACGAGGGGCTGAACGGACACGTGAAATACAGTTTCCATAAAATTTCAGACCGGGCGTCGGAACTTTTACAGCTGGACTCTGAGACGGGAGAAATATCCCTGAAGGACGTTTTGGACTTTGAGGAAATTTCCACACACGAACTGCAGGTGCAGGCACTCGACGGAGGAGAGCTATTCGGTACAGCGAAAGTCGGGATTACGGTGACAGACGTCAACGACAACGCACCAGAGATTTCAGTGCGGTCGGCTCTGAGTGAAATCTCAGAGGACGCGCCGCCGGGGACGGTGGTGGCCCTGCTGCACGTGCAGGACCGGGACTCGGGGGCGAACGGCCAGGTGCGGTGCAGCATCGGCGAGAGCCTCCCGTTCCGCCTGGAGAAGTCCTTTGAGGACTACTACCGCGTGGTGACGTCGGGGGAGATGGACCGCGAGAAGGTGTCGGAGTACAACGTGACGGTGCGGGCGGCGGACGGCGGGTCGCCGGCGCTGGAGAGCAGCGCGGTGCTGTCGCTGCGGGTGCTGGACGTGAACGACAACGCGCCGGTGTTCGCGGAGGCGCGCTACAGCGCCCGCCTGGCCGAGAACAACGCGGCGGGCGCGCTGGTGCTGACGGTGCGGGCGTGGGACGCGGACTGGGGGCAGAACGCGCGCGTGCGGTACCGGCTGTCGGAGGGGCGAGTGCGGGGCGCGCCGCTCTCGTCGTACGTGTCGGTGCAGGCGGAGACGGGCGCGCTGTACGCACTGCGCTCCTTCGACTACGAGGAAGTGCGCGAGGTGCGGCTGTGGGTGCGGGCGGAGGACGGCGGCGCGCCGGCGCTGAGCAGCAACGTGTCGGTGCGGCTGGAGATCGTGGACGAGAACGACAACGCGCCGCAGGTGCTGTACCCGCCGGCGGCGGCGCCGTCGTCCGCGGCGGGCGCGGGCTGGGCGGGCGTGGAGCTGGCGCCGCGCTCGGCGGAGCCCGGGGCGCTGGTGGCCAAGGTGGTGGCGGTGGACGCGGACGCGGGGCAGAACGCGTGGCTGTCGTACGAGCTGGCCAAGGCGACGGAGCCGGGGCTGTTCCGCGTGGGGCTGCACAGCGGCGAGGTGCGCACGGCGCGCTTCCCGCTGGCTCGCGACGCGGCGCGGCAGAGCCTGGTGGTGGTGGTGAAGGACCACGGGCGGCCGGCGCTGTCGGCCACGGCCACGCTGACGGTGGTGCTGGCCGAGAGCGTGGCCGAGCTGCTCTCGGAGCTGGGCAGCGCGGCGGCGGCGACGCCGGGCGAGCCGGCCGGCAGCCTCACGCGCTGGCTGGTGCTGGCCGTGGCGGCCGTGTCCTGCCTCTTCCTCGCCTTCCTGCTGCTGCTGCTGGCGCTGCGCCTGCGGCGCTGGCGCCGCTCGCAGCTGCTGGCGGCGGCGGGCAGCGCCGCCTTGCGCGGCGTCCCGGCCTCGCACTTCGTGGGCATCGACGGCGTCCGCGCCTTCCTGCACTCCTACTCGCACGAGGTGTCGCTCACGGCCGACTCGCGCAAGAGCCAGCTCCGCTTGTCGGCCGGCAGCTGCTGCGACACCCTCCCGGCCCGGCCGCCGCCCGACGAGCCCGCGCCGCTGCTCGGGGAGGATTCTTCGGCCGCCCTCTGCGCGGATCCCGCCGCTGCCCCGGTGAGTTCTTTCCAGGAGTCTTTCTCTGCGCTGCTTCATTCCCTTTGCTGCTGGTCGGGCCTTTTCCCGGCGGGTTCCGTGTGCCGCGAGGGGAGTCGTGGGGACGAGGAAGGCAAAGCTCATTTGAACCCCGTGGTGGGTGCTGGTGCTTTTGCTCCCGGGAGGCGAATGCGGGGGATGCTCAGGTTCCCAGCGGGTGGGGAGGAGCGAGGCTTCTGCGCGTATGACTTTCTTTTGTGTTTTACCACGTTCTTGCTGTTTCATGGTCTTCTGCGACCCATTGTCTTCTCGTGGTTTCTGCCTGCTTTTGTTGTGCAACTTGACATTTTTTATCTGAAGCGTCATGAGCAGACAATCTGTCTTCACCTTAGTGTAGATATGAAAAGATGTGCAAAGAACACCATGTACGTGTTGAAGTGTTGGACAGGATACTCAGAGCGAGGCTGCTGCAGACGGGACTTTCCTTGGAGCAGCTTTGTGTTTTTCCACGTCTTTGCTTTGTTTATGCTGTTTAGTGACTCCATCTCTCCTGGAGGTCCGTGCTTGGTTTTCTTTTAAACCTTGACCTTTCCCGTTTGAAATGTCGTGAGCATTCAGTGTGTCTTCATCTTAGTGCAGAGATATTAAAGGTATGCAAGGAATACGATGCGAGTATGAAGGATTCTTAAAGTGGGTCCTGAGAGATGTGGCCTACAGTTGTGTCCTGCAGTGTGAGTTTCATCATCACAAATAATGTCTGCTAGAAGAGGTGTTACTCCAACTGTGTCGGGAGCCCTGAGAGGTTCTTCACGCGTGTTTGCAGGTTGTTGTGACAGTTTAATGATGACAAATGCCTTAGAGGTAGCTTTGGGAGGAACCAACTTGTTATTCATTCTCTATTAAAGACCTGAATTTCTCTAAGAGCCATTATGAAGAATACCACGTTATGATCCTTTTGTTTTTCCATGTCTTAACTTGTTCCTTGCTCATTGTGTTGATCTGGACATGGGCCATTGCTCTCATGGGATGTGGAAATCAGTTCTGTTACATCTTTCTGCCTGTCCCGCATGTTCCTTTCATGTTTAGAGCTATAAAGATGTGTGAGAGAGATCAGATTGGTTACTGTTGTATTTGTGTCCCGTATGTACCTTTCATGTTTACAGCTGTAATGAGAAAGACTTTCATAGAAGTGTTTTCTTAAAATGTCACTGGAAGAAATGCTCTTGCTTGTCACTTAGACATTGTGAGAAGTCAAATATTACCGTGGTAAGAAGTTTTCTGTGCAATTCCTTTCTAATCTGTCTGTAGATGAGGAAGACCAATGGTAGCGATGTAGCTGTGAAGAGTTTGAGGACAGTCTCGTTGGCGCTGTGTGTGCAGAGGTACTTGTGGAGACAACGCCTGTGTTGTGTTGATTCCCAGGGTTTATTATTGGTCTGTGGAATAATGATTCTGATTGTGTCTTATTTTTTTATATCGCTTTGCTTGAATTTTTCTTTCCTATTGCATGAGCATAGACATACAGAAACCATTGATCTTTGAGTCATGGACTTCTAAGTTGCTCATGTTCTGAAGGAGGATTATGGTGGTTTTGAGCTGATACTTTGACAACTAGGTCTTTATCAGAGACGCATATCGCTTATGCACTTAAGAATGTTCTCCATTGCTTTCAAGTACTGTTATGAGCAGATAAATCTCTCTATACATGTCTGTGTTGTGGTCCTTGTTCTCAGTCAGAGGCAGCATGTGCACCTTCTCCTTCACTGGTGTCTGTCCAGAAATGTAGCTTTCCTGTTGCATAACATTTGGACAGGGTGAGAATTTCTTTCTGTTCAGAGGCAGGGCTGGTGAAAAAGTTTGCCGTGGTATCATTTGAAATTTCTAAAATATACATAGATGGTCTGCAGAGAAGGGTTTGAGAAGAGTCTCGGTGCTGCTCTGTTTGTGGACGTAACAGTGGAAACATGACATGTGTTATGTTGGTTCCCAAGGTTTGTCACTGGCTTACAGAAAATTATTCTGAAGGTGTCATATTTTGGAATATCACTTTGCTTGGGCTAAACCTCCAAGCTGTGGGTTCTTCAGTTTGCTTTTCTGTTCCTTGATCAGTCAGTGACCATAAACGTACACTTTATGTTAAGCTTTGAGAGTCATTTATCTTCCAAGTTGCCCATGTGCTAAGGAAGGATGATGGTGTCTTTGAGCTGATACTTTCATGACTGGGTCTTTATCAGAGTTGCATATCGCTTATGCAGTTCAGAATATTTTTTATATTGCTTCCAGGTAGTGTGATGGGCAGAGAAATCACTTTGCATGTGTCCATGTTGCAATCCATGGTCTTACTAAGGAGAAGCTGTGTGTGCAACTTTTCTTTCAGTGGAGTCTGTCTACAAATGTAGCTTTCCTCGTAACTTTAGGCGGGGTGAAAATTCTGTCTGTCCACAGACAGGGCAGGTGTAAAGGTTTGTTGTGGTATAATCTGGAATGTCTATAAGATGTAAAGGTGGTGTAAAAATCTAGTTTGTCCTGGTTTGATGAGGCCCACAGTCATGATTCCATGCATTTACCTCTTTCTTTATTGGCCAAAGAAATTGCCTTGAGGGAATGTGGCTATGGTCTGTGGTGTGAACTCTTGTAGAGGTTTTACCATCTAGATTCTCCTTTTGCATACCTACTGAAACACTCTGAAATGTTAAGCTATGATGTCTTCAATTCTACAGGTTCCCCATTCTTGCCTTGTTTGTTCTCCAGGTCCAGGGCTTCATTGTCCCTGCTAACACTTAAAACATTAAAAGATCTCTTACACTTGTTGGACTGGGGCAATAGTTTCCATCCATAACCTGAAGGTGTTCAGCTGCCAAAAAAAAGACTTTGATATACCTGTTTCCCTGAGATATCACAGAATGACATGCTCTTTCAACTGTGGCTGACATATGGCCAAAATGCTGGATGTTGTCGTTGGTGCAACTAAGGCTGTAAATGGAGAGCAAGGAGGCTGAGAGGCTGGCTTTGAACCTGGAAAATAGGTGGTTTTCCTTGGGCAATGGTTTGATTTCCTGCCTGGTGCCAAGGTCTGTGCCATATTTTGTGTCATCCTGGTTTCCCTGTCCTGAAAGGCAACGGTAGTAGAGCATTTGCACCATAAATCAGCACGTAGAAGGATGATGCAAGCATAGAATGGCTTATAAATCTTGTGGGAAACCTCTTTTCTCCAAATCATATCTCCCTATAACGTTACAATGTAGAGTTCCTTCACAGCTGTGGTTACACTGCTTTTCAAGCCATTGTTTCCCCGAAGTTCGTGGTTCTTTTTCCCCATTTTGGGCAGAGCTTTTGTATTTGACACTGTGCATGTTGGTTTGCAGCAAATACTTACTACAGCCATCTGAGACAGAATTGTAGGTGTGAGGAGAATGAAGCAGAAACTAGAAGAGAATCTGTTGTATTGTTGAATACTGAGCTGGAAAAAGAGGACCATGATAAGGCCTTTGCTCTTACTGCTTCATATTTCTGGGAGATGAGCAGAAAACAATTGCTGAGAGCTAGTGACTATTAAACTGAACCCTCTATGATGGAGTGCAGAGGAAGACTTTAGGCCCACAGTTGAAGGTTGAGATAGGAATGACTTCAAGCTGCTCCTAGGAATGAATTTCAATGCCCGCAGTGAGGAGAAGGAAGACTTCCACATAAGTTTCTCTGGCAACACTTTCTCTTCTAATGTTTCCTTCCCTTGCTTGTCAGATTTATGGGTTTGTAACTCTATATGATGCTGTCGAGAAAATATGATTGTCGCTCAATGTTTGAGATTTTTCTTTCCTGATGTTTTTTTCTGAAGTGATGGACTTTCACTTTTGTGACAGATGAACAAGAATTGGTTGGTTAATGCTGCTTTGGCATTAAACAAATGTTGGACTCAATAACGAAACATGCATGGGGCTCCATGAATGGAGAAGTGGCAGATTGTTCCACCCTAATGAATGTTCCTCCCCTCAGCTTTGTGCAATCACTTCTTTTGGTGAAGGGTGGCTGCAGAAATGGCAGCAGTAGTGAGATGGGTTAATTTTCTCTGAGGTTGATTTCCTTCTTCTCTTTGTGCAGTTACTGTTCAGGTTGTCTTCCATGCTGGGTGGCAGTTCCCTCTTCTTTAGCATTCCTCATCTGTCTGTTTTTCAGCTGTGTAGAATGGGGTCTAAAACAGCCTTTAAAAAAAAATTTTTTTTTTAAATTTTTTTTTTTTTTAGAATAGCATGCCGCACAGCTGAAACTATTGCTAAGAGCTGGTGACTTTCTTTTCTAATGCTTCCTTGGCTTGCTCGTGTGATTTAGGGCTTTGGTCTTCTCTTCTTGATTTCCTCAGTGTACATGTTTAGTTGTAATTATCAATATAGCTTTGTTTAGCAATGTGTGTCATGTTAGTGCCTCTTGCTCATGCTCCAGCAGGTGTTCAGCATCTTCTGTCATTGTCAGGAGGAACAGACTTCCCCTAAACAGAGAGTTTTGCCTCAGAAGTTTTAATTTTCCTGCTCTGTTAATTTCTGAATGTTTCTAAATCTTACCTGGAATCTTGCCATGACTACAACTAGACCTCATGGTTTCTGCACTGACAAAGAAGGTTACATCTATTCAATTGTCTGAGCACACGTACAGTACTCATATGCACCTTTGATGTTTACCGCTGGGAAGATGAAGGCTTTCATAGGCATACAGGAGCTCATCCAGGCACAGTTGGCTGTAGTGAAAGACTGCAGAGAGGCAACTCAACCCATCCAAGGTTTTCAGAGAAGGACCCAGTCGGAGAATGCATGCAGGGTGTCGCCCACACAGTCACCCATAAAGTGTTGTCTACTCAGTTGGCTAGATATGGGGTTAACAAAGTGTACTGTTACATGGTCTGGTTTCAAAAGCACTAACCTAGGCCTTACATTTCTCCATCAGTGTTAATCCTTATTCAAAATCAGAATCAAATTCAGAGTAAAAAGAAATTCATCCTGACAGAGTGTAATACTACTTTAAAAGGATTATGTAGATACAGAAACCCTCTTTCGGTGGGTGCCTACCGCTGCTGCAATGATCGCAGGCGCAGCCCCCGACAGGCTGACGGAAACCGGAGACCACGGGAGAGCCGCCATCACCCGGCTGCGGTGGCGTCGCGGCGCCTCCGGGTGCTGCTGTTGGCCGACGCGAAGCGGCGCTGGAGCCGCAGCCGGAGCCGGAGCCGCCGCAGCGTCCTGCCCCCGCAGGCTGCTCGCTCGCCCGGCGCCGGCCAGAGCGGCAGCTACACGGGCAGCAGAGGCCAGAGGCGGCGCGGGAAGCAGCGGCGTCCGAGCTGGGGCCGAGCTCGCTGCCCTCCGGCAGCCCCTGAGCAAGCTGCGGAGAGGGGCTGGAAGCGAGGGAAGGCAGCGGCAGGAGGGAGGAGATAGGCGAGCGCTGCCGAGAATGGCGGGCAGGCAGAGGCAGATGCGGCGGCCAGGGGCCGGGCGAGTGCTGCTGCCCGCTTTGCTGCTGTGCTGGTGCTGCCGGGCGGCGCCGGAGCGGCTCCGCTACGCCATCCTCGAGGAGCTGGGCAGAGGCTCGCTGGTGGGGCCGCTGGCGCGGGACCTGGGGCTGAGCCCGGCGGAGCTGCCGGCACGCAAGCTGCGGCTGAGCGCCGAGAAGCAATACTTTACCATGAGCGGGGAGAACGGGAACCTGTACGTGAGCGAGAGCCTGGACCGGGAGGAGATGTGCGGCGAGTCGGCGTCCTGCTCCGTCAGCTTCGAGGCTCTAGTGCAGAACCCGCTCAACGTTTTCCACATCGACGTGGCCATCCAGGACGTGAACGACAACGCGCCGCGGTTTCTTAGAGAAAACATGCACTTAGAAATCATAGAATCAACACCTCCTGCTGCCCGTTTTTCCTTGGGCATGGCATACGACGCAGACGTCGGCAGCAACTCGCTGCAAGGCTACGAGCTGGAGGCCAACGGGTACTTCTCAGTGGAGGCGAAGGAGAGCCCGGACGGCAGCAAGTTCGCGGAGCTGGTGCTGCGCCGGGCGCTGGACCGGGAGCGAGAGCAGAGCCTGCGGCTAGTGCTGACGGCGGTGGACGGCGGAGACCCGCCCCGGAGCGGCACCGCCCAGCTCTGCATCAACGTCACAGACGCCAACGACAACGCCCCCGTGTTCGCGCAGGAGCGGTACCGCGTGAGCCTGCGGGAGGACGCGCTGCCGGGCTCGACGGTGCTGAACGTGTCCGCCTCCGACGCCGACGCTGGCAGCAACGCCCGCATCACCTACGGCTTCGGGGAAACGCCGGCCAAGGTGCTTCAGAAGTTTGTGGTGGTTGCGGAGAGCGGGAGGATCACGCTGCAGGAGTCGCTGGACTTCGAGGACACACGTAGCTACACGCTGCTGGTGGAAGCAAGGGACGGGGGCGGTCTCTTGGCGCACTGCAAGGTGGAGGTGGAGGTGCTGGACGTGAACGACAACGCGCCCGATATCACGGTGCTGTCGGTATCGAGCCCCGTGCCCGAGGACGCGCCGGCCGGCACGGTGGTGGCCCTGGTGAACGTGAAGGACCCGGACTCCGGGGAGAACGGTCAGGTGTGGTGCGAGCTGTCGGGCGAGGCGCCGCTGTCGCTGGTGGCGTCGTCGGGCGGCTCGTACAAGGTGGTGACGGCGAGCTTGCTGGACCGGCAGCAGGCGTCGGAGCACCGGGTGACGGTGGTGGCGAGGGACCGGGGCAGCCCGGCGCTGTCGAGCAGCACGGCGCTGGTGCTGGAGGTGTCGGACGTGAACGACAACGCGCCGGTGTTCGAGGAGGCCGCCTACAGCGCGTACGTGGCGGAGAACAACGCGGCGGGCTCACTGGTGCTTCGAGTGAGCGCGCGTGACGCGGACGCGGGCGCTAACGGGCCGCGTGAGCTACTCGTTGGAGGGCGACAGCGCGGGCGCGGCGCCGTACGTGTCTGTGGAGGCGCAGAGCGGCGCGGTGTACGCGCAGCGCTCCTTCGACTACGAGCAGTGCCGCGAGTTCGCCATGGTGGTGCGGGCGCAAGACGGCGGGTCGCCGGCGTGGAGCTCGACGGCGACGGTGCGCGTCTTCGTGTTGGACAGCAACGACAACGCGCCGCGGTTCCTGTGGCCGGCGATGGCAGGCTCGGGGACAAACCCGGGAGGTGCCCTGGCCTCGTCCCCATTCGAAGTGGTGCCGCGGTCGGCAGAGGCCGGGTACCTGGTGGCCAAGGTGGTGGCGGTGGACGCGGATGCGGGGCGCAACGCGTGGCTGTCATACGAGCTGGTGCAGGCGCCGGAGCCGGCGCTGTTCCGCGTGGGGCTGCACAGCGGCGAGGTGCGCACGGCGCGGGCCGTGTCGGAGAGGGACGCGGCGAAGCAGCGGCTCGTGGCCGTGGTGAAGGACCACGGGCAGCCGGCGCTGTCGGCCACGGCCACGCTGCACGTGGTGCTGGCCGAGAGCTTGCAGGAGGCGCTGCCGGAGCTGAGCGAGCGGGCGGCGGGCGCCGAGTCGGCGGCGGAGCTGCAGTTCTCCCTCGTGCTGGCGCTGGCGCTCCTGTCCGCGCTCTTCCTGCTGAGCGTGGCGCTGGCCGCGCTGGCAAGGGGCCGCCGTGCCGGGCCGCCCGCCGTGCTGCGCTGCCTGGGCGCTCAGCGCTTCTCCGGGGCGGGCGCCGCCTTCCCGGCCGACTTCTGCGAGGGCACCTTGCCCTACTCCTACAACCTGTGCGTGGCGCCGGGTCGCGCTGTCGCCGAGGCCTCTTGGCCGCCTCCGCCGGTGCCCATCCTGCCCGCGGAGCAGCTTCTCGGCGTGGAGCCCTGTGGGAAGAGGAACCCGAGCAGCAGCGCCGGCGCGGGAGAGCCGCCCGCGGAGCCCGACGCACCGCAAGTAGGTAAACCCGCTTTATGATTCTCTTTCGGAGCTTTTCCGAACCGTTGCTTTCAGTTGGGCTGTTGCTTTTCGTTGTTCTTCTAGGGGAGGCTGCTGGTGTCTTTCCAGGAACGAATGAAAAAATCCTGTCCCTAGTCTGTCTTGACATGAGGCATTAAGAACGGGCATTTTCTGTGCGCCACCAGCCACCACACGTGTAGTCTCGGTGTGAAGGTTCTTGCTGTTAGTTCTTGACGGGTTAATTTTGTCCCGGAGTTATTTTTTGGAGATTTTTGTGCAACTGTTTCTTTATTTTTCCCTCTCGCTTTGTCTACCGTTCCTGATCTGTCTTTTTATATCGAGCTTAAGACATATTCTGCTTTGATAACTTATTTCCCTTTTCGAAAGAGCTGTACTTTGTTTAAAGTGAAGAGGTTGGTTTCTGCCCTATTTTTTTTTTAATTTTTTTTTTTTTCCCTCTTGAAATGACATCGGGAGCGAGTGCGTTTGCATCGCTGCCTGCTGCTGAGTTACTCTGGAACGGCAGCCCCTAGTCCTAGGTAATAGTGTCAGGCTGCAACGGAAAATTTCCAGGTGGTGGTGGGAGAAGCAGGGTGATCCAGAGCACCCTCCGTAGTGCAGTTTAAAGGAACAAAGGCCAGAGGAATCGTCGGCCCTGAGGAGGACTCTCTTTGAGGGGGGATCTTCATCGATGCCTTGTGGTATTGCTCGGAATTTGGGAGATTGATGGGGCTGATGGCGTTCCTATCTGATACAGTTCTGATCTGCTGAAAGGCTGAGGGAAATGCCGTTTAAGCACAGCGACTACAGAAAGCTGTGCAAATGGTGGGGGGGATTATGCCTGCGGACTGTTGGGCTAAGGCTTGTTATACACAAAAAAGCTAAAAAGACAAGAACTTACTCTAAAATCTAAGAAGCTGGCGTTATCTGAAATGTGAGTCAGTAACGCTGAAGGCGGCACTTCACTGTGCAGAATGAGATCCACCAACTCTGCATAACGGACTCGAGAAAATGGGATACGCTTAGTATTGGAGATTTTTCCTTCCTAATCACATTTTACCGAAACGATGGACTTGAACCTGGTTAATGCTGTTTCCCAAAGGAAATGCCCATGTCGTTTCCATAAATGGAGCAGTTACAGATTTTCCCTTCCCAGTGAAGGGTCCCATCTTTCGCCATGTTCGCTGCTACCTTTTGGAGAAGTCTGCTGCAGAAATGATGGCATAGATAAATTTAATATGTGCGTGAATTAGCCGAGTTCTTTGTGCAGTTACAGCTCATCCCTTTTCCTGGGCGGTATTTCCCTCTTTTTTATCGTCTTTGGCCTGCCTTTCATACACGGGTGGACAAGTAGAATGGGATCTCAAAAACATGGCAAAGAGCCCAAAAAGAAAAATGTGGAGCAGTTCTATAAAACCTGTCGCAGGAGCCAATGCAGATACATGCGCTCTGATTCTTGCTCTACTCGCTCGTGTAAAATCCAATCTCCAGCAGGGCTGGTGGTGTAGTGAATTCGAAATTTGCACAGTTTAAACTCCAGTATTTAAAGCAAAGTTACAGCAGCCTGGTTAATGAGCTGAAACCTCTGCTTTTCGGGGTCACGATGGCCGCTCCGTGCTGCGAGGACACGATGTGCCGCGCCCGCGAGCTGGCCGTGGGCAAAGCCGGGCTGGAAGAGCCCGGCCGCGCTCGGTGCCTGCAGTACCGGGAGAAGGCTGCGGGCGCCGCTGTTGACCGAGGAGGAGCGAGAGAAAGGCCGGAGCGCTACCGGCAGCCCCGCCCGCTGCAGCCCGGCTCGCTCGCTCGCTGGTTGTCTCGGCTGCCTGGCGGTCTGCGAGCGTCCCCACGGTGCGGAGCCGTGCTGCAGAGAGGCAGAGAGGTAGGCAGCGACCGGCAGACGGAGCACGAACAGGAACCGGAGCAGTGGTCAGCAGAGGGGAGCTGCCTGCGGCGGAGCGCGGCCGGGGCGACCGCGGCGGAGATGGGCGCTGCGGGAAGGCGCTGGGGCCGAAGGGAGCGAGCGCTGCTGTGGACCGTCCTGGTGGCGGCGTGGGACGCGGCGTGGGGGCAGCTGCGGTACTCGGTTCCCGAGGAGCTGCCGAAGGGCTCATTCGTGGGCGACGTGGCCAAGGACCTGGGGCTGGAGCTGCCGGCGCTCCGCGACCGCGGCGTCCGAGTCGTCTCCGAAGGTAGGACGCAGTATTTCGCCCTTCACGAGAAGACGGGCCATTTGGTGACAGCGGAGAGGATAGACAGGGAGCAGCTGTGCGTGAGTGTGCAGCAATGTGTGCTCCGGTGTGAGGTGATCGTGGACGGAGAAATGAAGGTTTACAAAATCGAAGTGGAGATAACAGACATTAACGACAATGCCCCCAGCTTCAAGGAAATGGAGCTAGAAGAGAAAATGAGCGAGACGACAGCCGTGGGGTCGCGATTCCCCCTGGCCGAGGCTCACGACCCGGACTCGGGCCCGAATTCCCTGCAGCGCTACGAGCTGAGCGGCGACGAGCACTTCTCGCTGGCCGTGCAGGCGGGCCCCGGCGGGGATCAGCGTCCCGAGCTGGTGCTGGCGAAAGCGCTGGACCGGGAGGAGGCGGCGTTTCACGAGCTGGTGCTGAGGGCGAGCGACGGCGGAGAGCCTGCGCGGACGGGCACGGCGCGGATCCGCGTGGCCGTGCTGGACGCCAACGACAACGCGCCCGTGTTCAGCCAGGCGGAGTACACGGTGCGTGTGCCCGAGGACGTGCCCGTGGGCTCTGTCCTCCTCACCCTCACTGCCGCCGACGCCGATGAGGGTCTGAACGGGCACGTGAAATATTTGCTGAAGAAAATCACAGAGAAAGGCTTGAAGATTTTCGAGCTGGACTCTGAGACGGGAGCGGTCAGGCTGGTGCAGAGCCTGGACTTCGAACAAGGCGACTCCTATGAACTGGAGGTGCAGGCACGGGATGGCGGGGGCCTTTTCGACACCGCGAAAGTCGTGATCACTGTGACAGACGTCAACGACAACGCACCCGAGATTTCGGTGCGGTCGGCGCTAAGCGAGATCTCTGAGGACGCGCCGCCGGGGACGGTGGTGGCCCTACTGCACGTCCACGACCGGGACTCGGGGGCGAACGGCCAGGTGCGGTGCAGCATCGGCGAGAGCCTCCCGTTCCGCCTGGAGAAGTCCTTTGAGGATTACTACCGCGTGGTGACGTCAGGGGAGATGGACCGCGAGAAGGTGTCGGAGTACAACGTGACCGTGCGGGCGGTGGACGGCGGGTCGCCGGCGCTGGAGAGCAGCGCGGTGCTGTCGCTGCGGGTGCTGGACGTGAACGACAACGCGCCGGTGTTCGCGGAGGCGCGCTACAGCGCCCGCCTGGCCGAGAACAACGCGGCGGGCGCGCTGGTGCTGACGGTGCGGGCGTGGGACGCGGACTGGGGGCAGAACGCGCGCGTGCGGTACCGGCTGTCGGAGGGGCGGGTGCGGGGCGCGCCGCTCTCGTCGTACGTGTCGGTGCAGGCGGAGACGGGCGCGCTGTACGCGCTGCGCTCCTTCGACTACGAGGAGGTGCGCGAGGTGCGGCTGTGGGTGCGGGCGGAGGACGGCGGCGCGCCGGCGCTGAGCAGCAACGTGTCGGTGCGGCTGGAGATCGTGGACGAGAACGACAACGCGCCGCAGGTGCTGTACCCGCCGGCGGCGGCGCCGTCGTCCGCGGCGGGCGCGGGCTGGGCGGGCGTGGAGCTGGCGCCGCGCTCGGCGGAGCCCGGGGCGCTGGTGGCCAAGGTGGTGGCGGTGGACGCGGACGCGGGGCAGAACGCGTGGCTGTCGTACGAGCTGGCCAAGGCGACGGAGCCGGGGCTGTTCCGCGTGGGGCTGCACAGCGGCGAGGTGCGCACGGCGCGCTTCCCGCTGGCTCGCGACGCGGCGCGGCAGAGCTTGGTGGTGGTGGTGAAGGACCACGGGCGGCCGGCGCTGTCGGCCACGGCCACGCTGACGGTGGTGCTGGCCGAGAGCGTGGCCGAGCTGCTCTCGGAGCTGGGCAGCGCGGCGGCGGCGGCGCCGGGCGAGCCGGCCGGCAGCCTCACGCGCTGGCTGGTGCTGGCCGTGGCGGCCGTGTCCTGCCTCTTCCTCGCCTTCCTGCTGCTGCTGCTGGCGCTGCGCCTGCGGCGGTGGCGCCGCTCGCAGCTGCTGGCGGCGGCGGGCAGCGCCGCCTTGCGCGGCGTCCCGGCCTCGCACTTCGTGGGCATCGACGGCGTCCGCGCCTTCCTGCACTCCTACTCGCACGAGGTGTCGCTCACGGCCGACTCGCGCAAGAGCCAGCTCCGCTTGTCGACCGGCAGCTGCTGCGACACCCTCCCGGCCCGGCCGCCGCCCGACGAGCCCGCGCCGCTGCTCGGGGAGGACTCTTCGGCAGCCCTCTGCGCGGATCCCACCGCTGCCCCGGTGAGTTCTTTCCAGGAGCTTTTCTCTGCGCTGCTTCCTTTCCTCCACTGTTTGTCTCCTATTTCCGCGACGAGTTCTGTATTTCTTGTGAGAAGATGTGTGGATGAGGGAGGCAAAGCTTGTCTGAGGCCTGTGCTGGGTGCTTGTGCCTCTTGCTCCCTGCAGGGAAAATGGGGTGATTGCTCTCAGTCGTGGGAAGGAGTGTGACTGTTGCTGTAGTGTCTTTCTTTGGAGCAAGGCGTAATTGTTTTGCCACATACTTGCTCTGTTCTATACTGTTCAGTGACCCTATCTTTCTTGGCAGAAGCCTCATTTTCCTTTTAAACCTTGACATTTCTTCTCTAAATTGGCATGAGCAGAGAGTTTTTCTGAATTTTAGTGTAGAAATGCAAAGATATGTAAACAACACAATGTCTGTGGTATAGGGTTGGAGACGAGAGCCTTGGAGTTGTGCATGAGGGACTGTTGAATTGCACAAGAGACATAGTTACTTCTTTTCTGTTTCCACTGCCCAACTTTAGTATTATGCAGTGTGACTTTCATCTTCCTAAAGAATGTGTGCTGGAAGACATATTGTTCCGTCTGTATGGGGAGCCCTGGAAGATTTCTCTTGTGTGTTTGCAGGTTGTGGTTCCCAATTGACAGCTTATGGCAGATGTGGTAATGAGAGCTTTTGGAGGAGAAAACATGTTCATTGCATATTGAGTACCTGAATTATATTTCTAGCCTAAAAGCCATTATTAAGAGCACGCTGTGATCCCATGCTTCCTTCATGTGTTACCTTTTTGCCTTGCTCATTGTGATGAACTGAATGTAGGCTGATATCTCTGATAGTGCTTTCCAGCAGTGTTATGAGCAGATAAAGCTCTTTATGGAGCCTGACTTACCACAGGTCTATAAGCTTGCATGGTTTTCCTGTTCTTCCGAATGCTTGCTGAACTGTTGTCTTCTTTCCCATGGGTATTCCAGAATGGTGTAGATTGGGAGTGCTGAACTGTGTGTTTCTAGACAAATACAACGACGGGGTCAGTCCCTTCCTCCACGAGCAGGCACTTGGCTGTAGTGCTGCATGCTGCTTTGGTGGTTGCAGGTTCAGGTTCATCTGAGAAGTTTGGCCTACATCTCACATGCGAGTTAGTAACGGTGAACATGGTAAATGAATGACATGGTGATTCTGTGTGATGGAGGTTTTTCCTTTACGATCACCTTTTTCCCAAACCAATGTACTTGATCTTGTTTGAGAGCTGGATGCAAAACTGTTCCTTAATGCTGTTTCATGAAACTTGCATGTGGCTTCATGGGTGGAGGTTACAGACTGTTCCTCCAAAGTGAATATTTCTATCTTTTGGAGAAGGGAGCTGCAGAAATGGCAGCATTAATGTTTGCATTTGTTCTTTTTCTACTCAAAGTAGGTAGTTAGCGATGGCATCTCTTTGTTCATCACACATTCAGCTTCAGCTGAAGAATTCGTCTATGAAACTTGCGTGTTCTCAAATGTTATGAGTCAGTATTGGTGAAAGTGGATCCTTACTACAGGGTATGATATTCACTAACTCTACACAACGGGTTTAGGAAAATGGAGTTGATGCTTGGTGAGCAGTTGTCTTTGCATCTTTTCTTCTGATGGAGTCTGCCTGCAAATGGTGAGGATTGATTGATGAAGACAGGCTGGGGAGATGAGGAGGGATGTTGCCCTCTAGGTCAATGACCAGCTGGAACACATGGAGCTCCGCCTGTGGCTGGATGAGGGGCTGACTGAGAGCTTATTAAAGGGACAGGTGACATTGTAGTCTGTGTCTGCTACTGGCTGCCAGACCAGGTGGACCAAGCAGATGAGGCCTTCTATAGGCAGGAACAGCCTCATGTTCACAAGCCCTATTCCTCACTGGGGGCTGCAACCAACCCAATATCTGTTGTAGGGACAGCACAGCAGGGCATAAGCAGTTCAGGAGGTTCCTGGAATGCATTGATGGTAACTTCCTCCTCCAAGTGACAGGGGAGCCATCGAGGAGAGGGATTATGCTGGACCTTGTCTTCACCGACAAAGAGGGGGTGGTGGGAAATGTGAAGCACAAGGACAGCAATGGCTGCAGTGACCATGAAATGCTGGAGTTTGAGATCGGTAAGGAGGGTGTACAGCAAGCATGCTACCCTGGACTTCAGAAGAGCAGACATGAGAGCAGACATTGGCCTCTTCAGAGATGTGGTAGAGTGCCACAGGATGAAGTTCTGGACAGAAGAGGGGCCCAAGAAAGGTGGTTAATATTCAAGGACTGCCTCCTCCAAGCTCAGGAGCCATGTATTCCAACAAAGAGGAAGTCAGGCAAAACCAACAGGAGGGCCCCGTGGATTAACAAGGAGCTCCTGGACAAACTCCAACACAGAAAGGAAGCCTGCAGAGGGTGGAAGCAAGGGCAGGTAGCCTGGGAGGAATACAGAGAAATTTTCTGGACGGCCAGGGGTCAGGTTAGGAAAACCCCGATAGAGTTAAATGTAGACGGGGACATCAAGGGCAATAAAAAAAGCTTCTATAGGTACATCAGTGATAAAAGGAAAACTTCAGAATATGGGGGCCATCTCCAGAAGGAAACAGGAGACCTGGTACCAAGAACATGGAGAAGGCCAATGTAATCTACAATTTTTTTGCCTTGTCTTCACTGGCAACTGCTCCAGCCACCCCACCCAAGTTGCAGAAGGCAAAGGTAGGGTCTGGGAGAATGAAGAACCATCTGCTGTATGTGAAGATCAAGTTTGAGACCATCTAAGGAACCTGAAGGTGCACAAGTGCATGGGACTTGAGGAGATGCATCCATGGGTCCTGAGGGAACTGGCAGATAAAGTGGCCATATCCAAATATGACATCATATTTAAGAAGTTGTGGCAACCCAGTAAAGTTCCCAGTGACTGGAAAATGGGAAACATAACCCCCATTTTGAAAAGGGAAAAAAGGAAGTCCCAGGGAACTCAAGGCCGGTTGGTCTCACCTTGTCAGTCTCAACCCTGCAAGATCATGAAGCAGATCCTCCTGGAAACTATGCTAAGGCACATGGAAAATTAGGAGGTGATTGGTGACAGCCAGCATGGTCTCTCTTGTGGCAAATTGTGCCTGACAAATATGGTGGCCTTCTACAATGAGGTTACAGCGTTGGTGGATAAGGGAAGATGTCATCTACCTGGACTTGTGCAAAGCATTAGACACTGTCCCAGACAACATCCTTGTCTCTAAATTTGAGCAGCATGGAATTGATGGTCAGAGCACTTGGTGCCTAAGGAACTAGCTGGTCACACACAAAGAGTTGCAGTCAAGGCTCGATGTCCAAGTGATGAGTGGTGTTCCTCAGAGGCTCATATGGGGACTTCTGCTGTTTAACATCTTTGCTGGTGACATGGACAGTGGGATCAAGCACCCTCAACAAGTTTGTGGATGACACCAAGCTGTGTAGTGCAGGTGACACGCTGGAGGGAGGGGATGCCATTCAGAGGGAGCTGGGTGGGCTTGAGTCATGAATCTGTGCATACTTCATGAAGTTCAACAAGGCCAAGTGTAAGGTCCTGCACCTGCCTGGGGCAATCCCAAGCACAACTACAGGCTGGTTGGATTGAGAACAGCCCTGAAGAGAAGGACTTGGGGGTGTTGATTGATGGGAAGCTCAATGTGAGTTGAATTGAATGTATGCTTGCAGCCCAGAAACCCAACAGAGCTCTGGGTTGCATCAAAAGAAGTGTGACCAGCAGGTCGAGGGAGGTGATTCTACCCCTCTACCTCATTCTCGTGAGACCCCACCTGGAGTAGCATATTCAGCTCTGGGGCCACAACATAAGAAGGACGTGGACCTGCTGGAGCTGCTCCAGATGAGGCCATAAAGATGATCAGAGGACTGGAGTACCTCTCCGATGGACACATGCTGAGGGAGGTGGGGTTGTTCAGAGAAGAGAAGGCTCTGGGGAGGTAGCAGCCTTTCAGTACCTTAAGGGGGCCTACAAGAAAACCCTACAAGAGGTTCTTTCCACAAATAGTGGTAGGACATATAGTGATAGGACAAGAGGGAATGGCTTTAAACTGAAAGAGGATAGATTTATGTTAGATGTAAGGGAGAAGCTCTTCCCTATGAGGGTGCTGAGGCTCTGGCACAGGTTGCTCAGAGAAGCTGTGGCTGCCCCATCCCTGGCAGTGTTCAAGGTCAGGTTGGATGAGCCTTTGAGCAACACGGTTTAGTGGATGATGGCCCTGCCCATGGCAGGGGGTTGGAACTAGGTGATCTTTAAAGGTCCCTTCCAACCCAAGCCATTCTATGATTCTGTGATTCTATGATTCTATGATCAATGACAACAATGTAAGCTGTGGCACATCTGAGGAGAGTTTCAGGGTTGTTGTGTACGTGGAGGTTCTGGTGGAGACAAGGCATGTGTTTTCTCAGTTCCCAGGGTTTATTGCTGGCCTTCTGAACGTGAGTCTGAATGTGTCTGAACATGACCAGGACTTGAACTGATCTCCGTATTGCTTATGGCCATTAGAACCCTTGATGTTTCATCAAACTCTATGGGATGAGCAGAAAAATCCCTTCACATGCAGCTGTGTTGTGATCTCTGGGCTCTGAGAATTTGTGTTCACAGCATTTCATTTGATGGTGTCTGTCTGCATATGTAGCTGTCATGTTGTGTGAGGTTTGGGCAGGGTGAAGAGTTCTGCCTGTACAGAGACAGGGCAGGTGGAAGAGTTTGCAGTACTACAAGTTGAAATGGCTAAATGGAAGGTGTAGAAGTTCAGTTTGTCCTAGTTGTTATTTGAGGTCCACACTCATGGTTTGATGTATTTCCCCTTTTTCATTACAAAGAAATTAACTTTGAGGAACTATGGCCATGGACTGTAGTGCAAGCTCCTGTGTGAATGTCCTGTGGACTTTTTACCATCTAGGTCCCCCTCTTGTGTACCTACTAGCTATGACATAATATGAAATGTTAAGCTATGATGCCTTCACTTCTGCAGGTTTCCCATACTTGACTTGTTTGTTGTCGAGGTCTAACGCTGGCCCTCACTGACCCTGGTAACCCTTAAAACATTAAAATATCTCTTATAATTGTAGGGCTGGGGGAACAGTTTCCATCCATACCCTGAAAGTCTTCAGCTACCAAAGTAAATCTTTGATATACCTCTGTTTCCCTGAGATGTCACAGAATTACATATTCTTTCACCTGTGGCAAACATCTGGCCAGAATTCTGGTTATTGTCTGTGGTGCACCTAAGGGTTGTGACTGCAGAGCAAGGAGGGTGAGAGACTGGCTTGGAATCAGGAGAATAGGTGGGTCAATGTGCTTTGGGCTGAGCAATGGTTTGATTTCCTGCCTGGTGCCAAGGCTTGTGCTATATTTTGTGTGATCTTGGTTTCTCTGTCCTGAAATGCAATGGAAGTCCTCTGAGAATAGAGCATTTGCACAGTAACTATGTATTTAGAAGGCTGATGCTTGGGTAGAACATCTCATAATTCCTCTGTGAAATCTCTGTTATCCATTTGTATCTCCCTGGAATGTTGTGATACAGAGTTTCTTCACAGCTGTAGTTACTCTTTCTTTCAGACCTTGGTTTCCCTGAAGTTCATGGTTCCTTTTCCCTATCTCTGGACAATGATTTTGCATTTGAAACTGTGAGTATTGTTTTGCCACAGTTACTGACTTAATTAACCTAAGACGGAATATTATCCCTGATGAGAATGAAGCCAGAAGCTAAAAGACATTTGGTTATATTTTCTCAAAGGGGTAAGTTGGAGAAAGAGGCCCATAGTAAAGTCTTCACTCTTACTGCTTCATATTTTTGGGAGATGAACAGGCCACACAATAGAAGACAATTGCTTAGAGCTGGTTATTATTTCTTAAACTGACTCCCCCCTACTCTGTAGTTCAGAGGAAGACTTTGAGCTGCACTTGCAGCTTGAGGTAGGAATGACTTCAAGCTGCTCCCAGGGAGGAATTTCAGTGACCTCAGTGAAGACCAAGAAGACTTCCTGGTGAGTTTCTCTGACAATACTTTCTCTTCTAATGCTTCCTTGCCTTGCTTGTCTGGTTTATGGGCTTGTAACTCTACACTATGGGGTCAAGAAACTGTGATTGTTTGTCAGTGTTTGAGATTTTTCATTTATGAGTGCTTTTTCCTGAAGTGATAGACTTTCACTTTGGTGATAGATGAACAAGAATCTGTTGGTTAATACTGTTTTGGTGTTGGACTCACTAAGGAAATGTGTGTGTGGCTCCATGAATGGAGAAGTGGCAGATTGTTCCTCCTTAATGAATGTTGCTCCTCCATCACACCTTTTGGTGAAAGGCTGCTGCAAAATGGCAACAGTAATGAGATGGGTTCCTTTTCTCTGAGCTTGGTTTCCTTATTCTCTTTGTGTAGTTATTCACAGTTTATCTTCCATCCTGGGTGGCAGTTCCCTCTTTACTGTTCCTCATCTGCCTTTTCTACAGTGGCATAGAATGGGATTTAAACAGCCACAGAAAATCGGTGGCTGTTTTTCTGAACATGATTTCTTTTTCTATCTCTTTTCTCCTAAAATTGCAAAGTACTTTGTCCAGGGTGATAGCATTTAAGCTACGGGTGTGCTATGTGCTAATGGTTTCATTTTGTTAATTGTCCCTGACAGAGAGCGTGTGTGCAACAGCGCTTGCTGCTGAATTGAGCAAGCACTCAATTACTCCTGAATGGAGCCGCAAGTGCTAAGTGAAAGTGTGGACTGTGTTGTAAGGCTGTAATGAAAAATTCCCAAGTGGAAGTGGGAGAAGGGAGAACTATGCAGGTTGTTCCAGAGCGGCATCTGGTGTGCGGGAGAAAAGTAACAAAGTCCAGAGTGAATGGCCAGAGCTATCCTGCGGGATGAAGGGAAACTTCTTTCAAGCTCAACGACTACAAAACCCGATGCAATTGGTGGGGAGATTGTGCCTGAGGGCTGATGGGCTAAAGCCCATAATGTTCTAGACAATATAGAGAATATTCTGTATGCATTAGATCACCATTAGAAAACCCACTTCCGGAAAGGTAGGAGCAGGAAAACAACAGGAAGACTGTGCCGGGAACGCAGCGAGTATCACTGAAGAGCTCGTCTCGAGAGCACCCGAGGCAGGAGATTATCGCCGGCCAGGACGCGATGACTGCTCTGTGGCACCTGTGACGTCCCGGCGAGCTGGCCGTGGGCAAAGCCGGGCGGGCAGCGCTCGGCAGCGCTCGGTGCCTGCAGTGCCGGGAGGAGGCTGCGGGCGCCGCTGTTGACCGAGGAGGAGCGAGAGGAAAGCCGGAGCGCTGCCGGCAGCCCCGCCCGCTGCGGCCCGGCTCGCTCGCTCGCTGGCTGGTTGTCTCGGCAGCCGGCCGGTCTGCGAGCGTCCCCGCGGTACGGAGCCGTGCTTCACAGAGGCGGAGGGGCCGGCGGCAGCAGCCGAGAGCGGCGACCAGGAACTGGAGACAGTACAGGAGCCGGAGGAGAAGAAGGAGCGGGAGCACCGGTCGGCAGAGGGGAGCTGTCTGCGGCAGTGCGGGACAGGCGGTTCCACGGCGGAGATGGGCGCGGCGGGGAGGCGCTGGAGCGGGCGAGAGCGAGCTCTGCTTTGGGGCGTCCTGGTGGCGGCGTGGGACGCGGCGTGGGCGCAGCTGCGCTACTCGGTTCCCGAGGAGCTGCCCAAGGGCTCGTTCGTGGGCGACGTGGCCAAGGACCTGGGGCTGGAGCTGCCGGCGCTCCGCGACCGCGGCGTCCAAGTCGTGTCCGAAGGTAGGACGCAGTATTTCGCCCTGCACGGGAAGACGGGCCATTTGGTGACAGCGGAGAGGATAGACAGGGAGCAGCTGTGCCGACTGGTGGAGAAATGTATACTGACCTGTGAGGTGATAGTGGAGGGGGATATGCAGGTTTACGACATTGAAGTGGAGATCACAGACATTAACGACAACGCCCCCAGCTTCAAGGAAACCGAGCTAGAGGAGACAATGAGCGAAATGACAGCCCCTGGGGCACGGTTTCCCCTGGCCGGGGCTCACGACCCGGACTCGGGCCCCAATTCGCTGCAGCGCTACGAGCTGAGCGGCGACGAGCACTTCTCGCTGGCCGTGCAGGCGGGCCCCGGCGGGGATCAGCGTCCCGAGCTGGTGCTGGCGAAGGCGCTGGACCGCGAGGAGGCGGCGTTTCACGAGCTGGTGCTGAGGGCGAGCGACGGCGGAGAGCCTGCGCGGACGGGCACGGCGCGGATCCGCGTGGCCGTGCTGGACGCCAACGACAACGCGCCCGTGTTCAGCCAGGCGGAGTACACGGTGCGTGTGCCCGAGGACGTGCCCGTGGGCTCTGTCCTCCTCACCCTCACTGCCGCCGACGCCGATGAGGGTCTGAACGGGCACGTGAAATACAGTTTCCATAAAATTTCAGACCGGGCGTCGGAACTTTTCCAGATAGGCGCTGAGACGGGAGAAATATCCGTGAAGGACCATTTAGACTTTGAGGAAATCTCCTTACACGAACTGGAGGTGCAGGCACGGGACGGCGGCGGTCTTTCCGACACGGCAATAGTGGCGATTACGGTGACAGACGTCAACGACAACGCACCCGATATTTCAGTGCGATCCTCGCTGAGCGAGATCTCTGAGGACACACCATCGGGGACGGTGGTGGCCCTGCTGCACGTGCAGGACCGGGACTCGGGGGAGAACGGCCAGGTGCGGTGCTCGCTGGACGGGGTTGTTCCTTTCCGGCTGCGGAGCTCGCAGGGCAGCTACTACCGCGTGGTGACGGTGGGGGAGTTGGACCGCGAGAAGGTGTCGGAGTACAACGTGACGGTGCGGGCGGTGGACGGCGGGTCGCCGGCGCTGGAGAGCAGCGCGCTGTTGTCGCTGCGGGTGCTGGACGTGAACGACAACGCGCCGGTGTTCGCGGAGGCGCGCTACAGCGCCCGCCTGGCCGAGAACAACGCGGCGGGCGCGCTGGTGCTGACGGTGCGGGCGTGGGACGCGGACTGGGGGCAGAACGCGCGCGTGCGGTACCGGCTGTCGGAGGGGCGGGTGCGGGGCGCGCCGCTCTCGTCGTACGTGTCGGTGCAGGCGGAGACGGGCGCGCTGTACGCGCTGCGCTCCTTCGACTACGAGGAAGTGCGCGAGGTGCGGCTGTGGGTGCGGGCGGAGGACGGCGGCGCGCCGGCGCTGAGCAGCAACGTGTCGGTGCGACTGGAGATCGTGGACGAGAACGACAACGCGCCGCAGGTGCTGTACCCGCCGGCGGCGGCGCCGTCGTCCGCGGCGGGCGCGGGCTGGGCGGGCGTGGAGCTGGCGCCGCGCTCGGCGGAGCCCGGGGCGCTGGTGGCCAAGGTGGTGGCGGTGGACGCGGACGCGGGGCAGAACGCGTGGCTGTCGTACGAGCTGGCCAAGGCGACGGAGTCGGGGCTGTTCCGCGTGGGGCTGCACAGCGGCGAGGTGCGCACGGCGCGCTTCCCGCTGGCTCGCGACGCGGCGCGGCAGAGCCTGGTGGTGGTGGTAAAGGACCACGGGCGGCCGGCGCTGTCGGCCACGGCCACGCTGACGGTGGTGCTGGCCGAGAGCGTGGCCGAGCTGCTCTCGGAGCTGGGCAGCGCGGCGGCGGCGACGCCGGGCGAGCCGGCCGGCAGCCTCACGCGCTGGCTGGTGCTGGCCGTGGCGGCCGTGTCCTGCCTCTTCCTCGCCTTCCTGCTGCTGCTGCTGGCGCTGCGCCTGCGGCGCTGGCGCCGCTCGCAGCTGCTGGCGGCGGCGGCGGGCAGCGCCGCCTTGCGCGGCGTCCCGGCCTCGCACTTCGTGGGCATCGACGGCGTCCGCGCCTTCCTGCACTCCTACTCGCACGAGGTGTCGCTCACGGCCGACTCGCGCAAGAGCCAGCTCCGCTTGTCGGCCGGCAGCTGCTGCGACACCCTCCCGGCCCGGCCGCCGCCCGACGAGCCCGCCCCGCTGCTTGAGGAGGACCCCTCCGCTCCCCCGGTGAGTTCCTCTCGGGAGCCTTTCTCCGCCCCGCTACTTTCCCACTGCTGATTCTCTGCTCTTTCGGCAACGGGTTCCCTGTGCCCTGTTGGGAGCACTGGAGACGAGGAAGGGAAAGCTTGTCTTTGCCCCGTGGTGGGTGCTGCTGCTTCTTGCTGTCGGGAGGGGAACGTGAGGTGTTTGCTCAGATTCCCACCGGGTGGGGAAGTAGGAGGAATGAGGCTGCGGCAGGCGGGACTTTCATTGTGGCTGGGTATGTTGTGTTTTACCCCGTGTTCACTCTGTTCGACGCTGTTAAGTGACGAAATCTCTACCGGAGGTCCATGTCTCATTTTTTGTTTTTTGAAATCTTGAAGTTTCTTCTCTGAAGTGGCGTGAGCTGACACTGTGTCTTCATTTTAGTGTAGTGATATAAATGTATGCATTCTATGCGAGTTGCGAAGGGTTATTTAAGTGAGTTGTGGGAGATGTGCCCAACAGTAGTGTCCTCAAGTGTGACTTTTGCCTTCCCAAGGAATTTCTGCTACAAGAGATGTTATTCTATCTGTATGGGCAGCCCTGGGAGGTTCTTCATATCTGTTTGCAGGTTGTTGTGACAGTTTAATTATGACAAATGTCTTAGCGGTAGGTTTGGGAGGAACCAACATATTATTCATTCCCTACTAAAGACCTGAGTTACTCTGTGAGCCATTATCAAGAATATCATGTTATGATCCTTTTGTTTTAGCATGTTTTAACTTGTTCCTTGCTAATTCTGATGAACTGAACATGGGCCAGTGCTCTCATTGTATGTAGAAATCTATTCTGTTAGATATTCCTACCTGTCCTATATGTTCCTGTCATGTTTAGAGCTGCGAAGGGAAAGATTTTCATAGACATGTTTCCTTAAAATGTCACTTGAAGAAATGCTCTTGCTTGTCACATACCCATGGTGAAAAGTCAAATATTATCCGTAGTAAAGAGAAGTTTTCTGTGCAACTCTTTTGATGGAGTCTGTCTGCAATTGATGAAAATCATTGAAAATAATGCAAGCTGTGAAGTGTTTGAGGAGATATAGCATGAGCTGTGTTGTTTCCCAGGGTTTATCACTGGCTTACAGAAAATGATTCTGAAGGTGTCATATGCTTGGATATCATCTTGGTTGAACTTCAACTGTCCAAGCTGTGGGTTCATCAGTTTGATTTACTGTTCCATAATCAGTGACTGAGCATAGAGGTATGCTTTATGTTAAGCATTGAGAGTCGTGTATTTTCCAAGTTGTCCATGTGCTAAGGAAGCTGATACTTCCATGACTGGGTCTTTATCAGAGTTGCATATCGCTTATGCAATTGAGACTACTTCATATTGCTTCCAAGTGGTGTGATGGGCAGAGAAATCTCTTTGCATGTGTCCGTGTTGCAATCCATGGTCTCACTAAGGAGAAGCTGCTTGTGCAGCTTTTCTTTCTGTGGTGTCTGTCTGCAAATGTAGCTTTCCTGTTCACACAATGAGAAATTCTGTCTATGTACGTCTGTGACAGGGCAGGTGTAAAGTTTTGTCTTGATATAATCTAAAACCTCTATAAGATGTAAAAGATGGTGTAAAGGTTCAGTTTGTCCTGGTTGTTTGATCAGGCTCACAGTCATAAGTCCATGCCTTTACCTCTTCTTTTATTGTCCAAAGAAATTGCCTTGAGGGAATGTGGCTACTGTCTGTGGTGTGAGCTCTTGCAGAGTTTTTACCAACTAGATCCCTCCCTTGTGTACCTGCTACAGCTGACATACTTTGAAATGTTAAGCTATGATGCTTTCACTTCCGCATGTTCCCCATTCTTGCCTTGTTTGTTGTCCAGGTCTAAAGCTGGGCCTCACTGTGGCTGCTAACACTGAAAACATTAAAAGATCTCTTGCACTTGTCGGACTGGGGCAATAGTTTCCATCCATAACCTGAAGGTGTTCAGCTACCAAGAAAGACTTTGATATACCTGCTTCCTGAGATGTCCTGGAATGACATGCTCCTTAACTTGTGGCTGGCACATGGCCAAAATGCTGGGGTTTGTTCATGGTGTAACTAATGGCTGTAAATGCAGAGCAAGGAGGCTGAGAGACGGCTGAGAAAAAGAAATACAGGTAGATAAATATTTTCCTTGGGCAATGGTTTGATTTTCTGCCTTGTGCCAAGGACTGTGCCATTTCTCTGTGTGATTCTGTTTTCCTGGGTCTGAGAAGCAATGGTATTAGAGCATTTGAACCATAAATCAGCATGTAGAAAGCTGATGCAAGGGTATAACGCCTTATAAATCTAGTGGGAAACCTCCTTTCTCCAAGTTGTATTTCCCTGTAACATTACAGTGTAGAGTTCCTCCACAGCTGTAGTTACACTTCCTTTCAGGGCATTGTTTCCCCAACGGTTGTGGTTCTTCCCCTATTTTCAGTAGTGCTTTTGCATTTGAAACTGTGCGTGTTGTTTTGCAGCAAGTAATTACTTTCAGGCACATAAGATAGGATTGTAAATGTGAGGAGAATGAAGCAGAAGCTGAAAGAGAATCTGTTGCACTGTTAAATACTGAGCTGACCATGATAAGGCATTTCCTCTTACTTCTTCATATTTTGAGGGATGATCACACCACAGAGTAGAAAACAATTGCTGGGAGCTGGTGACTATTAAACTGCACCCCCTACAACGTAGGGCAGAGGAAGATTTTAGGCCCACAAAGCAGCTTGAGATAGAAATGACTTCCAGGTGCTCTCAGGGATGAATTTCAATGCCTGCAGTGAGGAGCAAGACAACTTCCAGGTAAGTTTTCTGACAACACTTTCTCTTCTAATGCTTCCTTGCCTTGCTTGTCTGATTTATGGGTTTGCAACTCCAGATGATGGAGTCAGGAACATGTGATTGATGCTCAGTGTTTGAGATTTTTTCCTTCCTATTTTTTTCCTGAAACAAAGGACTCTCAACTTAGCAACTGATGAACAAGAGTTCGTTGATTAATACTGTTTTGGTGTTGGACTCAATAAGGAAATGCGCGTGTTGTCCATGAATGGAGAAGTGACAGATTGTTCCACCCAAATGAATGCTCCTACTCTCAGCCTTGTGCCATCATGCCTTTTTGTGAAGGGCACCTGCAGAAATGGCAGCAGTAGTGGAATGAATTCATTTCCTCTGAGCTTGATTTCCTTGTTCTCTCTGTGCAATTATTATTCAGTTTGTCTTCCATGGTGGGTGGCAGTTCCCTCTTCCTTATTGTTCCTTATCTGTCTTTCCTATAGCTGTGTAGAATGGGATCTAAACCAGCCTTCTATAGCAGAAGCGGTTGCCAAGGGCTGGTGACTTTCTTTTCTAAGGCTTCCTTTCCTTGCTTGTGTGATTTACGGTTTTGGTGTGTTCTTCTTGATTTCCTAGGTGCATAGGTTTAGCTGTAAGGTCACATCTATTCCATTTGCATGGGGGTATTTCCCATACGCACATTTGGTGTTTACAGCTGGGAAGAGGAAGGTTTTCATAGGCCTCCGGGTGCTCATCCAGGCATAGCTGGCTGCATCAAAAGTGTGCAAAGTGGCAACCCAACCCAGCCAAGGTTTCCAGGAACACAGAGGGACAATGCATGCCGGGTGTTCCACAGACAGTCCCCCATGACATGTTGGCTACTCTGGATAGATATGGATAGGCAAGTGGATATGTTGGATAGATATGGGTTAGACAAGTGGGCTATAACATGGTCTGAGTTCAAGTCCACTACCTTTAGTCCTCACAATTCTCCATCAGTGTTAATCGTTATTCTAAATGAGAATCAAATTTGAGCAATTCAGAGTAAACTGAAATTTGCCCTGACTAAGAGTAATACTACTTTCAAAGCTTTCTATAGATAGAGAAACATTCTTTCTGTGGGCAGCTGCCGCTGCTCTTATGATCCCGACCCGCGAAACCCCGGGAGCGCCGCCATCACCCGGCTGCGGTGGCGTCGCGGCGCCTCCGGGTGCCGCTGTTGGCCGACGCGAAGCGGCGCCGCAGCCGCAGCCGGAGCCGCCGCAGCGTCCTGCCCCCGCAGCCTGCTCGCTCGCCCGGCGCCGGCCAGAGCGGCAGCGGCACGGGCAGCAGCGGCGTCCGAGCCGGCGCCGAGCTCGCTGCCCTCCGGCAGCCCCTGCGCTCGCTGCGGAGAGGGGCTGGAAGCGAGGGAAGGCAGCGGCAGGAAGGAGGAGGGACGAGGCGAGCGCTGCCGAGAATGGCGGGCAGGCAGAGGCAGATGCGGCGGCCAGGGGCCGAGCGAGTGCTGCTGCCCACTTTGCTGCTGTGCTGGTGCTGCCGGGCGGCGCCGGAGCGGCTCCGCTACGCCATCCCCGAGGAGCTGGGCAGAGGCTCGCTGGTGGGTCCTCTGGCGCGGGACCTGGGGCTGAGCCCCGCGGAGCTGCCGACACGGAACCTGCTGCTTAGCGCCGAGAAGCAGTACTTTACCATGAGTGGGGAGAACGGGAACCTGTACGTGAGCGAGAGGCTGGACCGGGAGGAGATGTGCGGCGAGTCGGCGTCCTGCTCCGTCAGTTTCGAGGCGGTGGTGCAGAACCCGCTCAATGTTTTCCACGTCGATGTGGCTATCCAGGACGTGAACGACAACGCGCCGCGGTTTCCGCAGGACAGTTTCCAGCTGGAGATCAACGAGCTCACTTCTCCCGGCGCCCGCTTTGCCTTGGGCATGGCGGAAGATGCAGACGTGGGCAGCAATTCGCTACAGGGCTACGAGCTAGAGGCCAACGGGTACTTCGTGGTGGAGGCGAAGGAGAGCAAGGACGGCCGCAAGTTAGCGGAGCTGGTGCTGCGCCGGGCGCTGGACCGGGAGCGAGAGCAGAGCCTGCGGCTGGCGCTGACGGCGGTGGACGGCGGAGACCCGCCCCGGAGCGGCACCGCCCAGCTCTGCATCAACGTCACAGACGCCAACGACAACGCCCCCGTGTTCGCGCAGGAGCGGTACCGCGTGAGCCTGCGGGAGGACGCGCTGCCGGGCTCGACGGTGCTGAACGTGTCCGCCTCCGACGCCGACGCCGGCAGCAACGCCCGCATCACCTACGGCTTCGGGAAAATGCCGGCCAAGGTGCTTCAGAAGTTTATGGTAGACGCGGAGAGCGGGAGGATCACGCTGCAGGAGTCGCTGGACTTCGAGGACACGCGTAGCTACACGCTGTTAGTGGAAGCGAGGGATGGGGGCGGTCTTCTAACGCACTGCGAGGTGGAGGTGGAGGTGCTGGACGTGAACGACAACGCGCCCGAAATCACGGTGCTGTCGGTGTCGAGCCTAGTGCCCGAGGACGCGCCGGCCGGCACGGTGGTGGCCCTGGTGAACGTGAAGGACCCGGACTCCGGGGAGAACGGTCAGGTGTGGTGCGAGCTGTCGGGCGAGGCGCCGCTGTCGCTGGTGGCGTCGTCGGGCGGCTCGTACAAGGTGGTGACGGCGAGCTTGCTGGACCGGGAGCAGGTGTCGGAACACCGGGTGACGGTGGTGGCGAGGGACCGGGGCAGCCCGGCGCTGTCGAGCAGCACGGCGCTGGTGCTGGAGGTGTCGGACGTGAACGACAACGCGCCGGTGTTCGAGGAGGCCGCCTATAGCGCCTACGTGGCGGAGAACAACGCTGCGGGCGCGCCGGTGCTTCGCGTGAGCGCGCGGGACGCGGACGCAGGTGCCAACGGGCGCGTGAGCTACTCGTTGGCGGGCGGGAGCGCGGGCGGGGCGCCGTACGTGTCTGTGGAGGCGCAGAGCGGCGCGGTGTACGCGCAGCGCTCCTTCGATTACGAGCAGTGCCGCGAGTTCGCCGTGGTGGTGCGGGCGCAGGACGGCGGGGCACCGGCGCGGAGCTCGACGGCGACGGTGCACGTCTTCGTGTTGGACCGCAACGACAACGCGCCGCGGGTGCTGTGGCCCGCGGCGGGCGCGGTGGCAGAGCCAGCCCCGTTTGAGGTGGTGCCGCGGTCGGCCGAGGCCGGGTACCTGGTGACCAAGGTGGTGGCGGTGGACGCGGATGCGGGGCGCAACGCGTGGCTGTCATACGAGCTGGTGCAGGCGCCGGAGTCGGCGCTGTTCCGCGTGGGGCTGCACAGCGGCGAGGTGCGCACGGCGCGGGCCGTGTCGGAGAGGGACGCGGCGAAGCAGCGGCTCGTGGCCGTGGTGAAGGACCACGGGCAGCCGGCGCTGTCGGCCACGGCCACGCTGCACGTGGTGCTGGCCGAGAGCTTGCAGGAGGCGCTGCCGGAGCTGAGCGAGCGGGCGGCGGGCGCCGAGTCGGCGGCGGAGCTGCAGTTCTCCCTCGTGCTGGCGCTGGCGCTCCTGTCCGCGCTCTTCCTGCTGAGCGTGGCGCTGGCCGTGCTGGCAAGGGGCCGCCGTGCCGGGCCGCCCGCCGTGCTGCGCTGCCTGGGCGCTCAGCGCTTCTCCGGGGCGGGCGCCGCCTTCCCGGCCGACTTCTGCGAGGGCACCTTGCCCTACTCCTACAACCTGTGCGTGGCGCCGGGTCGCGCTGTCGCCGAGGCCTCTTGGCCGCCTCCGCCGCTGCCTATCCTGCCCGCGGAGGAGCTTCTCGGCGGGGACACCTGCGAGAAGCGAAGCCCGAGTAGCAGCGCCGGCGCGGGAGAGCCGCATGCAGAGCCCGACCCACCGCAGGTCTGTAAGGCGGCGTTTAGGTCCTTATCTTGGGGTCTTTCCAAACCAGCTGTGTGCTTTCACTCGTCTTTGCTCTGCTGGGGTTGGGAGGGGAGGTCATGCCGGTCTCTGTTTCCAAGAACGAAAGAAATAATCTTATCCCGTGGCCTTTTTTGGGGAACATTCACTCTGAACAGCCACTTTTTGGCGTGTGACCAGCCACCACACGTATATTCCTCGTGGGTGAGTTCTTGCTGTTAATTGGCTCTTGACGGGTTAGTTTTGTCCAGGCGTTATTTGTCGAAGTTGTTTTTGCAACTATGTCTTATTTTTTCTTCTCTCTTTTTCTACTATTTCTGATCACAGTGTGCGTGTGCATCACTGCCTGCTGCTGAGTTACTCTAGAGAAGGGCCCCAAGTCCTAGGCAGAAGTGTCAGGCTGTAATGGAAAATTTCCAAGTGCTGGTGGGAGAAGCTGGAGCAGTGCAGGGTCGTCCAGAGAAGCCTCTGGAATGTAGGGGGAAATTAACAAAGTCCTGAGGAGGACTCTGTCTGAAGCGGGAATTTTATCGCTGCCTTGTGCTATTATTGCTTGGGATTTTTGAAATTAATGTGGCTGATGGCGTTCTGGTCTGATACAGTTTTGATCTGCTGAAAGGGTGAGGGAAAAGTCGTTCTAGCACAACGACTACAAAAACCAGTGCAATCGGTGGGAGAGATTGTGCCTGCGGACTGATGGCTAAGTCCTGTTCTACACGAAAAAGCTAAAAAGACGAGAACTTACTCTAAAGACTAAGAAGCTGGTGTTGTCTGAAATGTTGTGGGTCAGTAACGGTGGAGATGGATCCGCATTATGCAGAAGTAGATCTTCCAACTCTGCACAACGGGGTCGAGAAATCGGGGTGGAGCTTGTTATTGGAGATGTTTTCTTCCTAATAACTTTTTACCAGAACTATAGACTTGGGCGTGGTTAATGCTGTTTCCCAGAGGAAAAGCGCATGCGGTTCTATGAATGAAGCAGTTACAGATTGTCTTTCCCCAGTGAACATTGGCATCTTCCTCCGCGTGCCCCCTTGTCTGCAGCAGGAGAAGGCTGCTGCAGAAATGGAAGCATTGATGGCAAGGATAAGTTCTGTCTGGGCGTGATTTTTCTGAGTTCTTAATGCAGTTACTGCTCATCCCTCTTCTCTGGATGAAGGTGTAGAATGGGATCTCAAAAATGACAAAGCAAAAAAAAAACAAACCACCAAACCCCAGAAAACTCTTTTGTATTTCGGAGCTTGTCCTCTTTTTCTCTCCCCATTTTCTTAATAGAAGTGCTTAGACTGAAGAGTTAAGTCTGTCAGTCACTTATTGCCACAGTTGTTGTGTTTGTCTGGTTACTAGGATAGTCCTCTACCCATTCTGAGAACATATCTAGCCCGAGAAAGAGGTAAGCAAAAAGGCAGCAAATGGGCACTGGAATAAAACCCATTCACACATTTCAACGTGGTCTGCGTAGTTCAGGATTTGCAGCTGTAATTGTCTACTGTCCTATGGTATTTTGTTGAAGAGGTGTCCTACCAACACGAAGAGTCGAGGATTAGCTGGAAAGTTTATTAACAAGTTACAATCCTTTACATCAGTATTCCAGAGCTATCGAATTACTTGAATAAACTAGAACACTCTTAATTTTATATGGCATATTAAAAGGGGAAGTTACTCTTTAAAGTCCTTCAACTTCGTTTTTCCAGTCGGATATTTGGAAAAAAGTGTTCTTAAGAAAATTGTGGAAGTAGACCTATAAAACCTCTCACAATAGCAAGGGCAGATGTATCAGGTCTGGTTCTTTCTATACTCGAACACGTAAAGATCTCATACCCGGCAGGGCTGGTGGTGTAGTGAAGTTGAAGCTTGTTCCTTCTGAACTGAGGTATTTAAAGCAAAGTTCCTGCCGCCTGGGTTAATGAGTGAAACGTGGTTTTCGGGAGGTTTGAGAAGGGTGTGTCTGATTACCGCATTTGGGATCTTAGAGCCAGTTTTCTTTTGCTCAGTCGCTCAAGTACGAAGGATAAAAACCGTAGTGTTGGAGACTATGTTTTTGGAAGGACGGAAAAAGACTATTTTTCAAATATTTTACTTTACATATACCGCCATCACCACTTCGTTTCTCCCCGGCGATGGGAAAAAAGTGGCTATTGTTTAGGGAAAAGCTCGACAGGAGCCGGGCAGGCAGCGCTCGGAAGCGCTCGGTGCCTGCAGTGCCGGGAGGAGGCTGCGGGCGCCGCTGTTGACCGAAGAGGAGCGAGAGGAAGGCCGGAGCGCTGCCGGCAGCCCCGCCCGCTGCGGCCCGGTTCGCTCGAGCGCTCGGTGGTTGTCTCGGCGGTCGGGCGGTCTGCGAGCGTCCCCGGGGTGCGGAGTCGCGCTGCAGCAAAGCGGAGGGGCCAGGAGCGGCGACCCAGACCGGGCGACGGTGCAGAACTTGTACCTGGAGGAGCCGGAGCGGCGGTGGGCTGCGGCGGTGCGGGGCCGGAGGGGCCGCGGAGGAAATGAGCGCTGCGGGAAGGCGCTGGGGCAGGCGGGAGCGAGCGCTGCTGTGGGGTGTCCTGATGGCGGCGTGGGACGCGGCGTGGGGGCAGCTACGCTACTCGGTTCCCGAGGAGCTGCCCCAGGGCTCGTTCGTGAGCGACGTGGCCAAGGACCTGGGGCTGGAGCTGCCGGCGCTCCGCGACCGCGGCGTCCGAGTCGTCTCCGAAGGTAGGACGCAGTATTTCGCCCTGCACGGGAAGACGGGCCATTTGGTGACAGCGGAGAGGATAGACAGGGAGCAGCTGTGCCGACTGGTGGAGAAATGCGTGCTGCGCTGTGAGGTAGTGGTAGATGGGGAAATGCAGGTATACAGAATCGAAGTGGAAATCACGGACATTAACGACAATGCACCCAATTTCCAAGAGGAAGAAACGGAAATGAAAATGAGCGAGACGTTGGCCCCGGGGACGAGGTTTCCCCTCGCCGAGGCTCATGACCCGGACTCTGGCCCCAATTCGCTGCAGCGCTACGAGCTGAGCGGCGACGAGCACTTCTCGCTGGCCGTGCAGGCGGGCCCCGGCGGGGATCAGCGTCCCGAGCTGGTGCTGGCGAAGGCGCTGGACCGCGAGGAGGCGGCGTTTCACGAGCTGGTGCTGAGGGCGAGCGACGGCGGAGAGCCTGCGCGGACGGGCACGGCGCGGATCCGCGTGGCCGTGCTGGACGCCAACGACAACGCGCCCGTGTTCAGCCAGGTGGAGTACCCGGTGCGTGTGCCCGAAGACGTGCCCGTCGGCTCCGTCCTCGTCACCGTCACGGCCGCCGACTCTGACGAAGGTCTGAACGGACACGTGAAATACTCGTTGAAGAGAACGAAGGACACGGCATCGCAGGCATTCCTGCTGGATTCTGAGACGGGAGCGCTCACGCTGCTGCGGAGCCTGGACTTCGAGGAAGGATACTCCTACGAATTGCAAGCGCAGGCACATGATGGTGGAGGACTTTCCGACACGGCACTCGTCACCATTATTGTGACAGACGTCAACGACAATGCTCCAGAGATTTCGGTGCGGTCGGCACTAAACGAGATCTCAGAGGACGCGCCGCCGGGGACGGGGGTGGCGCTGTTGCATGTCCACGACCGGGACTCGGAGGAGAACGGCCAGGTGCGGTGCAGCATTGCCGAGAGCCTCCCGTTCCGGCTGGAGAAGTCCTTTGAGGACTACTACCGCGTGGTGACGTCGGGGGAGCTGGACCGCGAGAAGGTGTCGGAGTACAACGTGACCGTGCGGGCGGTGGACGGCGGGTCGCCGGCGCTGGAGAGCAGCGCGGTGCTGTCGCTGCGGGTGCTGGACGTGAACGACAACGCGCCGGTGTTCGCGGAGGCGCGCTACAGCGCCCGCCTGGCCGAGAACAACGCGGCGGGCGCGCTGGTGCTGACGGTGCGGGCGTGGGACGCGGACTGGGGGCAGAACGCGCGCGTGCGGTACCGGCTGTCGGAGGGGCGGGTGCGGGGCGCGCCGCTCTCGTCGTACGTGTCGGTGCAGGCGGAGACGGGCGCGCTGTACGCGCTGCGCTCCTTCGACTACGAGGAGGTGCGCGAGGTGCGGCTGTGGGTGCGGGCGGAGGACGGCGGCGCGCCGGCGCTGAGCAGCAACGTGTCGGTGCGGCTGGAGATCGTGGACGAGAACGACAACGCGCCGCAGGTGCTGTACCCGCCGGCGGCGGCGCCGTCGTCCGCGGCGGGCGCGGGCTGGGCGGGCGTGGAGCTGGCGCCGCGGTCGGCGGAGCCCGGGGCGCTGGTGGCCAAGGTGGTGGCGGTGGACGCGGACGCGGGGCAGAACGCGTGGCTGTCGTACGAGCTGGCCAAGGCGACGGAGCCGGGGCTGTTCCGCGTGGGGCTGCACAGCGGCGAGGTGCGCACGGCGCGCTTCCCGCTGGCCCGCGACGCGGCGCGGCAGAGCCTGGTGGTGGTGGTGAAGGACCACGGGCGGCCGGCGCTGTCGGCCACGGCCACGCTGACGGTGGTGCTGGCCGAGAGCGTGGCCGAGCTGCTCTCGGAGCTGGGCAGCGCGGCGGCGGCGGCGCCGGGCGAGCCGGCCGGCAGCCTCACGCGCTGGCTGGTGCTGGCCGTGGCGGCCGTGTCCTGCCTCTTCCTCGCCTTCCTACTGCTGCTGCTGGCGCTGCGCCTGCGGCGCTGGCGCCGCTCGCAGCTGCTGGCGGCGGCGGGCAGCGCCGCCTTGCGCGGCGTCCCGGCCTCGCACTTCGTGGGCATCGACGGCGTCCGCGCCTTCCTGCACTCCTACTCGCACGAGGTGTCGCTCACGGCTGACTCGCGCAGAAGCCAGCTCCGCTTGTCGGCCGGCAGCTGCTGCGACACCCTTCCGTCCCTGCCGCCGCCCGACGAGCCCGCGCCGCTGCTCGGGGAGGATTCTTTGGCTGCCCTCTGCGCGGACCCGGCTGCTGCCCCGGTGAGTTCTTTCCAGGAGCTCTTCTCTGCTCCGCTTCCTCCCCCCTGCTGCTCCTTTGCCCTTTTCCCGAGGAGTTCCCTGTTCCATATGCTGTGCGGCATGCTGCGGGAACGAGGGAGTCAAAGCTTGTCTGAGTCTCGACCTGGTGCTGGTGCATCCCCGGATGGGATCGTGGTTGCTCATTTTTCGGGTTGGTGGGGGAGACGGGAGGAGCGAGCTGCCTTCTGGTGGGACTTTTGTTGAAGCTAGGCTTCGTGGTTTACCGCGTCTTCTCCCTGTTCCACGCTATTAAGTGACCCAGTGCCTCCTGGAGGTCCATTCCCCGTTTCCCTTTAAAACTTGACATCTTTTCTCTAAAGCGTAGTGAGCTGACAGTGTGTCTTCATCTTAGTATAGAGATGTAAGTATATGCAAGCAATACTATGCGAGTTTTGAAGGCTTATGGAAGTATGTTGTGGGACCTGCGCCTAACAGTAGTATCTTGCAGTCTGAGTTTTGCCTTTGCAAGGAATTTTTGCTAGAATGGATGGTATTCTATCTGTATGGGAGGTTCTTCATGTGTCTTGCAGCTTTCCTTAGCTGAAGCTTTGAAAGAAACTGATTATTCATTCCCTATTAATGATCTGAGTCGCTCTAAGAGCCGTTATCAAGAATATCATGTTATGATCCTTTTGTTTTAGCATGTGTTAACTTGTTCCTTGCTCATTATGATGATCTGAACATGGGCCATTGCTCTCATAGTATGTAGAAATCAGTTCTGTTAGATCTTCCTGCCTGTCCCATATGTTTCTTCTATGTTTAGAGCTCTAAAGAGAAAGACTTTCACAGACATGTTTACTTAAAATGTTACTGGAAGAAATGCTCTTGCTTGTCACATACACATGGTGAGAAGTCAAATATTATTCATGGTAAGGAAGTTTTCTGTGGAACTCTTTTGATGGAGTCTGTCTGCAAATGATGAAGATCATTGACAACAACGCAAGCTGGTAAGTGTTTGAAGAGAGTCTCGGTGGTGCTGTGTGTGAGGAGGTACTCATGGTGACATGACATGTTGTGTTAATTTCCAGAGTTTATTATTGCCTTACTGAAAATGATTCTGAAGGTGTCATATGTTTGGATTGCCCCTTGGTTGGACTCCAACTGTCCAAGCTGTGGGTTCGTCAGATTGCTTTCCTGTTCCATGATTAGTGAGTGAGCATAGAGGTAGTCTTTATGTTAAGCTTTGAGAGTCGTGTATTTTCCAAGTTGCGCATGTGCTAAGGAAGGATGATGGTGTCCTTGAGCTGATACTTTGACGATTGGGTCTTCATCAGAGCTTCATATCGTACAGACTTGAGAATATTTTATATTGCTTCCAAGTAGAGTGATGAGCAGAGAAATCTCTTTGCATCCGTCTATGTTGTGATTCATGGTCTCAGTAATGAGAAGAAAGAAAAGAAGCAACTTTTCTTTCAGTGGTGTCTGTCTGCAACTGTAGCTTTCCTCCTGTGTGACTTTAGGCAGGGTGGGAAATTCTGTCTGTCCACAGACAGGGCAGGTGTAAAGGTTTGTTGTGGTATAATCTGGAATGTCTACAGTATGTAGAGATGGTGTAAAGGTTCAGGGTCTGCGGTGTAAGCCTTATTGTCCCTGCTAACCCTTAAACATTGAAAGGTCTCCTACACTTATTGGTCTGGGGCAATAGTTTCCATCCATACCCTGAAGGTGTTCAGCTACCAAGAAAAAGACTTTGATATACCTATTTCCTGAGATGTCATGAAATGACATGCTCCTTAACTTGTGGCTTTCATATGGCCAAAGTGCTGGGTGTTGTCCATGGTGTGAATAAAGGCTGTAAGTGCAGAGCAAGGAGGGTGAAAGGGTGGCTTTGAACCAGGAAAATAGGTGTGTCACTGTGACTTTCATTGGGCAATGGTTTCATTTCCCACCTGGTGCCAAGGCCTGTGCCATATTTTGTGTGATCCTGGTTTCCTTGTCCTGAAAGGCAATGGTAGAAGAGTGTTTGAACTATAAATCCATATGTAGAAGAATGATGCAATGGTGAACAGCTTATAAATCTTGTGGGAAACCTCCTTTCTCCAAATTGTATCTCCTTGTGACATTACAGTGTAGAGTTCCTCCACAGCTTTCTATCAGGCCATTGTTTCTCTGAAGTCCATTATTCTTCTTCCCCATTTTGGGCAGTGCTTTTGCATTTGATACTGTGCTTGTTGGATTGCAGCAAATACTTACTACAGCCACCGAAGACAGAATTGTAAGTGTGAGGAGAAGCTAGAAGAGAATCTGTTGCATTGTTGACCACTGAGCTGGAAAAAGAGGACCATGATAAGGCCTTTACTCTTACTGCTTCATATTTTTGGGACAAGAGCAGCAAACAATTGCTGGGAGCTGGTGGCTATCAATCTGAACCCTCTACAATGTAGGTCAGAGGAAGACTTTAGGCCCACAAAGCAGCTTGAGATAGGAATGACTTCCAGGTGCTCTAGGGATGAATTTCAATGACCACAGCAAAGACCAAGGAGACTTCCAGGTAAGTTTCTCTGACTTTCTCTTCTAATGCTTCCTCGCGTTGCTTGTCTGATTTATGGGATTGTAACTCTACACGATGGTGTCAGAAAAATGTGATTGTTGCTCGATGTTTGGGATTTTTCCTTCCTGATCATTTTTTCTCAAGCGATGGACTTTCACTTTTGTGACAGCTGAACAGGAATTTGCTGTTTTGGTGTTGGACTCACTAAGGAAATGTGCATGCGGCTGGATGAATAGGAAAGTAGCAGATTTTTCCTCCCTAATGAATGTTCCTCCCGCCATCCATGTGTGATCACGTCTTTTGGTGAAGGGCTGCTGCAGAGATGGCAGCAGTAGTGGGATGGATTAACTTTCTCTGAGCTTTATTAACTTGTTCGTTTTGTGCAGTTACTATTCAGGTTGTCTTCCCTTCTGGGTGGAAGTTCCCTCTTCCTTACCATTCCTCATCTGTCTTGTCTAAAGCTGTGTAGAATGGGATCTAACCCCACCTTTTAAAACTTTTTTTGGGTGGTTTTTTTTTGGGGGTTTTTTTTTTTTTTTTTTTTTTGGGTTGGTTTGGTTTAGTTTTTTGAGAACAGCATGCCACACAGCTGAAACTATTGCTAAGAGTTGGTGACATTTCTAATGCTTCCTTGGTTGTCTGGTTTATGGTTTTGTTTTCCTCTTCTTGATTTTGTAGGTGTATAGGTTTAGCTGTAATTATCAGCATAGCTTTTTTTAGCGATGTGTTGTGTGTTAGTGCCTTTTGCTCATGCCCAAGCAGCTGTTCAATGAGTTCTGTTATTGTCAGGGGTATCCAAGTAAATATGACCTGAGTAGAAGTTGCCTCTCTGTGGAACTGTGTGTGTGAAAAAAGAAGACAGGAGACTCCCCCTAAACAGAGATTTTAGCCTCAGAATTGGTAATCATCCTGCTTTGCTCATTTCTGAGTGGTTCTTATCTCTTACTTCGCATCTTGTCATGAGCTACATGTAGACCTCATGGTTTCTGCTCAAACAAGGAAGGTCGCATCTGTTCAATTGTCTAAGCAGGGGTAAAGTTCCCACATGCACCTTTGATGTTTACAGCTGGGAAGAGGAAGACTTTCATAGCCATATGCGTCCTCACCCAGGCACAGTTGTCTGAAGCAAAAGATTGCGTAGTGGCAACCTAACCCAGCCGAGGTTTCCAGGAACAAAGTAGAGGCCAGAGAGGCAATGCATGCAGGGTGTCCCTCACAAATAATACGATGGCTACTCAGTTGGATAGATACAGGTTTGACAAGTGGACTGTTAGATGGTCTGAGTTCAGGTCCGCTACCTTTAGGCCTCACGTTTCTCCATCAGTGTTAATCCTTATTCTAAATGACAATCAAACCTGAGCAATTCAGAGTAAAAAGAAATTCATCCTAAAAAATGTAATACTACTTTAGATACAGAAATCCTCTGTCGGTGGTTGGCCGCCGGTGCTGCTATGATAACGCGCGTCCCCGACCCGCGGCTGGAAACCATCACCCGGCTGCGGTGGTGTCTCGGCGCCTCCAGGTGCCGCTGTTGGCCGACGCGAAGCGGCGCCGGCGCCGCAGCCGGAGCCGCCGCAGCGTCCTGCCCCCGCAGGCTGCTCGCTCGCCCGGCGCCGGCCAGAGCGGCAGCGACACGGGCAGCAGAGGCAAGAGGCGGCGCGGGGAGCAGCGGCGTCCGAGCCGGCGCCGAACTCGCTGCCCTCTGGCAGCCCCTGAGCTCGCTGCGGAGAGGGGCTGGAAGCGAGGGAAGGCAGCGGCAGGAGGGAGGAGCGCGGCGAGCGCTGCCGAGAATGGCGGGCAGGCAGAGACAGATCCAGCGGCCAGGGGCCGGGCGAGTGCTGCTGCCCGCTTTGCTGCTGTGCTGGTGCTGCCGGGCGTCGCCGGAGCGGTTCCGCTACGCCATCCCCGAGGAGCTGGGCAGAGGCTCGCTGGTGGGGCCGCTGGCGCGGGACCTGGGGCTGAGCCCCGCGGAGCTGCCAGCACGCAAGCTTCGGCTGAGCGCCGAGAAACAATACTTTACCGTGAGCGAGGAGAACGGGAACCTGTACGTGAGCGAGAGGCTGGACCGAGAGGAGATGTGCGGCGAGTCGGCGTCCTGCTCCGTCAGCTTCGAGGCGCTGGTGCAGAACCCGCTCAATGTTTTCCACGTCGACGTGGCCATCCAGGACGTGAACGACAACGCACCGCGGTTTCCGCAGGACAGTTTCCAGCTGGAGATCAACGAGTTCACTACTCCCGGCGCCCGGTTTTACTTGGGCACGGCGGAAGACGCAGACGTGGGGAGTAACTCGCTACAGGGCTACGACCTGGAGGCCAACGGGTACTTCGCGGTGGAGGTGAAAGAGAGCCCGGACGGCAGCAAGTTCGCGGAGCTGGTGCTGCGCCGGGCGCTGGACCGGGAGCGAGAGCAGAGCCTGCGGCTGGTGCTGACGGCGGTGGACGGCGGGGACCCGCCCCGGAGCGGCACCGCCCAGCTCTGCATCAACGTCACAGACGCCAACGACAACGCCCCCGTGTTCGCGCAGGAGCGGTACCGCGTGAGCCTGCGGGAGGACGCGGTACCGGGCTCGACGGTGCTGAACGTGTCCGCCTCTGACGCCGATGCCGGCAGCAACGCCCGCATCACCTACGGCTTCGGGAAAATGCCGGCCAAGGTGCTTCAGAAGTTCATGGTGGATGCGGAGAGTGGGAGGATCACGCTGCAGGAGTCGCTGGACTTTGAGGACACGCGTGCGTTTCGCCTGGCCGTGGAGGCGAGGGACGGGGGGGGTCTCTTGGCGCACTGCCAGGTGGAAGTGGAGGTGCTGGACGTGAACGACAACGCGCCCGACATCACGGTGCTGTCGGTATCGAGCCCGGTGCCCGAGGACGCGCCGGCCGGCACGGTGGTGGCCCTGGTGAACGTGAAGGACCCGGACTCCGGGGAGAACGGTCAGGTGTGGTGCGAGCTGTCGGGCGAGGCGCCGCTGTCGCTGGTGGCGTCGTCGGGAGGCGCGTACAAGGTGGTGACGGCGAGCGCGCTGGACCGGGAGCAGGCGTCGAAGCACCAGGTGACGGTGGTGGCGAGGGACCGGGGCAGCCCGGCGCTGTCGAGCAGCACGGTGCTGGTGCTGGAGGTGTCGGACGTGAACGACAACGCGCCGGTGTTCGAGGAGGCCGCCTACAGCGCGTACGTGGCGGAGAACAACGCGGCGGGTGCTCCGGTGCTTCGCGTGAGCGCGCGTGACGCGGACGCAGGCGCCAACGGTCGCGTGAGCTACTCGTTGGCGGGCGGCAGCGCGGGCGCGGCGCCGTACGTGTCGGTGGAGGCGCAGAGCGGCGCGGTGTACGCGCAGCGCTCCTTCGACTACGAGCAGTGCCGCGAGTTCGCCGTGGTGGTGCGGGCGCAAGACGGCGGGGCACCGGTGCGGAGCTCGACGGCGACGGTGCGCGTCTTCGTGCTGGACCGCAACGACAACGCGCCGCGGGTGCTGTGGCCCGCGGCTGGCGCGGCGGCAGAGCCGGCCCCATTCGAGGTGGTGCCGCGTTCGGCCGAGGCCGGATACCTGGTGGCCAAGGTGGTGGCGGTGGACGCAGACGCGGGGCGCAACGCGTGGCTGTCGTACGAGCTGGTGCAGGCGCCGGAGCCGGCGCTGTTCCGCGTGGGGCTGCACAGCGGCGAGGTGCGCACGGCGCGGGCCGTGTCGGAGAGGGACGCGGCGAAGCAGCGGCTCGTGGCCGTGGTGAGGGACTACGGGCAGCCGGCGCTGTCGGCCACGGCCACTCTGCACGTGGTGCTGGCCGAGAGCTTGCAGGAGGCGCTGCCGGAGCTGAGCGAGCGGGCGGCGGGCGCCGAGTCGGCGGCGGAGCTGCAGTTCTCCCTCGTGCTGGCGCTGGCGCTCCTGTCCGCGCTCTTCTTGCTGAGCGTGGCGCTGGCCGTGCTGGCAAGGGGCCGCCGTGCCGGGCCGCCCGCCGTGTTGCGCTGCCTGGGCGCTCAGCGCTTCTCCGGGGCGGGCTCCGCGTTCCCGGCCGACTTCTGCGAGGGCACCTTGCCCTACTCCTACAACCTGTGCGTGGCGCCGGTTCGCGCTGTCGCCGAGGCCTCTTGGCCGCCCCCTCCGGTTACCATCCTGCCCACGGAGGAGCTGCTCGGCGGCAATGCCTGCGGGAAGCAAAGCCCGAGCAGCAGCTCCGGCACTGGAGAGTCGCCCGCGGAGCCCGACGCACCGCAGGTCTGTAAGCCCGCTTTTAGTTCCTTATCTCTAAGCCTTTCCGAACCGGTGCTGTGCTGCTGGTCTTTGTTTCTCTGACGGGGACGGTGGTGGCGTCTTGCCGGTCTCTGTTCCCAAGAACGACCGAAATAATCATGTGCCGTCGCTTTTTTTTAGCAGCAGGCACTGGGAAGGGGCACTTGCCGTTTCACCAGCCTTCACACGTGTAGTCTTTGTAGGGAGGTTCTTGTTGTTAACTGGCTCTTAACGACTTAGTTTTGTCCAGGCATTATTTGTCGGAGTTGTTAGTGCAACTATTTATCATTTTTTCTTCCCGCTTTTTCTACCGTTCCTCATTTGTCCTTTCCTAGGGGGCTTAAGTCACATTCTGTCTTTGATAGCCTATTTTTCTTTACCCCCTTTTCAATAAGAGCTGTACGTTGTTTAATGTGAAGTTTTCTTTCTGCCTGAATTTTTCTTTTTTTTTGTTTTTTTTTTTTCTTGTAATCAACATGGGGAGGGAGTGCGTTTGCATCGCTGCCTGCTGCTGAGTTACTCTAGAAAGGCAGCTCCTAGTCCTAGGAAGTAGCGTCAGCCTGTTATGAAAGATTCCCAAGTGGTGGTGGGAGAAATTGGACAAATGCAGTGTGATCTAGAGCAGCCTCCGGAGTGCAGGATAAAAGTAACAAAGATCAGAGGAAGGGCCGACCCTGAGGAGGACTCTTTTTGAGAGGGGATCTTTAACGATGCCTTGCGCTATCACTCGGGGTTTGGGAAATTAACGTGGCTGATGGTGTTCCGGTCTGATACAGTTCTGATACTCTGAAAGGCTGAGGGAAAAGTAATTCAAGCACAACGACTGCAAAAATCTGTACAATTGGTGGGAGAGTTTGTGCCTGCGGAGTGATGGATTAGGGCTTGTTATACACGAAATAGCTAAACAGAGAAGAACTTACTCTAAAGACTAAGAAGCTGGTGTTGTCTGAAGTGTTATATGTCAGTAATGGTGCAGGTGGATCCACACAGTGCAGAATGAGATCCACTAACTCTACACAACGGGGTCGAGGAAATGGGGTTGACGCTTGGTATTGGAGACTTTTCCCTACTAATAACTTTTTACCGAAACGATGGACTTGGACATGCTTAATGTTGTTTTCCAAAGGAAAAGCGCATGTGGTTCCATGAATGGAGCAATTAGAGATTGTCCCTTCCCAGTGAACATTGCCATCTTCCTCCGTATCCCCGCTTGTCTTTTGGAGAAGGCTGCTGCAGAAATGGCAGCATTAATGGCAAGGATAAGTTCTGTCTGGGCGTGATTTTTCTGAGATCTTCATGCGGTTACCGCACATCTCTTTTCCTTGGGTGCAGCTGTAGAGTGGGATCTCAAAAATAACAACAAAACCACCCAAAACTCTTTTTTATTTCGGAGCCTATCCTCTTTTGCTATCCCCGTTTCCCTGAAAGAGGTACTTGGACTGAAGAGTTCTGTTGTCTGTCACTCATTGCAGTAGTGGTTCCGTTTACCTATTTTACCCTCTAACCATCCTGAGAACACATCTAACCGGAGAAAGAGGTACGTAAAAGGACAGCAATTAGGCACTCGTATAAAGCACATTTCAAAGTGGTCCGCGTAGTTCAGGGTTTGCAGCTGTAATTGTCTCCTGTCCTGTGGTGTTTTCTTGAAGAGGTGTCCTACCAACACGAAGATTCGAGGATTAGCTGGAAAGTTTATTAACAAGTTACAATACTTTACATCAGTATTCCAGAACTATCGAATTACTTGAATAAATTATAACCCTCTTAATTTTATATGGCATATTAAAAGGGGAAGTTACTCTTTAAAGTCCTTCAACTTCGTTTTTCCAGTTGGGCAAAAAAGCGTTCTTAAGAAAAATGTAGGAAGACCTATAAAGCCTGTCACAATAGCAAGGGCAGATGTAGCAGCTCTGTTTTTTTCTCTACTCGAACAGGTAAATGTCTCATCTCCGGCAAGGCTTTAGGTGCAGTGAAGTTTAAGCTTGTTAATTGTGAAGTGAGGTATTTCAAGAAAAATTCCTGCCGCCTGGGTTAATGATCTGAAACGTGGTTTTCCGGAGGGTTGAGAAGGGTGTGTCTGATAACCGCATTTGGGATCTTAGAGCCAGTTTTCTTTTGCTCAGTCATTCAAGTACGAAGGATAAAAACCATAGTGTTGGAGACTATTTTTCTGGAAGGACGGAAAAAGACTATTTTTCAAGTATTTTACTTTACATATACTGCGATCGCCACTTCATTTGTCCCGGGCGGTGGGAAAAAACGGCCTACGATTCACGGAAAAGCTCGACAGGAGCCGGACAGGCAGCGCTCGGAAGCGCCCGGTGCCTGCAGTGCCGAGAGGAGGCTGCGGGCGCCGCTGTAGACCGAGGAGGAGCAAGAGGAAGGCCAGAGCGCTGCCGGCAGCCCCGCCCGCTGCGGCTCGGATCGCTCGCTCGCTCGGTGGCTGTCTCGGCGGCCGGGCGGTCTGCGAGCGTCCCCGGGGTGCGGAGCCGTGGTGCAGCTAGGCGGAGTACGCTGCGGCAGCGGCCAGGAGTGGCGATACTGGCCGGGAGACGGCGCAGCAGACGGAGGAGGTAAAGGAGTCGGAACAGGGATCGGCGTCCAGGAGCTGTCTGCGACGGTTCGGGGTCGGCGGTGCCGCGGCGAAAATGGGCCCAGCGGGAAGGCGCTGGGGCCGAAGGGAGCGAGCGCTGCTGTGGGGTGTCCTGATGGCGGCGTGGGACGCGGCGTGGGGGCAGCTGCGCTACTCGGTTCCTGAGGAGCTGCCCCAGGGCTCGTTCGTGGGTGATGTGGCAAAGGACCTGGGGCTGGAGCTGCCGGCGCTCCGCGACCGCGGCGTCCGAGTCGTCTCCGAAGGTAGGACGCAGTATTTCGCCCTGCACGGGAAGACGGGCCGTTTGGTGATGGCGGAGAGGATAGACAGGGAGCAGCTGTGCCGGCTGGTGGAGAAATGTGTGCTGCGCTGTGAGGTGATAGTGGAGGAGGAAATGAAGTTTTATGAAATCGAAGTGGAAATCACGGACGTGAATGACAATGCGCCCAGCTTCGAGGAGGCAGAAACGGAACTGAGAATGAGCGAGATGACAGTCCCTGGGTCGCGGTTTCCCTTGGCAAAGGCTCACGACCCGGACTCGGGCCCGAATTCCCTGCAGCGCTACGAGCTGAGCGGCGACGAGCACTTCTCGCTGGCCGTGCAGGCGGGCCCCGGCGGGGATCAGCGTCCCGAGCTGGTGCTGGCGAAGGCGCTGGACCGCGAGGAGGCGGCGTTTCACGAGCTGGTGCTGAGGGCGAGCGACGGCGGAGAGCCTGCGCGGACGGGCACGGCGCGGATCCGCGTGGCCGTGCTGGACGCCAATGACAACGCGCCCGTGTTCAGCCAGGCGGAGTACACGGTGCGTGTGGCGGAGGATATACCCGTGGGCCACGTCCTTGTCACCCTCACGGCTGTCGACGCCGACGAGGGTCTGAACGGACACGTGAAATACTCGTTAAAGAAAACCAAGGACACGGCATCCCAGACCTTTCAGCTGGATACTGACACGGGTCAGATCATGCTGGTACGGAGCCTGGACTTTGAGAAAGACGATTCCTACGAACTGGAGGCGCATGCATGGGATGGAGGAGAGCTTTTCGACACGGCACTTGTTGCTATCACTGTGACAGACGTCAATGACAATGTCCCTGAGATTTCGGTGCGATCGCTGTTGACAGAGATCTCGGAGGACGCGCCGCCGGGGACGGTGGTGGCCCTACTGCACGTCCACGACCGGGACTCGGGGGCGAACGGCCAGGTGCGGTGCTCGCTGGACGGGGACGTTCCGTTTTCGCTTCGGAGGTCTCAGGGCAGCTACTACAGAGTGATGACGGTGGGGAAGTTGGACCGCGAGAAGGTGTCGGAGTACAACGTGACGGTGCGGGCGGCGGACGGCGGGTCGCCGGCGCTGGAGAGCAGCGCGGTGCTGGCGCTGCGGGTGCTGGACGTGAACGACAACGCGCCGGTGTTCGCGGAGGCGCGCTACAGCGCCCGCCTGGCCGAGAACAACGCGGCGGGCGCGCTGGTGCTGACGGTGCGGGCGTGGGACGCGGACTGGGGGCAGAACGCGCGCGTGCGGTACCGGCTGTCGGAGGGGCGGGTGCGGGACGCGCCGCTCTCGTCGTACGTGTCGGTGCAGGCGGAGACGGGCGCGCTGTACGCGCTGCGCTCCTTCGACTACGAGGAGGTGCGCGAGGTGCGGCTGTGGGTGCGGGCGGAGGACGGCGGCGCGCCGGCGCTGAGCAGCAACGTGTCGGTGCGGCTGGAGATCGTGGACGAGAACGACAACGCGCCGCAGGTGCTGTACCCTCCGGCGGCAGCGCCGTCGTCCGCGGCGGGCGCGGGCTGGGCGGGCGTGGAGCTGGCGCCGCGCTCGGCGGAGCCCGGGGCGCTGGTGGCCAAGGTGGTGGCGGTGGACGCGGACGCGGGGCAGAACGCGTGGCTGTCGTACGAGCTGGCCAAGGCGACGGAGCCGGGGCTGTTCCGCGTGGGGCTGCACAGCGGCGAGGTGCGCACGGCGCGCTTCCCGCTGGCCCGCGACGCGGCGCGGCAGAGCCTGGTGGTGGTGGTGAAGGACCACGGGCGGCCGGCGCTGTCGGCCACGGCCACGCTGACGGTGGTGCTGGCCGAGAGCGTGGCCGAGCTGCTCTCGGAGCTGGGCAGCGCGGCGGCGGCGGCGCCGGGCGAGCCGGCCGGCAGCCTCACGCGCTGGCTGGTGCTGGCCGTGGCGGCCGTGTCCTGCCTCTTCCTCGCCTTCCTGCTGCTGCTGCTGGCGCTGCGCCTGCGGCGCTGGCGCCGCTCGCAGCTGCTGGCGGCGGCGGGCAGCGCCGCCTTGCGCGGCGTCCCGGCCTCGCACTTCGTGGGCATCGACGGCGTCCGCGCCTTCCTGCACTCCTACTCGCACGAGGTGTCGCTCACGGCCGACTCGCGCAAGAGCCAGCTCCGCTTGTCGGCCGGCATCTGCTGCGACACCCTCCCGGCCCGGCCGCCGCCCGACGAGCCCGCGCCGCTGCTCGGGGAGGACTCATCTGCTCCCCCGGTGAGTTCCTCCCAGGAGGTTTTCTTTGCGCCGCTTCCTTCCCGGTGTTGCTTTTCTGCCCTTTGTCTGACGGGTTCTGTGTTCGTCGCGGGCAGCTGTGTGGACGAGGAAGGCAAAGCCTGGCTTCGCCCCGCGCTGGGTGCTGGTGCTTCTTGTTTCCGTTAGGGGGATGTGGAGTGTTTGCTCAGGTTCCCAGAGGGTGGCGAGGCGGGGGGAGCGGGGCTGTTGCCAGCAGGAATTACGTTGGGGCTGCGATTTTCTTGTTTTGGCACGTCTTCATTGTGTTCCACGCTGTTAAGGGACCCAGTCTCCTCTGTAGGTCTGTGCCTAGTGTTCCTTTAAACCTTTATGTTTCTTTTCTGAAGTGGTATGAGCAGACAATGTGTCTTCATCTTGTTAGAGATGTAAAGAGATGTGCCCAACCATAGTATCCTCCATTGTGAGTTTCGTCTTCTCATAGAATTTTTGCCAAAAGACATGTTATTCCTGTTGTATGGGAGCCCTGGGCAGTTCTTCATGTGTGTTTGCAGATTGTCGTGACAGTTTAATTATGAGAAATGCCTTAGCGGGATCTTAGAGAGAAGTCCACTGGTTATTCATTCCCTGAATTGCTCTAGAAACCATTAGCAGGAACATAATGTTATGATCATTTTGATTTCGAATGTGTTACTTTTTTTGCTGATTGTGCTCATGTGAACCTGGGGCATTGCTCCCATAGTATGTGGAAATTAGTTCTTTTATATCTTTCTGCATGTCCTATATGTCCCTTTCATGTTTAGAGCTGTAAAGATGTGTGTTTTAGATCAGACCTGTTACTGCTGCATTCCTGTCTGGTACATGGTTTTTATGTTTACTGCTGTAATGAGACTTTCATAGACATGTTTTTTTAAATGTCATTTGAAGAAATGCTATTGCATTTCTCACATAGAGATAGCAAGAAGTCAAATATTATCCATGGTAAGGAGACATTCTTTGTGCAAGTTCTTTCGGTGGAGTCTGTCTGCAATTGATGAAAATCAATGACAACAATGCAAGCTGAGAAGGGTTTGAGGAGAGTCTCAATGCTGCTATGTGTGTGGTTGTAGTGGTGGAGACATGTGTTGTGTTGATTCCCAGGGTTTATCACTGGCTTACAGAAAATGATTCTGAAGGTGTCATATTTTTGAATATTAGCTTGCTTGTACGCCAGCTGTCCATGCTGTGGGTTCATCAGTTTGATTTCCTGTTCCATAATCAGTGACTGAGCATAGAGGTATGCTTTATGTTAAGCTTTAAGAGTCGTGTATTTTCCAAGTTGCCCATGTGCTAAGGAAGGACGATCATGTCTTTGAGCTGATACTTCCCTGACTGGGTCTTTATCAGAGTTGCATATCGCTTATGCAATTGAGACTACTTCATATTGCTTCCAAGTGGTGTGATGGGCAGAGAAATCTCTTTGCATGTGTCCGTGTTGCAATCCATGGTCTCACTAAGGAGGAGCTGCATGTGCAGCTTTTCATTCAGTGGAGTCTGTCTGCAAATGTAGCTTTCCTGTTGTGTAACTTTAGTCATAATGAGAAATTCTGTCCACAGACAGGGCAGGTGTAAAGGTTTGTTGTGGTATAATTTGAAATGTCTATAAGATGTAAAGATGGTGTAAAGAATCAATTCGTCCTGGTTGTTTGATGAGGTCTACAGTTGTGGTTCATGCTTTTACCTCTTTTTTTATTGACGAAAGAAATTGACTAGAGGGAATGTGGCTATGGTCTGCTTTGTGAGCTCCTGTTGTCTTTTTACCAACTAGGTCTCCCTTTTGCATACCTATTACCAAGGACATACTCTGAAATGTTAAGCTATGAAGCCTTCACTTCTGCAGGTTCCTCATACTTGCCTTGTTTATTGTCTGTGTCTAATGGTGGGCCTCACTGTGGCTGCTAACCCTTAAAACATTAAAAGATCTCTTACACTTGTTGGACTCGGGCAGTAGTTTCCATCCATAACCTGAAGGTGATCAGCTGCCAAAACCAAGACTTTGATATAGTGGTTTCCCTGAGATGTCATGGAATGACATGCTCCTTAACTTGTGGCAGACATATGGCCAAAATGCTGGATATTTTCCATGGTATGAATAAAGTCTGTAAATGCAGAGCAAGGAGGGTGAGAGGCTGGCTTGGAATCAGGAAAATAGATGTGTCAACAGAGCTTTCCTTGGGCAGTAGTTTCATTTCCTACCTGTTGCCAAGGCCTGTGCCATATTTTTTGTGGCTTTTCTTTCCCTGTCAGGAAAGACAAAGGCAGTAGAGTGTTTGCACCATAAATCAACATGTAGAAGGATGAGGCAAGGGTGGAACGGCTTATAAATCTTGTGGGAAACCTTCTTTATCCAAGTTGTATCTCCCTGTAACATTACAGTGTAGAGTTCCTCCACAGCTTCCTTTCAGGCCATTGTTTCTCTGAAAGTCGTGGTTCTTCTTCCCCATTTTGGACAGTGCATTTGCATTTGACACTGTGTGTGTTGTGTTGCAGCGAATACTTACTACAACCATCTAAGACAGAATTGTAGGTGTGAGAAGAATGAAGCAGAAGCTAGAAGAGAATCTGTTGTATTGTTGAATACTGAGCTGGAAAAAGAGGACCATGACAAGGCCTTTACTCTTACTGCTTGATGTTTTTGAGGGATGATCAGGCCACAGAGTAGAAAACAATTGCTGGGAGCTGGTGACTATTAAACTGAACCCGCTACTGTGTAGTGCAGAAGACTTTAGGCCCACAAAGCAGCTTGAGGTAGGAATGACTTCCAGGTGCTCTCAGGGATGAATCTCAGTGCCTGCAGTGAGGAGCAAGACAACTTCCAGGTAAGTTTCTCTGGCAACACTTTCTCTTCTAGTGCTTCCTTGCCTTGCTTGTCTGATTTATGGGATTGCAACTCTACATGATGGAGTCAGGAAAATGTGATTGACACTAGATGCTTGAGATTTTTCCTTCCTATTAATTTTTCCTGAAACAATGGACTCTCACCTTGGTGACCGATGAACAAGAGTTTGTTGGTTAATGCTGTTTTGGTGTTGGACTCCATGAATGGAGAAGTGACAGATTGTTCCGTCCTAATGAATGTTCCTCCTCTCAGCCTCGTGCCATCATGCCTTTAGTTGAAGGGCTGCTGTAGAAATGGCAGCAGTAGTGGGGTGGCTCAATTTTCTCTGAGCTTGATTTCCATGTTGTCTTTATGCAGTTATTACTCAATTTGTCTTCCATCCTGGGTGGCCATTCCCTCTTTAGCATTCCTCATCTGTCTTTTCTACAGCTGTGTAGAATGGGATCTGAAAAAAGCCTTTTAAAACATTTTTGGTTTTTGAGAATAGCATGCCACACAGCTGAAACTATTGCCAAGAGCTGATGACTTTCTTTTCTAATGCTTCCTTCCCTGGCTTATGTGATTTATGGTTTTGGTTTTCTCTTCTTGATTTCCTCAGTTCACAGGTTTAGTTGTAATTATCAGCATAGCTTCGTTTAGCACTCTGACTCATGTTAGCGCAGAGTGACATTGCAAAGCAGCCAAGGTTTCCAGTAGAAGTACACGCGCAGGGTGTCCCCATAACATGTTGGCTACTCAGTTGGAGACATAGGGGTTTGACAAGTCGACCGTTACATGGTCTTAATTCAAGTCCACTACTTTTAGGCCTGACTTCTCCATCAGTGTTAATCCTCACTCTAAATCAGTATCAAACCTGTGCAATTCAGAGTAAAAAGACATTCACCCTGACAGAGTGTAATACTACTTTAAAAGGCTTTTGTAGAAACAGAAATCCTTTGTCGGTGGGTGACTGCCGTTGCTGCCATAATCACGGGCGCAGCCTCTCATCCTCTGACGCCCGTGAGCGAAGCCATCACCCCGCTGCGGTGGCGTCGCGGCGCCTCCGGGTGCCGCTGTTGGCCGACGCGAAGCGGCGCTGAAGCCGCAGCCGCCGCAGCGTCCTGCCCCCGCAGGCTGCTCGCTCGCCCGGCGCCGGCCAGAGCGGCAACGGCACGGGCAGCAGAGGCCAGAGGCGGCGCGGGGAGCAGCTGCATCCGAGCCGGCGCCGAGCTCGCTGCCCTCCGGCAGCCCCTGCGCTCGCTGCGGAGAGGGGCTGGAAGCGAGGGAAGGCAGCGGCAGGAGGGAGGAGATCGGCGAGCACTGCCGAGAATGGCGGGCAGGCAGAGACAGATGCGGCGGCCAGGGGCCGGGCGAGTGCTGCTGCCCGCTTTGCTGCTGTGCTGGTGCTGCCGGGCGGCGCCGGAGCGGCTCCGCTACGCCATCCCCGAGGAGCTGGGCAGAGGCTCGCTGGTGGGGCCGCTGGCGCGGGACCTGGGGCTGAGCCCGGCGGAGCTGCCGGCACGCAAGCTGCGGCTGAGCGCCGAGAAGCAGTACTTTACCGTGAGTGGGGAGAACGGGAACCTGCACGTGAGCGAGAGGCTGGACCGGGAGGAGATGTGCGGCGAGTCGGCGTCCTGCTCCGTCAGCTTCGAGGCGCTGGTGCAGAACCCGCTTAACGTTTTCCGCGTCGACGTGGCTATCCAGGACGTGAACGACAACGCGCCGCGGTTTCCGCAGGACAGTTTCCAGCTGGAGATCAACGAGTTCACTTCTCCCGGCGCCCGTTTTCCCTTGGTCATGGCGGAAGATGCAGACGTGGGGAGTAACTCGCTGCAAGGCTACGAGCTGGAGGCCAACGGGTACTTCGTGGTGGAGGTGAAGGAGAGCAAGGACGGCCGCAAGTTCGCGGAGCTGGTGCTGCGCCGGGCGCTGGACCGGGAGCGAGAGCAGAGCCTGCGGCTGGTGCTGACGGCGGTGGACGGCGGAGACCCGCCCCGGAGCGGCACCGCCCAGCTCTGCATCAACGTCACAGACGCCAACGACAACGCCCCCGTGTTCGCGCAGGAGCGGTACCGCGTGAGCCTGCGGGAGGACGCGGTACCGGGCTCGACGGTGCTGAACGTGTCCGCCTCTGACGCCGACGCCGGCAGCAACGCCCGCATCACCTACGGATTCTGGAAAATGCCGGCCAAGGTGCTTCAGAATTTCGTGATGGATGCGGAGAGCGGGAGGATCACACTGCATGAGGCGCTGGACTTCGAGGACACGCGTGGCTACACACTGCTGGTTGAAGCGAGGGACGGGGGCGGCCTGGTAGCGCACTGCGAGGTGGAGGTGGAGGTGCTGGACGTGAACGACAACGCTCCCGAAATCACGGTGCTGTCGGTATCGAGCCCGGTGCCCGAGGACGCGCCGGCCGGCACGGTGGTGGCCCTGGTGAACGTGAAGGACTCGGACTCCGGGGAGAACGGTCAGGTGTGGTGCGAGCTGTCGGGCGAGGCGCCGCTGTCGCTGGTGGCGTCGTCGGGCGGCTCGTACAAAGTGGTGACGGCGAGCTTGCTGGACCGGGAGCAGGCGTCGGAGCACCGGGTGACGGTGGTGGCGAGGGACCGGGGCAGCCCGGCGCTGTCGAGCAGCACGGCGCTGGTGCTGGAGGTGTCGGACGTGAACGACAACGCGCCGGTGTTCGAGGAGGCCGCCTACAGCGCGTACGTGGCGGAGAACAACGCGGCGGGTGCTCCGGTGCTTCGCGTGAGCGCGCGTGACGCGGACGCAGGCGCCAACGGTCGCGTGAGCTACTCGTTGGCGGGCGGCAGCGCGGGCGCGGCGCCGTACGTGTCTGTGGAGGCGCAGAGCGGCGCGGTGTACGCGCAGCGCTCCTTCGACTACGAGCAGTGCCGCGAGTTCGCCGTGGTGGTGCGGGCGCAAGACGGCGGGGCACCGGTGCGGAGCTCGACGGCGACGGTGCGCGTCTTCGTGCTGGACCGTAACGACAACGCGCCGCGGGTGCTGTGGCCGGCGGCGGTCTCCGGAGCGGAACCGGCCGCGTCCCCGTTCGAGGTGGTGCCGCGTTCGGCCGAGGCCGGATACCTGGTGGCCAAGGTGGTGGCGGTGGACGCAGACGCGGGGCGCAACGCGTGGCTGTCGTACGAGCTGGTGCAGGCGCCGGAGCCGGCGCTGTTCCGCGTGGGGCTGCACAGCGGCGAGGTGCGCACGGCGCGGGCCGTGTCGGAGAGGGACGCGGCGAAGCAGCGGCTCGTGGCCGTGGTGACGGACCACGGGCAGCCGGCGCTGTCGGCCACGGCCACTCTGCACGTGGTGCTGGCCGAGAGCTTGCAGGAGGCGCTGCCGGAGCTGAGCGAGCGGGCGGGCGCCGAGTCGGCGGTGGAGCTGCAGTTCTCCCTCGTGCTGGCGCTGGCGCTCCTGTCCGCGCTCTTCTTGCTGAGCGTGGCGCTGGCCGTGCTGGCAAGGGGCCGCCGTGCCGCGCCGCCCGCCGTGCTGCGCTGCCTGGGCGCTCAGCGCTTCTCTGGGGCGGGCGCCGCCTTCCCGGCCGACTTCTGCGAGGGCACCTTGCCCTACTCCTACAACCTGTGCGTGGCGCCGGTTCGCGCTGTCGCCGAGGCCTCTTGGCCGCCTCCGCCGGTGCCCATCCTGCCCGCGGAGGAGCTTCTTGACGAGGAGCCCTGCGGGAATCGCATCCCGAGCAGTGCTGAAGAGCCGCCCGCGGAGCCCGACGTACCGCAGGTCTGTAAGCCCGCGTTTAGTTCCTTATCTCTAAGCCTTTCCGAACCGGTGCTAGCCACCCTAGTCTGTTGCTCTTCGTTGCTCTGCTGTATCGGGTGTCGTGCTGGTCTCTGTTTCCGGGAACGAAAGAAATAATATTGTCCCTAGGCTGTTTTGGCAGCAGGCACTGCGAATTGGTATTTGCCACGTCACCAGCTATCAGATGTGTAGGCTCCGTGGTGAGCCCTTGCCATTCAAGTCGTGTGATGTAGCTCTTAGGTATAATGTGCTCTGTTGGCGATGCTGGATGTTAAGAAAGCAAAACGCTTTCTTCCTTTTCCATTCATAGAAGGAAATTAGTGATGATCCTTTTTTGGTTCATTGCACATTGAATTTCAGCTAAGTTTCTTCTACCATGTAGTATATGTTAGTTATGATTAACAGGGACTCTTTATGTGCCGAAAGAGTTCTTGGACCTTTCTGAATCTCCCTGCTTTTTCTCCTGGGGTTTCCCCCGGTCGGGGAATGAGAAGTGCTGGTCCGTGTGACAATGAAAAGATGAAAGAAGGAACAGGTTAATCCTCGTCCATGCAGAGCAAGCAGGTAGCGGCAGCACTTCCTGGCTCATCAGAGGTCGGAAATTCAGGTTCACGATACCAGTTTTGGTTACGAAGCTTGTGTTTTGTATGATGTTATGAGTCAGCAATGATGAAGGCGGGTCCTCACTGAACAGAATGAGATCTGCTAATTGTATATGATGGGGGGAATTGGATTGACGCTTGGTGCTGGAAGTTTTTCCTTCCTGATTGCATTTTCTCACAGAGATAGAGTTGGAGCTGGTTTACAGCTGAAAACAACCCCCTTGGATAATATGCTTCTGTGTTCGACTCCCTAAGGAAACGTATGTGGCTCCATAAATGGAGAAGTGGCAGATTATTCCCCGCCTCGATCATTTGCCCTCCCATCGTTATAGGGAAGGTCGCTGCAGAAATAGTTGCACGAGTATGACGGGTTAATTTTGTATAAATCGAGGACTTGGGTTTCTCAGTCACTTTTTACATTATTTGTTTCGTCTGCCTATTGTACCTGGAGAGGTCTCTACCCATCAAGAGAACACAACTACCCCGAGAACACAAAATTGCAGCAATTAAGCATTCGAATAAAGCTCGTTAGTACGTTTACATATGGCCCGTGTAGTATAGGGTGTGCAGTTGTAATTGTCTTCTACTTCCTATGGTATCATTTGAAGAGGTGTCCTACCAACATGGAGAGTCAAGGATTAGCTGAAAAATCCTTTACCCCGTCATTTCTGAGAAAACGACACTTCCTTATGGTTCAAGCTATAGAATTACTTGGTAAACGTCACTATGTAAAACTATAAATCCGCTAATTTTATGTGTCTTATTAAAGGGGAAATTGCCATTCAAGACCTTAATATTTTCCATATGGACTGAAGTATTTAAAGCAAATCCCCCGGCGCATGTGTTAATGAGCTGAAACCTGCTTTGGAACAGGTGAGAGGGTTGTGTATCTGATTCTTGCGTTTTGGAACTCAGAGCCTGGTTTCTGTTGCTCTCCAGAACGGCTGCTAAGAATTTCTGCTGGAGATGATGCATTTGGACTTACAGGATAAGACTGAGAATATTCTACACGTTCATATACGAAAAAGTATTGTCCCAGGCTGTGGAAACTCCAGGCGTACTAAAAAAATTTGCATTCCTCCTGGCCGGGTTCGCAGCAACAATCAAGGAAGAGCCGGGACACGGTGGCAGCTCCGTGGAGCTTGTGACGTCTCCGCGAGCTTGCCGTGGGCAAGGCCGGGCGGGCAGCGCTTCAGCAGCGCTCGGTGCCTGCAGTGCCGAGAGGAGGCTGCGGGCGCCGCTGTTGACCGAGGAGGAGCGAGAGGAGGACCGGAGCGCTGCCGGCAGCCCCGCCCGCTGGGGCCCAGCTCGCTCGCTCGGTGGTTGTCTCGGCGGCCGGGCGGTCCGCGAACGTCCCTGCGGTGCGGAGCCGTGATGCAGCGAGGGGGAGGGGCCGGCAGAGGTGCTCCGCACCGGGAGACAGTGCAGCCGCGGCAGGAGGAGAAGGAGCCGGAGCAGCAGTAGGCAACGGGGAGCTGTCTGCGGCGGTGCGGGGCCGCGGCGGATATGGGCGCTGCGAGAAGGCGCTGGAGCCGGCGGGAGCGAGCGCTGCTGTGGGGCGTCCTGATGGCGGCGTGGGACGCGGCGTGGGCGCAGCTGCGCTACTCGGTTCCCGAGGAGCTGCCGAAGGGCTCATTCGTGGGCGACGTGGCCAAGGACCTGGGGCTGGAGCTGCCGGCGCTCCGCGACGGCGGTGTCCGACTCTTGGACAGAGGTAGGACGCAGTATTTCGCTCTGCACGGGAAGACGGGCCATTTGGTGACGGCAGAGAGGATAGACAGGGAGCAGCTGTGCGAGAGTGTGTGGCGATGTGTGCTGCGCTGTGAGGTGATCGTGGAGGGGGAAATGCAGGTTTACAAAATCGAAGTGGAAATCACGGACATTAACGACAACTCGCCCAGCTTCAAGGACATGGAGCTGGAGGAGAGGATAAGCGAAACGACAGCCCTGGGATCGCGATTTCCGTTGGCCGAGGCTCATGACCCCGACGCGGGCACGAATTCCCTGCAGCGCTACGAGCTGAGCGGCGACGAGCACTTCTCGCTGGCCGTGCAGGCGGGCCCCGGCGGGGATCAGCGTCCCGAGCTGGTGCTGGCGAAGGCGCTGGACCGGGAGGAGGCGGCGTTTCACGAGCTGGTGCTGAGGGCGAGCGACGGCGGAGAGCCTGCGCGGACGGGCACGGCGCGGATCCGCGTGGCCGTGCTGGACGCCAACGACAACGCGCCCGTGTTCAGCCAAGCGGAGTACACGGTGCGTGTGGCCAAGGACGTGCCCGTGGGCTCTGTCCTCGTCACCGTCATGGCTGCCGACGCCGACGAGGGTCTGAACGGACACATGAAATATTCGTTGAAGAAAATCACAGAGAAAGCCTCGAGGATTTTCGAGCTGGACTCTGCGACAGGAGCAGTCACGTTGGTGCGAAGCCTGGACTTCGAGGAAGGCGATTCTTACGAGCTGCAGGTACAGGCACGGGATGGCGGGGGCCTTTCTGACACGACCAGTGTCGCTATAACGGTGACAGACGTTAACGACAACGCGCCCGAACTGACGATGTCGTCGGTTTTAAGCGAGATCTCGGAGGACGCGCCGCCAGGGACGGTGGTGGCCCTGCTGCACGTGCAGGACCGGGACTCGGGGGAGAACGGCCAGGTGCGGTGCAGCATCGCCGATGGCCTCCCGTTCCGACTGGAGAAGCCCTTTGAGGACTACTACCGCGTGGTGACGTCGGGGGAGCTGGACCGCGAGAAGGTGTCGGAGTACAACGTGACGATGCGGGCGATGGACGGCGGGTCGCCGGCGCTGGAGAGCAGCGCGGTGCTGGCGCTGCGGGTGCTGGACGTGAACGACAACGCGCCGGTGTTCGCGGAGGCGCGCTACAGCGCCCGCCTGGCCGAGAACAACGCGGCGGGCGCGCTGGTGCTGACGGTGCGGGCGTGGGACGCGGACTGGGGGCAGAACGCGCGCGTGCGGTACCGGCTGTCGGAGGGGCGGGTGCGGGGCGCGCCGCTCTCGTCGTACGTGTCGGTGCAGGCGGAGACGGGCGCGCTGTACGCGCTGCGCTCCTTCGACTACGAGGAGGTGCGCGAGGTGCGGCTGTGGGTGCGGGCGGAGGACGGCGGCGCGCCGGCGCTGAGCAGCAACGTGTCGGTGCGGCTGGAGATCGTGGACGAGAACGACAACGCGCCGCAGGTGCTGTACCCTCCGGCGGCAGCGCCGTCGTCCGCGGCGGGCGCGGGCTGGGCGGGCGTGGAGCTGGCGCCGCGCTCGGCGGAGCCCGGGGCGCTGGTGGCCAAGGTGGTGGCGGTGGACGCGGACGCGGGGCAGAACGCGTGGCTGTCGTACGAGCTGGCCAAGGCGACGGAGCCGGGGCTGTTCCGCGTGGGGCTGCACAGCGGCGAGGTGCGCACGGCGCGCTTCCCGCTGGCCCGCGACGCGGCGCGGCAGAGCCTGGTGGTGGTGGTGAAGGACCACGGGCGGCCGGCGCTGTCGGCCACGGCCACGCTGACGGTGGTGCTGGCCGAGAGCGTGGCCGAGCTGCTCTCGGAGCTGGGCAGCGCGGCGGCGGCGGCGCCGGGCGAGCCGGCCGGCAGCCTCACGCGCTGGCTGGTGCTGGCCGTGGCGGCCGTGTCCTGCCTCTTCCTCGCCTTCCTGCTACTGCTGCTGGCGCTGCGCCTGCGGCGCTGGCGCCGCTCGCAGCTGCTGGCGGCGGCGGGCAGCGCCGCCTTGCGCGGCGTCCCGGCCTCGCACTTCGTGGGCATCGACGGCGTCCGCGCCTTCCTGCACTCCTACTCGCACGAGGTGTCGCTCACGGCCGACTCGCGCAAGAGCCAGCTCCGCTTGTCGGCCGGCATCTGCTGCGACACCCTCCCGGCCCGGCCGCCGCCCGACGAGCCCGCGCCGCTGCTCGGGGAGGACTCTGCGTCTGCCCTCTGCGCGGATCCCGCCGCTCCCCCAGTGAGTTCTTTCCAGGAGCCTTTCTCCTCCCTGCTTCCTTCCCTCTACTGTTTCTCCTTTATGTCACGGATTATGCTCCGGGGAGCTGTGTGAACGAGGAAGGCAAAGCTTGTCTGAGGCCTGTGCTGGGTGCTGGTGCCTCTTCTTCTTGTTAGGGGATCGTGGAACGTTTGCTCAGGTTCTCGGCGTGTGGCGAGGCGGGAGGAGCAAGGCAGCTGCCTGCAAGTCTTTCCTTGGGGCAAGGCTTCTTCTTTTTGCCACGTCTTTGCTGTGTTCCATGCTGTTAAGTGTCCGACTTTCTCGTGGTGGTCCGTGCCTCGTTTTCTTTGAAACCTTGACATTTCTACTCTGAAGTGGCTTGTCTTCATCTTAGCGTAGATACCTAAAGATAATGCAAGGAACACCATGGGCGTTGTGAACGTCAGGGTCGTGGCAGTTGTGCATGAGTGGCTTTTTGAAGTTCACAAGAGATATGCTTTGCTCCTTTCCATGTCCAGTGCCCATATGCAGTATCCTACAATTTGACTTTTTTCTTCTTTTCTTCCCAAAGAATGTTTGCTAGAAGACATGCTATTCTAGCTGTTTTGTGAGCGTTGGGAGTCTCCTCCCATGTGTTGTAGGTTGTTGTGGTGTTCCTAATTAACATCTGCATTATTTACTTATGACAAGTACCCTTGGAGGTGCCAACAGTGTTCTGTCACTTTCACCAAGCCCCATTTTCCTGCATTTTTTCTGAAGGGGGGTGACAATCCTCTTAATATCATGTCTACAAGCGGTAGGAATGGAAGTGCCAACATGACTCAGTTTAAGAACTGCTGTGTGAAACGTCATTTTGTCTTTTATATGTTCTTGTTGGTTGTATGAAGCTTTCTGCAGTCTTGACCAACTTTCAGGTATTTTCAATGGCTCTTGCTCACATGAAGTAACTAATGATGTTTTGTCAGTATTAATATTGGTGAGAATTTAGGGCATGGGGGATATTTCTGTCATGAATTTCTGGGATTGGGGCTTGTTCTTTGAAGTATGTGCCAGGAAGTTACTCATTTTATGCACTGTCATGTCCGATGCAGCTTTTCCAGTGAATGGTAATTATTGGGCGTAGGTGTAAACGTCCCATGAAGAGTTGCAGAGTCACATATCTACAAAATTGCCCATATGCATGATGGTGTCATTGAGCTAACAACTCGTGACTGAGTCTTGAACCAACCAGCCAGATAATCTTCTTTTGTACCTTTTACAGATAACATAATCGGAGCTACTGAGCTGTGGTGCCTTCACTTTTGCATTTTCTTATTCTTGCCTTGTTTTTTCTCCTGTTTTAAACCCGAGGTGTCCGTTTGGCTAATAGTGTAGAGCTCTTCCACTTATCGGGCTGGGGGAGCACTTTCCATCCATTCTATGAAGGTGTTCAGCTGCCAAGACAAAGATTTTGATGTAATTCTGTTTCCCTGAAACGTCAAGGAATTTAGCTCTTCATTATCGGCTTCTAGCCTACATATGGTCAAAAATAAGATATAGTCTCTGGTGCAACTAAAGAATGTGAATGCAGAACAAGGAGGGTGAGAGGCTGGCTTGGAACCAGGAACCCAGGTGGGTCAACATGCTTTTTGCCTGGTTCCAAGGCCTGTGCCACTCATGATGTGATGCTGGTTCTTTGTCCTGAAAGGTAGTGGGAGTCCTCTGGTAAGAGACCATTTGCATAATAACTCTGCATGTGGAACGATGATGCCTGGGTAGAATGGGCTATTGAAGGGCACAGGAGACATGGGCTGCTCCTTTCCCTGTTCAGTTCCCAGGTATAATATTGGTCAATACAAGTTTCATCTTCCCAAAGAAGCTTGGCTGAAGACATGTTATTCAGGGTGTATGGGGAGCCCTGGAAGTTTCTTGTTCTGTGTTTGCAGATTGTTCTGATGTTTTTAACTGACAGCTTAATTATGCATATATGACAAATGCCCTAAAGGGAGCTTTGTGAGGAGCCAAGTGATTGTTCATTCCCTACTGAAGACCAGAATTAGGTGCCTACTGTAAAAGCCATGGTCAAGCAGAGTGTCTCGTGATCCTTTTGTTTCTGCATGTGTTCACTTCTCCCTGTTCTTGTTCTAATAATCTGAAGGTGGGCAGTTGTTTCTGGTAGTGTGTGGGAGATCAGATCTTTTTTATTTGTCTGCCTGTCCCATACATGCCTTTCATATGTACAGCTGGAAGGGACTTTCATAAATGTATTTCCTTAAAATGTCTCTGGAAAAAATGCTCTTGCTTGTTGTGTAGAGATCGTGAGAACTCAGGTATTGTCCGTGGTAAAGAGATGTTCTCTGTGCAACTTTTCTTTCGATGAAGTCTGTCTGCAAATAAGAAAGATCAAGGACAATGATGCAAGTTGTGAACGATTTGAGGAGTCTCGGTGTGCTGTGTGTGAGGAGGTAGTGGTAGAGACATGGTGTGTGTTGTGTCAATTCCCAGAGTTTATTGCTGGCCTACAAAAAATGAGTCTGAAGGTGTCTTATCTTTGGATATCACACATCTCAGAATCCAGTTGTCCAAGATATGGGTTCATCAGTTTGCTTTCTTGTTGCATGATCATTTTTTAGCATGGACATACCATTTGCATTAAGCTCTGAGAGTCGTGTATCTTCCAAGCTGCCCATGAGCTGAAGTAGGATTATGGTGTCTTTGAGTTAATACTTTGATGGCTAGGTCTTTATAGGAGCTGCATATCACTTATGCATTTGAGAATATTTTACATTGCTTCCAAGTAGTGTGATGAGGAGAGAAACCTCTCTCCATGCATCCACGTTGTGATCCTTTTTCTCAGTTACATATTGAACTTCTCTTTCACTGGTATCTATTTGCAAATGTAGCTTTCCTTTTGTGTGACATTTCAGCAGGGTGAGAAATTCTGTCTGTCTGTACATAATGTGAAAGTTTACTGCGGTATAATTTGAAATACAAACTTCCAATATGTACTTCAGCTTCCTAAGACAGAATTGTAGGTGTGAGCAGAAAGAATGAGAAACTAGAAGAGAATCTGTTGTGTCTTCTCATAAGAATAAGCTGGAGAAAGTGGCCGATGATAAGATCTTTAAACTTACAGCTTCATATTTTGGGGAGAAAAATTAGGGTTAGTTAGAGATGTCATTTCTTGGTTCATCACATTTTCAGGTTCAGCTGAAAATTTTACTCTATAAGTGTTACGTTGTGTTCAATGTTACTAAAGGTGAAGGTGGTTCCTTAGTGTGTAGAATGAGATGCACCAACTCTACATAGTGGGGTTGGGAAAATGCTGTTCCATTGCCCGACTCTAAGAGGAGCCCAAAGTCCCAAATGGGAACGCAGCCTGTAGCGTCAGGCTGTAATGAAACATTCCCAAGAGGAAGTTGGAGAAGAGGAGCAATGCAGGGAGGTCCAGAGCAGCCTCTGGAGTGCAGGGGAAAATTAACAAAGTCCAGAGGAAGGGCCAGCCTGGAGGACAACTATCTATGCGGGGGCATCTTCACCTCTGCCGTGTGCTACTACTCAGGATTTGGGAAATTAGTGTGGCTGATGTCATTCCAGTCTGATACAGTTTAGGTCTGCTGAAAGGCGGAGGGAAAAGTCATTCAGGCACAACGACTTCAAAAATTATGCAAATGCTAGGCGAGATCGTGCCTGTGGACTGATGGGCACATAAGTTTCCTGTGTGGTAGAAGTAACAGAGCCACAGAAGGAGTGTTATTTCCGCCTGGCCGGAATCGCTGCGAGGATCACGGAAGAGCTCGTCACAAGAACAGTCGAGGCAGGAGATCACCGATGGCCGGGACCAGATGGTAGCTCCGTGTCGCCTGTGACGTCCCTGCGAGCTGGCCGTGGGCAAAGTCGGGCGGGCAGCGCTCGGAAGCGGTCGGTGCCTGCAGTGCCGGGAGGAGGCTGCGGGCGCCGCTGTAGACCGAGGAGGAGCGAGAGGAAAGCCGGAGCGCTGCCGGCGGCCCCGCCCGCTGCGGCCCGGCTCGCCCGAGCGCTCGGTGGTTGTCTCGGCGGCCGGGCGGTCTGCGAGCGTCCCCGGGGTGCGGAGCCGTGGTGCAGCGAGGCGGAGGGGCCGGCAGCAGCGGACGCAGAGGTGATCCGAACGGGGAGACAGTGCAGCCGCCGGAGGAGGATAAGGAGACAGAACAGCGGTCGGCAACGGAG